>NC_046335.1:1938750-2585000 GCF_000738735.6 Corvus cornix cornix | reverse complement strand
GCCTTGCAAAATGAACTGTGTTCATGGTGCCTGATGCCAGTGACTCCTCTTGGTGCCTGATCCCCTTCAGTGCACCAGGTAAATTATTATTATAATGGCAGGATGCAGAAATGGGGCACTTTATGATCAAAAGGAGCGTGCCCAGCAGGTCAAGGGAGGGGATTCTCTCCCTCTGCCCTGGTGAGACCCCTCTGGAGTTCTGTGTCCAGCTCTGAAGCCAGGCTGGGAGAGCTGGGGGTGTTCACCTGGAGAGGAGAAGGCTCCAGGGAGAGCTCAGAGCCCCTTGCAGGGCCTAAAGGAGCTCCAGGAGAGCTGGAGAGGGACACCTATGTAGCAGTGAATAAGCTTAAAATTCACAGAATGACAGAAGATTTAGAAACTGCCTTTTCTTCATGCTTAGGCAGATAGTGAGTTCAGGACCCATCTGAAGTAGCCCATCAAAGGAGCAGCGTTTTCCAGAGACTTCTGTCATATCTAGGCTGGTGTAAGATAAAACAAGACCAGTTAAGTTCCTATCATCCAGTGCTCCATGATCTTTTTCAGATATATTCCTTTAATGATGATGAAGTGAAGCTGAAAACTTTGTTTATGTGATAGGAAGGTAGGAATAGATACAGTTCTTTGTGTTTGCACAGAGAGGTGCTCAAAATTCAGCTGGAAATCACCCTAGCAACCTGATTCAAACCTGAAATGGGATCTGACTTTAAAGCTGATCCTGATCTGTGATTAGGATTGGAACAGATGAGCCCCAGCAGTCTCTCTGCTAGAAATTATTCTGTGATCAAGTCTGTGATTCCATGATAGCTGGTAAGAAATACGGGGGGAAAAAAATCCTGTCAGAGTCAGAATTAATATTTCAATGCATTGATTTTGAGACAGCAGGACTGTATTGGTTTTTTTCTTATGGAATTTCAGCGTGTGGTTAAGGCCACAAAACCTCTAAAAATTGCATTTGGAAGAGCTGATTTTTTTGTTAGCTTTCAAATAGTATTTTCTCACTGTGTAAAAAGTTTATATAGATTTTTGTCACAGCTGAGTTAACCTTTAGATGGGAAAGTCTTATTCATAGAATTGGAGAGTTGTGCAGGTCAGGAGGGATCTCTGGGGATGCTCAAGTCCAACCTCCCTGCTCAGAGCCACAGAGCTGATGAGAGCAGGTTGCTCAGGATGTTTCCTGTGGGATCTTCACTATCTCCAACAACAGAGACTCCACAACCTCTCTGGGCAGCCTGTTTAGTGTTCTACCACCCTCACCATGAAAATAAATTTTTCTTCTTCTTTTCTTGAGTTTCCTGTGTTGCTTCTTCCTGGGGGTTGCATTCCCACAGCCAGTAAAACATTGTACAGGCTGAATTATTCCGTGGAATCCCAAGTGCTGTAGCTCTGAGCCTGATCTTCCTCCCTTCCAGAGAAGTGATGTGCAACAATAAATACACTTCATTTGCACCTGTACTGAGGCATCTGCTGACAGAGCTGGTGGCTGAGCCCTGGGCCAGGATTGCTGTGGCAGGTGACACAAGTGTGGAATGTCACTGACTTCACTGGATCAGGGACTGCTGGGTGCTGCTGGGGCCTTGCAGAACAGGGCAACAGGAGGGTATTTTGTCTAATCTAACTTTGAAGCATCCTTTTACATTCTTTGGGGGGGGAAAAACCAAACAGAGCTGTGCTTAAAATGGAGTTTTTTAGTGTATACTTAGGAAGGGTCAGTGTGTCCTACCCTGTACCAAGGGGGAGGATGATGCTTTAGGTTGTGTGACCCCGTGTCCCAGCTGTCTCTCACTGATGCCTTTAGCTCTGTAGTGATGTCATAACTGGTTATGAAAGGTGAAGAAACTGAATTTGGGACCTGACACTTCTGATACAAAATCTGGGGGTTTTTAAGTGTATACTTTTCAGTTCTTTCTAGAAAATGTGACCTCTTTTTTTTTTTTTTTCCTAAAAAAGGTGATACTAATGAAAAAAAAAATGACACCCCTTTTAAAAATTTTACTTTGAAGCTCAGTGTTTTTACTTTTAGTTCTCTACTACCTCCCTCCCTTCTCCCTCCCTTCTTTGTTCAAATGGAGAGGATATAAGGAGAAATCAGATGCTGCATGTCTTAAGCGAAAGCATTCCCAAGGTACAGTAATTGGAGATTTCTTTTTTTTTATTTTTTTTTTTTTTTTACTAGTCCTGCTCCTGGCTTAGGAAGCTTTAAATTCTAGTTTGCTTGTCTCAGTTAAATGTTAGATTTACATGCTTCAGTTCTGTGAGCTGTATCCATGCCATTTCCTTCCAAGGGGAAGGACAAAGCATCCTAAACCTTAGAAGAAAAGTGGAAGTGTTGTGAGTCCTAGAGAGAAGTAGATGCTCACAGTGTCACGCAGTAATTCTTACTGTAATTGTGGCTGATGAAAACTGTAAACATTTGTTCCTTGCACTCTTTGTGTGTGGTTTGGCTTTTTCAATAAAATAAAAGCAACTTTTTTTTTTTTAGAATTGCAGCAGGCCTGGTATGAGATAAGTTCTGTCAGAGAAGGAACGGAGGGTTTCTGCCAGATAATGTTTTGTTTGCTGCTTTCTTTTGGATAATAATCTTTAATTTTATGTTATAACTTATTTTTGCTGCAGCTTTGGAATGAAATGAGTCTCTGGACATGGGCTGTAAAAGGGGAAGCTGTGTGGAATATGGCTAAAGGCTGCTGTGCTGCAGAAAACAGCCCTGACCTTTGCAGCAGCTGGTGTCGTGCAAATTTGTTTCAGAAAGTGGGGGGTAGATCTTACAGAAGCCATTAATGATTGCAGAAGGTTCCAAAGTTCTTGTCACTGGGCTCTCTTTGCCACCATTAACGCCAGTAGTGATTAGACTTTCACTGACTGCAGTTATTATGGAACTAGATTTCTAAAACCTTTAATTTAAAATGTAAATGCACGTGGTAGGTTTACAGTTGTTCTTGTCATACCTTGTATTCTTGTAGCTCCTGGGGATGTTGTGAACTCTGAGAATTTATTTGGACATGCAAAAATGTTTGCCTTTTGACTTCCTTTAATTATTTTTTCTACAACTGGGTCCAAATGTAAAGGCCTGAAATCAAAATGTTTCGTAGTAAACTTTTTCCTGCCTCTTCTCACACCAGGAACTCAAGTCTGTCAAAGGTCAATGAGTGTAACTCGAGCAATGAGAAAGGACTTCTGCCTTTTCTTTTGAATAATTTTGAAATTATGGTGTGCCCTTTTTTTTCCTCAGATCATGTTCAGTTGTGGTAATGAATGTGCTGGAATTTAGAATAAGAATTGAAATGAGGTGGTTATGTAACAAATAGTGACCCTGCTGCATTGCGAGGTGGTGAAGTGCAATATAAAAATGACAGCAACATGAGATATTTCTAATTAAGAGCAATGACCTTTTTTTAATGGCTCTTTTTTTTTTTCTTAATAAGTAAGAAAAGGTTTTTAAATCTCCAGATTTATGTACCAGAACCTCAGAGTCATTTAAGAAGGAACAACAGCAGCCAAATTATATTCTCAGCTCCCTGTACCATGTGTCAGGCTTTTGTGTGGCACCTGCTGCTTGCAAGACAGATTAATTTTAAAATCCTTGGGAAAAAAGAAGACAGGAGAGGTTTTGAGACAGTCTGCATCCCTCTTCTGGTCTCCATCCTGACTGGAATGACAGTGCCTTTGTCATTGGAGGCAGTGTCAGCCTGGAGCACTTCAAAGAGGCTTTTCCCTGGATTGATTTTGACTTGAGCACCGTCAGACTCTGGGAGGAAAGATCCACCCTGTGCTTTGGTCTTGGCAGGTGGATGAAAGCATCGAGTAGAAAAGCAGCTACTTAGCTAGAAAAGGTGTTTAATTGTGAACAGTTGGCCCCAGGAGGTGTTCAGCTCCTCCAGCTGGGAGGATGTTTCCATGGGCACATCCCTGGCTACTCCATGGGTTTCTTGCCATGAGCAAAAACACAGTGCAGGGTTTCTGCTCCTCAGTTATTCTCCATTTCTGGGACTCAAGATGAGTCAAAAGCCTAATTGAGATCAGGTCCTGCGAGGCTTTAGGAATATCTGTTCTGTGTTTTATGGCTGCCTCTTCATTTTTTATATTTGAACTTTTTAAGGAGATTTTTTTCCCTTCTCTGTTCATCTGTCATGGTGAAACTGGAGATTTGTGTGGTAGTAACAATTGATTTCTTCAGCTGAAAGAAATCCTTTCTTGATCCCATCTTCCATCTCCAGTGCAGTTGAGCCTTCCCTGTGCTCACACTGGAGGTGTTTGTCTTGGTGTGTGTTCCTGAAAAATGTTGCATTTCTAATTTCTGGCTACAAAAGAACCCAAAATTTGGCCTGATTTCCAAGGACTTGGCCTTCAATCCCAACCTAAAATGCTAAAAAGGCTTGGGCTTGAAGGGACCTTAAAGCCCATCCAGTTCCACCCCCTGCCATGGGCAGAGACACCTTCCACTATCCCATCTTGGGTTGCTCCAAGCCCTGTCCAGCCTGGCCTTGGACACTGCCAGGGATCCAGGGGCAGCCACAGCTTCTCTGGGCACCTTGTGCCAGGGCCTCACCACTCAGAGTAATTAATTTCCTCCTTATATTTAGTCTAAATCTCTCTTCCTTTAGTTTAAAACCCTTCCCTCTTGTCCTGCCACTATCTCCCCATGTAAAATGTTGCTCCCCCTCTTTTAAAAGCCCCCTCCAAGTTCTGGGAGGCTGCTGTAAGGTCTCCCTGGAGCCTCCTCTTCTCCAGAAAAGTGTACAGGGGGTTTCTGCATCTGGGGGAAGATGCACCTACAGAGAGATGTCTGCAGGAATGCTGTCAGTGTCAGGGAAGTGCCATGTGCAAACAAATCCATGAGAAGTCTGGTGCAGAGGGAGATTTCTGTCCCTATGATTTTATGGGAGAGATGTCCTGGACAGTCAGATCTCAGTGAAGCTCAGCACCATCCCAGCCTGGTGCCCTGGAGAGACTCCTCAGGTGTGGAATTTGTGCTCCTGGAGGACCCAGCAGGCAGAGGGATGAGCGTGAAGAGCTTCCCCTGTGCCTGTCCCTCTGCCTCATCTGAATTCTGTGCCTTGGCTCCCTCAGCCAGGCTGTGACACGCCTTGGTGACTTCCTGACACCTCTGGGCGTGCACAGCCCCTGAGGTGTCAGTCTGAGGCCCTCTGGAGCAGGCAGGAGCTTCACAGGACAGTCAGTGCTCATTCTGCGCAGAGAATGTGAATCCTCTTTTCTCCTCATCCTCAGGAAACATCACTTTCCCTTCCTCAGGTTCAGTTTCATACCAGCAGTGGCAGTCCTTGATATCCCATACCTGGAGAGTGCAGTTTGCATATTTTTCTCTTTTTTTAGGGTGTTTCTTTTCAGACTGCTGTCAAATCCTCCCCAAAGACGCATTCTTGTGTTCCCTGTCTCACTGTTAACTCCCCCTGGGCTGTCAGCAGCCAAAGCTCCTCTTGGTTGAACTCTCAAGAGTTTTAATCATCTTTTCACTGTCAAATAATCACAGAATCCAGTCCCAGAATGGTTTGGGTTGGAAGGGACCTTAAAGCTCATCTTGATCCAACCTTCTGCCATGGGCAGGGACACATCCCACTAGACCAGGTTGCTCCAAGCCCCATCCTGCCTGAGGCAAAAGGTTGGTGGACATCACATCCAGGGTCTGAGGATGAAGAGACATTCCAGTGTTCATATAAATTAAAAAGTGGAGACAAATATCTTACCCCACCTCAGTAAGAGGGTTGATCTGTGACATTGATGCTTGAGCAGTGCATCCTGTGGGATTTCAGAATAGAGTGCCAAGGTAGAGCTCCCAGCTTCGTTTGTTCGGCCCAGGATATTCCTTAACTTTTAAAGGAATGTGCCTGTTCCTGGTTGGTAGGATGGACACCCTGGGAGTGTTACCCAAAATACTGTCCTGGAGTGTGTGGTGCCTTTGGAATGTCCTGCAGCCACTGCTTTCCAGTGATTGACTCTCTCTGCTGGTGGTTTGGACTTGGTGCATGGACAGGCACTCCAAAGCAGAGCAGGGAATGTGTTGGTAAGCAAAATTTACTGAGAGAATCGAAATGAAATGTAAATGTGCCAGTTGAAATTGCAAAATTTATTGTCATACTGGTGAATTGGTAGATTCTCTGGAAAGTATTGTCCATATGCCTCTTCTGGATCCTGCCACTTCCCTAAAAATTCCTGATATTCTGTGGCTAAAGGAAAACTGAGAAGCAAGGACCAACAATGAAATTGTTTTGTTCTGTGTTTCTGTGTAGGAAGGAAGAGTTTATAGTCCAAGTGCTGTAAGAACTTTATGTGAGCTTGAATGCCATGTGTCCATCAATAACACATCTCAGAGAAGTTACTCTGCTGTCAAGGGACAGATTTGGTTCTACTGAAGGCCACTGGCAGACTCCCTGTGGTGTTTTGTTAACAGTAGACCAAATTTTTAAGGTTCTCTTTTGAAAGTGTTACTAAATATGGAGAGAAATAGTTTTGAATATTCCCTGGAATCCCAGACTAGTTTGGTTTGGAAGGGACCTTAAAGCCCATCCAGTCCCACCCTCTGCCATGGGCAGGGACACCTTCCACTGTCCCAGGCTGCTCCAAGCCCCGTCCAGCCTGGCCTGGGACACTTCCAGGGATCCAGGGGCAGCCACAGCTTCTCTGGACACCCTGTGCCAGGGCCTCCCCACCCTCCCAGCCAGGAATTCCCAATTCCCAATCTCCCATCCATCCCTGCCCTCTGGCACTGGGAAGCCATTCCCTGTGTCCTGTCCCTCCATGCCTTGTCCCCAGTCCCTCTCCAGCTCTCCTGGAGCCCCTTTAGGCATGGCAAGGAGCTCTGAGCTCTCCCTGGAGCCTTCTCCAGACTGAGCACCCCCAGCTCTCTGCTGGTGACATTTCTTTGGATGCCGCCTGGATGCAGCCTTGGGCTGGTCACACATGGCTGGGTCATGTTGATGATCTCAGCCACCAGCACCCCAAAATCCTTCTTCTTGGGGCTGCTCTCAATCCATTCTCCCTCCAGCCTTGATTTGTGCTTGGGATTGGCTTAACCCAGGTGCAGGACCTCAGACTTGGCCCTGCTGAACTTCATTTGAAGTACTTTGGTGCTTCCACATCTTGTAGTTGATGTTGATAATCTTCAATGTCCATGGTCAGGAAGAACAGCATAAAAGTGAGGAATTTGTTCTTCCCAAGTGGGAATAATTAATGCAGGGTAGGGAAAAGCTACTTGTTCCTGTATAGTCTTTCCAATAGAGAGGCTGGACTCGATTGCAGAAGGAGTTTGAGGATCACTCCTCCCCAAACTGCTGCTTTTCCAGTGGTCATAAGAGATTCAACCACATCTCTTCCTCTTTTTATTTTTGGTTATTGGACACAACACCCTCCAAAGGCATCAAACTTCATTCCTCCTCTGCCAGTTCCCCCAGGATCGTACTCTGAGAGGGATTTTGCAGAATGCAGATGGAACAGTTCTTGAGGACTTGCTGGACAGGCCATTTCTGCTTTTCAAAAGTCAGGCTTATTTCCCTTCCTCTTCTTGCTCTGTCAGCGTAAAACAGCAATGTAATTCCAGTTATTTTGGTCAATCAGTTGTTTACCACAACACAAGGGCTAATCCTGTCCTAATCCCCTTGTTCCTTACAGAGTTCATTTAGTTTTTCATCAGTCTATGTCAAGTCTGTCTGCTTTGGCAAAGAAACAAAAAATATTGCAGGAGAGAGGTCACAACATCTGGCTGAGCGTGGCTGGTTTGTGCTGTAGCAGAGTTAAAATTGGAAATTGTGATGACTCAGGCTTTCTCAGAATGTTTTTAGGAGAGTATAAAAAATTCATTTGGGTGATTCAAGTAGGAGACGGGTTAGAGCTCTGCTTGCTACAGAAAAAACAACCCCATAACAACCCCTCTGGGTGCTTTCCATGACTTTGGACTTTTCAGCAAGAGCAGTGACAGTTAAATAACCATTTCTTTGGTCACAGGGCTGTTGCTGTTGTCAGCTCTCCAAATGTTGTGCACCCCATGTTCAGGGAGACCTCAGCAGCGAATTTTGGTGAAATCCAAATTATTGTAAATCAACTGTGGCACTGCTTGGCTCCTGCAAGCTCCAAGCCTAAGATGATTTTGATTTGCATCACAACATGCCTGTTGTTTAATCCTGACAGTCAGGCCGTGTGTGTCATGAGGTCGGGCCTGGAGCTCAATCAGTTCCAAATCTGGAAAACACAATCAGTGCACAGAAAAAAAACCCAACCACTGGAGCTCTTAGTGGCTTTTGAAAGAGCTAAATTCTGTTCTGTGCCAGAAATTGCTCATTCAGAGGCTCATTGAACTGCATTTCCAGCTCTGAGAGATTTCTGAAAGGGAAGAAATGCAGCAGAGCCTTCTAGCAAGGGAGCCTTGAAAGCCTCTGTGTTAGAGCAGAGCAGCTCTCCCAGGAGAGAGGGCTGGAATTCCACTTTTTACAGTGATGAAAATACCTGGGGCAGCCACCTGATCATCACACCCACCTCTAGTATTTCAGGATCCAGTACCCTGCCTCCTTTAAGGGAATATTTTGGAAACCTCCCACCCCAAAATGAGGGTGGGAGGGGAATGATGTGAAATATCCTCTCAGGTGGTCTCCAAAACTGCTGCTTGTCCTGCTCAGATTAATCCCAGCTGTAAAAATTCCTCAAGGTAAGAAATAACACCAATTTAGGCGCAGTGGAGCTCTGGATTTTAACCTGTGTATAAATCAGCCTTCTCTCTGTCTCTCTCTCTGTTTAAAGAGGCTTTTTTTTCCCTTCTTCCCCACCTAAATTCAGTGTTGTTCCTTTTTGCTGCAGCTATTCATAGTCTAAAGCTGAGCCGCAACCACGTGGACTGGCACAGCGTGGATGAAGTGTATCTGTACAGTGATGCCACGACATCCAAAATTGCAAGGACTGTTACACAAAAGTTGGGCTTTTCCAAAGGTAATCTTTCCCAGAGTTTGTAAAGAATATTGTAAATGCCAGCATTTGAAGTTCGTTGCTTTAACTCCAAAAGGATATTTCAGGTTTTAGTGCAGGTAGCCCACTTTGGCTGTTGCATTTTTTACTTTATATGAGTATTCGGAGTCCTTAGGTTGTGTATGTAATTGTGATGTGAATATTTTTTTTAATTTTTTTTTTATTACATATTTGATTTATCATATTTTAATTTTGTTCCATATTTTGGTGCGTTTGCATGCAGCAGTTAGCACTATATGATAAATATATGAAAATATTACAGTGGCAGAGTCCAGAAACTACTGGAAAATTAAAATTAAATTTATATTATTACAGTAAAATTAGAATTATGACTGTAATAATCTCAATATTACAGTTCCTTTTGCAACCTTAATTTTACTGCTGGATACTTACATACTCTGATGCATTCCTTAAATACATGACCACACCTTCCCTCTCCTCACCTCCATCCAGCCTTCTGTTCATGGAACAGAAGTATGAACTGACAGGAAAGGGTATTTAGACAGAAATTATTTCCAGTAGGAATTCAGGCTCGTTTAAGCTCAAAACTCCCAGTCAGAAAGGCAGCAAAGCTGAGAGGATTGGAAGAGAGGGTGGTGTCTCTCAAGGAAAAAGCAGATTATTGCCAGCCTAGAAAATGGGAACTTGTCCTGTGCAGGACACCAAAAAAACCTACACATCTGGTTTGTTCCTTGAAGAGACAAGGTCAGGTAATAGGTCTGACGTTAATCTCCATCCCTCTGCCCTGTAATTAATTCCCTGTTACGCCCCAGGGCTCCTGGGTGGATACTTAATTAATGTTTCCTAAAAAAATAGTATCTCCCAGTGCTTCAGTTCCAGAAGAAATGAAGTCATTTATCCAGAACACCATTGGGATAATGTGTAATAAATAATAAGATCTGTCCTTAAACAGTTGGTGGGGGAGAAATATCAGATAGAAGCTCACTTGGTAAACAAAACCTGTCTTGGGTAAAAAAATGCCCTTAGTGGGTTTGGGGTGTTTTCCTCCTCTTTAAAACCAAAATAAGTGGTTAGTTCCAGGTTTTGAGGCCAGCACTGGTGCCTGGTGTGGTCCCCTGTGTGTCACTAGAGGGGGATGGAGGCACATTGTGCCCATGGGTTTGCCAGCCCATCAGCACAGCAGGGAGAAAATGCCCGCATTTACCCTGGGGAATCGATTTTTAGTTTGGCCACCGAGCTGGGGAAATTTGAGGTTGGGTCAGCTCAAAATAAAGCAAGTTTTCCCCTAAAAATTACAAATTGTGGAGGTTTTCAGCCAGCTCTCTTTATTGGGGTAGATAAAGCGACAACACTTAATCACTTATGTGGCCAGGTCATTTCCATGATCCTTCCATGCTGCGGGAGTAAGGTGGAGACAGAAGGAATTTTAATGATTGAGACACCCAGGAGAAGGGTGTGTTGTGTTGTAAAAGTGGGTGCACAGTTACACAACTGTTTTCTGAAGAGTTGTTCTTCAAAACATACCTGAAATTAGCTCCCTTTGCAGTGGAAATGGGTGTTGGTATCACCTGCGTGCTCAAATCTTTCAGGGGTTTAAAAGTGTGTGCGTTTAAAAAGAGATGCTAATCCTTTAGTTTTATGATTATATATTATATAATCTGATTTTCAGTGTGTTGGCCTGAGAAAAGCCAAGCTTCTGTCAGCAGATGAGAGCACTATGCTTGGCAGAATGTCACTGATGTGGGATAATGTTCTTTCTGCAGCTTCAAGTAGTGGGACAAGGCTACATAGAGGCTATGTAGAAGAGGCCACGTTAGAAGACAAGCCACCACAGACTAGTCACATTGTGTTTGTTGTGCATGGGATTGGGCAGAAGATGGACCAAGGAAGGATCATCAAAAACACAGCCATGTGAGTGCTTTGGAATGTTTGAAGTAGCCTCAATGTAAGGCTGTTGTTGTGACAGCAGAGCCTTTGGTTCAAGCTGAATCGTTCCCTGGTTCCTTCTCCTCTTCTTCCCCTGAGTCATTAATCTTTGTATTGTGTGTACACTATTTTTTATGTTAATTGGGATGTATGGACTTGGGGAAAGCAGCTGTGAGCAAGAAGAGCAAAGATTTATTCTGATTTTATCCCCAGCACTTGTGACTTTCAGAGAGGACATAGCCTCAAGTTGCACCAGGAGAGGTTCGGGTTGGATATCAGGAGGAATTTCTCCGTGGAAAGGGTTGTTAAGCATTGGAAGGGGCTGCCCAGGGGGGTTTGGAGTGCCCATCCCTGGAGGTGTCCAAGGAAGGACTGGATGTGGCACTCAGTGCTCTGGGCTGGTGATCAAGCACAGCTTGGCCTCGATGACCTTGGAGGCCTTTTCCAGCCTTAAGGATTTTGTGTGAAGTTCTGGCTCCTGTGGTCTGTGGCTTTCCTGAGCAGGGAGATGTTTTTCATTTGGTCATAACTGAGGGGAATGTTGTTCCTAAGTTGTACCTGGATGAATTAAGTGAGTAACAACTGGGAAGTGAGTAACTGAGCAGAAAATTTTTGGTTAAGTAGTATAGGGAAGCTAATCTCAGAGTAGAATCTCTCAGAGCTGGTTCTTGGGATAGTGGGCAGGCAAACTGCATCCTGTACAAGAGGGGCAATGGGGAGATACAGGAATGTTGTCATTGCTAACAGGACAGAAGCCCCTCCTGAAGCTGTTGCTGCGAGACTGCTCGTGGGAGCTCTGTGCACAGAGCCCGGCTGAGAAGCAAAATGTGATCAAAAGGCTGTGAAATCTCTTCACAGGATGTCTTTTGTGAAGGGTGGTTTGCAAATGGCTCTTGGGAATGCTGCTTCCCAGAGCTGTGGCTGCTCCATTCCTGGGAGTGTGCAAGGCCATCATGCACAGTGAGTGGCATCCTTCTTCATGCCAGGGGTTGGAACTGCATGATCTTTAAATCCCTTCCAGCCCCAAAGCAATCTGTGATTCTATGCACCTGAAAAGATGGTATTGAAAGAAGAGGCTAAAAAGGTGTTAATTACAGGTCTCTACTGCACAAATCATTCAATAGGTGTGTCCCAAGTAGCTCCAGGTTCCATCAGAGCTGACAGAAGCATTGACAAACCCAGTGGCTCCTTGTGAGAAGAGCTGGGATTGCTGGGATTTTGTGGTGGGAGCTTTGTCACCCTCCCTTTGCCTCCAGTGTGCCGCTGTAGGTCAGTGCTTGTGTGCTCTGTGCCATTGTGTCATCAGCTCCTTGTGTCCCCTCAGCTCACTGTTCCACTCCAGTGTCCTCTGGGGTGCCAGGGTAAACCTTTCCACGTCACTTGTGTGTCATTTGTCACCTCAGAGCACCAACCTGCAGCTCCCCACCCTCCCTTTCCTGCCACTTCACTGCTCTTTGTGCTGTTTCAGAGCCAGCAATCCAAAGCAGAGAGAGAAAGGATCCACAGCCCTTGGTTCAAAGTTAAGTCATCAAAATAAATGTAAAAACTTCCATTTTTGTGGGATGGAATTACGCTGGGAATGCAAATAGCCTCCATATAAGCTGCTGTTTTAACAGTGGCCAGAAATAAAACTTCAGCCTTGGAATCATTAAATTTTTCTGCTTTGTCTTTCTCCCCCCTCCATTTTCCATAGATACAGGGGTTATATTGGTGGATTAACTTCAGCTCAGGTCACAGTGCAGAGATACTCATTCTCTAAGTCCTGCTCTAATTGGCAGCCCAGCATATGAAATAATTTTTTCAAAAAAAGGGACACAAGACTTTATGTGCTCCAGTAAATCTCACTCATATCCTCAAGAAATACCAGACAGCACTGCATAGCCTTTTAAAGTGCTAATTATTGGCATAAATTGTGCATTCTGTACCAAATTTGCAAATTAAGGCATCATTTTAGATTGAAGTATCTTTTTTTTCCCCCCCTTTTTTTTTTAATAACAACTTAAAACTTATCAGTGAGGAACATCCCATATGTTGTAGGGAGAGCTTTCAGAAGGAGTGTCTGCCAAGCTCTCACAAGCCATACTGGCACTTGCTGTTAGCACCTTCATCCGTGATATTTGTGTGATGTTTGGTTTTTGGGGTGGTTTTTTACATGCTTTTCCATTAAGGACACAGTGGTGCCTTTTGAAAAATGAGATGAATAAGGAAAAGTATTTTTTGGCCGTCCACACTTTAAAGTAGAAACTAAGAAGAGAAGATGTCAGTGGGGGCTTTTTTGCCTTTTGAATGAACATTCTTTAGTAGGAAACCTGTGGCTGGACCCCACCAGAGCTCATTTGACACGTTCTGTCCTCAGGTTATCACCTTGAGAAGAAGCTGGTGCAGCTCACACGATGCTGCTGCATCATTAGGCAGATCCTGCTGGTTACAGAGGTGAAAACAGAACCCTTGTCCAGGGAAATTCCAAATTAACCTGCGCTAATTTCATTAAGGATTGGAGCTCAAATCTTCTCATTAGCGGGGCTGGATGCTGGGGTTGCAGGGTGTCCTGTGAGTGGGTAAATGGAAAAGATGCATTTTGTGGATGCTTGGATGAGCAGGTCTGTGGTGGATGTGGCATAATTTGTTTCTTCTCCCTGTAGTTAAACACATTTTTTATCTAAATGTAGCATGGCAGCTGGTGCAACAAGCTGCTCCTGTCAGCACTGATATTCACCGGGAGCTTGTCTGGGAAGAGGCAGTCCCTCCTCCAGGCTGGAGCAGTGATTCAGCTGCCCCAGCGTGAGCAGAATAATGTGCTCTGAGCTGTGCTGGTACCATAGGGATGGTTATTTAAGGGAGAAGGCTTTGTAGTCTCTATTTCTGCCTAATACAAACCGAGGCATTATGGCAGAATGCTCTTAAATGTAGGGGGGTTTTATTTGCCATCAGGTGCAGGATTCTGGAATTCCTTGGTTTGTGATAAGGCAGAGTGTTAGCTTTAAATAAATCTCTTTGGGATGTCTTATTACTGTACACACTCATTATTTGGAGTGTGGTTTTTTCGTGGAAGCTGCTCTCTGGTTTTGTTGAATTTGTGGATGATGGGAAGGAGAGATGTTGTTGCACATTACGAGTATAATTTGCCATCATAGAGTGGTTTGGGTTGGAAGGGACCTTAAAACTCATCTCATTCCTTGGGCAGGGACACCTTCCACTGTCCCAGGCTGCTCCAAGCTCCATCCAACCTGGCCTTGGACACTTCCAGGGATCCAGGGGCAGCCACAGCTTCTCTGGGCACCCTGTGCCAGGGCCTCCCCACCCTCACAGCCAGGAATTCCTTCCAATCTCCCATCCAGCCCTGCCCTCTGGCAGTGGGAAGCCATTCCCCCTCATCCTGGCACTCCAGGCTCTTGGACTCCCTTTCCAGCTCTCCTGAAGGTTCCTTTCAGTGCTTCAGGTCACCCCAGAGCCTCCTCCTTTCCAGGCTGAGCAATCCCAACTCTCCCAGCCTTTCCTCATAGGAGAGGTGCTCCATCCCTCTGATCATCTTGGTGGCCTCCTCTGGACATTTAGGAATGTTATCCATGTTTCCAACCTCCTTTTCAAAGCTCCTCTTGTTTTACCTGATGTAGGTAAAGCTCAGGCCTTCCACCTGCTTTAGGCAGGGCTCAGACCTGAGCTGAATTTCATCAGCTCCAGTGTTCGAGGAATGAGTGAAGTAACTCTCCTGTGTTTTTCCATAACAGCTGCACTGTGGTGTCACTCCTGGGCTGCTCTCAGCCTAGAGCTGGCCTCTGCCTCTGTCTGAATCTCCTGTTTGAATTCCAAAATCACATTTGTCTGTGCTGCTCTTCCTAGCCCAAAAATTGCTGTCTGCACAAGCACCAGCATCTTGGCCTAATCACCAATTACATTTTTATTGCAAGTCCCATTAGAAAGCATTTTAATTGTGGATTATCATTAGGATAATTACTTTGGAATAGCTATTTTGGTACATTTCCATTGATATGCAAGCCCGTGCAGAGCCTCTCAGAAGCCTTTCAGTGCATTATTATGTGCTGCTGGAGTCTAAAATGACGATTTTCCTGTAAAATCTTTTCCATAATTGTAGCTCTTCAGATATTTGGTAGCTTTGTGTTCCATTCCAAAGCTTGCATTGCATTAAGTACATATTAGATGCTTGTTTTTCATCCTTTGGTGCAGGTATTAATTCTGAATTAAGTAAGCACCCAGATGGTAAATATTGGCTTACAGGTTTCAACTTGAGCTTGTCTTGAAAGAGAAGTTCAGGCCAAGAGGTAAAAGGTGATAGTTAGGGCATGAAATGCTTTTGTAACAGCTTGTTTTGTGTACATTTATTATCTGACACGTGGCTGTGTGCTGGACAGGAGCTGTAACAGCCTGTTCAGGACTTGGGCATATCCCCCGGGCTGTTCCCATTCCCATCCTTCCCCCATCCCTTGTTCTGCCCTTCCCCTGCCCATACCATCACACCTATGTGATCTCCCTGCAAACTTGATCACTCCAGTGGGTCTAAAAATGCGGGATTCCACCTGGAAGATGGGAGTGAGTGGTGGTGGAGTCGGGAGATGGCAGCAGGGACAGGGAATGCCTGCAGGGCAAGCCTTGGTGCCCTTTGGAAAGCAGTGCTGGCAGGGAGTCTGGAGCACCTGGATCTCCCAGGATTGTCCCAGGATCCTGTGATCAACCAACAAAGCAGCTTCTGTTCCTCTGATCGTGCAAAATCCTGTTACTCTTCAAAAGGATAAAGTGTGAATCCCAGTCGTGCTGCCTTTGTTTGCATCCTAGGATTTCCATCTCTCCTCTGAAGTTAGATGAGTCTGTGTGTGTCACAGAGCAGCAATTTTCACAGCAGTTTTCTGAGAGCAGCAGAGAACAACAGTGGCAGAACATGACTTGTGTCTTGCAGTTGCTCTTTGAAATCCGCCCGGAGCGAGACTGGAGTTGGCATTTCTGCAGCTCAGCTTTGGGGAACAGCCGCCCTCCCCTTTCCTCTGGCTGCAGCAGATCTCCCTTTTTATTACTCACGGCTGCTGCTCTCACTTCAGCTCAGCAAATTTAGCCCAAGCATGCCCTGAGCTTCCTCAATAAGTCATGGCATTATTTCCTCAAAGAGGCAGTGAGCGCTGGGCTCGGTTGGAGGGAACTCCAGGGGGGTGAGAGCAGTTGGGGAATGATTCAAAGCATCATTTGTGATGTTCTGTGACCAAAATCCAGGAATGGAGCCACGTGGCTTTGCAGGGAATAGTGAGAGTTGAGGTGGTTTTTTCTGGGAACATCCCATTGCCCTGTCTCTTAGATTTAGGGTGATGGGATAAAGGGGCAATGACTTTAAACTGACAGAGGGCAGGTTTAGATAAAATATTAGGAAGAAATTCCTCACTGTGAGGATGGGGAGGCCCTGGAACTGAGGAAGAGGTTGCCTAGCTGGCTGCCCCAGCCCTGGAATGTCCAAGGCCAGGTTGGACAGGGTTTGAAGCAACCTGGGACAGGGGAAGGTGTCCCTGCCATGGCAGGGGGTGGAACTGGGTGAGCTTTGAGGTCCCTTCCAACCCAAACCACTCTGGGATTCTGTGATTTCATGAAATCAAGAGTTCAGAGTAAGAAGTTGTCAGGTGTAATGCTTAAATTAAAGACCATTCCCTATTTCTCTCTCATGAATTATCTGACTGAAGAAAGTCTGCAAAGATAAAATGAATAGTTCTTTAAAGCTTTCAGGCATTTTGCTCTGTTAACATCAGCATCATTCTGCAAAATTTGGGAAGTAGCTGAAGCTGACTCAGTTTGCAACTCCCCAGTTTTTAATGGAGGATTTGTAAACCCTACACAAGAGTAAAACTAGTAGCATGAGATTAAAAAAACCCACTGTAATAATTCTAAATATGTTAGCATATCTCTGGAATATACTCACTTAAGCAAGGTTATATATCTGGGAAAATATGAGTTTGTTATTTATTATTTTAATCAGAGAAAGGCAACCAGGCACATTTTATTCATGGTGAATCTCAAAGTACCTGTTTTCAGGCCATTACTTCTTGCATGGAAAATAGCAATATGTCAGAATTCTTTCTAAGGTGTGCATTGCATCTGTGCATAAGTGGGTTTTTCTTTTAGAAAAATCATAAATTATAGTTGTTTCCTTGTGTTTCAATGCACAGATTCAAGTAATTGTTGCTCTGGGGTCAGTATTTCAATTACAGCATTTGTATCAGGTGAATTCTCTGCCTGCTTAGATGAGGATTTATTACTTCAGTTGGTGTTAATTTAACAAGTGAGTAGAGGGATTTGCTATCTAATAAAATTTAAAAAAGAAATCTATTTTTAAGAGCCAGAAGATGGAAAAAAAAAAAAAATAAACCCATCTTTATAGCAGAACAGATAAGCAGGTGTGTGTGCTGGGGGGGTTTGCATGTGACTGTAGCTACATTGCCTGGAAATTACACCAAATTTTCTTTGGAATTTCATCAAACTGCTGATCAGAATCAGTGGGGGATGTGGTGCTGTGCCACTGGATGTAGATGGGGTGTGTTGCACTGGGAATTTCAATGATTGCTGTGAGCAGGAGATGGATGTGCCATTGCAGCTGGGAGATAATGAGAGGATAAGTGCAGCTCTGACAGCCTTTGGCATCCGTGAGGTGACAGGTGACAAAAATGGGTTGAAACAGAGCTTTTGTGCACTTCTACCAGGATGAGTTTTGCAAGGCCTAAGGAAGATCTGCACAGAGCTGGGGTTTGGATTTCTCATGGACCTGAGTGATTGTGTTTGTTCAGGATCATTCCAGCAGGAGAAAAGGCTCCAGGGAGAGCTCAGAGCCCCTGCCAGGGCCTAAAGGGGCTCCAGGAGAGCTGGAGAGGGACTGGGGACAAGGCATGGAGGGACAGGACACAGGGAATGGCTTCCCAGTGCCAGAGGGCAGGGATGGATGGGAGATTGGGAATTGGGAATTCCTGGCTGGGAGGGTGGGGAGGCCCTGGCACAGGGTGCCCAGAGAAGCTGTGGCTGCCCCTGGATCCCTGGCAGTGTCCAAAGCCAGGTTGGACACTGGGGCTTGGAGCAACCTGGGCTAGTGGAAGGTGTCCTTGGTCATGGCAGGGGTGGAATGGGATGGTTTTTCAGGTCCCTTCCAAGCCCAACCATTCTGGGGTTTAACAAGTTTGGGACTATTGTGGTGGGGGCAGGACCACAGCTGGACAGCCTCAACTTCCATGAAGTAAATCCTCATGTGAGTAAAATCATGCTTTACATTTCCAAAGTTCTGGATAAGGACAAAAAGCCAACATGGTTTTTGGGAGGGGAGACCTGAAGCTTTTCCCAGAAGCTTTGGCAGAATTGCAAGGCCACACTATTTTCTCCAAACTCCTGTTTCTTGCTTTTGACTTTTATTTAAATTACCCCCCTCTGAGTCAGTTTGTTTGTGAAGAGCTTTAATAAGAACAGGACCTTTTCAAACAATGTATTTGTTTGTTGTATTTAAAGATGGGGATGTCTAATGAGTGTCCCTCCATAATATTTCCAGCTGCTACTGATGTGTAAATAATGTGGATGTTTTTTCCTGCTCTGTTAGGACCAGGTTATTTACCATTTCCTTCACTTAAAGTAATTGTTGCTGTGTAAAATTCTGTGCTTTGTTCATACAGTATTTCTATGCTTTTACTGCTTTTAAGCTGATCAGCTTCAATTTGCTGCTTGGCTAATTTCCTGCTGAATTGAACTGTTTCTGAATTCCTCTTTGTTGGTGTTGAGCTTTAACCCCAGCCTGCAGCTGCAGTGGGATGGGGAGGAGAACTGGGAAAAGGTAAAACCCATGGGTTGAGATGAGAACAGTTTAATAATGAAAATAATAATAATGGGGAAAAAAATCCAGGAATAAGTCTGGGACAGCTCTCCTGGCCATGTTTCCCCTCAGCTTCTTGTGCAGCTCCTCGTGGGCAGAGCATGAGACACTGAAAAGTCCCTGATTTAGGGTAAGCACAGCCAAACCAACCAGAATATCAGTGTGTTATCAACACTATGCTCATCCTAAATCCAAAACGTGCTGTACCAGCTACCAGGAAGGAAATTTACTTTATCCCAGCCAAACCCACCTCCTTCATGCAGAGAAAGTCAAGCTGACTTAACAATACCAAGGAGCTGTGAGCATTTCCAAAGATCTCCTTTATTTTGCTTCCTCAGGGACTCCAGGAATGTTAATACATTCACTGAAATGTTATCTTCTTTATAATCTAGTAATTCCACTCTGAAGTTGGGCTCTCACACGTCCTGTTGTGTGGGGGGGTGGCAGGGAGGGTTTTGTGCTTGGCAAGGATGGGTCAGCTCAGGCCTTAAATCAATCCTGATTTAAGCAGATCCTCTTGCTGAATTTTTTTTTCCCCCTTATCATGGGAAGGATATTCTGCTTTATTTAAACCTTTGCCATCTCGTTGGACAAGAATCCAGGAGATTAGGAGTGCAATCACACCAGGCTTTAAAAATAGTCATGCTGAGCAGTTGCATTTCTTGGCTGTTTGCACAGGCCTGCAGTAACTGCTTTGGAAAAAAGGATGTAAAGGATGCTACTTCCCTTTCCCCATTTTTTTCTCACTTCCTCCTTTTTATTTCCCTTTTCCTGCCTTTTTTTTCCCCCTTTCCTGCCTTTTTTTTTCCCCTTTGCTGCCTTTTTTTCCCCCTTTTCCTGCCTTTTTTCCCCCTTTTCCTGCCTTTTTTTCCCCCTTTTCCTGCCTTTTTTCCCCCTTTTTTTTCCCTTTTCCCCCTTTTTTTTTCCCTTTTCCCCCTTTTTTTTCCCTTTTCCCCCTTTTTTTCCCTTTTCCCCTTTTTTTCACTTTTTCCCCTTTTTTTTTCCCCTCTCCCCCAACTTTTCTTTCCCCTCTCCCCCAACTTTTCTTTCCCCTCTCCCCCAACTTTTCTTTCCCCTCTCCCCCAACTTTTCTTTCCCCTTTCCCCCTTTTCTTTCCCCCTTTCCCCATTTCATTTCCCTTCCTACTTTCCCCCCCCCCCTTCCTCCTTTTTCTTTTCTTTCAGCAGAAGTAAAGTGTCAGTGATGGAAAAATGTTTTCACTGCCTTTTTAAAAAATGTGGTACATGATTAATCTGCCTTTTTAGTTGCATAATGAACTTTTCCTGGGGTAAAAAAACCATGATAGAGAAGAAGAAATAATTGTCTTTGTAGAGAATGGTTTTGGTTTTTTTTTTCTTCCCCAAGGCATTGACTTTCCTACCCCTTCCTACCCTATCCTTCTCCTTTTCAAGACTGGATTTTGGCAGAGTTCTCCAGATAGGATTTTTGGATAGTGCTGGTGCAGGAATGCCCAGCACATGGAGCAGATGAAGCAATTCCTGTCCCAGGTGTTGGTAGTGAGTCTCATTTCTCCTGAAGAGCAGAGGAGCATTAATACATCCAAGGAAAGTGCCTCAGCTCAGGGATTAAACTCACTAAACAGCATTTGGGCAGGTGGAAGTGCAGGTGGAAGATGAACATCATTGTGCCTTTGGTTGTAGAATTAACTAAAAAGGGGTTGCTTTGAGAATAGGGGGAAAAAACACATTGAAACACTGAAATAAATAAAAAACTTGATGCTTTGAACTGGGAACCAAGTGCTGGAAACCCAGCACGGGGATTGGATTTGGTTTGTTGCGCTCATCTTCAAAAATGGGAATACTCTTGGGGCCAGGATTCAGGTAAGGGAAAGAAAGGAAAATAAAACACTTCCCCACTTTGGGTGCTGAGGGATGTCAACAGAAATGCCTGGATATTGAATATGGAATATGATTTCATGCTGGTTTTCCTTTTCAGTGATGGGTTTTTCACACAACACAAATCAAGTCATGTTTTTAAAAGAACATAATTTATCATTATTCCCCTTTTCCCCCTGACTGTTAACAGAGAGGGTCAGATATACTTTGGGGTTTAGGTATTTTAAGTTTTTCTCATCCCTTGAGAGAGGTGCAGCAATGTTCATGTTCAGATATGCTGTAAAAATGAGAAGTCTTTTAAAAGCCTCTCCATCTGCTCCTGCAAGTTAAAGCACTCATAAGTGATCCTGTTTCTCCCCCTTGGAGCTTTCAAGCCTTCCAATTCAGTATGTAAAATTAAAATAAAATTCTGCTCTTTCAAGCCCTATTTTTAAGAGTTTTCTTTGTGTTTAAAAGCACTGAATTGTCTTCCTTCTGTACTGGTCAAATAGTTGATTTCAGTGGATTGTAGATTTCAAGGCAGAGGTGTAATTCTTAATTTTCTATTTTCTGATTTTCTCATTCTTCTCTAATTTTCTCATCCTTACCTTTCGCATTCAGCCCCAAACCCACCAGAATTGAATTGAATTGAATTTAGGTGGATTATGTTAAGCCCACAGTGTGATACATTTAGACTCCTTTGAGGAAGCAATGCACAGAATTTTTTCATTATAGGAGAATTTAGGTATTTCATAATAAAAACTTGAAATCAAGGGAATTCTATGTATGGAAAAGCAGTAGTTCAGGAAGTGTGTTGTGCCAAGAGTAGTCTGTATAGGAACACGTTCCTTTCTTTTTTGTAGGATGCGAGATACTGCAAGAAAAGTGGAAGAAAAGTATTTTTCCAATCTTGCAACACACGTGGAATTCCTCCCAGTGGAGTGGAGATCAAAGCTGACCCTCGATGGAGGTACAGGACTCGCTTCTTTTGCTGCTCCAGCAGCTGCAGTCTGCAAAACTCTCCCCAGAACTTCCATCTGTGTTCTCTGCTTGTGCCTTGCTTGGATTTTTGTTTGGTTTTATTTGTACAGCTTTGAACATTTCCATCCCTGGAAGTGCCCAAGGCCAGGTTGGACGGGGTTTGGAGCACCCTGGGACAGTGGAAGGTGTTTCTGCCCATGGCAGGGGGTGGGACTGAATGATCTTTAAGGTCACCCAAACCACTCCATGATTCTGTTTAATCATTCTCCTGGATGTAATTTAAGTCTCTTCTTTTTTTTCCCAGACACTGTGGACTCCATAACTCCGGATAAAGTGCGGGGTTTACGGGATATGCTCAACAGCAGCGCCATGGACATCATGTACTACACCAGTCCTCTTTACAGGGATGAGGTAAGTGTGGGAAACACATTTTTATGTAAATTTTACTACAGCAGGGCATAGGGGCCGAAACAATCTGGATTTGGGAATGTTGGGAAAGTTCCTTTCTAAGGAAAACCTGAATAAAGGGTGCTAACACTTTGTAGGTATGTCGTGGTCACCCATAGTAATCAGGGTTTTAAGGCTGAGAGAAGAAGAAAGACAGCAAAAAGCACAATCTGTGTCATTTATTTAGAGCAGAAATGTCTAAAATGGTTCTGTAACAACAGCTTAGAAATGGGAAAGATTTTAACAGCGTGGGGTTTTTTTAAATTCCTTCATATTTATACCAATGGGAGTCCATGGAGCTGAGATTCTTTTTACCTCTGACAAAATCCATGGATATTTGTCACTTCGTTTTTGCTCTTTCTGAAGACAGATGGGATGGCAGCACGAGCAAACACACCCAAGCCAGTCTGAACACATTTGTGTACACTTGCCTTGCAGGGAAACCAAAATGATCCCCACTTAGTTTATCAGGGGGCTGTTTATATCCTGGATGCTCCCATCCTACCTTGACCCATCTGTGTAGCTGTTGAGTAACCCCATTAATCAGAGGAGAAAAGCCAGGAATATGATCATAAGTGATAGGGGCCTGTAAGAAATGATAAGCCTTGAATAAATGATAATAACCTGAATAAATGAAGTAGCCTGTGAAACTTGGGTATTGCATCATCCCAATAGCATCCCTCGTGTATCAAACTTACTGGAAAACCCCTGTGGCTGTTTTAGGATGAATTTCTGTAGGAATTGCAGGGTTTTTTCTGTGTTGGCTGTGTTATGTATGGAGTAGTGTTAATCCTTTTGCAGCCTCGGTACCCTGAGCATGGTTAGACTGGGGCAGGGTGAGGCTTTCAAATCTTACCTGGGAATTTGATGCTATCTTTCAGTCAAATTAGGTGTGTTTAAGTCCTTTAGAGTGGCAACACAGTTTTAAAACTGAAATCTGTACCTCTCTTCCTGCTCAGTAATGCAGAATTCATTGATCAGGGCTCTCTGCTGTCTCTCTGGTTTCCCTGTTTGTTGTGTACCTGAAGCCCAACATGAACTTTTGTGGCAAGCACTGAAAATTTCTCTGGCAGCTTGAAAACAGATATTTTTAAGCTGCATCAGAGGCTTGGCATGTCTGTGGACATCTTATGGGAAATGGATTAGTGAGTAAAGTTCAGGTGTGCTGGCCAGCAGTGCATGAAAATTGAATTCATTGCTCAGTAGAACTGCAGTTTTACAGGTTTATCACCATCCCCTGGGTGTGAGAATTGACATAAAAGGAGTGTGCTTAGATCTGATTACCAAATACTGAGTTGGTTTTTTTTTCATCAAATCTAATGAATTTCCTTGAAATGTTTGCAGCAATACACACAAGTTACTCTTCCTTCTCCCATTTTATTTTCTCTGACCTAACTTTACAGAGTTTAACACAACAGTGTCAAATGGAGCATTCTTCTGGATGATTTTCCCATCTTCAGCGTGTTTTTCTTGTGGCACTTTGCTCCTTCCAGCTCAGGAATGAGCCTTATCTTTGAGTAGTCCCATGGTCACACATTGCTCAGAATTAATGCCCCTGCTCACTGCTTTGTCACCCCAACACAATTCTTTGTGTTCTCCGGCCACTTCCAGTGCTTTCCACCCAGAAATCCTCAAAGGATCTCAAAAGGAGTTTATTAAATTTGGCTTTGCCGCTGGGAAATAAATTGAGGAATGTGGTGAGCTCGGCCTAGAGAAGAGGAGGCTGCTGTTCAGCTGATGGCTCTCAGCAGCCACAGAATCCCACAATGGTTTGGGTTGGAAGAGACCTGAAAAACCATCTTGTTCCACCCCCTGCCATGGACAGGGACACCTTCCACTGTCCCAGGCTGCTCCAAGCCCCGTCCAACCTGGCTTTGGACACTTCCAGGGATCCAGGAGCAGCCACAGCTTCTCTGGGCACCCTGTGCCAGGGCCTCCCCACCCTCCCAGCCAGGAATTCCCAATTCCCAATCTCCCATCTATCCCTGCCCTCTGGCAGTGGGAAGCCATTCCCTGTGTCCTGTCCCTCCATGCCTTGTCCCCAGTCCCTCTCCAGCTCTCCTGGAGCCCCTTTAGGCCCTGCAAGGGGCTCTGAGCTCTCCCTGGATCCTCTTCTTCAGGTGGACACCCCCAGCTCTCCCAGCCTGGCTCCAGAGCAGAGGGGCTCCAGCCCTTGGAGCAGCTCCTTGGCACCTCTGGACTCTCTCCAGCAGCTTCTTCTGCTGTTGGGAGCCCCAGAGCTGGACAGAGCATTCCAGGTGGGCTCTCCTGTGACCAGGGCAGGGAGAGAATCCTCCTTCTCTCCCTGCTCCCCACAGTGCCAAGGATGCAGCCCAGGACCCCCTTGGCATTTTGGGTTTTGAGCACCCAGGGCACAATGCTTGGATGGGAATTTTCTTTCCCCTTCCAAGGATTTTTCCCCACGTGGAAGTATCATAACTTCTTCTTTAAAGCTCCTGACCACTCTTTAAGCAGCTCATTTAAGGGGTTTGCAAGTGGCAGCCACTGTCTCCTTCCAGGGGAAGGAGCCCTGTCCTGTCAGTGTCCCAGGAGAGCACAGAGCTGTCTCAGGGGCACTGGGTTGCTCATCTGAGCCTTCCCAGAGCGTGGTGAGTGACCCCCTCTCTGATTTCAGTTATTGTTTCTTCTCCAGTGTGGCAGGAGAATATCCAAAAGGTGCCTCTGACTTGTGGCATGCGATGTGATACCAGACAGGCATTAATAATTCAGCCCAGCCCCGTGGACATCCCAGTCTGGGCTCAGACTGCAGCCAACAGATTCAGCTGGGGTGTTTTTGTGGGAGAGAATTGTGCTGTATCCTCCTCTGTACCAAATCCCTCTTTAAACATTACCCAGGTGTGAGAAAAAGCAATAAATGGGTATTTTGATGCGCACAGGCCTATGTCTAAATGAACAGTTACTTCACATTCTACCTCTGACCTTGCTGGTCCATCTGTGGTAAGGTAATCTTGGGTTTTAGTGTCCTCAGTGGGTGACTTTGTTTCACATCTGTGTCACTGTAGCTTCGTATTTCTTTAATAATAAATGGCTGCAACAGAGATTAAAAAGACCATTTGTTGCATAGTAAATTCAGAGTTGTCACCTTCATTAAACTGTTAAGTCCCTTTTTTTACTGCTCTTCACTGTACTCACTTGCAGGCTAATTGTAACTCTGTAAATTATTGGGATATGTCTTGGCAGAAAATGCCTCTAGTGCAGGATAAATATTATTTACATCCATCATCCCAAGATGTCTAAGGATTTAGTGCAAATATTGCACTATAAAAGTGGAGAAACTTCACTGTCCACCTTAGAATCATGGAATAGTTTAGGTTGGGGACCTTAAGGATCATCTCATTCCAACCCCTGCCATGGGCAGGGACATCTTCCACTAGAACAGGTTGCTCTGAGTCCTGACCTTGGAATGGCTTCATGGTTTGCCCTTATACACATATTTAAAAGGAAAATGAATGACTAACCCCTTGAAATTTTGGAGAGGTATTAACTTTTACCAGAGGTTTCATCCCTCTTGGATATGAAGTTTTGCAATGGAAATACCATTCTCCTGTGCACTCCTTTCAGCAATAAAAGGCAACTGGTTCGGGTGTGTTTGAAAACAAGATGTGAAGCCGAAAATTTTAAACTGAGACTATTTCAGCATTGGTTTTGCATATCCTGTTGAACCTAATAGTGAAGGAGCTGCTTGGCAGCACTTCCATGGCTGGTTTAATTAATTTGATTGCCCTTGTATTTATTCTCAGCTTTATAAAGTGATTGATTACTGGCTCTGCCTGAACCTAAACTTCATCTTGAGCACAGTGACTTGTTGGAAATGGGTTAGAGTCAGCTTTTCGACAGCAAGAGGGGTCTTAAGAGAGAGACTCAGATCCACAGATCCTTTTTCTGTATCATCCCTAAGACACGGAGCCCTTCCCATCTGTTCCCACAGCCACAGCTCATTCTGGCCTCTCATCTGTTGTTGTGACACTCCTCTGGCATCCCTCAGTGATTCCATCAGGGAATGTGACAACTGTTGTCTCCTGGAGGGTCAGCAGCCTCACCAGCTCTGCTAGCACGTTCTCCTGGGCCACGTGGAGCAAAAACTCCTCATCTTCGCTTTCCCAGTCCTTCACAATCCACCCTTGAGCTGCAGCTCTTCCCTTGGCTTTCGAGGACCCTCTTCCCCCTCCAGCTGGCTCCCACTCCCTGTTGCCTGCTGGCTGAATTTCAAACGAGTTTGCACTTTCTCCTGAAGTTCTCTTGACATTTGGAAAGAGCTGCTTGCAGAGCTCACCGTTCCTCAGCTCTCCTTCACATTCCTTTCCCACAACGCCCGCAGAAACAGTCCTGCTGTTCAGGCTGGAGAGGGTGCAGAGGTCAGGTTTCCTGCACTCCCATTCCACAGGTATTTTATTTTATTTTTCATACTTCTTAAAAAACTGGGGGTGTGGGAAGATTGTCCAGTGGGTGAGGATCCTGGGGAGACGGCAGAGAGAAAGGAGCAGCACTCAAGCTCTGTGTTACTGCTGTGCTCAGGTGCCAGCAGGGGTTTTGTACTCCTTGTTATCTTGAAAAAACTCATTTCCTGGATTTTGAGAGGAAAATGTCATTTTCTACTCCGGTAATTTTGGTGTGCACTGAAAAGCCCCTTCAACGCCAGCCATGTGCCCACAAAATGGATCAGGGGATGGAGTTCTGGATCTCCTTGGTGTGGGTCCAGGAGGTGTTTGCTCACCACACACAGAGCCCAATTTCCTTCTGCTTTGCCAGGAACATGCTATCCATGCTTATTTATGCTCGTATGCTCAAGGCTGCATTTCCTCAGAGGAGGCTGAACAACTGTTTGGGATGCTGCTGCTGGAATTTAGAAGTTTGGTTTTTTCCAGCTCGGCACAGGATGCTGGTAATGCTCTGCACAAAAGGGTAGCAGCTCTGGGTGTCTCACACCTTCCACGAGTTCTTGTTCCCATCATGATCCAGCAGTTCAGGAGGTGATAAAAGACATGATTCTGCTGCCCTTTTTATCAGTGTTGTTCAGCCTGAGGTGACAGGGATGTGTCACCTGACTCAGACTCCCCGCCTTATCCTTACAAAGCACAGCCCTGTGCCACCAGGATTCCTGAATGGTTGGGATAAGCTGATATTTTTTGATTTCCTGGAAGCCATGTGCTAGGCAGGCACATAACTGGGAAAGCAGAGGGCATTTTTGGCCTCATCAAGTCCAGCCTCCTGCTCCTTGGTCAGCGCTCTGGGCTTTGGCTTCCCCTGGAATTGCGTGGCCCTCGTGCCAGCTCTCCGTGAGTGTGTGGAAAGACCATTCCTTGCTCTGCCTTTAATTTGGTTTCTGAAGGGCAGAAAGCATTTAACCTCAGTTAGTCTGAGTATGAGCTGCTGCCTTCTGAGCAACTTGATCCTGCAGGCTTGAGTTTCCTGCAAGGAGGATTTATTGGCAAAACTTCAGCTGATAAAGGGAGATAATGATCATAAGAATGGTTTGGGTTGGAAGGGATCTTAAATCCCATCTCATTCCACCCCCTGCCGTGGGCAGAGACACCTTCCACTGTCCCAGGCTGCTGCAAGCCCCGTCCAACCCGCTCCAATCCCCTTCCAGGGATCCAGGGGCAGCCACAGCTTCTCTGGGCACCCTGTGCCAGGGCCTCACCACCCTCCCAGCCAGGAATTCCTTCCCAATATCCCATCTATGTTGCCCTCTATCAGTGGGAAGCCATTTCCCCTTGTCCTGTCACTCCAGGCCTTTTCTTGGAAATATCTCAGTGTCCTCAGGCTGCTGCTGAATGAGTGCTGAGGTAGGAGGGCCAGCTGGGAGGATGGGATTTGATACAGCTTTTCTGGAAGAAATAGGAATTGTTGCCTTTGTTACAGTGTTTGATCTGCTCAGTAAGAGACAGGTGAACGTGCTGCATTCCCCTGCTCCCTCTGGGAGAGCTGGAGGTGATGGAACAGAGCAGCCAGAGCAGCTGCAGAGGGAAAAAAACTCAATTGACTGCTGCCTCTTACTCTTTTGTGATGTATTTGAACTTGTTTTGTCTGTGGGAGAAGCCTTAGGAGGTGGTAAAATGGGTTGGGCAGAAACTTAAGGAATCTCTAGGCTTTTGGGAGGGAAAGCCCTATGAACCCCTTGGATGGAGAGACAGCTCCCACTGTCCCCAAAATGAGCTGGGAACTGGGAGGGAGGATGGAAGAAAGGAGCTAGAAAGAGAGAGAGGGATCTGGTCGTGCTGCATTCCTCCAGTCCCACCATTCCTGGGGTTTTTTGGATGATTCCTGCTCTCCTGTTTTGAGGCAGAACCAGCAGGTGCTTCCTAAGCACATAATAGACCCCACGGACCAGCAAATGCTGAGGTTTGGGGCTGGCAGGAGCACCAGGGAAAGCAGTGGGAAAAGGGCTGACTTAACCAGGAGTTCCTTGGATGGAGGTGCAGTGGAGAGCAGGAGAAGCTGTCAGCAAGCTCAGGATGAGGCACCCAATCCCTCTAACCCAGCCATGAGGTGCAGACACAGAGCAGCCACTTGGATGTCGTGGGGTGTGGGAGGCTGAGGAGGGAGTTGTTGTTTTGTTGTTCGGGTTTTTTTTTTTTAATTTAATAATGAGCCTTTAATTAAGACCCTTTAGAGGGAGTAGAAAGACAAGCTGTGCATAAAAAAATCAGCTCTTAAAAATTTATTATAGTGCTGCCATTTAGGAGAGAAAATTTGATAGGCAGTTTTATTTTTCATGTGTAAATCCAATGAAAAAAATCACTGATTTTAGGCAACGTAAAGTCAGTGTTTTTATAAGCTATTTTTGTATGGATTCTTAGGATATATCAAGCTGTAACTACAAAAGATTTGAATGCAGTTCATGTTATATTTACTGCACTAAAACCCTGTTCAAACCAAACTTTTCTTGGACAAGTTGGAATATTTTATGCTTTTTAAGACTTCAGAAAGCAGATCAGGATTAAATCATAGAATGGCTTGGATTGGAAGGGACCTTCAACATCATCTAGTTCCAACCCCCAATAAATATAATCTTAACTTCATATGCTGCTTAACCAAACAGAATTTTAGCTGGGACTTTAAATGAATATGCTTTTCCTTTTCTCTTCCTTTTTTTTTTTTTCCTATTTTTTTCCTTACTCTGCACTAAAAAGGTTCAGTTTCTAATCTTAGGACTGGCACAGGACTGTTGGCAGGACACCAACATCCCTAAGAGCTCACTGCAGGTGGAGGGCTCCTGGTTTTGGCAGAGCAGCAAACCAGACCATTCACAGTGCCTGGAAATCTGGAGCCTTTCCCACAGCAGACCTTCTACTCCACAATTACCTGAGGGATTTGGAGTTTAAGGAATGAT
Organism: Corvus cornix cornix; assembly: GCF_000738735.6. Classification (NCBI taxonomy): domain Eukaryota; kingdom Metazoa; phylum Chordata; class Aves; order Passeriformes; family Corvidae; genus Corvus; species Corvus cornix. The sequence goes on along the minus strand of NC_046335.1, from coordinate 2,555,689 downwards.
CTCCATCAGGTGATTTGGTTGAATTCAGTGGTCTGCAAAATTGCAAATGTGCACCTATTTGGAAATGCATTTCTTAGTTATGTCCATGTTTGTGCCTAACTTCTCAATAGCAGCAAGTTTTTAAGCAGAAGGACAGTTAAAAACAGGGCTGGACTCAAGAGTCCAACCAGGATTTTCCAAGGGTGTTCTGTTTTATGCCCTCAGATTGCAAGATCTGATGTTTATAATGGAAATGCCATGATGCCAGAAGATTTTTTACCCATTTCTGGCAGGAATCCCCAAACACTGCTTTCAACTGATTCTTGCTATTTTGTTGGAGGTTTTAATCAAAACCTTTTTAAATGGAGAAAATCCCAGCCAGCCGCAGCTCATCCTGATTGATATTTTCAGCTCCAGCTCTTGCTGAAACCTCTGCCTGTTTGTTCATGTGTGAAAGTTTGTGCCCACAGTCTGTGTAGACCCAAATGGAAGAAGAGGCAGCATCACAGTCAAAACCAGTTGAAAATAGGTGTTCTGATGCTCCTTTCTCCAAGCTGCTGCAAGGCTCTGTTAATCATTTCACAGTGCTTCAGGCAGCGGGTTTGTTGTGTGGATTCTCCCTCAGTAAAATGTGTATCAAACACTGGCACTTCTGGTGCCATTCATATTTATATTCACTAATGACTCAGGCTCTTGAAAAATCATGCTGAAATTATATGTTCCACAGCTTTAATTTCCCATTGCTAACAAGGGAATGATTTGCACTCTCTTGTTTGTCCTCCTCCCTGCCACAGCCTGGAAGCATTGCTCAGTTTCCATGCTGAGTCTCACAGGCAAAGCTGCCTTTTTTTGAGTTTTTTTTGCATTGGCCAGTTCCCAAATCTCATGGTTTTCAGTGTTTCTCTTTAAAATACTTTCTGGGAAGCTGTATCTTTTTATCCTATAGTGTAGGATTTGGAGCAGAGAGACTCAGTGAACATAGGACTGGTATTTATTCATTGCTGTAGTACTATAGGAATAGTCTGTGATGTTCAAGAACTGCATTGCACTCCTGCTTTTCCCTCCTGGAAGCCTATAACCAGAAAACTGGCTTTTAAGCACTGTTTATATCAAATGTTCACATTCTGGCTCTGTATGTCTCATTTGTGCCTTTTCTCCTCCAGTATCATCCTCTTACCTGAGATGAGGCTTTTTACTTTTTAGCAGCATCTTTTCATTCTGATTCCTTGGGAATAATTTCCAGCAGGTGCAGGTGTAGGAAGGGAAGGAGGACTGAAAGCTGCATCTCCTTTTAGCCAGGCAGTGGGGAGGAGAATGAAAGGCTTGATGAGTTCAAGCCTGCTTTGCTGAGACCCAAAAGCAATTGGAGGATATTTTCCCAGAACCCATCCAGGGTCTCACTGCCATGTCTGAGCACATCCATTTTAGTGGATTTCTCTTCCCAATCCCCTATTGCTCACAGTGATAAAGGAGAAGAGGGCATGACTTGTTTAGTAGGGTGATGCCAAGGTTATGGCAGAGATGTGAGTTGATTCCAGGTCATGTGTGGCTCAGGCTCCTTCCATCCTCCTTAAATTAACAAAGGAGCTGAGCCTCTTGACACAAGAGAAATGTTCAGTGCTGTGGAGAAAATGGGAGAGAATCCAGTGAGAAGGGAAATACCACTGTGCCAGTGAACACCAGGTAACGCTCACTTCAGAGGGTGCTGTTCAGTATTTCAAGCACAGCTGCCATTTATTGAAGTGTTTATTTCAATTTGATGGCTTGGGCCGTGCAGTGCAGCTGTTTTAGGGTCACCACATGTCCTTTGTGGTGGCTGCTGGTGGCTCTGGAGGGGAGGGATGAACCTCTGGAGTCAGTGACCATCAGCCAAGCAGTTGCTGCTGGCCATGGGATTATGCTCATCTTCCCAGCCTGAGTGAACAGGAAGGGGTCAGTGTGGGATGGGGACATTCCTGAACATCAGCTGGAGCAACAAGATGTTGATACTAAACTCTCTCTCCTCACCCTCTTGACCCAGCTGGTGAAGGGGCTGCAGCAGGAGCTGAACCGCCTGTACTCCCTGTTCTGCTCCCGGAATCCAGAGTTTGAGGAGAAGGGAGGGAAGGTCTCCATCGTGTCCCACTCACTGGGCTGTGTCATCACCTACGACATCATGACTGGCTGGAATCCAGTCAGGCTCTATGAGCAGTTGCTGCAGAAGGAGGAGGAGGAGCTGGAAGAGCGTTGGATGAGCTACGAGGAGCAGCGTTTGCTCGAGGAACTTTACATAACCAAACAACGGTAATGGCCCCACTGCCAGGGATTAAAGGAGATAACCACATCCCTGGATAACGCCCTCTGGGTGTTTCCAGAACCCACCAGGGCTGTTATCTTTGGTGGCTGATGTTCTTCTGCTGGGGCTGGGTGGTAAATGCTAAACACAGCACTGGGCAGGCACAGGGAGCTCTGAATCCACACAGACTCACGGAATGGTTTGGGTTGGAAGACCTTCAAGATCATCCAGTTCCAACCCCCTGCCATGGGCAGGGACACCTTCCACTATCCCAGGTTGCTCCCAAGCCTCATCCAACATGGCCTTGGGCACTTCCAGGGTTGGGGATATTGTGCTGTGAGACACCCAGTAGACAGAGAATCTAAAAATAGCAACTTCAGTCGTTCAAGTGGGACATGACAAATCATGAATCGCAGTTTTTGGTTCCTTCCTGAAACCAATCTGAGTATTGGTGGTACTTGGGAAGCATTCATTTAGCAGCAGCTCTGCTGTGGTGGGAATCAGGATGTGTCTCACCAGGGATGGGTGCAGGATGTCTCTGTCAGCTGCAGGGCTGGACAAAGTGAAGATCTCTGAGAAAAGGGAAGTTTAGAAACCGAATGAAGTGTTGCAGTGATAAGATGACCTTTGAGGCATATCACAAACATGTGATAAGGGAGAAATGGCCATTTTCACACTCATGTTCCAGCTCCTTAGGCATCCTCTGAAGTGCTTTACAGAAATCCCAAGTATCATTTGACACTGGCACTTCTGCACAGAAAGAGTGGCTCTCCCCTTTGTGCGCAATTCAGTGTGAAATGATGGAAAATCGACTGCTGACATCCTGTAACCCCTGGAATTCTGCTGGGGCTGGGGAACAGTTTTACCCATCCATACGTGTGCTTTGTGTTGTAGCTGCTTTTTAAATTCAGGCCAACCAGAAAAGCAGGTGAACAACCTTTTTTCATGGTAGCTGAAAGGGTGGGACACCATCCTCCAGATATTCCACCTCCATACAGAACTCCATAATGCCCAGACCATTTCCTGGGGCTTTGTTGTTGTTTGGGGGTTTTAAAACAAAATAAAGCAGGTGATTTGGCTGCAAAATCACCAAGGAAACTGGAGGTGAGTCAGCGACTCCTGAGGAAGGAGGGTGGGCATGTGCTTGGGGCGGTGAACAGGGGAATTGTCATGTCTTGATTGATTCCCTCTGTGGCCAGAGAAACGGGATTTGACAGACATTGATGCTTAATCAGTTGAGCTGCTCCAGGAAATACTGACACCATCACTCTCTCTTCCCAGCAGACAAAACTGTTGGACCCCACAGGAATGCCTGTTTGGATCAGAGAGGTTAAAGCTGCATTTTTTATTGGATCTCAGAAAGATCTCTATTTTCCAGGTTGAGAGAGATAGAAGAGAGGTTACATGAGTTAAAGGCATCCACCATATCAAAGCCACCTGTCTTAAAATTTAAGGTATGTATGTTTAAGAGGTTTCTACTGAGTTTTTCTGCTTGCTGTAAAAATGCACCTGCAGTATGAGTCATTCTGCTTACTTTTGTTTTTTCCCTTGTCCCTAGACATGATTTTGGTAGAATAATTTGGATGTTGGATGAAGTGTTGTGTACATATAGTATGTAAACAGTATTTGGAGGTTCTTGTTGTTTACTGCAATTCTATATTTGTAATAAATTCTGAGCAACCTGGTCTAGTGGGAGGTGTCCCTGCCCATGGCAAGGGGTTGGAATGAGCTGAGTTTTAAGGTCCCTTCCAACCCAAACCATTCTGTGTTTCTGTTATATATGAAATTATATGTAAACATATATGTAAATCTATAGATTATAAATATATTTAATACATAAGCCTAGTTATTATATCATACACACACACAATTCTGTGGGAAGGTAAAACCCATTTGGCAAATTACATCAATCACATATTTGAAGTTTCACTTCTACTCCACTGAATAATCCATCTTCCTTGGGCACTCCTTCTGACATGTCACATCTCTGAGCAAATCTGATTGAATTTCCTCCAGGAGTGGATTTTCCTTCCAAATTATTCTGCTCTGACAGTTAGCACACTTTCAATCTCATGAAGCAGATTGCTTGCTAATCAGCTGTACAAATTGCTAGAATTCCTTATCTTTGGGAAAAGGCATTTTCCAGCTCCTGGGTGGGATGTGCAACACTTCTGAGTTGCTCAACTCCATCCTGAAGTATTAAACCATAAAAATGTGACATGATAGATGAGAATAAAACGGATTATTGTTTCTTAACTTGCCATTTTTCTTTCCTTCTGAGTTCAGAAGGGCTCCTGGAAGCCAAGGTCAATGTTGAGCCGTAAAAAAGAGGAAACCAACCGTAGTTCATGTTGTCACAGCCTTCTCCTTTTCATCACTGCTTGAAAGCATGTGTCAGGCTATTATCTCTCCCATCAAGGAAGCTGGAGTCAGGCTGGTCCTCCCCCAGCTCTGGGAAAGATTATTCTTCACTCAGTTATGTTTAAACTGAAGGGTTTTTGGACAGTTGCTTTTTAGATGGAGAGGAGAAAAGAAAGGGGGAAGAAACTTTAGATAAAGAGGACTTTATCTACCTAAATAGATGAGATAGATCTGTAATCTTCAGGTAGCATTTCCACTGCAGTACATCCTTTTTCTTGACCTTACTGACAGAGGGAGATGTTTTGTTTCTGTGAAGCTTCACATTGGTGATTCCCATTGTTTGAGACAGAGCTCCAGAGAGAGAAGCTTTCCTTGGAAATGATGGCAAGGGAGGATTCCAGCAGGGTGAATCATCAGCAAACCAGTCCAGCACACCATTCTTGACTGGTTTGTTGAAAGGAGCGACCTTGTGTGTGCCAACCACCATCCCTTGGCTCTTCATGTCTGCTCTTCTATGGACGAAAAAAAAAATCAGGGTTCCCAGGATGAGACAGAATCACTGGTGCCACATGAAGGAGAGTTGAGATTGATGTTGAGCAAACAGAAAGGTTGCTTTTGGCAGGACAAATACAAGAAGAAATAGAGCAGCTTGCTTGGTTCGTGCTTAATATTAGAGGAAATGAAATTATTATTGACTTTATGGGGAGGAGAAACCCCACAAAACATGAAGATATGGGGTGTGCTGTACTCTAATAAAATACTGGACAAGCCACGAGAGTGGGAATTTGAGGGGGAGGGACCTTTGTCTCTCTTCCTCTGCTTCTCCTCAGATGGGATGATGGAATAATCCCAACAGGAGCTGTGGGGGTTAAAAGCAAAGCCAACAACCCGCTGTAAATGGAAAGCTTTAGAAGCACAGCCTTCTCCCCACCAGCCTTGCAAGAGGAGCTGGAGTTAAAGGATGAGGGGCTGAAGAACATGGGGAATGGTGAGGCACCAACCCCTTTATGCCCTTGAGGTGTGAAAAGAGGAAATTTTTTATTGTAGGATGATTTTCAGTCACGGTAGGGAGGAGAAGAGCAGGGTATACCTCAGTTTTCCTTAGTACTGACATGGAAATCCACTTAAATCTGGACTTGGAATGTCCTGTCCCAAAGGGCTCCAGGGTTCCTCAGCACTTCTCACTCACCCAAGGTTACAGAAACTCTTCTGGAGGAAGGTCCAACCTGTCCTTCACGTTCCTGTGTGCCCAGCACGTACTGATGCACAAAAGGACTCCTCTGCCTCACTTCTGTTGACTCATTCAGCTTTTTTTTTCTACTTAATTATGAAAATACTGCAGTGCTAAGTTGAATGGATGAGTACTTGGCTCAGCTTCTGCTTAAAATACAAATAAATTCATTAAGTCTTCTGTTTATGAATCCCAACCAGGAGAGAAGTGCTGCACTGAAAGGTCATTTCCTAAACATGTCTCCTGTGTTACTGAACATTTACAGGAAAATGCCCCACTCCTTCTTCCAGGAGAAACACCAAAATTAACAAATATTCTCTAGAAAGATTTTTGGTCTTCTGTTCCTGTTAGGTTTTCTAACACAGCAGCCTGATCATCAGCCCCCTTGCAACAGCACTGACAGTCTAATGCCTGCAATTTAAAGGATTTGGCGTTTAGAATCATAGAATTAAGGTTGGAAAAGACCTGAGACCACTAAACCACGTCCCCAAGTGCCACATCCACATGGCTTTTAAATCCCTGCAGGGATGGGGACTCCAACACTGTTTATCAATAGAAATGATGGGACAACAGTGGAACAAAAGCCACACACTGTGTAACCACTGAAACCTTTTGGGGGTTTTCCCGGCCTCTTTTGAGTGTCCTCTGCTAAGTGCAAGCTGGCAGGCACTGTCTGATTCCTCCCTAAAGCAGAAAAGCCATAATTGTGCCCTTCAGATGCTCGACACAGGAGTATCAGATGCACAGGGCTAGAGGTTACTTACTCCATTTAAAGGATTGCACTGGGAATGTCTCTTTCTGTTGTGTTTGAAGATGAGAAAGCTTTTTTGTCCAAACTGCCAGAAGGTAAAGTCTGAGTGAAGCTTGGGTTTAGGAAAGGAAAGCAGCTTTGCAGCAGGCTCAAGGGACCATTTTAGTGACAGAGCAGTGCTTTGCTGCATGTGACATGGAATAACCATGCTGAAGGTCCAGTTTTCTTCTTTTGGAAGGAAGAGGTGTGGTACCAGTACCAAGGCAGAGGAGGAGGAGGAATGTTTTGTGCAGCACTGGAATCCAAGAGATGAAAAGGGACCATTATTCCTGCGCCCTCATTCCATGTGCTGACATACAGGGAAGGCACATGGCATCCCAAGGATCCTTCATGTGCACTTAGCAGGAATTCAGCAATTTCTGTTGCTGGCTGAGCATCTGATGATGGTAAAATTAATTTTTCAAATAAGAAAACAAAGGTTAAAAGGTAATTTTGGCTTAGGGAAATATCTTTTACCACGGAGTTTTCCATTTGGTGGTTTTAGGAGGCGATGCCTGAGGGTTGGTAGTGGGGGTTCAGTGTTAAATTCTGACCTTGGGTTGGTTGTAATTAACCCTAAAAGCAGGTTCAGTGACTTCTCAGATGTGGCAGCTCAGATTTGCTCAGTTGGTGTTGGAGGCAGGGCTTGAGAGCGAGGTCCCAGCAGCTTTGGGTGACATCAGAGTGTCTCAGTGTGCTGTGCCTGCTCCTGGGACATGGTGGCACTGGTGACAAGCACCATTCTGTTCACTTAACACCAGGTGTAGCAAGAAAATCATGGAGCACTTGGTTAGGATAAGAATGAGGAGGCGTGGTAAGCTTGGGCAGCTCCAGGAGAAATCAGATTCATTATATTTCCATAGCCTCTCCCAAACTCTCCTTGCTCCAGCCTTTCCAGTGCTGGTGGACCTCTCTGAGTTCAAATACCCAGCTTGATTTTTGGTTTTCCAACTGTGTAGCACCCCAACATGCAGCCAAGGGCAATCTAACCCTCATTTATGGGTTTTATGGTGTTCTTCCCTGTTTGGGCTGACTGAGACTTTGAGTCCCTCCATTGAAACCAAGAAATCAGGTGGAGAGAGAAATCAAATCCAGCCGTGTTAGGAAGCATCATTTCCATCCTCATTAACATGGATGAAATCTCTCCCCAGGTTGAGAATTTCTTCTGTATGGGATCCCCACTGGCAGTGTTCCTGGCCTTGCGTGGGATCCGTCCCGGAACCAGCGGCAGCCAGGACCACATCCTGCCCAGAACCATTTGTAACCGATTATTAAACATTTTCCATCCAACAGATCCAGTGGTGAGTCTCTAATTGCAGTCTCAAGCTTTTACCTTGCCTGTTTTTAAGCTCTGGGATAATGTGGGTTCTTCAAAGTGTGTGAGTCAACACGAGTATGTTCCAGCAGAGGATTATGTGTTAATGGTTTTTATACAATGGCTTGGGGTTTGGAACTGTAAAATTACATTTCCTACAAATAATTGGCTTAAATAACACATGTTTTGCTTCTCTTTTCATAGTAATAAGCATAAGATTTGAGATTATTCTGATTTTTTCTTTTTTTTTTTTTTGCAAAGAAATAATCCTTCTTCAGACAAGGATTTTGTGTTTAACTTCCTGACTTCCATTAAAACATCATCATCTTTCTAAAGAAGTTTTTGCTGTTAAAAAAGACTTCACAGGCAGATACTACAGAAAATCAAAGACTGGTTTTTGGGCTTTTTTTCCAAAGGATCCTAGAAGTAAAAGTTTGTTGATTATATTTGGGAGAGGATTATTGGTGTAGCTCTGCCTTTTCCTCATTCCACAGCAGCCAGTGTTGGCTGGTACCAAATCAGGTACTGAACCTTTGATCTGCATCCCCTTGGTAACTTCTTTGTTGCAAGTCTCATTTGGAATTTCATGAAGAACAGCAATTTGGGGATACTTTCCTATTTAAAGGAGCTGAATTTTAATGTATTCGGGTGTCAATCCAAACATGCTCATCTCAAGGTCACGTTCAACTCCAGCTATTCCAGAGTCTTCCCAGATTGTCAGGGACAATTCGTTCCACTCTGCGAACAGTAACTTCACTTAGTTTTAAAATAAAGAAGTGCAGGGTGCTTTTCTACATCTAAGTGGACAAAGAGAAATAAATAATCAATGGGAAAATGTTCTTTAAATAAACGTAATTCGTGGTTTACACAGGGATCAACGAAGAGCCATCAAACAAAACGTTACCCAGCCAATTCCTCCCTCTCTGTTGTGTTAGAATCAGCTTAACTTTACAGAAAGTTGGTTCTCTCAGTACAGCCATCTGTTAGTAACCTGTGTGTTGGTAACAACGTGTAGTACAAGTGTTGCAGAGACAAGTGCAAAAGTGGATTCACAAGCAGCTGATAAATCTTCCACGCTGTGAAACTAAAAGTGAATCAGACCATAACACCACCACTGTGTCACCTTCTGGGCTTTGCTTACTGCAGAGATTCTGGATTTGAAGTTGGAGAGAGCTCTGGATGGGAAGGGAAAGTGGTTTTTTCTCCCAGTCAGGACGCCCAGGAATTGATCTTTGCTCCGAATTCCCCTTTCAGGCCTACAGATTAGAACCCTTAATCCTGAAACACTACAGCAACATCTCACCTGTGCAGATCCACTGGTACAACACAGCCAACCCCCTCCCTTACGAGCACATGAAGCCAAGTTTCCTCAACCCCACCAAAGAAGCTACCTCAGCCCCGGACACCGAGAGCGCCTCGGCGGCGCCCAGCCCCACCACGTCCCCGGTCATGGTGCGGCGCCACTACGGGGAGTCCATCACCAACATTGGCAAAGCCAGCATTTTGGGTAATGTCCCCTCTGTCCCTGGGCTGGGATGGCAGCTCCTCTGGGAGCTTCGCTGCTCCCCCGGGGTTGGGGTACAGCCCTAAGGAAACTCGGCTCTGGAGATGGGATGGGAGCTGGGGGTGTTCAACTGGAGAGGGGAGGGCTCTGGGGAGGTCTTGGAGCTCCTTCCAGTGCCTCAAGGGGGTCCAGGAGAGCTGGAGAGGTTCTTTGGACAAGGGATGGACAGACAGGACACAGGGAATGGCTTCCCAGTGCCAGAGGGCAGGGATGGATGGGAGATTGGGAAGGAATTCTTCTCTGTGAGAGTGGTGAGGCCCTGAGGTTTTCCAGCACAGCTGTGGCTGCCCCTGGATCCCTGGAAGTGTCCAAGGCCAGGTCAGAGAACCTGGGATAGCAGAAGGTGTCCCTGCCCATGGCAGGGGATGGAACTGGATGATCTTTGAGGTCCCTTCCAACCCAAACCATCCCATTATTCTGTTCCCGTCTGCTGCACAGAATCAGAGAGTGGCTGAGGTTGGAAGTGACCTCTGGAGATCATCTGCTCCAACCCCCAAAATCCCCTCTGGCAGAGGATGGTTTCAGTGAGTTCTGTAGGTGTCTGGTTTGGTTTAATCGCAGCTGACATTTGCTCTGAAATAAAAACCAGTTTATGTTCATTGGAGACAAAGCTTGGGGGAGATGATGTAGTTCATGCTATTGCTGCCTTATTTTTGTCTGCCTTATTGAAGTAACATCTCGGTGATTTAATAGTTTCCATTCTGCTTCATGGAAAAAAAATTAAATTAAAGCTTGTTTTCTGATTCCATGTCCTAGTATTGGCAGATAGGAGAAAAATCACACCATGTAACCCATTACAGTTACCTTTAACTCATGATTCTACAACAGGAAATTCAGGCTGGTTTAATATAAAGTCTGTTCCTTTCTGGCTTTCTTAGTCAAAATAAGCCCTGGTTTAAGTGAGCTTAAATTCCCTTCACTGGAGCTTATGCTTGAGCATGCACTTGCAGTTTTTGTTGACTCAAGGCTTTTCTTTAGCTCTCTGTGTGGGATTTGGGAGAAGCCTAGTGCCAGGAATCTTCCCAATCAAATAAGTATAGAAAAGCAGTTTTTCCTCAAGTAGAAATATGTGGTATTTCAGAGCAGAGTGGCCTCTTTTTTGGGGGGTTTCCATAGTAACTTTAATATCTTGTCCATGAGGTGGCAGCAGAGTCGGGATAAAACATGGCATAGCTGCTCTTAACTTTAGATCCCTCTTCCTGAGCAACCAAAATAGTCCTTTTAAAGGATGATGTAACATTTTTAAAGGTCTGTGAGGGCAATGGACCCTTAATAAGAGAAATGTCTTAAATGTGCTAATGGGATTTTTAAGTGCAGAAGGCACCAACGTTGTTAGAAAGCATTTTTGTCTTAGTCTTAGACATTTTATGAAAGAGGAATCACAACACATCCTTCAAAGTACCAGATTTCTCTCTGCAGATGTATTTCATGCAATTTTTTTTCTCTAAATACAGCTTCCAAATTGCAGCTTTTGCTTGTAGACGAGATGAGCCTGGGGATAAACACAGCACACTCCAGTCAGATGTTCCCACCCTAGGAAAGCACCAGGAGTGTTTTGCATCACTCAGCTCTAATGAACGGGTGCTGCAGTGACTTTAATTTGCAGTTTGATTGATGCATCTTGGGTTGGGTTTTCCCCTCTGTGCTGGATGCAGGAGCTGCAAGCATCGGGAAGGGCCTCGGTGGGATGCTCTTCTCCAGGTTTGGCCGGTCCAGTGCCACCCCCCAGACCATGGAGACAGGAAAAGATGGACCTGAGGGGGACGAGAAGAAGGCCACGACTGTTGGGACCCCACCTTTACCACACAGCAGCTCGGGATTCCTCGAACCTACAGGTGAGTGATGCCCACCCTGTGGATCCAGGGAAGCAAGAGTGGGGTGCAGCTGTGTGGGGTGGGGGGCTGGAAATGCCATAAGTGCACATGACAGGATTTGCTATTGTGGGTTTGCCCTAAACTGATGAATATTGACTATCAAGGCCAGCTTGGGCAGGCCTTGGAGCAGTCTGGGCTAGTGGAAAGTGTCTCTGCCCATGGCAGGGGTGGAATGGGATGATTTTTAAAGTCCCTTCCAAGCCAAACCATTCTGGGATTCTGTGAATCTGCTCCTGGGTTGGATTGGAAGGGACTTTAAATCCCATGGGCAGGGACACCTTCCACTGTCCCAGGCTGCTCCAAGCCCCGTCCAACCTGGCCTTGGACACTGCCAGGGATCCAGGGGCAGCCACAGCTTCTCTGGGCACCCTGTGCCAGGGCTTCCCCAGCATCACAGCCAAGATTTTCTTCCTAGTAGCTAATCTAACCATGCCCTCTGACAGTCTAAACCCTTTTTTCCACCTAAACTCCCCATTCCACTATGCATTTCCCATTCTGAAGCAATCTGGATTTTAAGACACGTATGACTGGAAACAGAAGCTGCCCTTGTCCTGATCTGAACTGCTCAGAACAGAAAGTGCAATTTGAGCAGCTGGGTTTTTTGAAAAGCATAGGTACTTCCTCTCAGGAAATTCATCTTTGGATTTATTTCTGAACTCCCCTTGGCACTGCTGCAGGACACAAGGGGGTTTTTGCAATCGAAGGAGTCACAAGTGTCCTGTGACAGCATCCACATGATGGATCGCTGTCTGTTCATCACTAATTTCAACACAGAACCTCTCTGAGTCAGTGTTCGAGGGCAGGAAGCTTCAGGTTAGACATGAGGGAAGTAGAGAAGCAGTACAGGAAACATCACAGAGCTGCCGAGGGAGTCCTTTCGGGGAGGGTGGGTTTGGGACATTGAGGGCTTCCTGCATGAATCCCACATCCCTCCATGCTGGAAGCCCATCCCTGCTCCATAGAAGGAGAAGGTGGAGCAGAGGCCAGCAGGGCTGGGAGCTGAATGATGCAATCCCCACCAAAGGCTGTGCTCGCTGAGGGCTGTGGTGGGGTTTGGCTCCCGCCCAAGCTCCCGTAACGGCCTCTCGGAGCCGGCCGGGGCGGCCTTCCTGCCCAGCCACTGGGGTTTTTTGGGATAAACTCTCCTTCTTGGAAAGGACTGCGCTTGTCTGCTGCTGTTCCAAGGCTCTGGCTCCTTCTCCTTACTGCAGAGTGGGGTGATGCTCCTGGGGAAACAGATCTGTGCCGCGTCTGCCGGCGCTTGTGCGATGCTCCCTTTCTGTGCTCCTCGAGCCAAGAATTAAAATTCCTTCCAAGTGGCTTTGATAAACGGCTGCATTTCTGACTCACTCTGGGACTTTGGCTTTTGTAGCTCAGCAGGCTTTTAGGTTTTTTGTCCTTTTTATTTTATTGCTCCTCGTAGAGGTTTTCTGACCGCTGCAGTGCCTTAGCAGTAGGTTAACATTGGCCCAGTTAAAATGCAGTGGTAATTACTTTGAATGTGGCATTAATCAGAGCAGCCATTGAAATAAAAGGGTAACTGCTGAAATATACTTGGAATAATCAGGATATTAAAAGGGCAGAGCTGTGGAGGGATGACTTTGCAGGAAGAGCTTGTAGTATTGGGTGTAGTCTCCTTGTATAGACACTAAAAATGCAAGAAATCCATTTATTTCAGAAAGTTTCCTAGTGGGGCCTCAGCATTTGCTGGATATTTCTCTGTAGTTATCATATCAAGTGTAAATAAATACATTTATAGAGTTACTATAAGGAAAACAGCTGCTTGATACAAAGCTGTCTTTTCCCAAGTTTTCGAATCACAGAATCATTCAGGTTGGAAAAGACCTCTAAGAGCAGGTTTAGTTTCCATGGTTTTTAACTGAACTCAGCACCACTCTTAGGTTTATGCCAAATACACGGGCATTAAAATGTATTTATATATTATTAAATTTTGATTTAGTTGAGTGCCCTGTGAAATGTAAACACAGAGAGGTTGCATGTGTTGTTTGTGCAACAACAGAATCAGAACCTGAAGCTGATGGGAAAGCAGGCTGGTGTTTTTGCAGCTCTAACATCACTCTTGTTCCTTTTCTTGTTCATTTTCCAGTGGAACTGGAGCACAGGATCGACTTTGAGCTCAGGGAAGGTCTCGTGGAGAGCAGATACTGGTCCGCAGTCACATCCCACACTGCTTACTGGTCATCTCTGGATATTGCCCTTTTCCTCCTCACCTTCATGTGCAAACAAGACCAAGAAGAGACTGACAAATCCAATTTAGACACAATTTGAATTTTGGACTGGGGACAGGAGAGGAAACTTCACAAACCAGTGGCACAAAGCGGATGTTTTGCTGCAGAGCTGCAGGACCTGTGGCATGGAGGTTTCAGGTTTAAGTGCATGTTTGGGGGTTTTTCCTATTTCTAAAGAGGAGAGGTTATTTGTATTTCAAAGCACTTTATAGTTTTCAATGTTTTGCAGTGCTGACTTAGACCTGAAGGGATTCCAAATTCCTGTCAACGTGGACTGTACAAAGAGCCAAGACAGCGTTGTAGCATCCCGTGAGCAGTTGTGCTTGGGTGACATCCTTGTTAATGACCATAATTGCTGTTTAGTTCATTAAACTACTAAAAAAAATTTAGTGGATTTAAAAAAAAAAAAAAAAACCAACAAAAAAACAACAAACCAAACCTGAATTAATTTCCATTAACAAAAAAATACATGTTCAGTGCAAACCTAAACCTGCCATGTTCTGATGTTTTATGTAGCCGTGAATAACAAGCGGTGGTGTCATTTTTCCAGGACTTTACTCAGCTCCACATCCAATTATCCCCACATTGGAAGCCCATTCTGACTGCTGGCTTCTGAGGGCCTATCCTACGTGACACATTTAGAAACTAATGCTGAAGAGAAGAAAAAAAAGCATGAAGCAAATATTTGAAATACTGTAATTATAATTTATTATTCTCTCGAATCGTTTCATTTTATTCCAGTGTATAAAACATTACTTTTTTACTGGTTTCTTTTGACATAATTTAAGAACCACATTTATTTTCTACAGTGTTAAGACTTTTTCTCAGAAATACATATCTTTGTACTACTATTCAAATGAATATATGGACACTGTGGCACACTTTAAGTATTTTTTCATTAAAAATAAATATTTGTGGTTTCACACAAATGACATCAGTCACGTTCTTGTCAGAGGTAAGTGCCTTTGCTTTTTCAGGTTCCAAGTGTTTCTCAGGCACATTAGATTGGTTTGCAGAGGATCCAGCTGTCCTTTGTTTACCATAATTAAATCCATACATGTGTGTGTTTGCATAAAAACATATGGATGTGTATATTTATGTGCAGGGGGAGAGACAGCACCATAAAATAAACTCGGTGAGGCCTGAGAATACCAACATTTAGATTAGGTTTGTATCTGAAACTAATTCAGAAGTCAAGAGGGAAGTGTTGGGATGAAAGGGAATAATCTCCAAATAAAACACTGGAGGGTCATTGCTGAGATTTTAAAACAACGTGGAAGGCTCTGGAGCAGAAGTGTTGGACATTTGCCCTCAGAGCTGCCTCTGCCCGAGGTATTTATGATCTGCATGGCACATGTGGGAGCTGCAGAGCCTAAACTTCAGTTAAAATAACAAAAAACTCAGGCTGTGGTGGTGGTGAATCGTCGTGTTCTCAGTGTAAACAGATGTGGCAACATCAGCCCACGGCAGCACAGCGGTGGCTGGAGCTGTGGAAACCTCCAGAATTCCCTGCCTGGGGGGAGAGGGTGGCTCCTCTCCCGAATTTTTATTTATTTGGGCTGATCCTTCTGTGGAGGAATTGGGAGTTAGGACTCTCTGCTGGTGCTAGGGATTTAGGAATAATTCTGAAGGGGGAGAAACAAAGAAAAAGGGAAGGGAGGAGTGGAGGGGGAATGGGAAGGGCAAATGACACGAACAGCACTGCAGTGAAGCAACATCCAACATTCAGATGGTGAAGGACCTTGCTTCAGTGTGGATCTGTGAAAAATTCCATCTGGCCTCGGAGAATTGGAGCTCTCCTGCCTGACCTGTTTACCCTGGTGGGTGAGCAATCCCAGGAAAGGAAAATAACCCCTGAGAGGAGGAAGCCTCCACTCCAGCAAATGGCCTCGTGTTTACAGGACTGGGCTCTCCAGATAAGTTGTTTAATCAGCTCCTCCTAATGAGGACAACTTAAACACAAAAAGGAGAATCTCCTTTTTTATTTAGAACGTTCAAAACGTTTCCAAATGTGCATAGTTGGTGTTTCAGTGCTTTGAGCTGGGTTGTGGCGCTGCTGCCTTCTCCCTTCCACCACTGGATCCACACTGGATCCCTTTTTAAGGGCTGTAAACAAAAGGGGTTAATTCCTGCAATTCTTGTGGTCTGTGGAAACCCTGCTGTTGTCCAGAACAAGTTTCAGATTTATGGAATAGCTGTTCCCCTGGCCTCAGAACATGCTGGTACTTGCTGACTGCTCTCCATATAAGGGATGAGATCCGACTTTTAAGGTCCATGCCCCTTGGAAAATCGGGGGCAAGGCAGAGCTGAGGAGTAAATCATACTGCTGGGAGGAGAAGGGATAATGAGGGCCAATACCTGATCATCCCTTTGTGTTTTTCCTGAGTTGATGGGTGTGTTTGTTTATGATTCTGTCCTAATTGGCAGCTCCCTGGACCACCTACTAATCTCCCAAGCTAAATCCCGAATAGAAAACACACCTTGAAAGAATCAATGGAGATTTATTCTAAATTGTATGCAGAGATGTTAAACACACTGTGGGCAGGCTTTCATCTTTTTAATCCTCAAAAAACACCCCTCTTCCTGCTGCAAAGGTGAAATCCTATTTGCAAAGCAGACATTGAAGGTGGTGGAAGGGTTGCCCCGTTTCTGTTGTGTGGTGCAGCACAGAATTCAAGTAGGGTCACTTCTGCTGCTTCAAACTTCCTGGTCAGATGCTCTGTGGCATAATACAGAGCTGGAATGTCCTGGCTTCCAATTGCTGACTTGTTTTCTTCTGCAAGGACAATGTTGAGCTTTCCAAGCTGTGTTGACTGGTGGTTTTTCCTGAGAAACCGAGATAAGGGGAATGTTCCTCGCTGCTGTCAGTCTTCTGCCTGATACCGACCTGTTTTCCAAAGTTGGCCTTGAGGTCTTTGTCCAACTTTGTTGCTTACAATGGTTTTGCTACAAGGTCATTTTTGCAGATAATGAGCTTGAATTTTATTATTTTTCTTAATTCTCTCCCTTTCCTCCTAATTATTCTGTCATGGTTTTGCTGCAGCTTCCTCTCCATTCGCATTCACTCACTCCCTGCTTCAGTGCCAGAGTTTCTGGAGTCAGACACCCTTTGCTTTATTTCACCATGGACAGTCTGGCTGGCCAACTTCAATTATTTTATCTCCTTTCCTAATTAGTATTATCAGGCTGAGCTGAAACACATTTCACATTCCCATATATATATTTTGCCTGGTTGCCACCTCTTCTTCCCAGATTCCCACACTGTCCTGGTGCTCCTTCCCCATGTGCTTGGATGTCAAGCTGACTCTGCCAAACCTGAATCGTTGGGAATAGATTTTTCTCAAGCTGAGTTCATGAATCACCTGTTTGCACTGAGATAGTTAATGTATATTTGTGTGTGCCCTGTGCCAGGCGAGTTTATTTGGAGTTCTTTGTTCCCCGATTTTCGGTTATTAGCTTGGAGATGAGATTTCTGCCTCCACACATCTTTTTTCTACTGGATTTGGACTGCAGGTGATTGACCTGTACAGGGTCACCTCCCCAGGCTCTGCCAAACGTCTTCAGTCACCATCAGAAAGCTTTTACACACCAAGGCCCAGTTTGATCTCCATTTAATAATAGTTTTCCTCCAAAAAAAGCCCCACCATTTCTCTTGGTTTGGCTTTTCCCTCCCTCTTCCACGGGTGGTTTTTGTGCTTTTGTCTCTTCCCCACTACACTCCAACCTGTTCTGAAGTGCTGGGATTTCATTCCTGCTGGATTCCTGCCTGCTGGAATTGTTGTTTGTTTCGTGCTTGTCTGAGCATCCTCAAGACTTCCAGTGGAAATCCTGGAACCCGTTTGAACCCCAAGAGGCACGCTCTGCTGCTGTAATCCCCAAGACT
The DNA here is from genome assembly GCF_000738735.6 of Corvus cornix cornix. Classification (NCBI taxonomy): domain Eukaryota; kingdom Metazoa; phylum Chordata; class Aves; order Passeriformes; family Corvidae; genus Corvus; species Corvus cornix. Next base: position 2,538,168 of record NC_046335.1, on the reverse strand, counting down.
TCTGCTGGAAGCCCAGCATCAGCAGATCCCATCTGGGTGTGTTCAGCTTCCAGGATGCCTTTGCAATGTTCTCTCTCGCTGCGTTTGTGTCGCTCTGGCTGCTGCTGTCAGCTCAACCCCGGCACTGACAAAGCACTTTCTGTCCTTGTCAATGAATTTTGGCACTTCAGCCAGCAGTGGAGCTGGGCTGGGCTCTCCCAAGGCTGATTCCTTGCTCCTCGTGTTTCTCCTGCATCCCTGGGGGCCCATTTGACCCCCACTTTGCTATAGAAATCCAATGGTTTGTGTTTCCCTGCGTGCCATTGCAGAAGCTCCAAAACTGGCAGCACAGCTCAGAGTGTGTCAACACTTCTCCTCTTCCAAGAGAACTCCCAATCCATGGAGAGAAATACCTGGCTATGAAGTTTCAGGTCACCCTGGGGGTCATTGCTCTCTGGTACCACTGAGAAGCAAATTCCAGCATCAGCCTTTTCCCCCCTCTCCTTCTGCAGCTCTCCAGCAAACCTTGGCCAGTCCTTTCCCTTCGGGAGTGAGAAGCTCCCTGCAAACATGAGCTGTTCCAGGAGCCATCTCTTGTGGTTTTGAAATCCTCGATGATTTATCCAAAGGGAGGGGTTTCATTTGATGATTCTGTGAGCATCTGCCATGGATTAATTCCTCTCTTTGTTTCCCAAATAAAATACCAGTTCTTGGCAGCTACGCTGCCCATTCCCTGGGGCCTCACTGATTGTGGGCATGGACAGAGAATCCCAGAATGGTTTGGGAAGGGACCTTAAAGATGATCTGATCCCAACCCCCAATGGGGCTGAGATGGGAGAGGGGACATCCAAATTTCTCTGGCACACTCGAGCTCCAAGGACCTCACATCCAGTCTGTTGTTCTTGCTCATTTTGTGACTCTTCCAGTATCTCTAGAAAGTCAGGATCTCATCTCAGACTGGTCCCAGACCGTGCACTTAAAGGGCAGCTCTGTCTCACCATTTCACTGCTGCATTCTGGCTTTTTGTTCCTATTCCTCAGCCTGCAAAGCCAAGACTGGTTGGAAACCAAAGCCGTGGGGAGGGGGAAAGGAGAGTAACTCTGCTGACCTTGGTTTTGTGGTCTCCTTCACCTACTGGTGTCTCTCACACCTTCCCAAAGCTGAAAATGAGGTTGTGCTGCCACCAGAGAATTCCAAAATGGTTTGGGTTGGAAAGAACTTTAAAAACCATTTAGTTTCATCCCCCTGCCATGGGCAGGGACACCTTCCACAGGCTGCTCCAAGCCCCGTCCAGCCTGGCCTTGGACACTTCCAGGGATCCAGGGGCAGCCACAGCTTCTCTGGGCACCCTGTGCCAGGGCCTCCCCACCCTCACAGCTGAGAATTCCTCTCCAATATCTAAACTAAATCTCCTCTTGTGAAACCCCCGTGGTTTGGAGCGGGGCTGTCCCAATCCCTGCCCTTTGTCACTGTGGTCCAGCTGGGCAGGAACAGCCCCCCCAGCTCCCGGGACAGGGGTTTCCTGTTGGAAATGCAAAATGGCACAAATCCTCTGAAAGATGAGAAGAGCCAAAACATGCACAGATGTTTTATCTTCCCACCTTTCCATCTCGCTCCTGCTGTGCTGAGCTGGAAATCCAAATGAGGAACATCCATACTTTGAATCTTAAAATGCCAATTTCCTGCCCTGATGTCTTTCCAGGATGTTTATTACTGCAGGATTTGTCAGAAATTTTCACATTCATAATTACTTTTAAGTGACCGATACTGAAGTTTAAAAATAACTTCTGTACTTTCAGCTTTGCCAGAAGCACTTTCAGTATGGAAATTTAAGTAAGACTAATTTGAAAAGGGACAGACCACTTCCAAAACAAACTCCACTTTCTAGGACAAGAGGGAGGGGTTTTAAACTAAAAGAGGCGAGATTTAGATTGGATATTGGGAAGGAATTCCTGGCTGGGAGGGTGGGGAGGCCCTGGCACAGGGTGCCCAGAGAAGCTGTGGCTGTCCCTGGATCCCTGGCAGTGTCCAAGGCCAGGCTGGACAGGGCTTGGAGCAGCCTGGGACAGTGGAAGGTGTCCCTGCCCATGGCAGGGGGTGGGACTGGATGGGCTTTAAGGTCCCTTCCAAGCCAAACCATTCTGGAATTCTATGATTCTCTGATTCCAGTTGCTTCCTTACAGCTGTTTGTTCCAGCAATCCCACCACGACATTCCACCATTATTTTCCCAAATAGTTTCACAGCTTCCGGGCTCTGTGCTTTGGACAAGGTGAGATCCTGTTGGAAAAGCAATCCTTGAAGATCTGGGATGTGGCACTGGTGTGCAGCCCTGAGTGCTCTGCAGGGAGGGCTCACACTGAGACAGCAGCTGAATATTCTATTTCCAAAGCCTGTTCCGATGGGACGGTTCTGTCTCTTGGCAAACTCCTTGGGAATTCTCCTTTATGCCTTCCAGGCTGCCCCTCCTCGCATGCAACTGAGTGGGGGGGGTTTACTCTCATCTAAAACTGGAGTATTAAAAACCAGCAGGAGGTAGGGAGGGAGGTGAGGCTGCTTTGTGGTGGCTGCAGGAAAGGGAAGAGGGCAGAAATGTTCTTTGCAGCGCTGCGTGTTCCGCTGTCACGGATCCACCTTCGCGCTGGCGACACCACATCTGCCTGGGGACGGGAGGAGGGGGAGACAGCCTGGGCAGGAGAGGAGCTGATTAAATCAAGGAGAAGTTTGGCAGCGCTGGGGAACAGCCTGATGTGGATCAGCCTGATGTGGATCAGCCAGCACGTGTGCAACACATGTTGGAGCTTGATGTTCCCAGGCGGAGCCGTGGGCGCGCGTGGATGGCGGGGAGCAGGATGGGAGCCACGGACCTTCCTCCCACGAGGGGCTCAGTGCTGCCCACAGCACCCTGTTATTCATGGAATTCCAGAATGGTTTGGCTTGGAAGGGACCTTACAGCCCATCCCATTCCAACCCCCTGCCATGGGTGACACCTTCCACTAGCCCAGGCTGCTCCAAGCCCCGTCCAGCCTGGCCTTGGACACTTCCAGGGATCCAGGGGCAGCCACAGCTTCTCTGGGCACCCTGTGCCAGGGCCTCCCCACCCTCACAGGGAAGGATTTTTTCCTAATATCTAATCTAAACTACTCTCTTCTTGTTCAAAACCATCAACCTTTGTGTGCCCAATTATTCTTCAGGATTCTGCTCACTCGGATGCCCTTTGTGTGAGGAATGTTGTGCCTGGGATGTCTGGGAAATGCCTGAGGGAATTTTGAAGAGATCTCTCTTCTGGATGCTGTGCAGAGCCAGGAGTTGGACTCGATGATCCTTGTGAGTCCTTTCCAGCTCAGGATATTCTGTGACTCTGTGATTAGTTGAACTTGGCCTTTTATTTGTTTACTTTTCGGAACTCACCCAAATCGTGGCTATCTCAAGGCTTGTCCTGGTAGGATTTAACCGCTCCAGCGACCACACTCAGCCCAGGGACAGTCCTGAAAGGCAGCTCATGTCCTGTGTGCTTAGATGGGATCTCCCAGAGCTGGAGCAGGGAGCCCACAGCACAGTCTGTGTCCAGGGAACTGCTGGTCTCTGCTCCTGGGGAACAAGGGACAGGGTAAGTTGCACCAGGGGAGCTTTAAATTGGATATTAGGGAAAATTTCTTCATGGAAAGGGTTGTCCAGCCCTGGCACAGCTGCCCAGGGCAGTGGTGGAGTCCCCATCCCTGGAGGGATTTAAAAGCCGTGTGGATGTGGCACTTGGGGACATAGGGCAATGGTGGCCTTGGCAGTGCTGGGGGAATGGCTGGACTCCATGATCTCAGAGGACTTTTCCAACCCCAATGATTCCATGATTCCATGACTGAGCCTGTCCCAGCCCTGATGCACCATCTCCAGCCCATTTTCAGTGGGCAGCCTCTAAGGAGCAGCAGATTCCTGTCCCAAAGCCACCAAAACCCGGGCACTGATGGATGGCTTGAGTCAGGAGGGGCTGATGTGGCAGCTCCCACCCAGCATCTCCAGGCTGCTTTCTAGGGATTATCCACTTTCCTTCCCAAGTCCTGGGGCTCCCTGAGAGTAACAGCTTTGACATCTGCAGCCACAGAGCCTTGGGAAAAAACCCCAAAAGTTGAGGTTTCACTGCTTCTTCCTGCAGTGAATTTCGATTCTGAGCAGCCTCAGCCAGTTGACAGTGCCTGGGAATGCCTGGGAATGCCTGGGAATGCCTGGGAATGCCAATGCCGAGCCCTGCAATGCGTCCCCAAAGAAAAGCAGAGTTCATATGGATTTTGCAGCAAACGTTTTGCCAATTTCTAGTCCTCCCTCATAATCCTGATGGCATTCTTGGCCTCCTTGGGTTCAGGATTTATGGGGACACGTTCCCAGCCTCCTGGGGGAAGCAGGAGCTCTGGCTGCAAGCTGTTCCTGGGTAAGGATCAGGCTGCTCCTGGGTTTATCCTGTGCTCTCAGGAGAAGCTGTGTGTGGAATCTGAGCTGGGATGGATTTATTTTGTGCATCAGTTACATCTGCAGCGCTCACTTGCTACTCCACAGCCAAAGCTGTGTTTGAATCAGGCCTTTTAAAGCCTAAAACCTGCTGCAAAAATTTCCCCCTCTCCAAACAATTCAGTTAGTTAACCAGCAAACTCAGCTCTGGCGGGCTCTCCCTGTGGATACCCCATCCTGAACGAGATTTTTCCTTAGATTTGGATGAAATGCAATGATTGAGTCATGATTTTTTTCCCTGGCTCGGCTGCCAGAGCAGGGAATGTTGTTCACAATACTGGCTGTTGCCATATGCTTTTTTCATCAAGTTAAAGGGTGCAACTTTCTTTTTTGCTTCCCCCTCCACTGACTCACTCCCCAAATATGTTTCTGGTTAGGATGCCTTGTGACTTCTTCCTGACATAAGGTTTTCTAGTCTGCAGGCAGCTTTGGGAAATGCCTGTGTGAGCTCTAAAACATCCCAGCTCCCGGGAGGAGAGTCCTGGAGAGAAGGAGCAGCAAGATGCTTACCTGGGGTTTGGGTGCTTGCAGTCTTTGGGAGCTCTCCTGCTCCAGAAATGGTTTTCCAGAAGCCTGGAAGTCCCACTGGGATGCCCTTTGTGTGAGGAATGTTGTGCCTGGGATGTCTGGGAAATGCCTGAGGGAATTTTGAAGAGATCTCTCTTCTGGATGCTGTGCAGAGCCAGGAGTTGGACTGGATGATCCTAGTGAGTTCCTTCCAGCTCAGGATATTCTGTGACTCTGTGATTAGGTGAACTTGGCCTTTTATCTGTTTACTTTCAGGAATGCTGTGAGGGAGATGCTGCCTGTGAAGGACCTTGGAGGGACAGACAGACAGACAGGTCCCTCCTGGAATTCCTTTAAGCCCTTGCCCTCAGACCACCTTTTGCTGACCCCCAGACCTTCACCACTGATGCCAAATTCCCTTGGAAAAGGTGAGTGAGGAGCCATCCCAATGCTCCCAACATCCCAGTGGGCAGCTCCCAGCACGTGGCCAAGGGAAGGAAAAAACTCCCTGGGAAAAGCAGGCTACAAATCATTCCAGTGGCACTTCCTGAACCTGACCCTGCACCTGTGAGCATGGGACTGGCTGGCTGAGCACCAGTGTCCCCCACACTTGTGGATGTGCACCCCATCCTCGCTTCCCAAAGTCCTCACAGCCCAGGAGATGCCAGAGGCCGGGAAGAAAATCCTGTCTCTCTTCCAGCTTCAGGAACTGAGATGCTGAGAGTTAAGTGGCTGGCCCGAAGCCAGAGTGCCTGGAAACGAGCCCAACTCTTCCCTGTATTAGCTGGGATTTGACCCTGCAGCATTCCTTGCCCTGCTGGAAATGTCACCCGCGATCCCTGGAGCAGCTATCCTGCAAAGAACATCTCCTGCTTCTTTTTCGCCCCTGGAATTGCTTTTCCTCACAGGACAACCCCCATCTGTTTGATCTTGTGGGATGCAGGAGGGCAGGAACACGCCAGCCTCTCTCTTGTAGCACTTCTCCTTTCCTACAGCCTTGCCTGGAAAGTTGACTCCAGGTTTCTCCACACTGGGAATGTTCCAGAGAAAGTTATTCCAGCTGAGTGACGCTCCAGCAGCGCGGCCCTGGATGTTGGGTTGGTGGCAGGAGACACATAAGGACACAGCAGGGTGGCCCCGCCTGATCCTGGCACCTCTCCCAGGGAAAAGAAATGGGGATTCTCATTCTCCCTGCACCTCCTCGGAGCATGGGAGCTGCTCTTCCCTCCCTCTGCCACCTGGGATGTCACCTGCCACGACCACAAGCAGTTTGGGTACGGAGGGTGGCAGCTGTGGTGTCACCTGTCAAAGCCACCTGAGATGCCAGTGCTGCTCCCAGGATTTGGGTTCTCCTAAGGAGGGGCTCGTTCTGTTGGACAGCAGCTCCCACCTTTGCACTGGGGTCTCTTCCAGGAAGGACAGGTCATTTATAACCAGCCCTCCCCATGGTGACCTCGCCTTGGAGATCCAGGAGCGAATCCTGTAGATGCTGCCTAATTTCCATGTGATTTGATGGAACTTTGGAGTTTTTTACTGTGGGATTTTTTCCTTATTCTTTCCAGTGCTGCTATCACGGTTTTTTCTTGTCCTGGCTCTGTTACCATCCGGTGCCATCAATTGGGAGATGGAGGAGGAGGAGGCAGAGGTGTTTCCTCGCAAGGAACAAATGTTGGAATAACCCATCCTTGCTCAGCTGGCAGCATCTCCAGTGCCCCAAACACACTGGGGAGCTGGAAGCAGAGCCTGGCCACTGCACAGCCCTGCAGGGAAGGACAGGGGACCGGAGGCTGGGAAAAAACACCCTGGCAGCACAACCTCATGGCTTTTTCCTTTAAGAAAAAAATAATCCGGATGTGTCAGGGTTTGTCAGATGGGGATGGGGATTCCCTAAAGCAGCCAGCCCTTGCTGCAGAGAGTTTTGGGAGCCAAGCAAGGTGGTAAATCCCCAACTGTTCATCATTTGACATCCCAAGATGGGAGAGCAGCAGGAGCCTGGGTTGGGATCCCAAACCTGTCCAGTGCCCCCCGTCCATCCCTGAGAAGGTGGCACTGAACTTCCCGCTTGTTCCTTCAGTTCCTGCTCCCCAGGGCTCTCACTTGCAGATCCCAGCTGAAGGCATGACACCCATGATGGGGAATAACCTGATAGGATGGTGATGGATTCACACTGCCAGAGGGCAGCGTTAGATGGGATATTGGGAAGGAATCCCTGGCTGGGAGGGTGGGGAGGCCCTGGCACAGGGTGCCCAGAGAAGCTGTGGCTGCTCCTGGATCCCTGGAAGTGTCCAAGGCCAAGTTGGATGGGGCTTGGAGCAACCTGGGATAGTGGGAGGTGTCACCCATGGCAGGTGTGGAACAAGATGGGATTTAAGGTCCCTTCCAACCCAAACCACTCCAGGATCCTAAAATTCCACGATCTCTGCCTTGGTGACCCCTTCTCACCTGAACCAATTCCCCCTTCCATGCCAGTCTCCTTCCCAAGAGCTTCCTGATGGCCTGTTAAGCCACTTCAGAGCATTGACCTGATTCTCTCCTTGTCTCCAGGATGTTTCCTATCCTGCTGCCACGGGCCTTGGCTTCTCCTCCCACCCTCCCACGGCTGCACGGCCGCGTCCTGCAGCGCATTCCTCCGCATCGGAATCTCCGCCTTGCTATCTAAGGAGTTGAAGGATATTTCCAACCCAGCCCTGCCAGAAAATGCTGGCATCCACCTCCATCTCCCGTCCTCCCGTGCACACATCCAGCTCCTCGAGCACTCTGATTCTCTGCCATGTTTAAACAACCATCACTGACAGGCAGCTCTCGATCCAGCAGGTTATTTTTTTTCCTGGCTGGAGGTGGATTTTTCCCCCTTTTCCAAGCCCCAGCTGGTTCCTGCAGTTTCCTCTCCTAGTGACTGGGTTGGACTCCTCCTGCTGAGTGTTTGTGCTGAGATTTACCTGCAAGTGGGACTGGAGCAAGGCTGTGCCTGGCGTTAACTTCAACCCCACCTTTGCAGAGAATCACAGCATGGTTTAGAAGGGACCTGAAAGATCACCTGGTTCCAACCCTGCTGCCATGGACAGGGCTGCTCCATGAAGCTGGAATGAAGCTGTTGCAGCTCCAGCATCCTCCAGCTCAAGCAATGAGCTGCCAAATGTTTTTTCTGGCCAGAGAAGGTGGGAGAGCCCCTCTGGCACAGACTGGGCACAGCAACCACCCGGGATTCCTTTTTCTGGCTCAGCTTTAAAACCCTCTGATGGTGGGGTCACTCCTTCATTCCCTCACATCCAAACAGTCTCCCCAAAGAGCCAGGTCCTTCTCCAGGTGATTTGTCCATTGTTTTTTTGCCCATCCCTTGTGGAAAGGCAGAACAGGGCATTTCCTCCCTCTTCCATCCCTCCCTCCCTAGATAAACCCTCTTATCTACCTGAAGATGTTATCATCATTCTTTCTTTCTCTAGGGTAAACAGCCTGAATTCTTTCAACCTTTCCTCATCTGTCACTCTCCGGTCCCACCAGGACCTGCTAAGGAACTGGGACTGGGGGTCCCCAGTGGGGCCCTCCGTGAGCCCACCTGACCCTATTCTGCAGGGAATGTGGGGCTGCACCAGCAGCACCACAGGACCCTCGGCTGCAGACACCGTGTGTCTTCCAGAAGCTCCCAAATCACCCCCATTTCACAGGATTTGGGGGATTCCCAACATGATTGCCCACTCCTGGCCAGCTGAGAGCCCACCTCCCCTTCCTCCGGGAGCTGCCGATCGCTTCAGAGCGCTCTGCTCAGAGACGAAGTTCATCCCACCCAGTGATTCAATAACATCGATCTTATTCAACCACTCTGCCCTGCTCTGGCTCTGTTTTTCCAGCACTAACTGCATTACCATCCCGCTCACATCCGATCTTTCCGGGGAAGGCTGGAGCTGGAAAAGCACAAAGCCATCCAGCTGTCTGGCCATCATCCGTCTGCAGCTTCCCCCGGCACAACAGGTTCCCAAACGTGCTGCAGCTTCTCCGGGCATCTCAGGTGTCTGAGGGGCAAATAAAAGGTATCAACCCCTTCCACTGATGGATTTGTTTTCTGTTTATGTTCCCCAAATCCCTTTTTTCAGTGCAGAACACTTCTCTGAGAGCCGAAGTGATCCATGGCGGAGAGATGTGGATGTGACGGGGAAATCTGAGCCCGGTGACCATCAGAGCACAACCCCCCTGTTTCCCTGCACCCTCCTGGTGTTAATTTCCCTTCAAAAGGAAGCAATTTGGGGTTGTTTTTTAACCAATCCTGCACACAGGGGCAGTTGTGCTTTTCCACGAAGCGAATCCCACCAGCTATCCTGGGCAGTGTGATCCCAGCTCCAGTCGGGATCTGCATCCTCAGGGGTTCTAAGTCACTGCCTTGTGTCCAGTCTGGATTTCTCCATGTGGAAAATGGGAGAAAATTGCCATGATTCCCATGGCTGCAGCCATTTGTAGCAGGACATGAACGGGGAATTTGGGTGACCTGTGCTCACACACACCCACAACACAGCAAGAAGAGTCAGGACATAGAATCCCAAAATCCCAGAACGGTTTGGGCTGGAAGGGACCTTGAAGACCATCTCACTCCAACCCCCCCTGTTACGGGTAGATATGCTTGGTTTTGGTTAAAAACAAGACAGCAGAGATTTTGGGGGACTGGAGGGCCCCATGGACACCCCAGGGAAGAGGCTGTAGAGGACAAAGCTGAGTTGCTCCCCCTGGACCTGTGACTTGGGGTCTGGGGCAAATTTGGGTGCCTCACACAGGGTGAAAGTGTCCTTCTCCATCAGGGCTGTGGCCCCAAACAGCCCATGGAGTCCTGTGGTGTCAGTGCTTTGCTCGGGGACCTGTTACCACGCAGCTCTCGCAGAGCTCTGACGTGGGAATCGATAAAAACTCTCCTTCGGTGCTTTTTGGTCTGTGGCAGCACACGAGCAAAGGCAGCCAAAGCCCAGCGGCTCCGTCCTTGGTGCCCTCCTCCTCTTCCTCCTCCTCGCCTCCTCCTCCTCCTCTCCTCCTCCTCCAGCCCTGCAGCTTCCTGCAGCAGGGCTGGGATTTATCAGGAGGGTGTGATTTATAGGACAGGTGTGATTTATGGGGCTGCTGCTATACTCGGTGGGGCTTTGCAGCCTTGGAGGATTCCCTGCACCTGCATGGCTTCCTTCAAGCCCCGTATTTCCGAGGTTTGGGATGTTTCTGGGATCAGACAATGGGAACAAGGAGGTGGTGTTTCTGCTGCCAGCCTCTCCTTCCTTCTGGCTGGGCTTGGGGGCAGTGGACCCCCTCTGTGGGGAGCTCAAGACCATGTGGGTTCTCCTCAGGATGCCACATGAAAGGGAGGTGTGGGATTTTGGGGGATAATTGGTCCACAAGTGTGTCCCAACTGCTCTCCACATCTGGGTGTTCCCATTCCCCTCCCTGAGCTGCTGCTGTCATACCTCTGGTCATGGGAATGAAGAATAAATGCACCTCAGAGCATTTTGAGGGGCTGTGGGGTGGGAACAGGACCCTGGCACCAAATGGGTTGGTGGTGGAGCCAGCATGGGGCATCCCAGTGCCATCCAGAGGGGATGAGTGGCCCAGGCTGGGGCTTCTGGGGGTTCCACAAGTAGGAAAATCCCTCCCCATCCTCATGTCCCTTGAGCAGTGCAGGACAGTCCCATCCCCAGGGCTGGATTTCCTTCTTCATTCCACAATTTGGGGATTTTTGCCAAGCTCCAGAGCGACTCCAAAGTGCATCCATAGAGCGGGAGTCGACCAGCGTGTCTCAGGGATGCCCCAGGCCTCAGTTCCCTAAAAAAGCCTGCCAGACCAGCTTCACCTCCCCCTCACAGAGGGCAAGCTGATGGGCTGGGAGCCAACTTCCCAAACCGTTGGGGAGGGAAGAGCTGGGGCTGGGGAGATAACGGGATGTGCTGGTGCCAGGGCTGGGCTGACGCTGCAGCACTCGGCGGTGCCGGGTCTGGGACTGCCCCTTTGGAATCACACAGGATGGGGCTCCACAGGGTGCTGGGGGCAGTTTTTCTCCCTTTCTTCATGACCTGGGAGACCTGCAGGGTGCTGGGTGCCAGCACAGGCTGAGTTCCCACAGCTCCACTTCCCATTAAGTGGCTTCCCCCAAAAAGGTCTGAAGAGCAGCTGTGAATAATTCATGGTGGAATTTGGGGATTTTTGTTTTCCCTCCACTGCTTCCCAGTAAATCACTCCCAAATAGATGTTTCCCACTATCTGGCCAGCTCTGCAGAGAAATGTCAGACCCATCAGATGAATTATTTAGGATCTTTGGTGTCTCTTCTTGCTGACTAACAGTGGATAAATGATTCCGGGTGTTACTTCTGACACCCCAGAGTCACCAGCCCCAGGGATGGTGATTGAGTGTTGCCTGACATTTGGATTTTCTTTGAGCCCCAGCTCCCAGCCTGGACTTGGTATTTGTAAAGGCAGAAGAATAGGAGGCCTTCTGGAGGTGGAGAAAAGTCAGAACAGGAGTGGCAAAGGCTCAAAAAATCTGATGGACAATAGAAAGTTGCATATTGTGGGAGAAGAGGGGGTGTGGGAGATGTTTGAGCCTTTGGGCTGGATGGAGGCGATGGTCCAACATCCCTGAAAGTTCTGGGGATGTCTGAAAGATGGATGTGGACAGCAGCAGCACCTGAGAGGGACAAATTCCTGCATCCCTGTGCAGCATTTACCACGGGAAGTCACAAGGTGAGGATGATGAGTGCTCCCAAAGCCATCACTCAGGCACAGGTGATGCAGAGGAAGATCAGCAATGGGAGGAATTCCTGGGCATGGCTCTTGGGAGGCACTCAGGCACCAGGCAGGGAGCTGCAAGGATATTTTTCAGCCCCGGGGATGAATCAGCTTTTAGGAGAATTTACCTGGGATTTATCCAAATTCTCCATCACATGGATTCAAGTGTTCAGCTAACAATTCCCTTTGGCTAAAAAGGATGTTTTAGGATGCTCTAGAACCTGCCAGCCCTTCCAGAAGGACACAAAATTGAAGGACACTTCTGACACAGGGGACAACTGACCAGAGAATGATTTGGGGCACGTTGCCCCCTGTGTGGACCAAAGCAAGAGTCACACTCAGTGGAAGTCATCCCTGGCAGCTGGAAACGTCAGAAGGACACAGAAAAAGGCCTAAAGATAAATGACAGCAGAGGAATTAATGTCAGCAGGAAACCAATGCCTGACATTGCCAGAGAACAAGCCGAGTGGTGTGTTACAAAGAGCTGATTGCAGAAGAGAAAACCTCCCAGCCTGAGGCTTTGAGAGCTTAATTGACCCAAATTCCTGGAAAGAAGGTGAAGAGGGGACAGAGAAGAGCCCTGCAGGGGGGTTTGTCCTGCAGCACAAGCCTGGCAGGCTCCTGTGCACCGTGGCTGATTTCAGGAACTAGAGGCAAGAAAATGAGATGGGAATTTGTAGCTGTAGGGCCTTGAAACATCAGCTTGATTTGCCAAGGAGGAGGTACCTCAATCCAGCTTTGTGTCTCTTATCTCTTGCAGCCTGGGATTTATTCCAGATGCTGCCAGGAGAAGCTGTGGATGCCCTGGAAGTGTTCCAGGCCAGGATGGACGGGACTTGGAGCAAGCATCATGGAAGGTGTCCCCACCTATGGCAGGGGGGGAAGGAGATGATTTTTAAGGTCCCTTCCAACCCAAACCATTCCAGGATTCTATTCTATGATTTTGTAACCTTTGGGCATGAAGGACCAGGCTGGATGGTTGTGACAGTGCTGAATCTTGGCCCCTGGCTTCGTCCCATGTGGCCTTGGCCATCAGAGGAGGGGATATGGAGTGACAGGACAAGGCAGAATGGCTTCACATGCACAGAGGGCAGGGGTAGATGGGATATTGGGAAGGAATTCTTCCCTGTGAGGGTGGGGAGGCCCTGGCACAGGGTGCCCAGAGAAGCTGTGGCTGCCCCTGGATCCCTGGAAATGTCCAAGGGCCAGGATGGACAGGGCTCAGAGCGACCAAATCACAACCACAACCTAGAAAGACTAAACCTCCTCATCTCCAGTGCCTCTTCAAGATCCTCATCACAAGTATCCTTCACCCTTTTCCAAGGATACTGGATTAACTCCATGCATGAGCAAAGTGGTGGCACATTTGTAGGACACGTAGCTGTGAAAGCGTCACTGCTCTGCATTTACATCCAGAAAAATAAAAGAGCCACATCATGAGGATGTTTCTGAAATGACAAAATCAGGGAAGAGGGAATGTGGCCAGGAATAAACAAGGAAGCAGAGTTACCCAGCACGTTTCCTTTGCCAGGAGCGTGACCTTGTCTCTGCTGGGAAATGGTCATTTGTGAAAAGGGAGACTTGGCTGCGTCCAAAAGATGCTTGGAAGTGGAAGGGGATGAAGAGGCAGGAGATTGGAATGAGATGGTCTTTGAGGTCTCTTCCAACCCAAGCTATTCCATGAGTCCATGATTTTGTGAAGTAAAGAGCTTGCAAGCCCTGTGTGAAGAGTGGTACCAGTGGCAGTGGTTTGGAAGGGAGAATATGGGCTCGGAAGTGTTGGAGACACAAAAAGTGGAGGGAATAACAAGCATCTGCATTTCTCCCTTTTGGTTGGTTTTTTTTTTTTTTCCCCTGAAACTTCATCCTTGTTAAGGAAGAAGCTGCAGACAGGGAATATCAAGACCCAGGTGAAGCAGAGAGGTGACAGGAGCCTGCTCACCACCAAGTTGGAGCATGTTATGCTCGGAGCATTCAAGGAAACAGAGCCTTTGTTTACACAGAGATCTGGGGAATTTCTCTGCCTCTGCATACGGAGACAGGCCGGGAGCTCAGTCCTGTCACTTTCCCAGCTCCGGTCACCCAGCGAAGGCACCCACATGCACAGGGCAGAGTTCCATGGCTGGTCACCCTGGGAAGAGCCAGTCTGACCGGCTTGCCCGGAGCAGCCATGCAGGAACACTGGCAGGAACACCAGCTGCTCTCAACAACTGCCCGTAACATTTTAAAAACCGAAATAGAGGTCATGAGCTAAAAAAAAAAAAAAGGGACAACACAAATTGGGGACAGGGATACTGTCACTCAGCTACACCACTGGTTTCCCAAGGATGCCCACTGAGCCATTTCTCTGGAAAAGTATCCTGATTTCCACGAAGAAGGGGCAGGCTGCTTGGGAGCTGCGCCGCGGGCAGGTCTGGTAGGTATCATCCCAGTCCCGATGGAAGCGGCCGTGCGTTTCGGCACCTTATTTGGCTATTGCTGCTCGTAGGGAGCGAGGACTTGTTGCAAACAGTGGGAAGAGCCCTGGGGATGCTTGGCTGGCTCTGACGCAAGAGCTGCTGCGCCGGTGCATTTTTGACCTTGCTTCGCCTCTCGGCCGAGCACTGCAACTCAGGGAGCCTCTCCCTCCGCATAGGAAAGGAGCCCCCGGGATGGACAGGGCAGGGAGAGGGACTTCCTCGGGGAAAGAGAAACTCTGCGAGTGGGTTTAGGAGCAGAAGGAGCCGGCAGCTTTTCCTCAGCGTGCAGCCAGCTGTAGTAAAAGGTTACCAGCTCCGCGGGGCCGTATCCAATTGCATCAGCTGGAAACCTCGTCCAACACGCCGGGCCCAGAGTAACCCTTTCTATTTATTGCCCTATTGTTCGAGGCTGGAGGAACACGGAGATACCATCTGGGAAAGCTTTGTTGTTACAGACCGGCTTTCGCCTGCGCTCCAGAGTCACCCTCTAAATAACGCTCTGGCTTCCACATTCGGGGGGATGGAAAGGGGGTTGCTCTGACCAGGGATTGAGGCCCCAAGAGAGTTTGAGGGGGGAGGTCACCTGCTGCAGCATCAACCAATTTCCCTCTGGCAGCATCAGCCACGTTAGCAAAAACCCTTGGATAAAACCTGGCTAAGTCTGCCCAGAGTGACCTCAGGAAAGGTTTTATTAGTATTAAAGGTATATTAGGTATTAAAAGAGAGGAACAGCCTTTATAAATATCTGTTATAATACAGCAAAGTCAAAAGTGGGAAATTTTTACCATCCTGTTAAGGGGGTTTTGTTGCCTCTGTGGTGCCAAAGCAGCCTGGTCTAGTGGAAGTTGTCTCTGGCCATGGCAGGGGGCTGGAACTGGATGGTCTTTAAGGTCCCTTCCCACCCAAACCATGCCATGATTCCATGGTCCTAAAGCTCCCACCACCATTCACGGGGAATGTGGGAATGGTGCTCATGGAGACAGCGCTGGGCTGGCAGAGCCATCCCCTAGACTGCCAGGGCGGGCACAGCTTTGCTGGGATGTGACTTCCCATCACCTGGCACAGGGCAAGATAGATCCACAGCGCTGGACCTCACACCACAGCCCCTTCCGCGTGCTGGATTTTCAGGAAGCGCGGCTGCTTGGCGGGATGTGTGTATCACTGGGTGGAGGAGCTACAGGAAGCGGATAATATTTTTTTTTCCTCCATTTGTGCCGGTTCAGACCCTTTTATTTAAAGACAGTTCCCATTTCCCATATTCACACAGACTATGCGGATGGAGGGAACCAGCCCATCTCCCAGCCTCAACGGAGGTACAGACTACTATGCCAAGGTAGGGTTTTGCCGAACGGGAAGGGTTTTTCCTATGAATTTGGGGCCAGTGTTAAAAAACACCCCGAAGGGTGCAGAGTGGGCACGGCTGCCACGGAGCCCATGTGTGTTTGGGACGCCGAGTTTGGCCAGCTCTAATGGATGCTCTCTGGGCTGGCTCCCGAATTTCCCACTCTGGATGCCCTGGGACCACTAGCCATGAGCCAAGCCAGGCAGGGCTGAGCAAAGCTGGGCATAGCCAAGTCGGGACGAGACAAGCTGGGATGAGCTGAGCCAGGATGAGGCAGCCCGGGCTGGGCTGGGCAGAGCCAAGCCGGGATAAACCGAGCTGGGATGAGCTGGGCCGAGCCGGGGTGGGCAGAGCTCAGCGGGATGAGCCGAGCCGGGGTGAGCCAGGCAGAGCCGAGCCGGGATGAGCCGAGCCGGGGTGAGCCAGGCAGAGCCGAGCCGGGATGAGCCAGGCAGAGCCGAGCCGGGATGAGCCGAGCTGGGCTGAGCAGGGCCGAGCCGGGATGGGCACGGCCGAACCGGGCTGAACCGAGCCGAGCCGGGCCGGGCCGGGCCGGGCCGGGCCGAACCGGGACAATCCCAAGCCAGGCCGGGCCGATCCCGGCCGGGCCGCCCCCCGGCGATTCCCGGATGTTGGAGCGGCCCCCACTTGCTCCGTCCTTCGCTTCCATAAAAGGCCAAGGGGCCCGGCAGCCACAGGCGCGTTTTTCCTTTAATTATTATCCCCCACCTCCTCCTCCTCCTCCTCTTCCCTCCCTCCCCGCGCTCCCTCCGCCTCCCGCTCTGCCCTCCCGCGCTGCTCCTCCCGCGGCGGCCCCTCAGGAGTGGCGGCGGTGGCGGCGGGGCAGCGCTGCGGCCCCGATCCCGCCCCACCGCGCCCCCAGCCCTGCCCCGGGGCGCGGAGCGGGCACAGCCGGGCCCATCCCGCTGCCGCTGCTGATCCCGCTCCCGCTCCGTGCCGGGCGCGGCCGGCGGCGCAGGAGGCCGGGGCCATGGCGCTGGACGGGATCCGCATGCCGGACGGCTGCTACGCCGACGGGACGTGGGAGCTGAGCGTCCATGTCACCGACCTGGGCCGCGACGTCACCCTGCGGGTCACCGGCGAAATCCACATCGGCGGCGTCATGCTGCGCCTCGTCGAGAAGCTCGGTGAGTGCCCCGGGACTCCCCGACCAGCCCGGCATCCTCCCAGTGCTCAGCACCCAGCTCCAGGACTGTGCTTTAAATCCCTGGATCCTGCTCCAGTGCAGTGCCCAGTTTCCAGCACTCTTCTCCAGTATTATGCTCCAGCTCCCAGCACCCTGCCCAGTGCAGTGCCCAGCTCCCAGCATCCTGCTCAGTACCGTGCCTGAGTACCCCAGTTTAGCTCCCAGCGTTCTGCTCCAGTACTGTGCTTCAGCTCCCAGCACCCTGACCCAGTACCCTGCTTTAGTTCCCAGCACCTCTGCTCCAGTACAGAGCTCCAGCACCCTGCTCCAGGACTGTATTTTTGTCTCCCAGCACCCTGCCTCAGCTCCCAGCACCCTCTCCCAGTACTGTGCTTTAGCTCCCAGCATCCTGCCCCAGTACAGTGCCTGAGCACCCAGTGCTGTGCTCCAGCACCCAGCACCCTGCTCCAGTATTGTGATTTAGCACCCAGCACCCTGTCCCGGGACTGTGCTCCGGCACCATCTCCCAGTACCGTGCTTTGGCTCCCAGCACCCTGCCCCAGGTCCCAGCATCCTGCCCCAGTACTGTGTTTTAGCTCCAGCACCCTCTCCCAGTACTCTGCCTTAGCTCCCAGCACCAGGGAGCACCCCAGGTCCCCACACCCTGCCCTAGCCCCCCATCCCAGCCCCCAGCAGCCCCCCTCTCTCTGCACCCTTCCAGACTCCCCCTCTCACCACCTCCACCAGCCAGACTCTACCCTGCCCCGGGGTCTCAGCCCCGTCCACCGGCTGCTTCACACCCAGGATTTTACACAGAGTTAGGAAACAGCTCCATTTTCGGGATGGGGGTGGGGGTGTATGGACGCTCCACAGTTTACAGCAAAACTTCATCCTGGAGCTGCGGCCGGTTCCGTGCGAGGCAAGCGCTCCCGAGGGTCCGTGGGGCCATCAGTGGGGTGATGTGGGCGAGGGGACCCTGGGGACACGGCGGTGTGCGGTGGCTTTGGGTGCACACCTGGACAAAGAGCCCGTTTGTCCGGGACGCGTGGGAACGCCGGGCCTTGGCCAGGGCTCGGTGCCCGCCGAACGCGGGGAGCCCGGCCCCGCCGAACCTCCTCCCCCTTGTCTCTTTATCGGCTCTTTATGGCTCGGCTGTGTTTACTCAGCGGTGCAGCCCGGGCTGATGGCTGTAATTGCTCAAATAAAATATTAATTGCGAGGTCCCGCGCGTGCCTGCGGCTGTGGGAGTAGCGGAGCTGTCAGCTGCAGGTCCCGCTCCGCTGCGGAGCCCGCGTGTGGCTTCAAAAAGCCCATCTTCCCCCGTGCTTAGCTTTTGATTTATTAATTATCTGGAGTCGCAGGAAGGAAGAGATGGATATAAATACGCTGGGTTTCGAAAGGAAGCGAGCGCTCGCATCAAAGGGTCTCGTGCTGGAGGGCGCCTGAACTCCCCGAAAACTTGATTTTATTCTGGTTTTTTACTCTAACGCTGGAGGTGCAGAAAGTTTTGCTGAAGCTGAGCGCTCCGTGGCTGGGGAAAAAAGCAAACCCGCTTTCTAGAGGGGATAAAAAACCCACCCATGAGTGAAGGGGCGATGCTCCCCTGGGTGCTGGGTGTCGGGAGATGCCGGAGCAGATGCAGGGCCGAAGCGTGTGTGGAAAGCCAGGCATGTGCACCGGGCCGGAGCCCAGCGAGGACCTAAATTAGCTCCTGACGTAATCCATCCCCCCCCAAATGTTTGCCCGGATCCTCTCCACTTGTTAAATTAGGGATTGTATGAGAGGGAAGGAATGCGGCGGCCACAGCGGCGTGGGGAGAGGGGATGGAGCTCCCCGGGGGGCTCAACCGCAGTGCCTCCCTCCCCGGGATGGTCAGATCCATGGATATCTCCGGCTGTTGCCTTCCCTTTCCCCTTGGCCTTTGTCGCCCGGCCAAGCTATACGTATTTAGTTCCTTTTAATCTTCCTGCATGTCAGCTCTTCCAGCCCTCTCATTATTTTTATGGCTCTTCTTTGAGCTCCTGCCAGTTGAGCGGGTTCGGATTTAGCAGAGCGGGGTGGGACGGGGCTCGTTCCTCATCCTCCCGTGCTCCTCAATGCCTCCCTTCATCCAGCCTCTGGGCTGCTTCATCTCCACATAAATTCATTTTGCAATTTTTCCACATTGAAACCCTTTCCCTGCATTTTTAACCTTTTCCTCCCTGACATTGCTCTGTCCCTGCTGCTGTTTATTTAATTATTTCAACAACTTTCAGTGTTAAAAAATTTATTCTTCTCCTGCCAAGCGGATTTTCTGCTGTGAGTTTTAAGGAAATTTCCTAAAAATAAAGTTTCCTTGCAGTTCTGGGTTTCCCTGTGGGATTCCCCGTGGACTGTTCCGCTTGCACGCTGCAGGGGGAGGAAGGAAGGCGGGTCAGTGCCTTGGGCTGGGGTTTGCCTGCTCCATCCTTTGGGACAAATCCTGCAGGCTTTGGAAAGTAGATTTCTGTGGCCTTCACATAGTTCCAGTGAAGTTTAGGACGTCAGTGGAAATTTGCAGCAGATCAGCCACACTCTGGTTGTAGAGTGGTGGTAGAAGCTGTTCACCATTACTGAACGGGGGGGAAAAATGCCTTCCCTCCTCCCAGCAGCATGCAGAGCTTGGAAAAGGGAAAAACCTTGATTTCCATTAGTATTTATTGATGCTTGTAGGAGAAAAAGTGCAGTAAATATCCTGTTGGGATGAAGCAGGAATCCAGCAGAGTCTCTCCTCCTTAATTGCCAGGGGCTGCAGCTATCCATAAATCCCACGGGCTCGGTCCTTGCTTGCGCAGAGCGGCTGCGGTCGGACTCTTTGGGAATAGGCAATTAAAATCCGTGGCTAATGCAGGCAGGGATTGGAGAAAGCCCAAGCAGCAGATAGGGATTCTGGTAACTCAAGTGAATTGCAATGACCTGTTGGCTCCCCTGTTATTCATCACCCGCTGGATTAAGCCACTCTTGTTAATTGAGCCGTGCCAAGTTCTTGGCAAAGTCATCCCTGAAAAATAAGCAAAAAAAGTGCTGAGGTTTTAAGAGCAGCAGCATTTAGTTGCTCTGTGAGGGTTGGGGTCTGTGCTGGAAGCTCCTGGTGCTCGCTCAGGGTTTTTTAGGAATTTTGCCACTATTGACTTACAAACAAAAAAAAAAAAAAGCTTAAAATCACTGGGAGCAGAGGAAGGAAGGAAGTGAACGCAGGTTATTGTTGTTATCAACTTGAGGCTGTTTTAAACACATGGAATTTTAAAAATCCTGCTTTTTTTGAAACCTGCTTGGGAGGAGCTCTGTGGGGTTTATGGGATTCTGTGGGATATATGGGGGATGCTCTGTCTGGTCGTGGGAATAAAGGAATAGCTGACAGAAACAGGGCAGGGGGGACAAATGGTGTCTGACAGAGGCACAGCTTAAGACAGATGACCTAAATGTGCATTGAGCAGATTCAGAAAGTCCGTGCATAGAAGTTTTGTGATGGAAATGTGGATTTCTCTCTGGGATTCTTTTACATGCAGGATATGGGTGGCAGTCAACTCCAGCTCCTGGAGTTTGCTGGGAGCACTGAGCATCTTTTTGGGCTTGTACCTGAGGAAAATAGGTAAGCGAGTGAAAAAAACCCAGCAAGATTTGGAATTACAGATGTCCTTCTGGACCAAAAGGGGTCAAGGATGGGTAGTGTGGTGGCATCCCTATTTTATGGACCTGGGATGGGCAGGAGAGCTGACATGGATAAATGTCAGAGCAAAGCCTCTGCCCTCAGACAGGCTGATAATGGCAGGCAGTGATGACAGCTCCTGCAGCCTTCGGGTTTTTTGTGAATCTCAGCCTGGATAAGGGTTTGTGCAACTGGTTTAAACTCCATTATTCCCTTTGGCAGCTCCTCCTCTATCTCCTTTGTATCACCTTGGAGAGGGTGGGATGTCACCTGAGGACTGGCACAGGAGTTGGTCCATGCAAAGTTTTGGTTGTAGCACTTTAAGCTCTTTTTTAAAGTGGTTTCAGCCTTCAAATGTGTCTGGAATTCGTGTCTGGGATTCACCCCAGGGGCTCTTTTCACCATCAAATAGACTTTGTGTGTTATCTTCCAAGGATTTCAGCACCACTCCTTGCAAGATCAATTCTAATAGGAGTGTTGTTCTGCCTGTGAAGTCTCCTCTCCTTAATGGACCCCTGAAAGGTTTATGAATAAAACACCACCAAAGTGCAGCGTCATTGATTTGCCCAGGTTTGTGTCTGAGGTTTTGCAGTGCTTACAAACACTCCAGGCCCTCTTGAGACTCGCTGGGGAAATTCTTTGCCTTGCAACTGGTGTGAACTCCTGGAAACAGCTTAAGGCTATGGGAGAGAAATCCGGAGTCCTTGTCCCAGCTCATTCCTGTTGTAAACACAAGGCAGGATGAGGCTGCAGGGTTTGTTTTGTAGGTGGCTTGTTCCTTGTGCTTTGGACTTTGCTGGAATGCTGCATCCAGCTCCGGGATCCTCATAGGAAGGACGTGGAGCTGCTGGAACAAGTCCAGAGGAGGCCATGGAGCTGCTCTGAGGGCTGGAGCCCCTCTGCTCTGGAGCCAGGCTGGGAGAGCTGGGGGTGCTCACCTGGAGAGGAGAAGGCTCCAGGAAGAGCTCCGAGCCCCTTGCAGGGCCTAAAGGGGCTCCAGGAGAGCTGGAGAGGGACTGGGGACAAGGGATGGAGGGACAGGACAAGGGGCAATGGCTTTTAACTGGAAAAGGGTAGATTGGATATTGGGAAGAAGTTCTTCCCTGTGAGGGTGGGGAGGCCCTGGCACAGGGTGCCCAGAGAAGCTGTGGCTGCCCCTGGATCCCTGGAAGTGTCCAAGGCCAGGTTGGACAGGGCTTGGAGCAGCCTGGGACAGTGGGAGGTGTCCCTGCCCATGGGCAGGGGGTGGAATGGGATGGACTTTAAGGTCCCTTCCCACCCAGACCATTGTAGGATTCTCTTATTGCGGCCACACTTTCCAAAATTAGGTGTCTGAGCATCAGTACTTGGTGCCAGGCATGAGCTCAGGGTGTTCCTCCAATCCGTGCCCACGATGTCACCTGGGCACCTTCACATGGGACATCCACAGGTGCTCATCTGCCCATCAGTTGTCACCTGAGATGAGAAGGATTTATTTTTTTCCTTCAAAATCAGCAGTGGTCACTCCTCAGAGTTGCTTTTCATGACGTCCATGAGAGGACTCCAAGTGCCATTCAATCCTCCAGGAGCTGTTTGTGTTCCCCCTGGGGCTGGGTGCTGAGAACTTGTCCCAAATAATGTCACAAATGGGGGTGGTGTGGGCTGCTGGAGGCAGCCCAGGCTGCTGTGGTTTGGGCAGGCACTGACCCCGCTCCAGATTTCCCTGGAAAATTTCTTCCCAAGCTTTTAAACAGCAAAACTTGCACAGCTGTTGGGCAGTGGGATGGTGAGCACAGAGGGGGATCTGGCACCTGCTGAGCACAAAAGTCCTCCTGCTCCAGATTCAGGCAGGATTTTGGGCTGTTCTGAGTTGGAATTGGTACCCTGGAAGCTGCTGGATGCTCCCTGTAGAGCTGCTCCCACTTCAGCAGCATCCTCCAGCAGCCCAGCAGAGCTGCTCCCATTCCCTGCATTTCCATATTGCCACTTGATTAACCCCTTTGCTCACAGCCTGTGCTGATCCTCACCCTCCAAACAGCACATTTTTGGTGACATTTAAGTGACAGCGTGCCAGTGCTGTTAACACACGCTCCAGCTGTGCACATTGATCCATAAGGGACAAGCTCGTTCCTTTACATCCAGCTTTGGGCTGCAGGAAGCTCCTACGTGGGCTCAGATTGATCGTGGCTCAGATAAAGTCCTCTTTGTGAGCCTGAGTGGAATATTCAGCTGAGCTGCCAATGACCAGAGGAATTCAGGGTGGGGGGAGGTAAAAGCCGCATAGAGGCAGCTCCGAGCTGCAGTCACGGCAATTAATATTTGTACTCAGAGTGATGAGGATTCTTTAGGAGCCAAAACAATTAAGATTGTATTTTTATTTAATTTTTTTTTTTTAAGTTCTGTCACGGTGACCCATCTGATTTGGCTGGAAAGAGCCAGGCTGAGCTTGCAGGTCCCAGTGGGAGGGGAAGGAGCGCGGGGTGGGAGGCAGTGTCAGCGTTCCCGCAGATCCCAGAGCCTGGGTTTGTCCCACCACAGACAGGAAATTGTTGGGTTTGCTGCTCCCACCCAGCCCAAATCAGTAGTTTCCTCTTCCAGCTCCCTCAGGTTTCGATTTGACATAAGGCACGTGGGGAAGCCAGTGTGGGGAGCTGGAAAATCATAGAAATCATCACATTCACACACTTCCTCTTCTTTTTTTCATACCTTTTTTTTTTCTTTCCCTTTTTCTTTCCTTTTCTTCTCCGTCAGGGCTTGTGTTTCACCCAGGCATCTGTCTGAGTCTGAACTGTATAAAAACTCAAATTATACTCAGAATAGAATCCCTGGAAATGTTCAGTGCCAGGTTGGACTTGGAGCACCCTGGTCCACTGGAAGGTGTCTCTTGGGGTGGAATTAAATAGTTTTTAATGTCCCTTCCAACCCCAGCCACTCTGTGACTCCATGATTCAGCAAACCAGGCACCTGGATTTTAACCCTTGGTCTTTGATGTGATTAAAAAAAAAAGGGTCGTGGATAACTGCCTGAAATTGTGGATGTGGGGAATGTTTACTGAGTTGGGAAAGATAAGGGGTTATTTGCACTGCAAACTTCAGTCATTTCAACATCACCAGGGACACCAGTACTGCCAGCTTCTGGTTTGGGTGTTGGGGGAGTTTTTTTAGTGGTGGTTTTTCTGACAGATGAGGGGAAGGAAGGAGATTTGCAGCCCTTGTGGAGCTCACTGACTTCAACCCAGCATCCAGCCCTGGCTGTGCTTGGGGGGAAAAGTCTCGTGGTATGAAAACATCTTGGAGAAAGCTGCATTTCTTCATTCTCACTCTGAAATGTGAATTAATTGACTGCTTAGAAAGGGGCAGAGAAACAAAACGGAGCAAAACTCAGCTGGTGGAATTCAGTTCTGAATGTTCCAGCGGCTTTCAGGGGTTTATGGTGTGTAATTTGGAAAAATGCTGATACCCCCAAATTCCTGCTGGATGGAGTTTGAGCAGAGTTGCTGTAATTTAGTTTTCTTGCCCAGGTTTGCTTTTGACACATTGCTCTCATATGTGCTGGAGCTCCCACCAGCCAGAACTGATGGGGCAGGATATGACAAGTGCCCAGAAAATCAGGGGAAAGCTTCTTTATTTATTTATTTTTCTTTCTGCAGAACTGATCTTGCTTTTTCTTTCATTCACCCATTTTCCAGCGAGATTTCAACACCTCTGCATGCAGCTCCCACTCTGTGGCCGTTCCGATGTGAACCTCACCTGAGGGCTGTGTGCATGGCATGGCCCTGTGCCAGCACTGATCCCTCTCTTCCAGACCAGGTGGGATCTTGGGAGACCTTCACTTTTTGGTAAAATGTGGCTGAATTTGGCCAACAGGTTGAGAGCAACACTGAGAGGGGATGCACACAGAAAAACAGCCCCACCAGCAGTTGCAGAAACCTTCCCCTTTACAACCTCAGCTGACTTTTAGCTTGCAGAACATCCTGAAAGCACCCAAAAAATCCATCTTGCCAATGGATTTTAAATCTCTTCCCAGCCCATTACACCTGCTTGGCTGGTGGTTGCTTTCTTTATTTTCCCCTGCTCCCTGCAGGCACATGTGCTTTGGGAAGGGTTAATTGCTGAAATTCCAATTCAATTAGAAAGTCTGGGCTTTATGAAATTGCCTGGAAGAAACTCTGTCCCTGTCTTGCTCGACTTTCCTTCCTGGCTGATGCTCCACAGAGCTTTGCTGCAGAGCTCCTGCAGCAGGAATTGTCCCCATCCCTCATGTCCTGCCCCAGGGCTTTAGTGCCAGGTCCTGGCCCTGTGATGGGTGAGGCAGATCCAAGCTCAAGGTTGGAGGTGTTAAAGTTCTTTAAAAGTGTTTTGTGTTCATTAGTGAGCTTGGGGCAACAGGCAGAACCAAACAGAAATCATGGAATCATGGAATGGTTCAGCTTGGAAGGGACTTTAAATCCCACCCCACTCTACCCCCTGCCGTGGGCAGGGACACCTCCCACTATCCCAGGTTGCTCCAAGCCCTGTCCAACCTGGCCTTGGACACTTCCAGGGACCCAGGGGCACCCACAGCTTTTCTGGGCACCCTGTGCCAGGGCCCTGTTCTTCAGACCATGATCTCACCTGGATCTGCAAGAGAAGGATCAACACTTAAAATTATGGAGTGAGGTGAGGCTGCCTGAGGTATCCTGAGGCTCCAAGCCTCACTTTCCAGGGATCTAAGCTTTAACCAGAGATTAACCATCATTAAGGCGCTTGGGGAGTTGCCTGGTGAGAGGTTGGGAATTCAAGCTTGGGAATTCAGGTTGCCCATCATCCTCATTTCCCTGCCTGATGCATCATCCATCCCAATACACGTCCTCTGGCTCCCTTACTGGGTGTGATGTCTTTTTGGCAGGACCAGCTCCTCTGGCTTGCACATTCCTTGGGGATGAGTCAGGACTGCAGGCTGCTGTCACCATGGGACACTTGTCCTTTTTGGAGAGGGAAGGGAGCCGTGATCCAGGGCTGGAGGGTGAGGGATGCTGGGCTGCTCCTCAGGACAGCTCCCTGGAGAAGTGCTTTTCCTTCCTTCCTTCCTCTGCTGCAGCATTTCTGCCCAATGCTTCCTATTTTGTGCTGGATGAATCATGGAAACCACACTCCTTAATCGAGTTTTCTGCCATTTCTCATGATTCCATGGAGGCAGCCAGTGAAAGCCTCCTCTGGAGAGCTGCTTGATGAATGGGGGGGGGGGAACAGTTGGCAAAATGAGGTTGCAGAGATCCTGTTTCAAAAAAATCCAATTAAAAAAATAATAATCCACCCTTGCTTTCCTTTCTTCCCTGCCACAGAAAAATGAGTAATCCATATTTCTCTGGGTTGCTGGTGCAGGGATTTAAAGGAATTCTGTACACCACTGGCAAAGACCTGCCTGAGCCCATCAGTGCTGGGGGTTTTGGGGAGCTGAGGTGACCTCAGCTCTCAGCTCCTCTGGAGAGTTTCCCAATATTCCAGCTGGGTTCAGCATCATGGGAAAACTCTTCCTGCTCAGGGATTTAGACAGGGTTGGGTATGGCTGTGCAAGCATTTAAATGGAACATAAAGCTACCAAATAGCTGAAAAGCTTAAAATTACAGGGAAAATGTTGCAGGAAGCCGTGATGCCCCATCCCTGGAAGTGTTCAAGGCCAGGCTGGATGGGGCTTGGAGCAACCTGGGATAGTGGAAGGTGTCCCTGCCCATGGCAGGGGGTGGGACAAGATGCAATCCAAGTTAATAAACTTTCAAGTAAGCTAATTGAGCAATCCTATTAACACTGGAAAGAGCTTCCTTCCTCGAGTTTACTTTAGAAAAACAGTGGCTTTCAGGCTTGTTGGGATTTGCTCTTCTCCCTGTAGCCCATGGGCTGAGCATCTTGAGCCCTTCCAGGAGCAGCGTTTTGGGATATTTGAGGGTGATGTATCAGCTCTTCAGGACTCCAGTTACCACCCCTGCCTCATCAAGACATGGACTTTCCATTGCAAAGCTGACTTAGAATCCCAGTAAAAGGCAATAAAAGAACCCCAGTTCTTTTTCCAGCAGCGCCTTAGCGCGTTCCCTCATTAGCAGCAGACGCTCTGTAATTTCCCTGACAAGGACAGACACATGGAACATCCACATGCAGCATTGCATCCCAATGTGCTCAGTCTCCTCCACTGGGATTTTGTTCCCCTCCCTCCTCCTTTTTTCCTTGCTCTTGAATCACTCTGTGCCACTACACGAGGGCTTTGACGTCAGGACTTTGCCATGAACGTGTGCCCTGGCACGCTGGGGTAAGAGGGAGGTCTCCCAATCTGGGTCGTGCTCATGGAATCACAGAGTTGGGAACAAGGCTCCTTTTGTCTGTGTTTGTTTGGTGGCTGGTTTTTATTTTTATGAAGTCAAACTATTTTTCATGTGAGAAATATTCTTCTCAGACTGAAATTCCAGCACAGGTCCACCCTGTTTTGGGCACCTCCGTGGATGGGTGTGGATCATCTCCTGAATATTTGTGTTCCTGAAAACAAAGTAGGATGAAATTTTTCCAGGGGCAGATAGTGATAGGACAAGGGAGAATGGTTTTAAACTAAAAGAGAAGAGGTTTTTTTTAGTCCCAGCTCATTCCTGATGTAAACTCAAGGCAGGATGAGGCTGCAGGTGACTTGTTCCTTGTGCTTTGGACTTCGCTGGAATGCTGCACCCAGCTCTGGGATCCTCATAGGAAGGATGTGGAGCTGCTGGAACAAGTCCAGAGGAGGCCATGGAGCTGCTCTGAGGGCTGGAGCCCCTCTGCTCTGGAGCCAGGCTGGGAGAGCTGGGGGTGCTCACCTGGAGAAGAGAAGGCTCCAGGGAGAGCTCCGAGCCCCTTGCAGGGCCTAAAGGGGCTCCAGGAGAGCTGGAGAGGGACTGGGGACAAGGGACGGAGGGACAGGACACAGGGAATGGCTTCACTCAGATCAAGGTTAAATGGGATATTGGGAAGGAATTCTTCCCAATGAGGGTGGGGAGGCCCTGGCACAGGGTGCCCAGAGAAGCTGGGGCTGCCCCTGGATCCCTGGCAGTGCCCAAGGCCAGGCTGGACGGGGCTTAGAGCAGCCTGGGACAGTGGGAGGTGTCCCTGCCCACGGCAGGGGTTGGAATGGGATGGGCTTTAAGGTCCCTTCCAACCCAAACCATCCCATGATTCCATGAAAACAATGGTGAGAGTTGCCCATGGTGGCAGATCCAGGAGAATTTCTGGTACCATTCCATGTTTATCCGTGGATAAAAGCCCTTCCACGGGTGGTGGCTGCAGGGTGGCTGCTGTACAGGTTATTTTCCATTACATGTGTCAAATACATGTGGGAGATGTGCTTAAAACCCCTCTCAAGTCCCGTTAGCTCCGGGAGCCTCAGTTTGTCCTGGCTGCAGCTTTATTACATCAGTGATGATAATTTCATGGGCTGTTTCTCTCCCTGTTTCAAAGAACGATGTTTCAAGTGTTGTGACCAGAGGCTGGAGGGATTTTTGTTCCATTTTGAACTTTGCTCTGCAATTAAATCCCCGTTGGGGGATGGAGGGGACTCTACTCCAGTGCACTCCAGAAGACTCATATTTTCCCTAAATTATAGATTTTGCCCCAAGACAGCGACTGTGTCACCCAGCAAAACACGTCAGCATTTCTGCTGGACTCATGATAAATGAAAATAGCTCTGGTTTTAAATTTTTCTTCTTTTTTTGCTCCACAATTATCCTGGAAGGAGTGGCTTTGGCATGCTTGGAGGAATCTGGGTTTCCAGATTCCTTCAAGAGGTCAGTGGGAGCAGTGAGGAGGTTGGAGGGAGCCTCCCCTGGAGGGAGCAGTGGGTTCAGCTGCACAGATGAGTGTTACACTTGTTCCATATATGTTTATATAAAATAAATATATAACCACTACAAATAAATATAAATAAAAAGAAATATATCTATTTTAAGAAAAATCTTTGGCATCTTTGGGACTTTCAGCAACTCTCTTGATTATTGGGGTGTCCTGTGCAGGTCCAGACATTGGATTTGATGATCTTTGTTTGTCCCTGCCAACTCAGGATATTTCTTTTCTCTTTTTCTCTTCTTCTCTTTTTCTCCTCTTCTTCTCTTCTTCTCTTCTTCTCTTTTCCTCTTTTTCTTTTTTTCTCTTTTTCTCTTCTTTCTCTTCTTTCTCCTCTTCTTTTTCTCTTCTTCTCTTTTTCTCTTTTTCTTTCTTTTTCTCATTCTTTCATTCTCTCATTCTTTCATTCTTTATTCCCTTCCCTTCCCCATCCTCTTTTCCCCCTTCCCTCTTTTTTGCCCTTCCCCTTTCCCAGCACTGCTCTCCTGCTCCATGCACCAAATTAGCTGGTTTTTTTTAGTCTTTCTGAATATTTTAGGAATATTTGCCCAATTCCCTGATTCTGCAAGTGCTGTGAAGCTGCACCTTCCCCCCTCATGGACACATGGAAAACCAACTAGAGCAACCACACGAGGTTCTGTACAATGATTTTTCGTGGTTGGTTGTTGGGGTTTTTTCTCTTTTTTTTTCACTTTTAGTCTTAAATTTCTCTCCTCCCCAACTTTTTTAACACTTTTGCCTTGTTTTCCATGCTGGGGAGCTGTGCACTGCATCCTGAGGGAGCAGGAGAGGGTATCCCCCATCCCTGAGCTCCCCCGGGGCATTCCCAGCTGTTTATTGCTGGAAGTCTCTTCTCCTTGGAAGGAGTTTTCCTCCCCCTCCAGCTTCCCAGGAGGGGTGTGGATGCAGCCAACACCCAGCCCAGGGTTTGGAGAGCCCCTTGGAGCTGTGAGGGCTGGATTAAGGTGTTATCAGCAGGAGTTTGTGTTTAAAGGTACTTTAATCAGCTGCCTGCACTCCGTGCTTTGTCCACATCTGTCTTTTTCAATTCAGTGTGAAGTGCATATTAATTTTAAAATTCAGAAATCACCAAAAAAAAAAAGGAAAGTGACCACTTTTATTTTAATTTTCTTACAAAAACCCTCGAGGAGTTTCAGCCCATCTGCACCAAACTCAGTGAAAAGGTAGAAATTTTGGGGTTGGTTTCGTGTTTTCCAGGTAGATTATCAGGTACAAAAAAGACTTTTTGCAAGAGGAAATGCTTGGCTTGTGAGTTGGTTTTGGTCCCTGCACTGTATCTTGGATATATATATGGCATTTTTATATATATATTTGTGTGGATATATGTGGATCTATTTTTATATGCATATATTTTGTGTGTTTATCTGTAATGGTATGTGCATATAATTTGGTTTTGTCTCTGTTTTACAGATGCATATTTTTATATATATATTTGTGTGGGGTAAGTGTGTGTGTGCGTGTTTATATGCATAATATATATGGTGTATTTTATATATAATATATATAAAATATATGTTTAAATATATATTTGGGTATATTTTTATATATATATATAAATTTGAGATAATGGAAAGGCATTTTGCCACCTCAGCTTCCCAAGTGTGCCTAGACCAGAGCTGGATAATCCTGATTAAACCCACCCCTGGGAAAGAGCCAGGGAAAGCTGTGGAGCTAATTCTGCTCCTATGGAAAACCCCCCAGAGGGATGGATGGCTTTTGGCTCTGGCATGTTTGCCCCAGAGGAGGATGGTCCTTCGGGATTGTTCCTGTGGGAATGCTGAAGATTCAAATCCCTTGCTCTAAAAGCCATCATTTATAATTAAGGAATGAGCTGCAGCCTCTGCTCCAGCTGCTTCCATTGCCTCTCTGAAGGTGGAGAGAATTCCAGGGAAAACAGTGTCACCTACAAATCCTCTGTGTCCAAAAATCCACCAAAAATCTGTGATCCATCCCAGGCAGGCTTGCAGAATTCCCTCTGTACCTACTCAAGCTTATGCAGGAGCTTTTTCATTATTTATTATGAATCCCCAGGTTCATAATTAAGGTGATGGAGGCATTTGCAGGGTCTTAGCTGCCCTATGGATTTAGTCCTGGATGTGGGTGTGAAAGGCAATCTGGTGCCACCCCAGGAAAGCCTCTCCCAGAGGTGGAAACCACCCCTGCCTTCCAAATACCCATCCAGTGGGATTTAACCATGCACTGGGAAGGGTGGAAAAAAAAGAGATTTATTCAGTTGTATCAGGGCTCTGTTGTCCTGAGCAGTGCACGGAAGGAGAGCCCATCTGCAATAGGGGATATCCCAAAATAACAAGGAAAATACGGTGTTTATACAGCACTGGAGACTCGTATCCTACTGCTTGTAAGTCCTAAGCTGGCCCGGAGAAGCTGCCAAGTGACGGCAGTGCTTCTGCAGGAAGGAGCTTCAATAGCTGCTGCAGCAGGAAAGGGACTTTAAAAACCCATGGACTGGCAGAGAGAGAGCATTTAGGAGCAGCCAAGTCCTGGGATAAATGGGATAAATGGGCTATCAGGTAGGGCTGCCTCGATTTTCTTTGCCCTTCACCCAGATTCAGCCTTGCTGCTTGAATGCTGATTGTGTTCGTGGGTCTCTGTGCGACAGCGAGCACAGAAAGCACAGAATTAAAACACACCCCGTGTGCATCTTGATTCAGACTTACTGCTGCTGCCTGGATTCTAGATGGGAATTTAGTGGTGGCTGTGGGAATTAAAATCTGCAATTGTAATTCGTGCTGGACAAGCTGGCGGGATGTGACTGCGGCCAGGCGCCGGCGTGGATTGAAAGCTGAGGATGTTTCAGGTTTAAAACCCTTTATAGAGCAGCCCTTCACTCCTTCTCTCACTGTTCTGCCCTCACAGAGGTCCCTGCAGCCATTTGTGTGATTTAAGATGCCTCTTGCATTCCCAGGACTGTCTGGATGGCTTTCCAAGGGGAACAGCTCCGTGGGTTTTGCTGTACAAAATGTCCTAAACGTCCCTCGTGCACGTCGCTGCCTCTTGGCACAGTTCTGGGAGGCAAATGCAACACCAGGTTCTTCCTGGAAAAAAAAATCCCAGCCCTCCCAGGCTCCAGAGGTTTGGGTTCAGGCTGCAGGGGAAGGTGGGGGAGCAGGGAGCAGGGTTTATTTTTGAGGCCGGGAAGGAAGCACCGTGCTTCCCTTTCCCGAGGGTGTTGCTGCTGGGGTTGGGCTCTTGGAGTTCCCTGAGCCCAGCCCACGCTCCAGCTGATGCTGACAGCTCCAGCCTCCTCATCCCTGCTGCCTTCACCTGGGGGATTCCTTGCCTGGAAGGGTGGCAGTGATTTCTTGTGACCCTTACACGTGTGCAGCTCATTCAGTAAAGTCCTGGAAGGGTTTGGGTGGGAAGGGACCACAAAGCCCATCCAGTTCCATCCCCTGCCATGGGCAGGGACACCTTCCACTAGCCCAGGCTGCTCCAAGCCCCATCCATCCTGGCCTGGGACATTTCCAGGGATCCAAAGGCAGCCACAGCTTCTCTGGACACCCTGTGCCAGGGCCTCCCCACCCTCACAGGGAAGAATTCCTGCCCAATATCCCATCTATCCCTGCCCTCTGGCAGTGGGAAGCCATTCCCTGTGTCCTGGCACTCCATCCTTTATCAATAGTTTCTCTCCATCTTTCTTGTAGCTTCCTCAGGTACTGGAAGGTCACAGTTAGGTCAACTCAAAGCTGCTTTTCTCCAGGCTGAACAATCCCAATTCTCCCAGCTTTTCCTCATAGCAGAGGTGCTCCATCCCTCTGCTCAGTTTGGTGACCTTCCTCCGGACTCGCTCCAGCAGTTCCGTATCCATCACACTCAGCAGCTCAGAGGAGCTGCTGCATCTACAAACACCACTGAGATTTGCAACCTGTAGTAAACTTTTAAATTCCAGGTCTGGGATCTCTAAGATGAATTTGCAGTACTTGGAGACTTACCTGAGCTCTGAAAAATGAGTGGCCAGCTGATAAATTGATAATAGCTGATAAATACGAGTAAGTTGATGAATATGATAGGTTGATAAATAGGAAGTGACTGATGGTAGTAGATGGGAGGAGCCTGAGCTGGAATATTAAGCCTTGTTATGAAGCTGTAACCCCAACAAATCGGTAACTCATGAATTGGGACTCTGGTGAAGGTTTATAAACCTTTGATCAGATTTAAGCAGGCTGCTGGCATTCCCTGGCCTGCAGGGATTGCTCCAGGCAATCCTGGATCCTTGCAAAGCCCCCAGGGCTCTTGTCATTGTGTAAAACTCAACCCCACAAAGCAGCTGCTAAACATTTGCCAGCCTCTTTTATATATAACTACCCCATGGGACAGGCACAGACCTTCCCCTTCCTGCTAGAACCAACATCTCGCTGTTAATTGAAAGTGTTAATTACTCTCAGGCCCGAGGAGTTGTTTTTGTGCTGTGGCCTGAATGGTTAATCTGCAGTGTAAACCCAAATCCCCTTCTGTTAGGCATAAATGTTACCGGTTCCAAATGCCTTTGGTTTTTTCCTCCCCCTGATTTTTGGTGCCAATTCGTTCAGCTTTCAGTAGGGCAGAAGTTGGACTTCATTACCAGAGTCCATTGTAATGATTTCTTGGATTTTTTTCCGGGTAGACAAGGCTTGTGCAAGTTTGCATGCTTTTCTATATTTGGTTTTGTTTAATTTGATTGTACAAAGCTGTTGAAAAGTCCAGCTGAACGTTTCCACTTTCTGCAGTCCTGATTGTGCCATTAAACCAGGAGTTCAGAGGAAGAATCCAGCTCTTGCTGGGTTCTCTCAGTAACCCCGAGCTCGAGATCCTGTTTTGAGATAGGGACAGACAAAAGTTCATTTGTCACATTGTTCTCATCTCGGTTTAATTCAGATGTGGCTCTTGGGGATAATCTTTACTTATCAAACAATCATGGAATATCCTGAGCTGGGAGGGAACCACGAGGATCATCCAGTCCAACTCCTGTACAGGACATCAAGAATCCCACGATGATGTTGGTGCTGGAGTGTGTTCCTTGGTACCTCCAGTCCCTTTGGCATTGTGTCTGCTGGGACTTCACCTAATCCTGGAAATACTCCAGTTCTCTGGAATTGCTCCTGGCTTTCTGGCTGGTGCTCTGCGGTTCTGAAGGATGGAGACAGGAGCTGTTGGAATAAATGTCAGCTGGTGGTTTTAATTTGGGTTAAACTGGTGTTCCATGATGGAAATCCAGGATCACAGGGGGATCTGGAGCTGAAAGCAGAATTATTATATTACTAAATAAAATATTATGTTATATATCATTCTGTTCTCCACTTTTCCCTGTGTGGTGGGAGGATGTGGCACTGTTACTGGTTGTCAGAGTGGAAGTTGCTCTGCAGGAATGCCAGGGCCATGTGATAGCGAAAAATATTCCGGGTGTTAGGGAAAATACTGCACAGGGTCTGTCTTTTGGAGTTATCACCATGCATTGGTTCCCCAAATGCTTCCCAACTTGGAGGTGACCTCCAAGAACCCCATATTTAAACCCCTGCTGGAAGGAGAAGTGGCTGTTGAGTTTTGTTCTTCCTTTGAGAGGTAACTTTTAGTTCCAGTTGGGAATTTTCAGGTTTCCTTTGGAGAAACTGAAAGTCCTGTTGAATTCTCCTTGCAAACCTCCTCCTGGTCCTGTTTTCCGTATGTGCCGAGGTGGCTGGGCTCACCTTTGGATAGCACAGGTATCCTGGATGGTGGGGATGGGAAAAACCCAAGAACTGATAGTTAACCCTAAAAACTGGGCAAAATCCCTGCTGGGGGGAGGTGTTGGGTCACTCATGACCCCTTGGCTTCGTGTTCCAGGCGGGATCGCTGCTGGGCTGGTGATCCATGGACACGTTGTGTCTCACCCTCATTCCCCTTGGGTTCCTCCCTGCTTTTATACCCCATCAAAATAGGATTGAATACAAGCAGTTCCTTGTATCCAAGAAGGGCTGTCAGAGTTCTTTGGATCGATAGTTCCTTCTCAGTTAAGCACATTTTCAAACTTCTTTTGTCCTCTGAAGGCTCATTCTGGTCCCGCTTTTAACTGGGGGGAAAATGGGTTCTTTGTTGTAGATGTCAAGAAGGACTGGTCGGATCACGCGCTGTGGTGGGAAAAGAAGAAAACTTGGCTCCTTAAAACTCACTGGACGTTGGATAAATACGGGATACAGGCGGATGCCAAGCTCCAGTTCACCCCTCAGCACAAGCTGCTGCGCCTGCAGCTGCCCAACATGAAGTACGTCAAGGTGAAAGTCAACTTCTCCGACAGGGTCTTCAAGGCTGTTTCTGACATCTGCAAAACCTTCAGTAAGTGCTGAAAAACGCCCCTGGGGAGCTCCCCAGTCGGTTTGGCCCCTCTGCTGCACGTGCTTGTCCTGGAAATTTGATAAATCCTTGGTGTTTTCTGGCTTTAAACGCCCAAGAGTCACTTGGACATCAAGCAGCCCGGATGTCCATTCTTTCTCCCTTCCAGATCTACTCTTTTGTGTGCAAATACTTCAGTAACAGGACCAATTGAGCCAAGAAGCGATAAAAAAGGTATTTTTTGTGCTGAATTCTCTTCCATAGCAGGGCTGTCCTTGGGTTTGTCACAGGCAGGGCGGTACCAGCCCTGCTTGATGTTCAAGCTGCTGGTGTTGGGTTGTGATATTTTTTTTCCCTGCAAATTTATGTGCTGGATGAAAAGCAAACCCTGAAATGGGAAATCTGCCAGCCCTGTGGGTTGTCTTCTAGTGGAAAATCATATTAGAGATTAAGTGGTGATGCTTCACTGTAAAACTGTCTGGTGGAGGGAAGGAACTGAGTCTTGCTGTCTCCTCTTCACCCTCATTTCCTTGTGGAGGAGAAGCCCAGGAGAAAGGAGGGATCTTTCCCTACCAGGTCTCATTTTTTACCCACCTTCACAAATTCCTCATCCTAAAACCTGGTATTTCTTCCCGCCCACCTAAAAAAACCCAATGAGGAGATGGCAGTCCCACCCCGAGGAACTCCAGTAAGGGCTCCATATTGGAATTCTCCCCTCCAAAAAGAGCCTGCAACCCATCCTCAGCTGTAGTAAATCTATTCCTGCTCTCAGAAGGCAGCTGAGGTTACTCTTGGCTGACCCAGTTGTTCGGGGAGGCAGGAAGAGCTCATCCCTACGTGCCGTGTCTGGCGCATCTGTGGTTTCGTTGGTATTTATAGCTGGTTTAGGATCTTTGCTGTTCCTTTCCTGTTGTGTTGGGGTTTTTTGAAAGCGTAAATATTGGGCAATTTCTCCTTAAAATAGAAAAGGCTTAGCCAGCGTTATTTCTGAGTGGATTTTGCTTCCCCCACCCCCCCTGCTCCGTGTCCCATTGGCATTTGGGATGTTGTGCTAGACAGGGAGGTCCCAGGCTTGGATGCTGATGAATCTCTCCAGCAGTGACTCATGTCAGGAAATTCTGATATGGCTCATCACGAGACAGGAGAGCTGTCACTGATGCTGTCAGAACCTTACATGGGCCTGAAGCAGCTTTTTCTTCCAGCTTCAGAGCTTTCAGTGTATTTGTGAACAAACCAGCAGAATATTCCTAATATTTAAAGGTTTGGGAGGGGGAAAAAGGCTCTGGGATAGCAGAGATGGGAGCTCTCTGAGCAGGCAGCAGGGACAGATCCATCAAGGGTGGTTCTGACTTCCCTTTTGTGGCATCTGAAGTGCTGAAATTAATGTTCCTGATTTGGGGGAAAGCAGGGCTTTTACTGGAAATTTCACTTTCCTTTGAGTGACTCTCAGCAGCCTGAGCTGTTTGAGGACAGACAGAAACTGCAGTGATTAAGTGGTTTAGCCCTCCCAGTTGTGTTTACTGGGAGCCAGATGTTCAGCAGAGCTACTGGGAAGATGATACATGGGCTTGGCATCAGCTTGAAGGAAGAGGGATTGGGATGTGGGAAGACAAAAGTGCTGGAGTTGGAGGGGCTGGGATACTCTTCCCAGGACCACAGAGGTGTTTGGACACCTGTGCAGATATGTAGTTGTTCAAAAATGTGCTATAGATACCTAAAATGTCAGATATATTTTAACTTTTATATATTTAAGATCTATCATATAAAAGTCTATCTAATAATACACATTGTATTAGATATACATCATGTTATATATTAGGAGAAAAATTCTTGGCTGTGAGGGTGCCCAGAGAAGCTGTGGCTGCCCCTGGATCCCTGGAAGTGCCCAAGGCCAGGCTGGACGGGGCTTGGAGCAGCCTGGGCTAGTGGAAGGTGTCCCTGCCCATGGCAGGGAGTTGGAATGGGATGAGCTTTAAGGTCCCTTCCAACCCACATTTTCTGTGATTTTTTGATTCTGCCATTCTCCTTTTTTCTCTCCCCACATGGGTTTATCCTGCCCCATTCTTCTCCACTACCTTTCCCTGCCCTCCTCAGCATCCCTGCACAGCTTGGCTGCAGAGAGCTCTCATATCCCGTCTTAATCAAGCTAATTGTCCTTCCAAGGAAAACTGAGCTGATATTTCAAGGTGGAAGGGAAAAGTGATCCCAGCATAGTCCTTGTCTCTGCAAATCCCATGATTTCTGGTCTCCAGGGAAGTTAGGACAGAACTGTGCCTGGGAGTTGCTCATATTTTGGCTGTACCTGTTTGCTGTCGTTGCCCCGGATCACTTAATTACACCCCTCAGTAACTCCAGCACAAAGCATCATTAATGAGTAATTGAAGTAATTCCTGAAGTTCTCAGGACTCTGGCTGGTTGCATTTATAAAATCCTCGCTACACCAGCAGGAACACCCGTGGATGGATTATTTAGGGCTGTCCTTTGCTTCTGTTCCCTTTAAATTGTTACCCAGAGGTGTCACCCTTGCAGAGCGTGGCTGATTTTTCAAGAGAAGTCTCTGTTCTTGTGCAGAGGGAAGTCATTGCAAAGGGCAACTCCCCGGGGCTCCCAGGAGGTGGCTGTGGGAAGATGCTGGAGCCACTCGCGCATCCCTCACTTTCCTGGAGGTCGTGTGAAGCCGGAAAAAAACCCAATCTCATTCCCAGTGGCTGGATTGCAGCCCCTTGATTCCCACAGCAGCCAGTCAGGAGGGTTAAAGGCACGCATTGACCCTGGCAGGAAGGAGGAGAGGAGCGGGCAGTGCATGGGATGGGCAGCCCTCATCCAAAGGGTGGCCTGGAATCCTGCCCGGGAGCAGCTGCTGGCAGGCAGCTCCAGCCTGAAGGGCCAGCTTTGATCTGCAGTTAAAGACCAGAGAAAGAGAAAGTAAAACTTCACTTTTATTTTTCTTTCAGAGCGACAGGGATTTGTGCTTCCCGCCTGGCCGGCAGCGGGACACGGGGGTTGGGATGGGATGCTCCCGTGTGCCTCCCTGCTCTTGTCATCCCACTGGGAGATAATTCCACCCAGAAAACTGCCCATCAAATATCCAAATGCATTTTCATGGGGCTGCACTCAGCACTTTATTGGTGTGAGTGGGAATATCCTCCCGGGAAAGCAGGGTTTGGGAAGGTAGGAGATGCTTAACCCATCATCTGACAGAACAGCAAATGGAAAAATCCTCTTTTCCTACATCAATAGGAAGGAATTCTTGGCTGTGAGGGCAGTGAGACTCAGGCTGCCCAGAGAAGCTGTGGCTGCCCCATCCCTGGAAGTGTCCAAGGCCAGGCTGGACAGGGCTTGGAGCACCCTGGGCTAGTGGAAGGTGTCCCTGCTATGGCAGGGGCTGGAACTGGGTGATCTTTAAGGTCCCTTCCAACCCAAACCATTCCATGATTCTGGAATGGCTTCACTTGATTCCAGCCCAGT
Organism: Corvus cornix cornix; assembly: GCF_000738735.6. Classification (NCBI taxonomy): domain Eukaryota; kingdom Metazoa; phylum Chordata; class Aves; order Passeriformes; family Corvidae; genus Corvus; species Corvus cornix. The sequence continues at coordinate 2,500,210 of NC_046335.1, read as the reverse complement.
GGATGCCTTGCAGCTGTTCATGCCCTTAAGCTGCTTCCTTCCAGCATTTTGCCTGTATTTTTTTTCCGTGTATCCCAAGAGCTCCAAGGGACTGCAGGCAGGCTCTGCTGCTACTCTCTGAGCACGTGGGACAGGAAAAGCAAACAGCAAGATGCAAGTGTGAGAGTCTTTTCCCAGGCCTCGGCGTTTCCTGCCCCAGCAATGCTCCTTCTCCTGGGGACACGACTTATGTTGGAGCTGCAGGATGAGGGGAGGTGCTGTGACAGCAGGAAAGCTCCCATCCTTCTCCTGGCTGTGAAGATTTGGGACCTCTGCTGCCCTCCAGCCTGAGAAGAGGAGCAGGGAAAATGCTGGTTGATGTTCATGGGAGCACAGAGAGGACAACTCAGTGCCAGGGCTGGGAGGAGGCAGCTCTGAGAGGAAACACTCCAAAATTCATGACCAATCCCTCCCTACCCACCCTGAGGCTGTGTAAGACAGAGAATTCTCTCCAGGCTCTTTCATTTCCCCAGAGTCTGGTGGAGCCGCACACCCAGCTCCTGCCTTGTAATCCATGGGAATTAGTCACCTGTTTTGGAAAACCAAGTCTGAGGAGCAACCTGTGCCCAGCTGTGGCAGTTTCCATGCCCACATCACATCCCACTCTGTCCCCAGCTCCCCTTCTTGCACAGGGTGAGGGTGGTCTCATCCTGAGGAGCTTGTGGAGCCAGGCAAGGAGCAATGGGATGCGCAGAGTCCCGTGAGGGTGATGGGCTGCTTCCCATTGTCCCCAAAATAAGGAGGTTCCTGAGACTCAGTGAGTGATGGGAAGTGACAGCCAGCCTTCCCTGCCTCAGCCTCTGGCCACCAAATGCAGCCTGAGCCAAGGTGGCAGTGGCATTTGGTGACAGTGGCATTTGGGAGTGGCAGGATGCCAGCCCAGCCCAGGGAAGGAGACACCGTCCCGATGCCAAATGTGACCCTACCTTTTTTTCCCTTTCCAAACGTTCCCTGCTCCAGGACAGAACGTCCTCTGACTCCTGAAGTATTTGCAATATTTCCACGCCCTCCGTTGCCAAAAAGACTTCTATAAAAAGCCACTGTTTGTTGTTTTTTGGGTTGTTTTTTTTTTTTTGCAAAACTGAAACCCTTTGCTAGTGGATGTGCAGCATTCCCAGGGCTCTGTGACAGGCACGTGGAGCTGCATCCCTGGCCCAGTTGCTTTCCAGGAGGCAAAGCTGTCTGGAGTTTGTGGAATCACAGAATATCCTGATTGGAAGGGACCCACCAGGATCATCAAGTCCAATTCCTGGTCCTGCACAGGGCAATGACCACGTCCCACTGCAAACCTCCTAAACCTTCTTTTCTTCCTTCACATCCTGCTGGTAAATAAAGGAGTGTTTTTCCTGAAATCGTGGAGCTGAAATCATGAAGTCCTGGTAGATGCACATCTCAGGGGAGGAATATGGGGAGCAACACCAGCATTCAGGAGGAATTTCTTCATGGAAAGGGTGGTCGGGCATTGGAAGGGGCTGCCCGGGGAGGTGTTGGAGTTCCCCCTCCCTGGAGGTGTCCAAGGAAGGACTGGATGTGGCCCTCAGTGCTCTGGGCTGGGTGACAAGGTGGGGGTCAGGCACAGCTTGGACTTGATGATCCTGGATGTCTTTTCCAACCTAAATGATTTGGGATCTCGGGATACAGGCTGTGGATGCTCAGGAGCATCAGGAGGATGCTCGGGGATGACGTTCACAGGGAGACAGAGGCAGCGAAACACCAAGGATGGGTTTGCTGCCTTTCCCTGCCACAAGCAGAGAGGTTTGGCAGTGGCACAGCTATTTCTAAATATGTCCAGGGAATGGGTGTGGAAGGAAATCTTCCCATTTCGAGAGCCGGCCAAATTGCAACGTCCTCAGCTTTTTCAACTGCAGGGCCCAAGTGTTCCTCTGCCAACTGCAGCATTTTCCCCTTTTATTGCCTGCCCGTGCTCAGCTGTCGTGCAGGATCCCAACCAACCCCAGGAACTGGGGTCAGTGAAATAATCAGATTTAATTACAAAGTGTCTAAGATGGAAAAAAAATCCTCTCCACCCTCCCCCCTGTCGCCACCCCAGGCATGTTCTGCGTGTGGAGGAGCATCAGGTTTTATGTCACCGTGTGAGTCAGAGAATTTTTTCATCCTTACTCTGCTGTTGACAGAGACCCTTTAAATAGATTTCCATCCTGAAGGCATTAGGACACGCTGGCAAAAACTTGGAATGAGTTGGATTGCTCCTTATGGGCCGAGGCAGAGGGAGGGTGTAAGTGGATTGTTTTTCTCTTGTTTGTGGGATTAAATTAATGGAGTTTAATTGGCCTCAAGCTGCAGTTCAGCCACTTCAGGGGCAAGGCTTGAAGTGCTGCCTGTGCTCCAAGAGGCATCCAGATAACGGGAGCCTGGGGATTTCGTCCCACTTATGGAAAAAAACATCCAAACATTCAAGTGTTTGTTGACTCTGCCTCTCCAATGGCCCTTTTTATTGGCCTTGCGGTAATGCTTGGCTCCACCACCACTGGCTGCATCCTCCTCCTCCTTTTCCTTCTCCTCCTGGGTCTCTCCTGGCTGGTGGTGCCCAGTTTCGTCTCTGGGAACCACTGGCACAAACATTCACACCCCTGCAAACCCCACTGACCCCATTTTTGGGTGGTTTTGCACATCACTGCTCCCTTGGCAAATCCGTAAGTCAACAGGTTTTCCACCCAGAATTTGGGAAAACTCCAGCAAAACCTCTGCCAGGGTCAGCCCCAGCTGATTCCACACCCATAGCACTCCTTGGGCATCTCCAGAGGCTTTGTGGGATGTCCTGACAGAGCTGCAGGGCCCCAGGCAGTGAGTGGAGAGCTTGGGTTTTGCCCAGATAAATATTTAAGTTCCTGGGCATCTGAAGAACCCATAATAAAATGTTCTGAATGTACAGACCCAGTAAACTGTGCCAGGGGGTGAGGATCTGCTCCATCAGATACTGCCCAGAGTCCAGCACAACCACAGCCTTATCTCCAGGCACTTCTGAAGTTATGTAAGTCCTTTTTTAGTTTCTTTTTTGGCTGGCTTTTTTTTCCCCCCCTCTGGTCTGTTCTGCAAAACTTTTATCTCGAGAGAATTTATGTTGCAGATAAGTCGGATACTTCATTCTGTAAACTTACACTGTGAAAAACCATCCACAGAATTCACTCATTCCAAGAAAAAAAATACTTTATTTTTGGTTGTAAGTCTGAAATGGTAGAAAAATGGGGTTTGAGGTCTCATTTTTCTAAGATTCGTCAGAGTGATGCACAAGGGCTGTAATTTTTATGAGTCATTGGTTGGAGGGAGCAGTGATGGAGTGCAGAGAGTCCCACTTCCTAGAGATATCCCACTTCAGAACACATTTCCTGGAGGAGGGAGGCTGGATCAGCATTAAAGAGAGGATTTCCCCTCAATGGTCTGTTCTACCAGTAAATTTATGGAGTTTTTATGGTTTGAAAACTAAGGAGGTGAACCAGCCCTCCGGCCTTTAGGGGAGCCAGAAACGGGGTGGGAAATGGGATGCTGAAAGCTTCTTTGGAACATTAATTTTCCTTCTGCATCAAAATTTTCTTTGTATCTCATTATTTTCCATATATATGAGAACTGAATGCTGAAAGTAGTGTGATTTCCCATCATTTCAGCTTTTGGGGAAGTTGGTCCATACTCAGCCCTTCCAGTCAATGATGTTGTGTTATATAAGTGTGTGATGTAAGAAAACCAAAAATCTGATTTCTTGTGGGACTGGGAGCCCCTGGATCCCTGGAAGTGTCCAAGGCCAGGTTGGACAGGGTTGGAGCAGCCTGGGATAGTGGAAGGTGTCACTGCCCATGGCAGGGGGTGGAACAGGATGGGCTTTAAGGTCCTTTCCAACCCAAACCATTTTGGGATCCCCATCACAACACACCTTGGTGGATAAAGATGCAACAGCTTCAAGATTCACTTGGTGGATTTGGTGCAGAAGAGCATAACTTGGGAATTTTACACCCTGTATGGAAAACACTTTTTTCTTTCTTTAAGTCAGTTTGCAGGGTGCAGATGGTGCTTTGTGAAGGAAGAGGGTTTAATCCCAGCTCTGGAGTTTGTCTCGGGGTGGGAGATAAATGGGCACAGCTGGGCTGGGTGAGCTGTGCAGGGGCTGGGTGAGAAATGAGGGCTTACACAGGGAAAAAGACCAAGGACTTCCCGTCAGCCAGAGACAGCAGGCACAGGCAGGGTCTCGCAGGCAAATGGAAGAGAAGATGCTGCAGGCAGTAAAATGGCTTCATCCAAGAGATTCAAAGCCACCTCTCTGATCATATTTTGAGTTCCAAAACTCTTCCTTCCACGCTCAGACCATTCTGACTCCTTTCTGTAGAATCCCAGAATGGTTTGGGTTGGAAGGGACCTTAAAGCCCATCCTGTTCCACCCCAGCCATGGGCAGGGACACCTTCCACTGTCCCAGGCTGCTCCAAGCCCCATCCAACCTGGCTTTGGACACTTCCAGGGATGCAGGGGCAGCCACAGCTTCTCTGGGCACCCTGTGCCAGGGCCTCCCCACCCTCACAGCCAAGAATTCCTTTCCAAAATCCCATCTAAACCTTCAGTTTGAAGCCTTTCCCTCAGCTGCCTTTGTAAAGTCCTGCAGTCTATGGCGCATCCATCGGAATGCGCTCGGGAGGAATTTGCCGCCTATCCATGGGACCGATTCCGGGATGCTCCGGCATCCCAAGGATGTGCTGCCTGCTCCATGCCCTGCAGCCATGTGCTCTTTGGAAGCAGCTGTTGAAAACTTGCCCTGGATCCTTCCTATCCTGCCGGGAGCATCAGGAACAACTGAGGGACTATAAAAAGTCTCTTTGATATCAGATGGTCAAGCCCTGGGCCGATTCCAGGCGATCACTTCCAGAATCCCAGCCTGGCCCGGAGCCCTTCTCCCGGCCTCCCTGAGTGCTTCCAGCTGAGAGGCTCCAGCAGTTGCTAATGCACCATAAATAAACCTCAGAGCCTCAACCTTGCTCCAAAATACCAGGGGAACTCCTCGATTTAGGCTGTGCTGCCTCTTGTCCCCTGCGCGTGACCCCGGTTGTCCCAGCAGATTCCTGCTCCATGAGGTAAGCTGGCTGGGATAAATGGGAATGTGTGGAGCTGGCTGCATTCAGGCTCTAGGTATTTATTGCTAGAAATGGTCAAAAAGTTGGGCAGGGAAACTGAAAGGGTGGGTGGTGGGGGCAGGGATGGGGTTTAGTGGGATGATGTGTGTGGAGAAATAATAAATGAGGGTTAAATTAAAGCTGAAATTAGATAAAGCTGATATATATTAAAAGGACTAAAATAGATCAATAATATAGGAATAAATATCTATAAATATAGAAATAAAACTAAATCGTAAGTTCAGAAAGTTTATATATAAAATAAAATACAAAGATACATAAATCTATATATTTTATACTTTTAAAATCCATATAGATATATTAGTGTGTATATTTTTAGCCTGGAAGTGTTCAGAGCTGGATTCTACAAGGCTTGGAGCAAGCTGGGATAGTGGAAAGGTGTCCCTGCCCATGGCAGGGGGTAGGACTGGATGGGCTTTTAAGGTTCTATCCAGCCTAAACCATTCTGGAATTCAATGATATGATTGAAATAAATAAATATAAATATAAATATATAAGTTTAAAAACCCTTAAAATAAATTACGCTTTCTAAAAATAAATATATAAAAATATGTATGTATACAATATTTATATATATATATAAATATGTAAGTAAATAACTGCAAGAATATAAATAAAAATAAAACTTAAATTAAAACTAGATGATGGGATGGGATGAGACACTTACAGTGTAAAAGATGGTTAAATCCTGAAGTGCCTGACCTCTGGATTCAGGAATGCCAGGGCTAGTGGGATCCATCCCTGAAGATCACCTGGATGGGGCGAGTTCCCAGTGTGGTATTTCCCAGCTTGTTTGCAGGAAGGAAGGTGCTGGTGTGGGTGGGCAGTGTGGGGGTGTGTCTTGCTCCAGTCACCAGCTGGGGACCAAATTCCAGTGTTAATTATAATCCCATGCCTGGGAGTGCTCGGGGAACTCCCACTGCTGCCAGCACGTGGTGAGATCCCAGCCCTGGAGCTGCTCCTCTTTGGGATAATGACTAATTGTGTCCTGCAGCATTCCTGTGGGTGGGAAAACACAGCCTGGCTGCAGCCAGCTCCTGTCTCCTGATCTCTCCTGCAGTGGGAATAGGACCAGGGGCTGCTTTCCATAGGGCATTCCAAAGGGACAGATTTGCAGCTGAGCATTTTGGGGTGATAGGTGCAAAAAACAGAGTAAGAAACAACACAGGAGCTTCAACATGGACAACCAGCTGCAGGGGAGACTCCAGAACTCCTTCCAGGCTCAGGCATGTCCCATGGGCTCCATAGAATCATCAGAGAACCACAGGATGGTTTGGGTTGGAATGGACTGAAAAGCTCATCCAGTCCCACCCCCTGCCATGGGTTGCTCCCAGGTTGCCCCAAGCCCCAATGTCCAGCCTGGCCTTGGACACTTCCAGGGATCCAGGGGCAGCCACAGCTGCTCTGGGCACCCTGTGCCAGGGCCTGCCCACCCTTCCAGGGAAGAATTCCTTCCCAATCTCCCATCTATCCCTGCCCTCTGGCAGTGGGAAGCCATTCCCTGTGTCCTGTCCCTCCATCCCTTGTCCCCAGTCCCTCTCCAGCTCTCCTGGAGCCCCTTTAGGCCCTGCAAGGGGCTCTGAGCTCTCCCTGGCACCTTCCTTTCTCTGGGTGAATACCCCCAGCCCTCTCATCCCATCTTTTCCCAATCCAAGCTGTATTTCAGAGCTCTCCAAGCTTTTTGCAGCCTTTCACCACTGCAGTTGGATGGCTCCATGCCCAGGTGAATCCTTCTCCAGGTCAGTTCCCACATCTTGACCAAGCACAAGGACTCCTGGTCCTGCTCCAGTCCCTCAGTGGTTTCAGTGGTACAACAGACAGCAGGCTCTGCTTTCCTGGGAAACCCTTTCCCACTTGGAATTGACTGCAGCAGACCCAAGTACTGCCTTGGTGGGAAATGGAAATTCCCTTTTCCATTGCTCCCCATATTCCCATGGCTGGAAACACGAATGCAATGGGATGCTCCTCGTTTTAAATGGGTTTCACATTGTTCAGGTTGGTCCTGGGCAGGAAGATGGGAAAGAATTGCTGTGAGAAGGAAACACTTTGGCCAAAATCTCTTTAAAAAGTGGGTAAAGGATAGGCTTTAAACTTTCCAGTGTGATGTGTAAATAAATGGTTTACTCTTGGATTGCTCCTGTGGAAGGGAGAGGACCTGACCTGTTACCTACATGGCTGAGTATTTCTATTTCTTTACATTATTTCTATATCATTGTGTATTCCTATATTATATAATATTTCTAATTTTATATTATTAATGTGGGTTTTAATTCTTATTATTTATATTTGATGTCTGGAAGTGTTACTAGGCTCTGTCACGGGATCTGCCAGTGCTTACATTTACATTCGAGTGCCTGTGCCTGGGAAATTCCACGTTTTATCCAAATGTTATGTTACCGTTCCAGCCAAGGACAGTGCTTGTTTCCAACAGGCTTGCAGGGAAAATGCTCTCAACTTGATTTTTAACCGTTGCAGAAATTCATCCAAGGGAGATACTGGGTGTTGCTGGATGTTGTTCCTAATGGAAGGATGTTCTTCTTTTCCCCCTTTTCTCCTCTTTTTTTTCCTTCTTTTTTCCCATCCTGCCATTATAAAAGTGGTCCATTTTACTCCCCCAGACATCCGGCATCCAGAAGAACTCTCCCTTTTGAGGAAACCCAGAGATCCATCAAAGAAAAAAAAGAAGAAGTTGGATGATCAGTGTGAAGATGACACCTTCGAGCTGGAGGGGCCGCTGATCACGCCGGGGTCCGGTGAGCTGGGAAAAAAATGGGAGTGGGGCAAAAAAAGGCACAGCCGTGTGGGGCTGATTGAATTTCTTAAGGTCTGTGAGAGAAACAGACCCCAAATCCATGGCACAAGTCCTGGCAAGCTGCAACACTCGGTCGCACGGATGCATGTCTGGAGCTGTCACGCATTCCCGGGAGCAGAGCAACCCCAGGCTTCACAAAACAAACCAGAGCCCGAGGGTGGCCACTGGAACACTCAGATGATGTTGCTGAGAGCTTTTCTCACCCTGCTAAGAAAGGAGTTAAATGGAAAATCGTTCCTAATGTCACATTGCTGGTGTGGTTTAGGCTGTGCCACTGTTCCAGTGTTTTATTAATTGCTTTAGTGTCGCCTTACATGAAGGGTGTAGCTGTGGATTGTGATGCTAAATAAATCCTTTTATTGCTGGGGGGTAGTTGGCCAGTCTGAATTCCAGATCCAGAGCAGGATTGGGAAGAGAATTTCTGGTGGAGTAATGTCCCACACGGAGTAACATCCCTGACAGAGTTACCACAGGCAGCAGATTCATGCAGGTGTTTGCAAGCAGAGGGGTTTTTCAGCTGTTTTCCATGGCTGCTGGAAGTCTGGTGTCCAAAGGCAAATGGCAGGAGTTTAAACCATAATATTGGCCAAGTGGGAGCACTTTATCCCAAATGGATTTGTGGAGAAGGTTGTGGTGGCGAGCAGGAGAGACGTGTCTGGCTGCCAGAGCTCTTGGGTTTAAATCCAGCAACCCAAGGGAAGCAGGGCAGCTTTAATTGAAAAAACGACCTTGGAATTCAGCAAAGTTGTATTAATTGATGTTAAATCAACTGCAGGGAAGGTCATGGAGTGGTGGCACAGGGCTTGCAGGCAAAAATGTTTTGGCTGCACAGGGTGATGTGCACCACGGGTCTGGAACAAGGAAAAATAATCCTCCTTTTGCTCTGATCCCACTCTTTCTCCTCTCAGCTACTTCAAAATACTTCAGGGCTTGTCCTCTCCCACTCCTGGCTCAGAGAATTTGGGCAAGGCTCCAGTCAATTTTCATTTCCATTTGGCATTTTCGTCTTGAAAGTCCATTCTGAGCCTTTCCAACAGCCAGTGTTCACAGAGAGCATCTCTGTTAGATTAATAGGAAAGACTTGGCCTGCTTTGGGGGAAATGTGTGCAGAAGCTGGGGTTTATTTTAATTATTTATGGCTCTTCCAGTGAGTCACTTGGCTGGTTTTGCTTTCCTTGTGAATGAAATCACTCGCAGCAGGTTGAATTCCTGCCTGTTCAGGTGCCATTCGATAAAAGTCGTGGGTTTCATCTGAATAAATCATTTCTAGCGTTGTTCCAACATCAGTTTGTGTTGCTGAAAGCTTCTGGAAAGCTAATTAATGGAGGTGCTGATTTCAATGTCTTGGGAGTGTTTTGTCACTGAGTACCCCAAACCTGGCAGTGAAACCATTTAAATCCCGGTGGGCAGAGTTGTCAATACACCCACAGGATGTGTTGCCCAACACTTTCCATTAGAAGACCTGTAGTCACTTGTTTATATAAATTAGCCAAATTTGTAGCTCTTTCTGCTGGAACTTTCCATGACACTGCCTGCCTGGGGCACATTTTTTGAGGGAAGCTTCTTTTGAGATGTTTCGGGTGTTTGGAGAAAGTGATGAGAACAGTGCAGGGCAAGCTTTGCTCTGATGGAGCAAACACTCAGTCAAGGAGTGTGGGGGGATATTCGTGGAAGAACCTGCCCATTTGGGGCAAAAAGTGGGATTTTCTTTTGTTGGTCCAGCTGATGCTCAGCCCTGTGTGCTCGAGCTGTGTGAAGGCTGAGGGCAGCAGCAAGAGTAGATGGGGAGGAGGGAGGAGCTCTTTTGGGAAGTGATTTATGGAAGCGATGGGGGTTTATGGCTGGTTTTTGTTGGAGTTCTCTGCTCCAGGGCTGTAACAATCCATGGGGAGAGCACCTTTTCTGCTGCTTTTAGAATCACAGAATCACAGCATAGCTCAAGTTGGAAGGGACCCTAAGGATTGTGGCGTCCCAGCTCCCAAAGTACCTGGTCTAAGAACCTGGAAATCATCCCTGGCCTTTTCCTTGCAAATGAAGGTGGATTTTTCCATCCCTTGACCATTCCTGCTGCTTTTTTGCTCGTGCCTGGTTTGCTGGATCTGTCTTGGCACCCACAGTGTGTACAGGTCCCCAGATGATTCATCCAGACTGGGATGCCAGCAAAACGAGCAGGAGCATTAAAAGCATCCTTTTTTGATGGTTTTCACTTTCATTTTCCATCCTGCCAGGCAGTTTAGAATCAGGTTTGTAATTATTTGGCGTTTCCTAGCCATGATGTTGGTTGTCACTGACATGATGCTGTTGATTCACGCTGTTCTTCCTGCTCCTTGAGATGGCCATCGTGAAAAATGAGGGTTCAGAAAGGTTTTTCCATTGGTTTGGTCTTGGACTTTTCCAGTCTAGCTCAGTTTTCTGTCATTCCTTGGCCATGAGGCTGGAGGGATGGTTTGGAGCAAGGAGCTGGAGCGTGGCCCAAGGTGGTGGCTCGGGGCAACAGCAGGAGGTGGCACAAAAGGCCTTGTTTGGGTGCCTCGAATTGCAGGCTCGTGATTTAGGAAGGACACAGCCCTTTCCCAAAAATCCAGTGTGGTGTTGGACCTTCTGGTGCTGGTGGGCAGATTTATGCCCAGCAGGTGATGCTGAGGGAGCTCCTTGCCCGATGTGTGTACACAGTGGAATTCCTGGCATCAGGATACAGTGGTTGATCCTCCCTTACTCTGAAAATCTGGATTTTATATTAAAATTCAAAGTTCCCATGAGATGAAGAGGGGCTGTTTCATTGGATGGTTTGGAATGGAAGGGATTTAAAAGGGACTTAAAGCACTTCTGGTTCCACCCCCTGCCATGGGCAGGGACACCTTCCAGAGACCAGGATGTCCAAGCCTCATCCAAGCTCTCCTGGAACAACTCCAGGGATGGGGCAGCCACAACCTCTGTGTTAAGCTCTCAGCTATTTTGAGCTGTGAGATACCGAGCTGGATTTGGTTTTTTCTCTTCAAATTAATAATTTTAAAGTGTTTGGGGGTTTTTTTGTCTGCTTTGAGTCGGTACGAGCTGTGAAGCTTCGAAAGGCCTGGGAGTAACGTGTGCTTTGGGATCAGTTTGGCGCCACATTGCACCACTCGCTCAGCACATTAATTCCGAATTTGTGTGGCCACCTCAGCAAGCTTTTCCATCCGGGAATGCCACATTTCCATGCCCAGCTGTTCTTGGAACGTGAACAAAATAACGGGAAGTCACTTCAGTTGCTTTGCTGCCACCAGCGCTGCTGCAGATGCTCCATTTGGGTGGTTCAACCTCACCTGTGCTGCTCTGCCCTCTTCCAAAAATGCTCATTTTTGGCTTCTGTCCTTCTCCTACTCTCCGGGTGACTTTCTCTCGCCTTCTCACTTCCCTCCTTTCTTTCCCTCTCTATAGGCACCGATATTCTTTACATCGGCCCCGTCAAAGGTGAGCTCCACCTCAATAGGACTTTTGCCCTCTGCCTCTGGTCTCTTTGGCTGCACCCTTAGTTTATTTTCCTGCTCCTCTAAAACTTTTGACTTCCAAAATCTTTAAGCAACAGGTAATACCGGTAAGTCGGGGGCCACTCATGTCCCAGGTGCCACAGAAACTCAGGGGGCAAGAGCTTCCCGCTGTGGGAGATCTGTGTCTTCTCCCATCATTTGGGCTGGAATGAGTTTTCCATCAGTTTTGCTCTTGGAGAAGAGCCGAGAGAGAGGAGAGGGACAGGTTTTCATGGGAGAACAAGCAGCACAGTGTTTTCCCATTGTGGAAAGATAGAAAGGGAAGGTTTTCCATCCGCCAGCTCCGGATTTGCGCGGAGCCGGCATGGCCGGGAGCAGGCAGGGCTTGGCCCTGGGCTAATTCCCGGCTTTTATTCCCCTCGCTGGTAGGAAATATCTATTCAAGCCCAGGACTCTATAGCAAAACGATGACGCCGACCTACGACGCCCACGACGGCAGCCCCCTGTCCCCCACGTCCGCCTGGTTCGGCGACAGCGCCCTGTCCGAGGGCAACCCAGGAATCCTGGCCGTGAGCCAGCCCGTCACCTCCCCGGAGTCCTTAGCCAAAATGTACAAGCCCCAGACGCTGCTCGATAAGGCCAAAATCAACCAAGGGTGAGTTCAGGAGCCGAGGAGTTGGGGTTTTTTGCTGATTTTTAGTTGTGTTCTCGAGAGCGTCGTGGCGACTCCGCCGGAGCGTTCCGTGTGTGTTATCCCGTGTTGGCAATTCACAGGTGGCTGGACTCGTCCCGATCCCTGATGGAGCAGGAGGTGAAAGAAAACGAGGCTTTGCTACTCCGGTTCAAGTACTACAGCTTTTTTGACCTGAATCCAAAGGTACAGAGCTCCTTGTTCCACTTGCATTTTGGAATTTCCATCCTTAGGAGCAAAGGATGCCTGGATCTCTAACGTTCTGTTGTATTGGTAAATCTCCCAAAAAAACCTGGAAGTTTGAAAATTGGTTGTGAAGGCATCAAACCCAGGATTTGTGCTCCTATATACCAGGGATTTTAGGTGTTGCTAGAGGTGTTTTAAGAGTTCTTAAAGCCACTTTGTGTCATTGGCAGAGGATTTTCGGTCTCAGATCGAAATGTTGTTTTGAGATGAGAGATCACAGAATCCCAGATTAGCTTGGGTTGGAATGGGCCTTAAAGACCATCTCATTCCAACCCCCTGCTGTGGGCAGGGATAGCTTCCAGTAGATGGGGTGGTTTTGCTTGAGCTGGGCTCCTGGTTTTCCAAGCATTCCGTGTTCCTGTGCCGCAGTACGACGCGATCAGGATCAACCAGCTGTACGAGCAGTCCAAGTGGGCAATCCTGCTGGAGGAGATCGAGTGCACAGAGGAGGAGATGATGATGTTTGCAGCACTGCAGGTGAGGGACAGCCCCACAGGCTCCTGGGTTGGGTTAGACTTGATTCTGTTTGCAGACTTCTTTGCTGATTAATCTGATAAACGAAGTTATGGAATCCCAGAATGGTTCGGGTTGGAAGGGACTTCAAAGCCCATCCAGTTCCAACCCCATTCCACTATCCCAGGTTGCTCCAAATTGGTCTTGGACACTTCCAGGGATCCAGGGACAGCCACAGCTTCTCTGGGCACCCTGTGCCAGGGCCTGCCCACCCTCACAGCCAAGAATTCCTTCCCAATATCCCATCAAAACCTCCCCTTCAGTTTAAAATCGTGTTTTAGGCCTCACTTTATCTGTGGTGGGAGCTTGGCCTCCTCACGCTGGTAGAAGTTGGATCATTTCCCATCTCCAGCTCCTCACTTGAGTTCATGAGATAATTTAAATATTTGCCACTGATTATCCCTCACAAAAAAGAACTTGACCTGCTTTTACCAAACATGTTTATATCTATCTTAACTTCTAGTTTTGCCCTTCTTAACCCATCCCATATGAACACGGGGTTACTGAACTGTGCCTTTCTGGCTCTCTGTCCTCATACCAGCTGGGGATAATCTGTGGCTTTCCCAGAACTATTTATTTATCTGCTTTATGAAATACTCACTGTGATTTGGCATAAATGCTCCACCTGCTATTGACTTCCATGAGAGGGATGGCAGGCATTTGTTCCGTGTGGTCTGGCACACCTTGGAGCTGTAGGATGCAGAAATGTCCCCCTCAGGAGCAGGGCTGCCTTCTCCAAGAGCCCCTCCCAGGAACAAAAGAGCAGAAAGCAGAAATATAATGACTCAGTTTATATCCAACTGCTCTGGAGTGGGTTGGGCACGGTCCTTCCTGTGAGGTTTTATGGATGTTTTGGTTTTCTGGGGTGAAAACAGATGCAAAGACATAGAATCCTGCAATGGTTTGGCTTGGAACGAGCTTTAAAGATCATCTTGTTCCACCTCCTGCCATGAGCCAGGACACTTCCACTATCCCAGGCTGCTCCAAGCCCCGTCCAACCTGGCCTTGGACACTTCCAGGGATGGGGGGATCTTAAAAATGTCCATAAACACCTGGTAGGAGGCAGGAAAGGGGGTGGACGGAGGTGCCCAGTGGCAGGAGCAGAGGCCACGGACACAGCCTGGAAGAGGGGAGGTTCCCTCTGCACATCAGGAAACGTTTTCGTACGGGGAGGGCGACAGAGCTCTGGTGCAGTTTGCCCAGAGGGGCTGTGGAGTCTCCATCCCCGGAGTTACTCCAAAGCCAGGTGGACGTGGCCCTGGACAACAGCTCCAGGTGGCCCTGCTGGGACAAGGGGTGGGACCAGGTGACCTCCAGAGGTCCCTTCCACCCTCAGGCCAGTGGAAAGAGCAGCTCTGCCCTGCGCAGTCCAGAGATGTCCTTTAGGGATCATTGCCTGGAGACTCCTTGCACTGGAAACATCCAAGATGGCCATTCCTGACTCAACAAACACTCGCTCCAGTGTTTGCTGGCCTCTGCTCCTGGTTTTCCACTCGTTTCCCACTCCACTTCCCAAGCATGGCGGCTGTGTCGCGATGATCCCGCGGGATCCTGGGGTCACAGGAGCATCCTGGTGTGACCCTGTCCTTGCCTTCCAGTACCACATCAACAAGCTGTCCATCATGTCCTCGGAAAACCACCTGAACCACAGTGACAAGGACGTGGACGAGGTGGATGCCGCGCTCTCGGACCTGGAAATCACCCTGGAAGGTGGGAAGACGTCGACGATCCTGGTAAGGGCTGCAGGGAGTTTTTCCAGACATCCAACCTCCTTTATTTCCTTCCTCTCCCTTTTTTTTTTTCCTAATTCTGATGAGAACGTTGCCCACACCCCAATAATATTTTCTTTAAAATACAGGGATTTTAGATACCAAGGGATAGCTCTACAAAGAGGGAATCCTGGGCAGCATCTGGAAAAGTCTTGGAGGAGCCAGGATCTTACTGATCCCCCCGTGCCCCAAGCCACCCTCCTGATGAAAGAATGGAAAACTAAATGGAAATGAAATTGATTTTTATCCTCACTACTGACTTTCCCGAATAACTGAGTTTTCCACACTGAGGTTCCTCTTCCACTGTTTCTAATTCACGTTTTACAGCACCTAAAGCAGCTGCTGGATTTTCAGAACTAATTTAGGCTTATGAAATCCTATTTTTATTAGACTGGATTTTAGCCTAGGTCTGTATTTCAGAGCATTTGGGGATTTTTTTCTCGATATGCTGTTTTAACACTGCTTTTCCACCTTTCAGAATATAAAGCCTGAAAATTAAAGTGCATTAAAAGGACTCAGTCCTGTCAGCCTTGGCCCAGCACAGCTTTTCCAGGCATTTTGCACATTTAAACCGTCTCTTTCCACCCCTAAAATCTCTGAAACTTTCCACTTTTCCACTTCACATAATTTTTTAAGTGTTTATGACAGGGCTTTTTGAAGCTACATCCATCCTTAGACGCTTTATTGGCATTAACAGCAGCAGAGCTTTGCCATATAAACCAGAAACAACAACAGCTTTTTATCACCAAGACATATTTTCTAATCTCTTCCGCAAAACCAGATTTGAAACACATCACTGAGGAGCAGTCCCTGCCAGGCAGGATCGAAGAGGACAATGATTCATCCGAAAAAACCCATCCCTTTCCGTAGGGCTTTGTAGCAGGAGCCACTTCCAGATGCATTCGAGTAATTGAATACGGATAATGGGCAATTACTGGATTGTTTGTTTAGATTCTGCATTTTTTTCCCTGTGCTATCTGTAAACAGTTTCTCGTTGCAGACTGAAAGTAAACTGTCCTGCTACTGGAAGCTCCTGGAGCAATCCTCCCTTTTCCTGTCCCTCGAAAACCCTTTTACTTCCAGCTCCTGGGAATTGCGAGTGCCACCCTCGTGCAAAAAAAGGGAATTTAAACTCAATATTTAAAAAAAATTTTGGGGGGGGGGGGGTGGAAATTCTTTCTAGACTTCAAAATCCCTTCCCCAGTCAGTTCTCTGTGGAGGTGCCTCTTTGCCTTTAGTTTGGAGCACCAGGAATAACTGAAGGGAGGAGAAAATGGCCTGTGCGAGCGCTGCTGCCGTGACCGCCGCTGACCCCGCGGCTGGGAATTGGCCCTGGCCGCAGCAGGAATTCCTCAAAGGAAAACAAAGCCTCGTCCTCTGCTTTCCAAACAGCAGAGCTGGGCCCTGGATTTTTCACCCCTTGCTTCTCCCAGGAAGTGGCTGAGGCTTTCTCAGCAGCAGTTTCACAACCCCTAAGCCCTGATGGGGTTCCCGGCTCCCTGCCCTGCACCACATCCCTTCCCTCCTGATCCCACTGCTCCAGCTGCGCTGGGGCAGGCGGGTGAGTGGGATCATCTTTGATTTCCAGGGTGACATCACTTCCATCCCAGAGCTCGCTGACTACATTAAAGTCTTCAAGTAAGTGCTGATGGGAAGAGCTGCTTGTGGAACTGGTAATGGCTGTGAATAATTCATGGTCCTGCCTCTTAATATCCTTTTGGTTTTTATCTCCTGGCCTTAAGATATTCAAAATATTCCATACCGAAGTTGATTGGTTCTCAAATACAAAATTCAAGGTGTTTTACTGCTGTGGTGCATCCCAGAGCCAGCAGTGTGTGCTGGGATGTTTCTTTAACACATTTAATGCCCAGGAGAGAACAGACCATCCTAAAATGAGGAGCAAAACCTAAAAACCTCCCTCAAAGACCTCTCCTGGTCTGCAGGAGGCTGGAGGAATTCTGTCCAGCCGGGATCCTGGTCTCTCCATGCCAAAAGGAGCAGGTTAAGTTGACTCTGCCCCTCTCCCAGCTTGCTCAGGATTTAGGGTTTTTTTTTAGCTTGCTTTGACTCGGTTGGTGGTTCGTGGAAACCGGGAACGGCAGCGTCTGGACGTGGAGGAACATTTTTGGCAGCCACGACCGTCTTTTGCAATTTATTGCCTGCTGCAGTGAAAGTTCTGGAAGCTGGAAACACTGATGGGATTTCACAGCAGAGCTGTAGGATAGAGGGGGGGGGAAAAAAGCTATAGACAGTGAAGTAGCTCTGGAACAAGCCTTTATTTTATGAATTGTTTGGTTCTGGAGCCAGAACCTGGCACTCTCTGCTCGGAAAACTCCTTCTCCCTCTCCAAAGGCAAATTACCGAGGTCTCTGCCTCTGTCTGGGCTTGTGGTCTGCCTTAATTGGGGCGAAGTTTCAGGGCTGTGCCCAGCCCCTCAGTGGGTGTTTCTTCCCTCCCTTGAACAGACAAACAAACAAAAAACTTGGTCTTCCCCTTGATCTGCTGATTTGCCAATCAAATTAGGCACGACTCTGGGAGCTAATTGCCTGTGAATTGGAGCACCAGGGGCTGGAGCAGCCAGAAGCTGCTGGTTCCTCACTCGAGTCAGGCCCTAAACCCTGGGGCTGGGATTTGAGGCTGTCAGATTGAACACAGAATTCCATTTGCTCCTAAAACCAGGGGTCAGGTGGTATTTTAGTGCCAGAAATCCAATGTAAATGGTGCAATGTTTGGAGTGGTCCCAGCTTTGGACATGCCTCTTGTCACACTTCAGCTGGGGAGGAGAACTGGGGAACAATGCATGTGCCTTGTATTCCATATATTTAACTCCTATAAATGTGTCCCTGTATGTGCCTGGTGTGGCTGTAGAGACTTGGAATGTTTCTCTCTCCCCTGCCAGCCAGGCTACTGCTCTTGCCAGCTGAAATCATAGAATTCCAGAATGTTTTGGGTTGGGATGGACTTCAAAGATCATCCAGTTCCACCCCCTGCCACAGGCGGGGACACCTTCCACTATCCCAGGTTGCTCCAAGCCCCATCCAACCTGGCCTTGGACACTTCCAGGGATCCAGGGGCAGCCACAGCTTCTCTGGGCACCCTGTGCCAGGGCCTCCCCACCCTCACAGCGAAGGATTTCTTCCTAATATCCAGTCTAAACTACTCTCAGCAGCTGTTTCTGACATGAAAATACAAGAGATGCATGAGAGGCTGCAGATCCAGCCTTAGAATAAGGTTTAGAAATCAGGGAAGGTTAAAATATTCCAATACTTGGAGTTCTGCGAAGGCCATGGGCTTGTGTTGGGATGAGCTCAGGGTCCCAGGTGCTTCACTTTGCAAGGCCATCAGTTCTCCTGCAGAATCGAGCAAAACCCATGTTTTCCACAGAAACCTTTTGTGCTGTGGAGTGTTTAAAAGGAAAACAAGGGGTGCACTCAGGCGTGTGCGTGACTGACACGTCCTTGGAAGTGCTGCTTCCCCTCCGAGCCTGAGCAGAGTGGTTCCAGTTTCACCTGGTGGCTGGAGAGGCAGATTTTGCAGCGGTTCATGGGCACATCTGTTTTTGTAGCACAATCCTCCAACTCCCCCCACCTTGCCCCAAATGATCTCCACGGGATTGAAGAGTCCAAACTTGCAATTGGAGCTCAGCTCCTTGAGCCAGCAGTGAAGGGATGGCTGAGCCCCCAGGCCAGGGTGGGAATGACCCAGGCTGCTAACAGCAGCTTTCCAGGGCTGAAATGCTGAGCAAATACTGAGGTTTCCTGGGGAGCAGCTTGTTTTAGGAGCTCAGACCAAGTGAGATGTCCCTCCACATGTCCTGCAGGCCCAAGAAGCTGACGTTGAAAGGCTACAAGCCCTACTGGTGCACCTTCAAAGATACCTCCATCTCCTGCTATAAAAGCAAAGAGGAATCCAACGGGACTCCTGCTCACCAGATGAACCTGAGAGGTAAGAGAAGCATAAGGTGGGGGAAGAGAAACTGCTTTTTATTCCAGGAACAGGCTGCTCCTCCTGCATCTTGTTTTCCCACTGTTTTATCAGCTCGGAATTCCATCCCGGGGTTGGGTAAAGGTGTTTAAAGGAATGAGGTGGCTGGGTTTGATATCGTGGCACAGAGTTGGACTTCCAGACAGTGAAATATGTGTGATCCCTTGGGGAAGCACTGCCACCTCCCCAATAGCATGGAGAGAGAGCTTGGAGAACCACAGAATGGTTTGGGTTGGAAGGGACCTTCCAAACCTTGCTCCAACCTTCCACCTGCCCTTCTCCTTTTTGTCACTTACCCAAAGGATTGCACTGACTCCCACAGCAGAAACTGGAAAGAACAGACCATCCTCTTCCTCTCCTGCCTTTATTTCTCCTCCTCTCCCCGGTGCTGGTTTGGAGCAGCCTCACTAGAGCTGAAATTCCTGTGGCTGCTGCCTGCGCTTATGTCAAGTGAAACATTCCTGCTCCTGCAGCCACGGAGCTGCAGCGAGCTCGTTTGTTCTCCCCGTGGAGGCAGGAGCAGGGTGGATGCCAGGCGACCTCAGGCTGCTGTGGGAGCGAGGCCTGGCCTGCAGGACCTTTCTGGGAGCTGTGACAAATCTGCTGTGACGGCACTTTGCAGAAATCTGGGAGGCGGCGTTGATGCCGTGGCAGGGTCAGTTCATCACCCCCCCGTGCTCACACAACCACTTGGAATTCTCTCCAGGCACCCAGAGCGGGATGCTCACACCTCGCTGCTGCCTGTAGCAGCCAAAATCATGGAATCCCAGAATGGTTTGGGTTGGAAGGGACCTTAAAGCTCATCCAGTTCCACCTTGTTCCCATGGGCAGGGACACCTTCCACTAAACCGGGATGCTCCAAGCCCCACCCAGCCTGGCCTGGAACACTTCCATGGCATCCCATCATTCACAAATAACATAGAGGGGTTTCAGGGTGAGAGTCAACACCCATCCAGTCACCTTTTCCTATCCTTTCATGAAAATTCTGGGGTGTTTGCCAGCCACTGGATGCATTCCTGATTCCAGGCAGGATCCAGGAGTTCTGTGGGTGCTCATTCGCTTTGGCTTCATTGCTTTCAGATCAGGTCTTGCTTTTCTCCCCCATTTTCCTGACACTTGGAAAAAGGGACATCTGACAGGTTTTTTCTGTGCTGTGTGGAGTGCTCATCCCATCAGAGGTGTGGGACAAACCTTTGGCAGCACTGAGATGCCACCGGAGACCCTTGAGTCAGGGAATTTTGCTCTTTCTTTTCCTATTTTTGCTTTCTTTGCCATTTTTTAAATCATAGTTCCTCACATCCCTGTAAAATACCGGCTCCCTTCTTGCAGGATGTGAAGTTACCCCTGATGTGAACATCTCTGGTCAGAAGTTCAACATCAAACTCCTGATCCCAGTGGCAGAGGGGATGAACGAGATTTGGCTGCGCTGCGACAACGTAAGTTCATCTCTTGGGCTGGCCACCTCTTTGCCCACCATCAGCTCCTGCTCAGGTGCTGTTCTTTAAAAAGCAAATAGAAAATGCACTCACCTGTCTGATCTCAGCATTCCAAACGTGCTCCAAGTCTCCTGTGAGTTTGGAGCAGAAGGTCAGCCTTGGCTTTGTTGTGTGGTTTTGGCCACGCGTTGGTTGGCTTTCTGCCCGTCTTTGTGCACGTTGGAGTCTCCTGGGGCTGGGAGGGGAATGAAGCTCCCTGGGGTGTTTTTGGAGGGGTCTGGTGGTCCCCCCACGGCTGTGACAGACACGTGTCCCTGTTTTGGGGGGCAGGAGACGCAGTACGCCAGCTGGATGGCCGCCTGCCGCCTGGCCTCCAAGGGCAAGACCATGGCCGACAGCTCCTACGGCATGGAAGTGCAGAACATCCTGTCCTTCCTGAAAATGCAGCATTTGAACCCCGACCCGCAGCTGATCCCGGAGCAGATCAACACCGACATCAACCCCGAGTGCCTGGTGTCTCCTCGCTACCTGAAGAAGTACAAGAACAAGCAGGTAGGTGCTGCCCTTGTTGGCCTTGGTTGGACTGGACACGCGTCCCGGCGGTGGCTGGTGTTTAACACGGCGTGGTTTGGATGTTCTGGATGTCTTCACTCACTGGGATGCACGTGGTTACTAAAATGAGATGGGACTGAAGGGTGTGGTTTGGATCCAGCACCTGGGGATGGCACCCAGCACCGGGATTGTGCCGTGTGATGTGCATGGACACGGCGGGGAACCTTCGATTGTAAACGCATTTGAAATTGGTTGATGTTTATTTTAAACGCATTCTGGGAATGGTTTGGCCCCTGCTGATAATGGTTTGGCCCCAGCTGCCCCATCTCTCCCCGGTGCTGGGGTTAAAACCCCTTCCCCTGCACAGAATCCATGGAGAAATCCCCGGGATCAGCGGAGTTGCAGTTGCTTGCAGTGCTTTATCCACACTTGGCTGTAACATGGTTTGCATATTTCTCTCTCTGCTTTTCCACTGCTTCCAAATGCCAGTCCTCGGAACATTGCTTCGTTTTTGAGTTGCTGTGACTCGTGCTTGAACTCCATCCACGCTCCACCGGATCCCTGCCTGACAGGGCTGAACTGTTCCTCACTGGGGATAAATGCAGGATTCTCTCAAAGAGAATTATATGTCAGAACAGCAGCAAAAATAAGGAAAGCATTGCTCCGTGGCCTTCTGGTGACTTAAATCCTTCAGGCTGCTGGCTGGGGCTGGATATGATTTCTCCAAGCCCAGAAGAAGGCTGCAAGTCAGAGAAGCCGGAAAAATGTAACTTTTTATTGGCACAGCACGATGATTTCCTGGCAGTGGAGTTATATTTTATATAGCCCTTATTATTCTCCTGAATAAGCCTTTATATCCACTTGGATGGAGGAGAGGCTGCATAAATATACGATTTTAACATATATATAGATAGATAGATTTATATATTTATATATATATAATGTTTTCTAGGTTTCCGGTAAAACAGAGGCACCTGGGAAAATATTAGCTTGGAAAACTTGCTTACTGTGCAGGTATCCTGGTTATAAAACTAAAATCCATGGAATCGTGGGGATGGGCATGATGGGGATGATCCCAGTCAGGACGTGGCTGTGGTGTGGACACTGGCTCCCTCACAGACATCAGCTAAGCAGTGGATTTAGGATTTTCCTTGATGGCCAGAGGCAAAGCTTGGAGCAGTGGAGGATGTTTGCTGGGAGGAATGAGGGATGGAGGCTGCAGGAATGTCAGGAATTTGACCACAAGGGTCCTTCCGTGGCCCCAGCACAGGGAAGGAGGAGGAGGAGGGGGAGGAGGAGGTTGAGGAGCCCACAGGAGGTGCCAGAATGGGAATTGGCCGTGGGCCTTGCTGGAGGATTTGTGGAGGTGCTGGGTCCTCACCAGCCCCAAACCCACTGTTTGGGGTTTGTCTCCACATGCAGCAGTGGAGGGTTGGCAGGCTGGGTTTAGAAGCACCAAATCCTAAATTGAAATAGAAACCAACCCAGAATAAGGTGCCCTGCCAGGGTTTGCTGTCAGAGCCAGCAAGGGCAAATACCTCCCTGGGAAGCCCAGCTGATGTTCCCTTCACCTGCTTGTTATCCCGAGCAGCATCCCAATCATTTCTCCACATATCCCAAATAGAAGGAGCTGGTGAGCTCACAGTGAGCTCATGAGCTTCCTCTTGGGCTTCCTCAGCCAGAGAGTGGCCTTGAGTTTGTGCAGAGACGTGGAGAGGAAAGTGAGGGTACAAATTCTCCTCTGAACTGGCAGCTTCATTCTCCCCTTCACCCCCCAGCAGGACCACAGAACCATGGAATATCCTGGGTGGGAAGGGTCCCACAGGGATCATCCAGGGCAGCTCCTGGCCCTGCACAGACACCCCAACAATCCCACCCTGGGCATCCCTGGCAGCGCTGTCCAAGCGCTCCTGGAGCTCTGGCAGCCTCGGGGCCGTGCCCATTCCCTGGGGAGCCTGGGCAGTGCCCAGCACCCTCTGGGGGAAGAACCTTTCCTGATATCCAACCTAAACCATCTCAGGACCAAAACCATCTCTCCACAACTCCAGGGCCCAGCTGGGATCACTCCAGTGCTCCGGCAGGGCCGGCACGAGCGGCAAATCTCTGCTCGCTTGTCCCTGCTCACATTCCCTTTGGCTGCTTTTCCACCTAAGGAATTGTGCATGTGGTTTGTTTTGGTTTGGTTTTTTGTTTTGATTTTTTGCTTGAACTTTGGTTTGCAGTTAATTTACACTTTTTCTTTGCTTTGTTGCCATATTTCTGATTGCTTTTTTTTCTTTCTGCTTCCTTTTCTTATTTTTTTTTTTTTTTTTTTTCATTTCGCCTTGCCATCTTCAGCCAGGCTATGTAAGAGACTTGGTAAGTGACAGCAACAATAAAATTAAGATAAACTTAAAATAAACTTAATCTAGAACCCCTTTGGTTTAGAGAGCAGTGGTGAAAGCACTAACAAAACCTGCACCTTCCCCGTGACACTTGGGCCCTGCTTGGTTTTTATAATGGTCCCCAGTGATTTACGGGGCGAAACTGGAAACCCTACACCAGGAATTTGCCTTGTTGTTCACTCGCATCCTTAAAAGTTCCCGAGAGCATGAGTGGCTCTTTGCCTCCAGACAGCTCTGATCTAGATTTGCTTTCCTGTGTCTGGACATGGGAAGCTCCACATTTATCAGCTGTGGGCTCGGAGCAGTCGGAGCTGAAGTAAAACCTATGGGGAGGAATTCTCGATTCTCCGTGCTCGGATCTGCGGCGGCTCCCGAGCCGCTCCCGTGCGCGTGACAGCGGAGGCGGCACCGAGGTCCCCGTCCCCTAATCCCGCTGTGTCTCGCCGCCCGCAGATCACGGCGCGCATCCTGGAGGCTCACCAGAACGTGGCCCAGATGAGCCTCATCGAGGCCAAGATGCGCTTCATCCAAGCCTGGCAGTCGCTGCCGGAGTTCGGCATCACGCACTTCAACGCAAGGTGGGTGGGGCTGGGCTGGGGTGGGGTGTTTCCTTAATGGATACAGGGAGTGGGTTAAATATCCGGGAATCATCCTGGAATCATCATGGAATGGGTTGGGTTGTGTTGGACTGGAAGGGCCCTCAAAGACCATCTCATTCCAACCCCCTGCCATGGGGAAGGACATCCTTGTGCGCATCCCTGGCTGGGGAAGTTGCGCCGGAGCTGAAATTAAAATTATGATTTATAAAAATGGTTTTACAAGTAAACTCAGCTGCTGGATTTCTGTGTATCACAGGCTTGTTTTTATCAATTCCTCTCCCAGGTTCCAGGGTGGGAAGAAGGATGAGCTGATTGGCATCGCCTACAACCGGCTGATCCGCATGGACGCCAGCACGGGCGACGCCGTCAAGACCTGGCGCTTCAGCAACATGAAACAGTGGAACGTGAACTGGGAGATTAAAATGGTGAGATGGTGCCTGACACCCCATCCCCTCCCCCTGCTCCTGGCAGTGAGACAGGCATCACTCCTGGAGTCCTGGAATCCCAAATGGGTTGGGTTGGAAGGGACCTTAAAGCTCTTCCAGTGCCACCCCCTGCCATGGGCAGGGACACCTTCCACTGTCCCAGGCTGCTCCAAGCCCCGTCCAGCCTGGCCTTGGACACTTCCAGGGATCCAGGGGCAGCCACAGCTTCTCTGGGCACCCTGTGCCAGGGCCTCACCACCCTTACAGCCAGGAATTCCCAGTTCCCAATCTCCCATCCATCCCTGCCCTGTGGCAGTGGGAAGCCATTCCCTGTGTCCTGTCCCTCCATCCCTTGTCCCCAGTCCCTCTCCAGCTCTCCTGGAGCCCCTTTAGGCACTGGTGGAGTTGTGTGTCACCCATACAAAAAAACCCTGAATTTTTCTCCACTGTAGCCAGGAATTACTTTCTCCATTCTCTGAACTCCACAGAGTTAAATGAAATGAAACCTCAGCACCGATGCTCAGGCTCCATCCTAACCCATAACATAAATATACAGGGCCTTATCCATACTAAAATTCCTTTCATTTGCTGTACAACTCAGACTGTCATGTAAATAGCAAAAAACCAAACCAGTACTTCCCCAGGTTCTGAGATGGGGTTTTCCCTTGCTGTTACATTTGGGTGCACAAATTTTTGGGCTCCTTTTTGGCAGAACACCCAATTAAAATTGCCAGGGATACGTGAGGGCTGTTCTCCTGCAGTCTGCAGCTCATTAAGAGTTGCTGGAAAAATTATTTAGCTTCCCCCTCTGCCTCAGAGTCATTGTTTTGAGTCAGTTGCAAGCCCTGATCTCCCAATTATCCAGCTTGGATACTCTGTTGGGAATCCCCGTCCCTCCTGCAGAGCTGTCAGGGACGGGGGGACAAAAAGAGAATGGGCACCAATAAATAGATGGTCTGTTCAGTCACTCCAAAACAAGCTCCCCCAGCCCCCATAAAGTATTTCTGTGGACAAAATTCAATTTAGAAAACCAGGGAGGAGTGGAAGGAAAGCCCAGACTTCAACAGGTCTGTGCCCAGTCCCTGTTTCTCTGGAAGCAGGGAAAACGTGGCCACGTCCTCACCATGGAGAGGTGGGAACAGGCTGAGTGATTGTTTCTGAGTCAGGGGGGATAAAAGGGGGTAATGGTAATTTAAATAAATAAATGAATGGATAAATAAATAGAAAATAGTTTTAAAAGGCTATAAAAGGTACTTCCGTATCTAAATATTTGAATAAAAGTCACAGGATATTTAAAGGTGGAAGGAACTCAAAAGGATCATCAAGGCCAAATCACCATTCACAGAATCACAGAGTGGTTTGGGTTGGGAGGAACCTTAAAGATCAACTCATTCCACCCCCTGCCATGGGCAGGGACACCTCCCACTGTCCCAGGCTGCTCCAAGCCCCAATGTCCAGCCTGGCCTTGGACACTTCCAGGGATCCAGGGGCAGCCCCAGCTTCTCTGGGCACCCTGTGCCAGGGCCTGCCCACCCTCCCAGGGAACAATTCCCAGTTCTCAATCTCCCATCCATCCCTGCCCTCTGGCAGTGGGAAGCCATTCCCTGTGTCCTGTCCCTCCATCCCTTGTCCCCAGTCCCTCTGCAGCTCTCCTGGAGCCCCTTTAGGCCCTGCAAGGGGCTCTGAGCTCTTCCTGGAGCCTTCTCCTCTCCAGGTGAGCACCCCCAGCTCCCCCAGCCTGGCTCCAGCGCAGAGGGGCTCCAGCCCTTGGCCTCCCCTGACCTCGCTCCTCCATTGGCATCACAGAATTTTGCTTAGGCAGTAGGAAATCATGTGAACACCCAGAAAAAGGAGGGAGAAGGGAAGAGAAGCCGTTCCCGTGGGCCAGGGCTGAGCTGTGTCTGCCCGTGCAGGTGACGGTGGAGTTCGCGGACGAGGTGCGGGTGTCGTTCATCTGCACGGAGGTGGATTGCAAGGTGGTGCACGAGTTCATCGGGGGCTACATCTTCCTGTCCACGCGGGCCAAGGACCAGAACGAGAGCCTGGACGAGGAGATGTTCTACAAACTGACCAGCGGCTGGGTGTGAGCCCCGCCGGCCGCGCCCCGCAGGACCCCCCAGCCATATTCATGTGTAACTTTCCAAAGCTGTCCTTTGAGATCATGCTGCTTAATAAAGTAAGCTTGAAATGTATCTTTTTTTTTTTAATAATTGGATTTTTGGTTGGTTTTTTTTTTGGTTTTTTTTTTTCGTTTTGTTTTGCATTACCAGACCAGTTAATCTGTGTGCACTAACGAGCACTTCTGTTAATTTGCTATAACCAGAGCGTGTCTGGGCAGGGTGACAGTGCCGATGAGCCAGACTCCGATGGGCAGATCAGGATAAAGATTTAACTGACTTAAAAAAGCCAATTTTTGAAGAGCCATCTTGTAAAGCCATCCAGGGCTAACCTATATGAAGTCTATTTATCATGTTTAATGCATGAGTGTTTTATTTCCCTTTTTTTGTGTTTTTATTCTGTACATTTGACCTGTTTGAAGTCGTCCTGCTCCCGAGCAGAGCTGCCATCTCTCCTCTCACACTACACCAGGACTCTGAAGGTGCCTGACATGACTTTGAGGATAGTTTTGTGTGGCCTCGAAGATGATCTTCTGTTAGTCTGTTATAGCTTGGTTTTATTTGTTTAACTTGCCTTTTGATAATCATTTATATTGTCTTTTTTTTTTAATTTTATTTGTACACCATATTGTATTATGACACTTTTAGTATTCACCAGCATAGTCACTGTTCTGCCTCTGATATGCAAATTTTTTCATTACGATATGAAGTAAAAGGTTTATGAAGTAAAGGTTTTTGTGTAACTAATGTAAAAAACCACAAATTTTATAAAGTTGTACAGTTTTTGTAACTAGTCTCACAAGCCAGCTAGGACATTGCATAGATCAGCAGTAACTGTAGGATGTCTGGAAGGGGTACGGGGACAAACCAAGGAATAAAAAAACCCACAAAAAATACAATTTCCAGTCCAGTAAATTTTGATCTAAGTTTAAGCTGTGCCACAACACCCTCAGTAGCTGATACCTGGGGCCAGGACCACCAGGTTCATTAAGCCATTCCCACATTAGTGCTAACGAGGAGGGATCCCGTGCCCGCCTCATGCCGAGGAATAACCAGTGTTGCGTTCCCGTAGTCCGTGGTATCAAGACTATGTTCAAATACACTTTATTTTAAATAAAAGTCAAATCTTTTATTTAATGTTCAGCTGCCACTCCTGGTTTTTGGGGTCTAACTGTGCTGTGGAAAGGCCATAAACAAATCCTGTAGGATGGAGCCATCCCGTGCCAGCCTTGGGCTCCCTCCTGCTGCCTTATCCCGAGTTTGCTGAAACAAATGCCACCAAAAGGCAAAGTTATAAAATTCTGGAATGGTTTGGGTTGGAAGGGACCTTAAAGCCCTTGTTCCACCCCCTGCCATGGGCAGGGCCACCTTTCCCTAGCCCAGGCTGCTCCAAGCTCTGTCCAACCTGGCCTTGGACACTTCCAGGGATCCAGGGGCAGCCACAGCTTCTCTGGGCACCCTGTGCCAGGGCCTGCCCACCCTCCCAGGGAACAATTCCCAGTTCTCAATCTCCCATCCATCCCTGCCCTCTGGCAGTGGGAAGCCATTCCCTGTGTCCTGTCCCTCCATGCCTTGTCCCCAGTCCCTCTCCAGCTCTCTTGGAGTCCACTTTAGGTCCCCTGTAGATCCCACTCCCTGGCCGGGCAGTGGGGAAGCAGCCCGGGGATTCAGGGAATCACAGGATCTCGGCCAAACCCACCACTGGGGTGTCCCCAAGTTCCACATCCACAAAGCTTTTACATCCCTTCAGTGACTCCACTGCTTCCCTGGGCAGCTGTTCCAGTGCCTGATCAAGGAATTTCCCCTGATATCCAATCAAAGCCTCCCCTGGCACAAATTCATCTCCCCATTTCTGCACTGAGCCTCACACCACGTGTCGCAGGACGGGCTGCACCCTTGCACCATAAAATCCCGGAGCAGGGGTGGCCCGGTGGGGCCGGGCGATTCCTCCCACTCCCGCGGGAGCGCAGCCGGGGCGGAGCAGCGCTCAGGACGTGCCAGGGATGCTCCCGGTCCTGCCCCACGCCCGCGGGCTCGTTCTTTGGGATGCAGCAAGTCCGGGCAGCTCCGAGCCACGCGAACGGAGGGCGGCGAGCACGCTCCTGGCAGGCAGCGCCAGGATCTCGGCTGGATGCAGGAGCGGGCGAGGCACGGCAGCAACACTGGAACAGCTCCAAAGCTGGGGCGTGATGGGGATGGCTCCCTGAAAAATATTTACCTCCTATTGCCCGGCCTGAGGTTAGGCAGGATGGGGAGGGGGAGAGGAAAGATGGGGGGAGAAGATGGATTAAGTGCCCTCGGTCCATCCGTCCCCAGCCACCTCCGCAGGGCTTGGCCTGGACGTGCAGCTGGGGGAGGCGAGGAGGCAGGAAACGCTGAGCAGAAAAGCAGAGGAGGTCGGGGAAGGGCCATGGGAAGGCAGAGGAACCACAGCCCTTCCCCACACAGCCCCCCCCGAGGGTGGGA
Organism: Corvus cornix cornix; assembly: GCF_000738735.6. Classification (NCBI taxonomy): domain Eukaryota; kingdom Metazoa; phylum Chordata; class Aves; order Passeriformes; family Corvidae; genus Corvus; species Corvus cornix. Next base: position 2,471,577 of record NC_046335.1, on the reverse strand, counting down.
GCTGGGAGAAGCCGGGTGGGAAGCGGTGCTGGAAGGGGTCACAGGGGGTTCGAGGTGATCCAAAGGAGGCAACTGGGTTTTCAAGGATCCTTCCTAGATGAAAATTTCCGTTCTCCTTGGATGAAAAGATGCAAGTGGTAATGAGATGTCGGAGCGGAGGGGGGTAAAAAATTATGTGGTTTTCCCAAAATCTGGACAAACACCAGATAAAATACGGTGCAGATGGGAATGGCCACACGCTGAGGATGGACGGGGGTGAGGAGGAAACGAGGGGAACACACTGGGAAAGGGATTAAGGAGGGAGGTGGCAAGAGCTGGAGCCCATGGGACGGGATGGATGATCCACCTCAAGGACAGGCAGCAGCAAGGAAAAGGAGGATCGTGGCTGTTTGCTCTGTGATCCTGAGCCAAAGGAAAACCAGGATGTGGTGGGCACAGAGAGTTTCCAGTTATGTGGAAATCACAGGCCAGGCGGGTTTGAGGTGTTTGGGCATTAAACCCAAGAGCAGAGGATGAGGAGGGTCTTGGCAAGACAGGGCACAGCCAAGCCCAGTTCCCACAGCTCCAGCTGTGGGAAGACACTGGAAGAAGACACGGAGATTTATTTTGCTGACACCAGGAAATCTGGCTGTGGTTGTTTCTTTCGGGTAATCAAAGGAGTAATCCAAATTAAAACCCAAACCAAACCCCAGGAGAAGGCAGCCCGTGGGTGTCCCCAGCCGCCGGGGGTGATTCAGCAGCGGGGAGGAAGAGCTGTGACCGCCGGGCATCCACAAACCGGTGGCTGCACTTGGGAAAAAGGAATTCTTTCCAACTTCCAGTGATAAGCACACGATGGGGAGGGAGATTCAAAGCCGACAAGGCTGCTCAAACCCCTGTTTAACAAAATAAGTGGCAGAGATGCCTGAAAATGGGACAACTCCAACCCTCCAACAGCAGCAGGGCCGGGGGATGATGTTTCCTCCCTTGCTGACCCCGCTCCAGGACCTTGAGGAAGGGAAAAGGAAAAAATAAATCACTTTTTGGCAAGGTACTGATGCAAACCGGCTGCCAGGGTGAAAATGCACCTCTCCGAATGCAGCAGGGGATTTGGATGCCTGTGTGAACCAGGCATGGCCTGGGGGGGTCGGCTGGGATTCCGACGGCGTTTTAAGCCCCAAGTAATTTAATACCGTGCAGATGGGCGAGTCCCGGAGCGGGTTTGGAGAGGGATCGGCGAAGTTTGCAATGGGGGAGAGGTCTGAAGATACACAGATATTTTAAAACGTAGCAGAAAAGAAATACCTCCCCAGCAGGGCTGTCCCCTGCAGCAGGGAGGGGGTGGGAGCTGGGTACGGGGACATCCTGCTGACAGGAATTGGTGGGAAAGGGACATTTGGGGAAGCTGCTGGTTTGTGGGGAGGGGGAGGGAGCAACCACTCCCCACCCTAGGAGATTTTCAAGGTTAAGTGGATGGGGCCTGGAGCAACCTGGGATAGTGGAGGGCGCTCCTGCCCATGGCAGGGGGTGGAACGAGATGATCTTTAAGGTCCTTTGCAACCCAAAGCATTCCATGACTCTGTGATTCTCTAACACAAACGGATCCCTGAGCACTCCAAGAGGAGCTGGGTTATTCCCTACACCCAGGACATGTGGGTTTCCAAAAGCCCTCCTGCCATGGGATGGCCACCCCAGGGGCTTTCCTGTGGTGGGCAGGAGCTGAAAAAAGCTCCTTAAATTAATCCGTAGTAAACCCAAGCTGGGTGAGTCACGTCAGTGTCTCGGGAAGCACACTGGAGACTTTCCAGCCTTCAGGCCGGGAAGGGGCTCCTGGGTGGCCAGCACCACTTCCCTGGCTGTGTGCAAAGACATCTCCCAAATCCCTGGTGCTCACACCAAGGGGGAATGCGAGAGCTTTATCCAGCCTTGCCCTGCCTTGTCTGACCCCTCCAAGCTCCTCTCTGGGTTGAGAATCCCAGGGCTGGGATCAGGAGCACCTTTCACCCTGACCTGCCCCACGGAGGGACCCTCTGAGGGCACTCAGGACCACCAGGGATTTTCCTGGAATTGATTAGGGATGCAGGAAACCCAGACCTGGTGTCGCCAGAGCCAGGACCCAGCGCAGAGCTGGAACCACACGCGGATGTGGATGCGCCGGGTTCCGTCTGGCTCAGACAACCCTCACTTCCCAGGTGTATTATCCCTCATCTCCGATGCAGGAAGGGATGGTGAGGATCCAAAGCCCTCCAGAGTGACGGCACCAGGAGCGGTTTAATGGGCCTAATTAAATTCAGACAGATCAGTGACAGCGCTCGTGGGGCTCCAAACCTTTCTGGAGACCAGCGGGGGTTTTATTTGTTTGCTTTCAGCCTCACAAGAGCCCCAGGTGCTTCGATTTGCAGCCCTGAGGCACTAAAGAGATAAAAGATCCATAAATATCTGCTGGATGTTATAGATCTGAAACAAATAAAGTGCCCCCCTGCTTACAGCTCTTCCCGTAAGCACCAGTGCAATGCGGCCCCTGTGCCTGCTCCCGTTTCCATCGGCATCCCAGCCTTCCCTTTGAAATCCCCTGCATCCCTCCAGCTGTTCCACATATTTCAGCCTTGAGTCTCCCCCCAGAAACTGCTCCTTTGGTTTCCCTTAAGCTCTCCCGTCTGCTTTGCATAATTCCAGGATGCAAACGGGGACTTCTCCCAAGCTGAAGGTCTGCTATCCCTCGGGATGCAAACCTGGATCTTCCCTGTGTGGGAGCTGAGGACAGCCCTGCTGATGGGCTGTGGGGGGAGAGGATGGGAAACTCCAGTTTAAGAAGAACTTGAAATCCCAGCATGCCAAATTCATCCCAGAAAAGCTGCCAGGGAGCTCACATCAGTATGATCAGCATTTGATCTGATCCAAGGAAGAGGCTGCACTTCAGGAGTTTTTCTTTTTTCGGTTTGACACAGGAGCAGCAAAATATTTCCCAAATTCCCAAGTGACTCAGAAAGGCCAATCCCATATTTCACAGTGGCTCAAATATGCAGGAACCTGTCAGATACTGAAATCATTCAGAAAATTTTCCCTTTGATCCGCAGCTAAGACAAAGAGCTGGTAACAGAGCTCCCTTGTGCTGTCAGCTCCTGGTGAAGCCACAGATTCCCAGCTGGTGGGAAGCCTCTGCTTGGAAAAGTCCCACTCCCCCTCCTCTGAGAATGCAGCAGTTTGAGCAAATAAAGCATTTGCTCTGGGTTTTATTTTTGGCTTTTGGTCAACAGCTGGTCAGTCCCTAATGAGCGAGCTGGGCTTTGATTTCCTGCCTGGAGAAGAGGGTGAGAAATGGGAGAGGATCTGGGTTAGAAATTTAACTCACACCAGTGATCCCAGCTCGGATTTACTCCCACTAGTCCTTTGCCTGGGGACATGTCCCAAAGAGAAGCACTGGAACAGCTCAGGAACAGGCATTGAGGGCCACAGGGGAACTGCAGGGGTGCCCAGGGGAAATGGAGCTCCCTGATCCCAGGCTGTCCAAGGGAAGGCACCACACTGCCCTCCAAACTGGGCTTGGAATGGGATGACAGTGGCTCTCGTGTTCCTCTTGTGCAATTCCTTCATCATCATCATCATAAAATCCCAGAATGGTTTGGCTTGGAAGGGGCCTTAAATCCCATCTCATTCCAACCCCCTGCCATGGGCAGGGACACCTTCCACTGTCCCAGGCTGCTCCAAGCCCTGTCTGACCTGGCCTTGGACACTTCCAGGGATCCAGGGGCAGCCACAGCTTCTCTGGGCACCCTGTGCCAGGGCCTCACCACCCTCACAGGGAAGAATTTCTTCCCAATATTCCATCTAAATTTGCCCTCTTTTCCACACCTTCTTTTGTTTCAGAGCACTTGAGCCCACTGAGCTCAGGTTTGAGCTCTACCCCACCAGTGGGAGACGGGATGCTGGTCCCAATGGAATGAGCCCATCTAATTCCTGCTCACCCAGGCAGCAGGGATGGCCAAACCTCACCTGGGACACTTGGGAAAAACCAGGTTCCTGGTATCCCTGATGGCTCTCAGCAGATTTAGGCAGGAGGGCAAAGAGCTGCCTAGGAGACCCTGAGGAAAGAGTTTTGTGAGTTTTGCTTTTGCTCTGATGAGGCAGCGAGGGCAAGGAGAGCTCTTGGGAATGGCAAACCTGGGAAGAAGCCTGCCCATCCTTCCAGAGGGACAGGGCTACCCCGAGGCCACCTCCAGCCCCCATCCATGCTGGGTCCCACCCTGGGTGGCCCTCTGGAGGGACCACATCTGATTCACATCATCTCCCAGCTGAAAATCACGTGTCAGGCACTTCCAAGGATGCAGCCCCACAGCCAGGGGCTCCCTGGAACTCAGGATGAGCCGGCTGACGGCCGTGGGCAGCTGCTTTATCTCCTGAGTGCTTCTCCCCTTCCCATAAACAGGAGAAGAGGGTGGGAACATGTCTGAGACAGACAGGGAAATGACGGCAGGGAGCGAGAGGGGTGTAAATCTTGCAAAGCACTGAAGGGCTGGATCCTGGAAAAGAACTGGAGTGAGAACAGGGAATGTCATTGGTGGGGGAATGTGGAGGAGTCAAAGAGCCAGGATGCCCCCACAAGGATGGATGTGCCCCTGGCACAGCGTGGGGCACAGGGCAGAGCCCAGCCCCAGCTGCTCCCCCAGCACCCACGTTGTCCCAGACGTCCAGAGGGGCTGGGAATGAGAGCACCTGGAACCTACAAGTCCCAAATTGTCCTTCAAGCCCTCTGTGACCAAGTCAATCCAAACGATGCTGTTAATCAGGCAGAGTTTAAAAACAACCCTGTGGGATTTCCTGCCTCCTCTTCCTCCCCTCCAACTGTGCCACAAGGTAAGAGAAAGGAGGGAAAGCTCATAAAGCAGAATTAAGGGAAGATGCTCCATAGAGCCTGCAGTACATCCCTGATGAATCATTTTCCTTTCATTCTGAGGGACCCCCATCCTCCCCTTGCCCACACACCCCCAAAGCACAGCTCACCTTTCCCATCCCACGCATGCAACACGTGCAAGCTCTCCAAGGTACTCTGGGCTTCATCAAATTCAGATCTCTCAGTTCCAGGGAAGCACCCGGGCAGTGGGGCTGCGGGCAGTGGTGGGGATCTCATTGTCTGCACGGCTGCAGGAGCAGATCCAGACACGGAAGAAGCTGAAATCTGGTGTGTAATAACTCCACCTAGAGGGAAAAGGGACGGCCCGGAGAGAAGGGCCACGGGTGAGCACAGCAGGGCTGAGCACATTCCCGATCCTGGCACCGAGGAGGGATCGCTGCCTGGACACAGGGGTGGCCACCGGGACACCAGCGGCATGATCACAGAACTGTGGCATCACAGAATGGTTTGGGTTGGAAGGGACCTTAAAGCCCATCTCATTCCAGCCCTGCCATGGGCAGGGACACCTTCCATTATCCCAGGTTGCTCCCTGTCCAAGCTGGCCTGGAACACTTCCAGGGATGAGGCAGCCACAGCTTCTCGGGGCAACTTATGCCAGGGCCTCCCCACCCTCACAGGGAAGAATTCCTTCCTAATCTCTGATCTAAACCTTCCCTAGTTCAGTTTAAATGCTCCAACCCTTGGGTGTATCTGAGACCATCAGTTCCCATGGCTGGCTCAGATCCCAAAGCCCACCTGTCCCCTTCCACCCCCAGGAACAGCTGCCCCTCGCTGGTCTCACACACAGGATTCTTCAAGTCCTTCACTTGGGACACTTAAATATATCCCTTAAATAAATCCCCCAATGCCCATGGAACAGGAGGGCAAGAGATCAGGGCCGTACTTCCTTTGGAGAAGCTTCCTGAATTTAATGGAGCTCATGGAAATACAACCTTTGGGAAGCTCCTTAAGTGTCCCACTGAGGGGACATCAGGTGACAGCGTGTCTGCAGAGACAGTCACTGGGCAAACACCATCTTGGTGCCACCTTGGTGGAAGGGAAAAAGGTAAAAGCTGCTATTTACTCACTAATCCATCCAGGAAAACTCACTAATCCATTCCAGGCTTATGGAATCCACAGCGTGCTCATTTCATACGGGAAGATCCATCATCCCGAGCACTCTGCCTGTGGCAGATGAGAAAATGCCCTTTTACCTGCAGGGACCCCAAATCTCTGGACTCACCTGCAATGTGCACACCCCTGGATCAGATTTGGGTTTCATCCCCCATTTCTCACCCTGAAGCCACATTCGTGCTGGATCTGATCCCAGCTCCAGTTTTTTGGGATGAGCTGATGTCATTTTACTTCCCATAAAACAGCCACATCCAAAGGAGGGTGAGAGCCATAATTAAATTTCTTGTTGGAGCTTTTTTTGTGTATTTTAAAAAATAGACAAAAATACACGAGCCTTTACTGAGGTGGGATACTGGAGCATTAATAAGGTGGGATGTTGTCAGCCTTAGGCAGGGATTTTCTCCATTAAAAAAATGGTTTTGGGACATGAGCAGGAAAGATGGGAAAACCTGAAGACACTGAACATTTCCAGCCTCCATGGATGGCAGCCTGGGGCTGCAACACCCCTGTGGCTCCAAACACTTTCTGGGCAGTTAAATTACATTTGGCTGCTTGGTTAAAGATGGGATAATTATTTCCAGCGAGGCAGACACGGTCCAGATGCACTTCTCCTTCCATAACTGCACTAATGCTATCCCAAACCCCAAGGAAATGCCATTTCCCAGTCCCAGGAGGCCATCTGGATGGCAGCAGAGCTTTGCCAGGTTTCCTCTTGACTTTATTAAGCTGGAGCAGGTATTTAGTTTCTCATTATCCGTCTGCAGGAAACACTTGGGGAGACACAGCAGTATCTTTCTTTCCAAAGATAAACAGGCACTGGGTGCTCTGCAAAATCCAGGTGCCTGGAGCTGGTTTGTGCAGCTCTTCAGACATTTCCACCCCTCAGGATTTATTTGTGGCTGGATACAGCCCTGTCTATGAGAGGTTAAAAGGGGCTGGTCCCAGGGTATTCCAAGCCCTGAGCATGTTTCCAAAACAGAATGTAAACACTTTTATTGTGGCAAGGATTGCTCCATTCTTCCTGCCTTCTGTCATGCAGCCGAAGGAAAAGGAGAGCACTTTTTCCCTCCTCATAAAGCAGGGTGTGTTCAGGCTCCGACATTTACATCAAACAAGTGCATGGCTCCCTTCCCATCTTTCTGGCTGTCCCGTGGTCATGGATTTGCAATTTCCCTGCGGGCAAATCCGGAGCAGCCGAAGGATATCACTTTGCTGGAGTTTTATTTTCCCCCTCTGCAACAGAAAACGCCACAGCGGAACCCGCGGAGAGGAGATGTGGAAATGAGGAAACCAGTGGAAAGGTGTTATTTCAACTTTCCCCTTGGTCTTCAGCAGCCAAATCCTGGCCTCAGAGATACCAGGGAGCTGTGGCCTTGTTGTTGGCCTCGGAAAGAATTACAGAATATCCTGAGCTGGAAGGAACCCACAGGGATCATGAGTCTGACTCCTGTCCCTGCACAGACACCCCAACAATCCCACCCTGGGCATCCCTGGCAGCGTTGTCCAAGCACTCCTGGAGCTCTGGCAGCCTCGGGGCCGTGCCCATTCCCTGGGGAGCCTGGGCAGTGCCCAGCACCCTCTGGGGGAAGAGCCTTGTCCTGATATCCAACCTAAACCTCCCCTGGCACAGCTCCAGCCGTTCCCTCAGGCCCTGTCACTGGTCAGCAGAGAAGCAAAGCCCATCTCAAGGGTGGACTCAGCAAAGTGGCTGATCCCTGACCCAGATTTTTCCATTCTGGGAACAGTAATCAATGTAATTGACCTGTTGGAGCGAGTCCAGAGGAGGCCACCAAGATGATCAGAGGGATGGAGCAGCTCTCCTGTGAGGAAAGGCTAGGAGAGTTGGGATTGTTCAGCCTGGAAAAGACTTCAGGATGACCTAATTGCAGCCTCCAGTACCTGCAGGGAGTCTATAAAAATCATGGAGAGAGACTATTTATAAGGGCATGGAATGACAAGGAAAGTTTTCCCATCCAAATCATTGCCCTGCTCTGGTTTAGACTCTCGCTGCTACAAAATCCACATGCAGAAAGGTTTGTCAGCACCTGTGGTGGGAAATAGCACTGGTCTGCAGGACTGACAAGCTCAGAGCAAGAGTTTTTAACCCAAACAAAGGAGTTTTCCCCTCATTTTTCAACATTCCACTGCTGCACAGGAGCGCTGGAGGTTGGAAGCTGAGCTACACACACAGAGGACAGCACTGCTCAGCTGTTAAACCCCACAGACCAGATGCACCTTCTGGGTCAGGATGTCCCTACTCAGCGATTGGATTGTGGGGAGCTGGGAGGATGCACCTGGATAAGGATTGTCCAAAAGTCGCTGCATTCCCACTGCAGATCCAGGACCTCCGCTCTGAGCCTCAACGGGGAAAGCTGGGCTGACCCCATGTGGTCATGGCCTTGTTATGGCACGATTCTGGTTTTAAAAAGCATTGACTCTCCACACTTACTTACACAAAAATGTGAAATCTACCTCAAATCTGTAAAATCTTTCCATCAAGGAAAAGGCATCATGGTGGGAGTTAAGCTAAACCTCTGTCTGTCGTTTTTCACAGAGTGGAAATGTGTCCACACTCCCAGCTTCCCTGTCCAACCAGGCAAAGCAGCACAATATAATATTCATTTTTTAGCATGGGTGGGACATTCCCAGTCCTCTGAATCCCTCAAAACTTAAGAGAAGGGATGGGATGGGAAACTCAGGCCCAGTTTGTGCCTTTCTCTTGCAAGAAAAGGTTAAAAATATTGCAGTGGTTCATCTGGCTGCAATCCGGGAGCTTCGCCCCCAGATTTAGGGTGTGCCTGGACGGAGGGAGGTCAGTGTGTGTCATCTGGTCACTCTGGGCCTGAAGAAGTAAAAAATAAGGAATGTTGATTGTTTCCACGGTTACAGAATGATTCATTCTGATGGTAAAATAACAGTCATGTCTCAGAAGTGTTTTGTGTTAATTATTGTGTTCACCAGTTCTCCTGCTCCAGGCAACATGCGTGCCCTGACCTCAGCTATTCATAAAACTGTCTCTTGAGATGATCTCAAAGTTGTTTTTTTTTTATTGAAAAGGAATTAAAACCCTCACTCATGACATCTGTCAGCCTTGGAGGCTGAACAAGGCCTGTCCCAGCACAAGTCTTGTCCAAGCAGAGCAATGGGAGCCTCCAACAACAATCCCACTGAGATAAAAATTATCCAAGTGAGGGCCTGGAGTGACAGGACAAGGGGCAATGGCTTTGAACTGGAAGAAGGCAGGGTTAGATGGGATAGTATGAAGGAATTCTTCTCTGTGAGGGTAGTGAGGCACAGGGTGTCCAGAGAAGCTGGGGCTGCCCCTGGATCCCTGGAGTGTCCAAAGCCAGGTTGGACAGGGCTTGGAGCAGCCTGGGATAGTGGAAGGTGTCCCTGACCACGGCAGGAGCTGGAACGAGATGATTTTTAAGGTCCTTTCCCACTCAACCCAGTCTGGAATTCCGCGATTCTATGATTTCAAACCTGGCAAACACCTCAGCCTCGGTGCCCCTGAGGTGGGGGTGTGTGTGGGAGCTGAGATCTGCCGTGCCTCGCTGCCCTAACCCTTCCCCTCGCCAAGCCCACTGGGACTTCTGTGAAGGTGAAAACCCCTTCATGCGGCGGGAAGAGCGGTGGGAGCGCCGAGCCGGAACAGAACCCATCACCACCACACGCCAGGCCCCGCCATCTTGGCGAGGCCCTGAGGGCGGGACACGGCGGGAGGGGCGCGGCCTCTCGGGGAGGGGGCGTGTCCAGCCCGCCCCCGCCCAACCCGCGCGAGGGGCCGGCGAGGCGCTGAGGGGGCGTGGCCGAAGGGCGGAGATCGGCGGCGATTGGCTGCGGTTGGCAGCGGTCGGCTGCGATTGGCTGAGGGGGCGCGGGAGGGCATGCGCGCGCGCCGGCCCGGCATGGCCCCGCCCACCCTGCCACGTCCGTGCGGCGCGTGCGGCGGGGCCGGCGCGCGCGGGTGAGTGCGGAGAGGGGCCCTGAGGGGCTGCGGGAGGGGACCTCTCTGAGGGCTCGGTTTGGGGAGGGGCTCCCACCCCCGAGGGGCTGCTTCAGCTCAGGGGTGCTGTGGGGACCCCATCGAACGGCTGCGTGTATGTGGGGGGTGATGGGACTGCCCCGAAGGTCTGTGTGTGGGGCAACAGGATGCCCCCCCCCCTCCCCCTCACCGAGGGGCTGCGGATGAAGTGAGGGGGTGCCCTCAATAGGCTTTGTATGAGGTGAGGGCACCTCTCTGAGAGGTCGGTTTGGGGAAAGCTCCCACCCCCGAGGAGCAGCTTCAGCTGAGTTGAGCTGTGGGGACCCTCCGAGAGACCGTGTGTGGGGTGAGGGGGTGTGGGACCCCCCGAGGTTCTGTTTGTGAGGTGTGGAGACCCCCCCCGAGGGGCTGTGTGTGAGTGGTGGGCGTGAGGGGACTCCCGCAAAAGGCTGCATGTGAGGTGAGGGTTTGAGGGGATCCCCTCGAGGGGCCGTGTGTGAGGTGGGGAGGCCCCCTCGAGGGCTTGGCTGTGCGAGGGGTTCTGCCCCAAGGGGCTGCTTCGGCTCAGGAAAGCTGTGGGGACCCTCCAGGGGCAGAGCTGGGCTCTGTTACTCCGTACCCCAGAAGTGCGGAGCTGGCAGAGGTCTGGACAAGCACCCTCTCGGGGGTTTGAGGGTGTTCCCCGGGATGGCAGTTCACCTCAGGGGATCCCTGGGCATACCCTGCTCCCAACACACGTGGGGATCCCGGGATGCTCCAGGGAAACTTGAGCTGTGCACCAGGACGACCCACAGGCCAGAGCTCTTCTCCTTTACTTCAGTCCTTTTTTTTTATTTTCAATTGGCAGTATCCTAAGTCATATTCCTGCCTCCAGAAAATGAGTGTAGCTTTCAATTCCATCCTGCTCCAGCTGTGCCGGAAGTAGTTGGGAAAATGACTCTTAGTTGGTTACTCATTGCTCAAAGAGCATCGAAACTTCTATTCCCTCCCTGTGCTTTTCGTGTGAGCTAGGTGTGCTGTACCCCTGAGCTGGAGTTCATGAGGTTTGCTTTATTCTGTACAGACACTGTTTGAATGTTGATATGGACACTTGGGAATTCTGCGGGACAGAGGAAAAGTGACATTGGAATAGTTGAGCTGTAGGAACAGAGAAATGTGTAGAAATGTTTCTCTTTGCAATTCATCTTTCCCGCTGTTTCATTTTGAAAATTCACTCGGGATGACAGTTTGTGTTGCTGTTTAATTGCTGTAATAGCAAATTTCTTTTACTTTTATATGCAAAAGTAGGATGAGAACTGGGATTTAAAGGCCAGTGTGTACCAGCAGGTGGCATAAAAAAAGATTTTGTGTTGTTTTGTTTTTTTATTTTAAGGAATTTCAGTTGGGTTTCTGGAGCCGCTTTCACTTTTGAGGCTCATTATGCCGTGACGCTTCACATTCTGTTCTGTTCTTTCTCTGAGCCCTGAGGTGTCTTGTTTTAAAAAGTGTCATCCCAAACACTTTTTTGTTCCTGCTGTTTATTTGGCCTGACCAGTGGTGTGTGACTGCTGTATCATTCATGGTGCAGCTAAGGTAATCTGAAGATTTATAAAGAAATTAGAAGTTTTCATGAGCTCTGCTCATACCAGAACTCTGACCAGGTATTCCACAGGGGGCAGAGTAAGAATTATTTTCCTTTATCAAAGAATTTCAGGTTGGAAGGGACCTTAAAGCCCATCTCATTCCACCTGCTGCCATGGACAGGGACACCTTCCACTATCCCAGGTTGCTCCAAGCCCTGTCCAACCTGGCCTTGAATGCAATAAGGCAAATACATCCCTTTGCTTGCTGTCATCCAGAATAACCCCCAGTTCCCCAATCTCTTTAATCATTAACAGGTGTCTCACTGTCACCTTGGCACTGGTGTTTTCCCTGTTAATGGACACTGTGGAGCTGTGCTTGGCAGCTGGGCTCTGCAAACACACAGAGCAAACAGGACAGCCCAGGAGAGGCAGTTTGGGCTGTAGCTGTGGCATCATCTGCTGTGGGATGTGGTGTCTTGTGCCTCAGAGATTAAGTATTTATGGGATGGGACTGGTTGGAAAAAAGTGCATTATTCCCACTGCAGGTTTTAAATTGAACAGGAGTGCAAATGATGTTTAGACAGGTTGTTGGGAGGTTTCTTGAGAGTGATGCTTTCCTTTCCAGCGGGCTGTAAAGGTTAAATACCCTCCTCAAAGCCTTATCAGGCTGGATTTTTCCAAGATAAACACAAAGCTCCGTGTGCTGACTCTGGCTGACGTGCGCCGTGTCCGGGTGCACACGCTCTGTTAACCCAGCGGCCTCAGCAGGTGAAGGCTGAGCAGCTTCAGATAAAGTGAACAACAGTTTATTCACCTTCTGTGAACTCCCTGAGGAGAACCCCACAGTGTGCTACAGCCAGGGGAAACAACTCATTTAGAGATGAAACCATGCCTTACTCGTGTCGTTCCGTTCCAGATCTCCGGCTGCAGCCATGATGCCCGTGGCCACCGTGATGCCCGACGACACGCCCATGTTTGACCCCAGAATCCTGCAGGAACTTGACTGGAGCGAGAACACCACGACCTTTTCTCCTGCTATTTCTCCACTGGATCCAGGGGATGGGCTGGTCCTGAGACCACTTTGCACAGCTGATTTAAATCGAGGTAGAATCCTGATTTATCATCAACAGAAATGACCAGACTGAGTTGATTACATGTATTTCTTCATGAGTCCTCAGTAGATTTGGATTGCTCATTTTCTGTGATTTGGGTTGTTTTTATCAGTGAACAATTAGATGGAATTATAGAACATCCTGAGTTGGAAGGGACCCACATGGATCATTGAGTCCAACTCCTGAACCTGCACAGGACACCCCAACAATCCCACATTGTGCCTTGTCCAAATGCTTCTTGAGTTCTTGGGGTTGTCACCACATCCCTGAATGTGAGCACTTGGTACCATGGATTGGTGCTGTATTGAGTGACCCTGAAAATTTGGTTTACTGTTTAAATCCTAAAATTCAAGTAGACTCTTCCAAATACTCCACAACTTCCCATTCACCATGGTTTTGGAGAGGGAGCATGGTTGTTCATACTGTTCCCTTTAATACCACAGCAACGTGAACAGGCATCTTGGTGCATGAATTCTCCTTCTGGAATTTAGATATAAAGGTTGTTCTGGACTCATTATTTCAGGCCTACTCGAGCTTTAGCCAATCCTTCAACATTGCTCAATCCCACTGTGGTGGGCTGGTGCCATGGGGATGGTCCCTTTCCAAACAGCTGTGTTGGGTTGTTCTGTGCTATTTGATTGTGTGTCTGTCCCTCACTGAGAGTTGTTTTCCCCCCTCCTTTCCTACCAGGCTTTTTTAAGGTTCTGGGTCAGCTGACGGAAACTGGAGTTGCGAGCCCGGAGCAGTTCATCAGTGAGTACATCATTATTCCTTGGCATTTCCATAGAGCTTGCAGGGAATCAGAGGATACTGATGCTGACAGCAAATCTGCTTGGGTGTGAGGCTCCTGACTGCCTGATGCCAGAGGGAGTGATTAGTTCAGCTCCCCTGAGGCAGCCTTGGCACTCAGCCTTTGGATCCAGTTTTAGCTATCCCCAAGGGCTGCTTGGCTGGGACAGGCCTAAATTGTGAAACTGGTTTTTAGACTGAGCTTTAGATGCCTGGTAGGATGGATTATTTGGGCTGAATTTGGGTTGCTCCAAGCCCTGTCCAAGCTGGCCTGGAACACTCCCAAGGACGGGGCAGCCACAGCTTCCCTGGACAACCTGAGCCAGCCCCTCATCTCCTTCCCAACATCCCATCTAACCCTGCGCTCTGGCAGTGGGAAGCCGTTGCCCCTGGTGCTGTCCCTCCAGGCCCTTGTCCAAAGTCCCTCTCCAGCTCTCTTGGAGTCTACTTTAAGTCCCCTTTAGATCCCACTCCTGGACTGGACAGGCAGGGGGGAAGCAGCCCAGGGATTCAGGGAATCACAGGATCTAAGCCAAATTCACCACTAATCCATGTCCCCAAGTGCCACATCCACACAGCTTTTAAATCCCTCCAGGGATGGGGATTCCACCGCTGCCCTGGGCAGCTGTGCCAGGGCTGGACAACCCTTTCCATGACATTCTTCCCTGTGAGCGAGGTGAGGCCCTGGCACAGGGTGCCCAGAGAAGCTGTGGCTGCCCCTGGATCCCTGGAAGTGTCCAAGGCCAGGTTGGACGGGGCTTGGAGCAGCCTGGGATAGTGGGAGGTGTCCCTGCCCATGGCAGGGGGTGGAATGGAATGAGCTTTAAGGTTCCTCCCAACCCAAACCATTCCATGATTCTATGTGGTAGTGCCTGTGTGCAGCGATGCTCAGCAAGGAGGGTTCTCTGGGCAGATAAGGAAAAGGCTTTTGTGTAATTCCTGCTTTTTCCTGGGTTAGTCTGACTCCGGGGCTTTCATATTCTGGGGTCTTGGGTGCATCTTCCCTGTGATCCCACAGTGATTTGCAGTCAGAGGCTGTTGCAAGCATCAGACTTCACTGAAATTTAATGTGAGCCTGAATTGCCTGTTCCACTCTGTGCCTGCTCCCACAGAAACCTTTGAGCACATGAAGAGGTCTGGAGATTACTACGTTACCGTGGTGGAGGACACAAACCTGGGGCAGATCGTTGCCACGGCAACGCTGGTTATAGAACATAAATTCACTCACTCCTGTGCCAAGGTAAATCCTGCAGCTGGGAAGGGAGGGAAAGATCCTGTCCCTGACTCTGGGCATGTTGGTTTTATGGTGTTACTGTGTGATGACAACCTCAAGTTGTACCAGGGGAGGTTTAGGTTGGATATTGGGAAAAAATTCCTCATGGAAAGGGTTGTCCAGCCCTGGCACAGCTGCCCAGGGCAGTGGTGGAGTCCCCATCCCTGAGGAATTTAAAAGCCCTGTGGATGTGGCACTTGGGGACATGGGGCAGTGGTGGCCTTGGCAGTGCTGGGGACGGTTGGGCTTGATGGTCTTAGAGGGCTTTTCCAACCTTAAACATTTTAAAAATACATGTTTAAAAAGATCAAATATTTTCTGCATTTAAAAAATATATCACATCCTTGAGTGCCAAGCTAATAGTAAAAGGAAGCTTTGGCTTTTCCTAAGGAAAAGGATCACTTGGAGGTCTGTCCCATTGTCCCAGTGAGCTTTTGAAGGAGTCAGATGTGGTTCTGAGGGAGCAGATGGCTGAGGATCTCCGTGCTGGGAGTCCCAGCCAGGCTGTGAAAACAGGGAGCTGGAAGGGCAATTCCAAGGCTAACAGACACTTGCCTGTGTTTTCAGAGAGGCAGGATAGAAGATGTGGTGGTCAGCGGGGAGTGCAGAGGGAAGCAGCTTGGAAAACTGTGAGTATTCCCCACCTTTGCCATTCAGCAGCAGGTGGGCACCAAACCCTTACACCTGACACCTTCCTGCCAAGCGCCTGGGAAGAATTGAGCCAGCAGGGATCACCAGCTGGGAATAAAGTGATGTGCAGGAAAACACAGAGAGTGCTGTCAGCCCTCAGTGTTGTGGCTGTGATAATTTAACTAATTAAATATTCACTGACCCGGCATTTAACTGCTGATTTTTTGTCTTTTCCAGATTAACGTCCACCCTCACCTTGCTAAGTAAGAGACTGAACTGTTACAAAATCACGCTCGAGTGTCTGCCCAAAAATGTGGATTTCTACAAGAAGTTTGGCTATTTGGTATCTGAAGAAAACTACATGTTTCAACGGTTCTTTAATTAACAACTTCTAGGTGTTTTTGGGTTTTTTGGGTTTTTTTTTTTTTTGGAAAGACTGTTGGTGGAGGAGCTTGTGCTACAAACATTCTCTCCGTGGAAAATTTATATAGTTTATTGCTGCAAATATAACAGTCCCTATAAGTAATGAACATCAAATGTGTAAATCTTAGGGGAAAAAAAATAACTGAGGTTTTAGAAAGGGTCCTCTGGGTTAGAAAATAAGTTTAGAACTAATTTTTACTACTGCTGAGTCAAGGTGAAGCTTTTCTGTTCTAGCTGAGTTACAAAGAACTCGTTAAAGGGATGGTTTTTAACCAAAGGTATATATTTTTATCTCAAATTTTTTCTTGCATTGTATTTTTCTAAAGGTTTGTGCTTCTTAGTAGCCAAAGGACAGCCCCTGGGACTGTCCTGCTGGCTGTGCTGATGGAAGGATGATGTAGCTGGGTAAGGGATGAGGCTTCTCTTATGCAGAATTAGTGACACAGAACAGGTCTTTGTTCTGGTTTTTTCCATGACACCTCATGGAAGTGCTGGTGGTGCATCAGAAGTTTTATAGGCACTGTTTTCCAAGACTGGATTTGTTACTGTTGGTGCAGGTTGGGGAGAATCCTTACAGGCTGTGCTGAATTCCCAGTCTAAAAATGGATGTGCTTCTCACTGCAGGGCTCCTGCACTTTAGCTGATAACTTGGTTTTCAGGATAATTACTTTTTTCTGACATAAAAACCCCAAACATGGTTTGCAACAGGGCAGAGGTAACTGGGAAATTGGAATGTCTGAAGGAATGTACCCCATCCATAGTGGGGTTCTGGCTAGCTATCCATGGGAATGGGATTGGGATTGGCAGATTGAGCTTCACTTGAGAGAGCTGGGGGTGTTCAGCCCTGAGAAGGCTTAGAGCCACTTCCAGTACCTAAAAAGGAGGGAGAGGGATTTTTGTATGGGCAGATAATGCCAGGACAAGGGGGAATGGCTTCCCACTGCCAGAGGGCAGGGATAGATGGGATTTGGGAAGGAATTCTTCCCTGTGAGGGTGCTGAGGCCCTGGCACAGGGTGCCCAGAGAAGCTGGGGCTGCCCCTGGATCCCTGGAAGTGTTCCAGGCCAGGCTGGACAGGGCTTGGAGCAACCTGGGATGGTGGGAGGTGTCCCTGTTGGACTGAGATGAGTTTCAGGACCCTTCCAACCCAAACCATTCTGGGATTCACTGAACACACCTGGCCCAGTCACTGGAACGCCAGAGGGCCAGGTGGGCTCTGGTTTTGCCAGCAGGGATTTACAGCACAGCGAACCAGGAGAGAAATTGCCCTTTCTGCTCCAAAGGGAGTGTTGCTGCTGTGGAGCTTCCCTCTTGCTGTTAAGACTGGATGAATGATTTTAGCACTTTTGCCAGGGGTGGCAAGCAAATAACGTCCAAAGCCCTGTTCCCAACAGTGGTGTTTTGTGTGGGGAGTGACAAATCCCACATCCATGAATAGGGCATTATACCCAGCCGGGGTTGTTTGTGGGCAGCCAGGCCTTCCACACTGTCCTGCTTTGTGCTCTGGAGAGCGACTCTACAGTGCTGGGGGCTCTGCTTGATCTTCCTGAGGGTTCTCCACTCCATACAGTGTCTCCTTGGTGATGTCTGGTTTATTTATTGATTATTTTTTTAAGGAATATCTTTGTTTAAGCTGAATAAATGATTGCCACCTGTATCTGTGTTTCTCATGGAGTGAGGATGTACTTGTTGAGCAGCACCACCTGCTGCAGGTACCTGTTCCCCTTCTCTAGGCTGAAAAGAACACTTCCAGCAATTCCACGTGGATTTCTCTCCCCAGAGAAAGCAGATGTGCTCCTCTGACAGCATCTGCATGGCTTGAGCCCTGACTCTAATTCTCTAAAGCAGGTCCTGCTTTCTGCTGGCCCAAGTGATTGAGGTGGATTTTCTTGCCTTCCACAGTTTTAATTAATTTGGAATTTCCACTGACTTTAAGTGGATTATTTGAATTCCATGGTATCTACACCATCTAAACAGCCCCAGGCCCTCATTAAGAGTTAATGAGAAGATCAGAGAGAGGAGCAGGTGCTGTGGCCCGGCTCAGATCATTGTAAAACAGATGAATGGGGTTGAGAGCTGGGAGTTGTGGCTGCATCACAATGGCCCTGCCGGGCACAGCCCCCGCCCAGCAGCTGAAGAGCTCTTTGTTCACCCCAGAGGTGACATTCCCACCCCTCTGGAAACACAGGGGCTGGAGAGCTGAGAGTGCCCAGGCTGGGGCCTTGGAGGTGCCAGTGTGGGGTCAGGTGTGCCCCTGGGACACCACAGTCACAGGGGGGTGTTTGGAACTGGCACAGGGACAATGCCACAAGTGCCAGCACTGCACAGCCCCAGGGGGAGGGAACAGCAACTGCAGCAGCCCTGAAATTTATCCACAGTACAACGGGCTGAAGAGGAAAAAGCAAGGGGCCTTATATGTATTATTTACGTTTGTATTTTAGATCTATTTTTATATATACATATGTATATTGTGTATGTATATATAAAATCTGTATATGACATTTATAATGTATACATTTTTTTTATATACACATACACAGAGAGACTATATATATATATAGTATATAAAATCAACCATGACCTCCTTGAAACAAACACCAAACTTTTCATAAATGTCTTCCCCCTGGGAAGCTCTTCCCTGGACCACAGAGCCATGTTTTTATATAGTTTTATATATATCATTATATATAGCTATACCTGTATATTTTTTTTTATACAGCATAAAAATATATTAAAATATATATATCTCAAAATAGCAGTATTTGGACACACAGTTGATGAATCCTGGAGAATCCCAGAATGGTTTGGGTTGGAAGGGACCTTAAAGCTCATCTCATTTCACCATCCCAGGTTGCTCCAAGCCCTGTCCAACCTGGCCTGGAACACTTTTTTTTTTTGGTCAGAAACCAGCCCTAACAGCCTTACCAGTTTTTCCAGAGGTTGAATTTTACCTCCTCCCCAGGCCTTTAATTTTTTGGCTAACAGCTTTCCCACCCTGAGGAAGAGATGTCCATCTCCTTCACTCTGCTTCCCCTAAGCTGGAAAAGGGAACTTCACCAGCTTGATGTAGAGCTGTGGCTTCCCAAAGATTTGTGTTTGAACTAGGGGAAATAAAAAATAATAGTTCACCCTCTACTTCTCTTTCAGGTCCACAGTGAGGGACCCTGCTTCCAATTCCTGCCTTTAGTTCAACCCCCAAAACCAAATATTGAAACACCTACTGGCAGTGAAACTCCAGGAGACAGACACAGGAAGTTTTAAATAGGCGGCTTAGTAATAGACCTGAGGAAAATTAAATCTCAGAATCCCTTAGGATCTGCCAGGCAGACAGACCAGAATGACTGTAAAAGGCACCAGGAGGGGGTAATGCCATGAAAAAAACTAGACTGACGAAAAATCCTTAGTCATGGAGCTTGTCAGTAGTAAGTGAGCGTTCCCAGGACCCCAGACATGGACTGGAGAGATGAATCAGTGCCTTCCATCTGTGTTTCATCCCTCCCCTTCCCCAGGGACCTGCAATAGGAAGGGATTTGATGCTTCCCAGCCCAGTTCCAGCAGAAGCTGGTGGCTGGCAGTGTCTGGGAGCTGTGCAGGGCCAGGCACAGCCCCACTGCTGCCATGTGGGAGCCTCGTGCTGCAACGGCCGGGAATTCATTTCCCAACAGCCCCAGAGCATTCCTTTATGGAGAGTCAGTTCAGAGCAGGAACAAACCCTCTACAACTGCAAAACCAGCACTGCCCCCCGAGCCAGGCAGCTGGACACTGACACAATGCAGTTCTCCAGGAGATAAATCACTTCCTTTTTTCCAGCT
Source organism: Corvus cornix cornix (assembly GCF_000738735.6). Lineage (NCBI taxonomy): Eukaryota > Metazoa > Chordata > Aves > Passeriformes > Corvidae > Corvus > Corvus cornix. The sequence continues at coordinate 2,451,988 of NC_046335.1, read as the reverse complement.
GAAAAGTTCCTAACTAAAGCATCACACTAGTTATTGCAGATCTTTTTCCCCCTGAAGGAATTACACTGTTCCATCATTGTTGTAGGTGGCCGAGGCTATCAGCAGGAACAGGAACGTGCTGCTGAACCCTGGTTCAGCACTCCAAGGCCTTCACATTCCATGGGAGCAGAGGTTATGAGGCTGGAAAGCCCTGGAAAGCCTCACCCCCTCACCCTGTGTCCTGGCTCAACTACCAGCCTTGACTCCCTGAAGGAGGTTTCCTCCTCAGCTATCACCCCCATCTGTTCCAGAGCAGCTCTAACCCAGACATGGATTTCCAAACCAGGTTCTGACTCCCTGCACAGGCCCTGACAGAGGCCAAGAGCTCCACATGCTCCCGAGGGATCATCCCTCCGCAGACCTTCCCAGGAGATGCAAGGCCAGGCAAAAGAGATCCTCACTGAACAGCTGCCCTGTTCAGATGCCTGCCTTCAACTTCCCAGAGCTCTGCTCTCAGGGATCCCCCCAGCACAGGCTGTCCCTTCTGAGGGGACACAGGACAAGTGGCCATCCACACAAAGTGTATCCAAGTGCAGGGGGACAGCTGGATGCTCTGATCCCCAAATCCCGAGGCCATTTTTTCCCTGGTAAAACACAGTCTGGTTACCAAGCTCTGGATACCAAGCCCCAAATACACAAGTTTTTCTACCAGCTTTGCTCAGTGACCACAGTGCCCCCAAGGAGCCATCATTCCATTCCTGGCTTTTACACAACAAACATTGGGAAATAAAGCAGAGGCAGAACCAGGACTGTGCTTGCACAACCTCTGTGCTGCTGAGACAGGAGAGTTACAGCTGCACAAAGCACCCTGAGAATTCCCAATCTGAAAACCTTAAAGCACCAAGAAGTGTTTCCTCAGCTGAGTCTCATGTTTTACAAGACCTGAGGTGAATCCTTTAAGTCTTGATCCCATTATGGACAGTGCTCTAGGCCTCAGTTTTCAAAGACAAATCCAACTTTTACCTCAAATGATGCAACTGCTGCCTTGCAACAGCAACTACTTGAAAACCAGTTTGAGGATGCACTGTTCTAGATTGTTCAACTTGAATTAACCTTTATGTTTATGTTTCTAAAGCACATTTCTGCCACAATATATACTGAGAACAAGGTGAATTTTAGCAAACTTTTTCTTTACTAAAGTCTCTTGTTATAAATTACACAAATAACTTTATAAACAAATCCCCCCCGCTTGCATTTTGTTTAAAGTAATAACTTTATATCATACAAATAAAGAAATTTCAAGTATGAAAAGTGCATTATTGCAATAATACCTCTTTGCAAGTCCAAAAATCTTGGTTTAGAATAAAACTGTAAAGTGTAAAAAAGGAGTAAAACAATCAGTGCCATCTATTCATTCAAGAAGTCCAACATCTTAAAAATGATGCTTAGTGTGTTGCAGAGGCAGATTTACACCTGAAAGCAACATGTAATTGAAAAGAAGCTATGTGTGTTCATTGTTTTGCATTAATTCTTGTTTTGTTTTCCCTAGTTTTCTTCACCTTTCTCAGCAGGAATTCTCACTACAACCAGTGCTTGTCCTCAGCCATCACCCATTCTGTGCTGCTGCCACCTGCATGGTGCCGAGGTCTTCATCCTCCTCGTGCATCCGCTTCAAACTTCCTGCAGGAGGCAAGAGGCAACTTCAGCCACAGGAAACCAGGACATTTAAGCACTCCACATCGAAGTTTAAACTCGGCTTGCACACCAAAAGCAATCCCCCTTCCCAAGAGTTTGGGATTCTGCTGCTAAAGGTTTATGTGGGGAGTGTAAAAAGCACCTGGCACCCCCAGCAGGAGAAGCTTCTCACCTGTGCTGCCAGGTGGGACTGAGAGGGATCTCTCCAGCTGCAGAGGTGACATCATCTGGATGGTTAATTTTGCTAGATAGATGGCTTCATATTCCTGGAAAGGTCCAAAAATGTTTATTGCAATTACTTTGGCATAAAGCTTTGTGAGGATGAGCAGGACCAATTCAGAGAGCATCTCACAGTAAGGCACAGATTTGGGAGGAGGAGAATTCTTTGTTGCTTTGATGTGAATGACAAAAACCATCAGGAAAGTCAGAGGAAAAGAGAAGTTCAAGGATGACTAAAGAAACGGCTTTAAGGAACAACCAACATTCCCTTTGCAGCTCCCTCAGCACCAACCAAGACATTTCAGAGCCTCTGAATCACTGCACAAACCAGGATTTTTATTTCTCCTCCATTCCTGGATTTGCTTTGTCCAAAGCTTAGGTGTAAGGAAGTGAGGTGCCCACTCATCTTCCTCCCAAAGCTTCACTACAGCTCCTGACATTTCCTTGAAGGGTATTTGTGTAGTATATGTTCAGTCTAAGTAGAAATGTCTGTTTGGCAGGAAGATGAGTCATTAAATGGCTTTTCAGTTCTGATCAGGAATAAAAAAAGTCACCTGAAGTTGATGGACAAATCCAGCATTAGGATTAATACAGAATCTTCTTTCTTGGACATAAGTAAATGCATCCCTTAAAAAGAGAAGGAGAAAACACCTCAGTGAAAAATGGAGTTGTCCTTCAGATTATCAGTTTTTCAAAACTACAGAACCCCTAAGCTCTGACCAGAACTGGTCTGCACAACTGAAATTGCTTGCCCAAAGCAGGAAGAGGCAGCTGTACAATTCTGTTTGCCCACCCCAGTGCTCAGCTCACTTTCCAGTTCAACACAGGCTTGGAACAGCCTCTGGGGCCTCTCCCACGGTTTTATCCATGGATGGAGGCTGGTGCCTTGCTTCTCTCAGCAGCAGGTGCCTAATTCTTAAAAAAAAAGAGATGTAAACACATCTGCAGTGAAGTGAAATGGAATAATCAGCCCCTGGTGAAGTCTTAGGTAAGGCAGTTGTTACCTGCTGAGACTGAGTGAAAACACAACTGTTTCTGTTCCCTCCAAAATAATTATTCACCTCACACCACCTCAATTAAAACCTGAATACCTCTTCTTACCTGTACTTCACCCCAAATGTTTCCATTATGTATGCAATAACTAAGGCAGCACTGGAAAAAAACCAAATAAAAATTAGTAAATTAGATTTCAATTGTTTAAAAATATTTATATCAGGATGGATTATTTCCTACCTTCTAGAAATCCCTGCGTTTCCATGGACAAGAACTTTTCCTGAGAAGGGAAAAAAAAAAACCCAAATCAACCATATTTGTATAAATTGAATAAAATTCTCCATAACAAGGAAAAACCACATTTCAAAGAACTGGGCAGCAGCAAGGCACATCCAAGAAAAACAGGTTTTGTCTTCCTTCAGCCTGAATTTCTAACTACACTCTGTCCACTGGGATACAGGAACTGGGATTCCTGCTCCAGGGAGGATTCTGAGTGCCAGAATGACCACAGTGCAGATTTCAGGTCCTACATTAGAGAGGGGACAAGGAAATTTCATGCACAGAACACAGCTGTGTTTCAAGTGAAAAAACCCCAAACCCCAGAGGTTCATTTTCCAGTTAGAGGCAAAAGGAAAGAACACTTTGCTCTGAATTTGTCTAATACAGTTCAAATCAAGCATAAGAAACCCCTCAATTTAAGAAAAGCTCATATTTACATACCCCTAAGTTAGTTTTAAAGCTTTAACAACACTTTAATAAATGAAGGAAAAGTTAATAGAGTTTTACCTCCACTTTGTAAACTTCCATCAATAAATTCTTTAGTCTGAAAAGAAAAAAAAAATTTTAAGTCTCAAACTTCCGGATTATTTTAAGCGGCAGTACCACCTAAATTGGGTATAATTTTTATATCAGTCTTTATTTACAGTGACAATAAAGCACCTTTATGCAGACTTAAACCTCACTCCAACTGGACATTTGTATTTCTTTTGTACTTTTTAAACTATTCCTAAAACTGTCAGTGCAAATACAGTGTGAAGGCACCGCTGGGTTTTTTGGTGGAAGAAGGAACAAAATGCTTTTGCTCAGCTGCAAACTAAACTAAACTAAAGATACAAACCCACAGCTCAAACCAAGGGTTTGTTCTATAATGGGCACTGTTTAATTTACAAGTTACTTTTTAATTCCTCTGCTGTAAACATGTTTTAAGACACTGTAAAACTTACTTACTACTTTGAATTTGGTTTAGAATTTGATACAAGAAACATAAATACTCTTGGGCTCAAGTAGAAATTTCCCCCAGGTCAAGGTCCCCAAAATTCCCCCATGACCAAATCTCTCTGTTCTGTGCCAGTCTTTTTAAATTTTCTTTTTTTTTTTTTTGATACCATAACAAGAAGCAGCTCTTACAACTCCACCTGTTTCCATACTTATAAAAAGGAGTTAATTACACTTATTAAAGTATCAATAATAAGGTCAAGAGCTGGTAGCACTTCCAGGTGCCTCAGGCTGAGTATCCCAAATGTGAAACTGGTATCTGTTCGTTCAGAAAACTCCTGGGCAACTCCATTCCCAATCCACACACTCACCATAGGGAAAAATCGGATTATATTCTCCACTGGATTATCTGCAATATCCAAGACTAAATACCTGCAACGAAAACAGTTCCTGTGAGAACACAACACCACTGAGTTGCTACTACTGGGACACACAGAGCTGCTACAACCCCTCCCCTGCACTCACACCTGCAGGAGGAACCCAGCACAACCCCCCAGCTTTAATTCCTGCTCTAAACTCCAGAACTTCAATCTGTGAGGAAGGGAGTGAGGAATCTCCTCCAACATCTCCTGACAGATTTTCCCTCTCAGAAATCACCCAACACTGAAGACAGTTACTGCAAACTATGGATAATTCTAATCTGCAGACTCGGCCAGAGTTCAGGATGAATAAAATTCATGGTTTGGATTTAAAGTCTTTCTGCACCTCAGCACGTTTTTCAAACAGTTCTGACAACGTGAAAATACTCGGGAAGAACACAGACACAAAAGAATCTTGATCATTTCTCACCTAAATAACTGTTGGAAGTTTGGTTTAATAAAATTTGCTTCAATGTTTTGCCGTATGCATATTACATGGGTTATTCCATGTTTCTGGAGTATAGGTAGCTGTGGAGAAAGAGAAAAAATACCTTTTTTAAATTGCAGATTCGTCTATTACACAGTAATAAAAAGAAAAACTATACTTAGATACAAACTAGGGCTATATCAAGGAAAATCTGAGCTGGTTTTCTAGAATTCAGAGTGTGAAAATGCCGTATTTCAAAAAGAAAAAATTCCTAACAATGACAAAAAAGGAAGACATTCAATGAATTTGTTTGTCTCTGCCCACCTTTCACTTTGCCTGAAATTGCAAGTCCCTCCATGAGGGAGGAATTTGCAGCCAGCATTGGATTCTTGCTAGAATCAGACCATGAAAAGAAGATCCTTTAAACCATGAGGCAAATTTGCAGAGCCAAGCTGTGCCTTAGCAGTGTTTGACTTTATTGTAGGTTTAATTTTCCTTGTTTTAACGTCTGTGTGCGAGTTGCCAGCTCTTTTTGTATTGCAACCCTTCAGCAAAGGAAATAGGAATTGCTAAAGTGTCTCAAATAGTTTACATTTTCTAAGAAAAATTATATTTAAGATTCAATTTTAATACAAATAGCTCAGACCATCCCACAAATGCACCACATATTCCTTCCACTCTGGCATTTTTCACGTTCCAGTTCAGAACGGCAACCAAATTTACACCTCCATAGATACACTCGAGCAGATCTCCACAGTAACAAATCAAATCACCACAGCAAAGCTTCCCTGTGAGAGAATATTCTGAAAATCATACCTTGCTTTTCATAGCTGAAGAATATGGGCCTAAAAATAACCCAGGTAAGATTTCCTAGGAGGCAGAAGAAAAACAGACATTTAATACCAACTCAAAATGATTTGAAATACCACATTTCACTCACCTCAGACCACAGCCATGGACACAAATAATTTACACATGACTGAGATGTGTAATCAATGTCATTTATAGCAGGACAAGGGAAAAAAAATGGTTTAGCAGGATAAAAGAAACATGATCTTGGTGCAGGAGATCTTGTTTTGGACCAGGAACAAAGTGCTTGATTTGGACTGAGTTCCAGGTTGATTCCTGCATCTCACCCAGCCCCAGATCAAGTGAAGGGAACTCTTAACTTGCTTTATAACCCTGTCTTGTAATTAACTCCAAATTGCTCTCACGGAAAGAGATGCACACAGGGAAATTCTCTAGCTTTGGCCTAGCAGTGGGAAAATATCAGTTTTTAACCATTCATCTCCCCACAATAAAGATATGCAGGTGTGTAGATCTTATCTTGAGCAAAGATTTGACTGACACCATGGTAGGAAAATTTTAATTGTCCATCCTACTGGAAAACACTCCCAAGTTTAAGGCAGAAGGCAAAGCTCTGATACATTTTTAGTAATCATCTAAAAACATTCAGAAAGACAAAAATGTAATATTTGGGAGATTGCTGTTTTAGCACAGCAGAGATGCAAACACACCTGTATTCCAAGCTGGCAAATCCTCACCTTAATTAACTAATTAATTCTGTCAGCCATGGTGCTGCTTGACACTTTACAGGTAAAGACTGATTTTGATACCTGCTCTTTTTTCTCCTCATTAAATGCTCCATGGGTTTTGCCTCAAACAGTAAATAAAAGTATCCTACCTGCATCTCTCTCCTCATGGGATAGGTCCAATCCTTAAAAAAAACCATAAAAATTAAAAATAATTATATATACAACAGAGAAAAACATTCAGGCAGAGATCTGTACGTGCATTTTATAGAGAACAACCACCCTCTATGCTCTGTACAAGCTCCCTGCTGCACACCAGGCACGTCCCTGCTACCTTTCCACACGGATGCCAGCACCACCCAAGTGCAAGGAACACTATTTGGAAAGTTAATGTGAAGAAACCTCAGATATTCTACAAAGAATCCTTAAGGCTGGAAAAGATCCTTATCAGCTGTACATCCACACCTCAGCTTTCTGCTTAGAAACTTCCCTCTGAAGTGAGGAGGGGGAAAAAAGAGAAAGGGAAACAGCTTTAGAACATCCTGTACTAGTCAGAGAAGGAAAAGAATTCTTTTGGCTGGTGCATTCCCGCAGCCACTGAAAAAACAGAAGATAACAAGTGGAGCAGGTAACTCCCTTAAAATCCACACTGCCTCACCTAATGCACTTTGACTGGGAATATTCCGGATTCAGCTTGAACAGTTCCAGAAATCTGTGCTCTCCACGACCACAGCAAGCCATTACAGCGAGTCTCCACTATTCCCCACCCTACAGTAAACTGGGAAGGCTCCTCACACTGTAAATAAACACCTGTGTCCATGATCCTGCTGGTCATTTACAGCCCAACACCCCCTTCCACAGAATCCCAGACCGTCAGGACTGGGAAGGTTCACCTCCCATTCCCAGCTGTCCATTTACCACCAGAACTGCCCAGAGCAAATGCCAGGATCAACATTTCCATCCTTTGCTCCATTCTGCAGCTCTGCCAAAGCTGAACAGAAAACTGCTCAGGCAGAGACTATTCCTGTCTTTCCTTCCCTACAACTCCCACTGGCCTCTATTAACAGGCTCTTACTCATTCCTTGACCCTCACACATGAAGGAGTTGGAGCTGAGATCCCAGTTACCATCTGGAGGTAAAAAAAATTAACAAAAAGGGACTAGTCAAATATATCCAATAGACTGCATCCATTTATTTACATAACTCTGTTGTTTGATTCACACACACACACCAGCAGCTAAGGAAAAACTTCCCCTGTGTTCTGATGTCCTCAGAAGTATGGGGAAGTTAAACTTTAAATATTCCAGCTGGGAGGAGAGGTCTGGAATACAGCAGGAAATTGCAGCACTGTCCACCTGAGCACCTACACTTGTCCCAGTAGCAGCAATTTCACATTAAACCTCTTTTTACTGACACAATAAAAATCCTGTGCTTCCCTCAGACACCCCCACAGTGCACAGGGAGGATTTTCCAGCTCTTAGTAGGGGGATTAGGAAGGATTTTAGTATCAGGGAAGTTATTCCGGAAAAGAAAGCAAACAAACATTAAGCCACTCCAGACAACCCTTTGGATACCACCTAAAGTGGCAGCACAAACAGGGAAATAAAATGCACTGAAATGGGCTTTGCAGAAGACACACAAGGAGCTGAATTACTTCTGCATGTTCCAGCTGGAATAATAAACTCCTGAAGCTGAAAGGAGAAATGCTGTGACAAAAAGATGGTATTTACAGAACTGTATCCTTTGAAGGCTGACCTGAGAGGGTTCAGCACAACCCTGCTGGCTTGCTCTGTACACAAAAGCATCATTCACTCCTCCAAAGGCCAGAAAACCCCAGGTTTGTCCAAGTTTAAAACCAACCCTAAGAGCAATAAACTCTGAAAAGCTTAAGCTGCACTCCAGGAATATACAAGCACTTCAGTGGGTTTATTACTCTGTTTGTAGAATTTAAAAGTCTTAATCTGGAGCACAATGAAAACACAAATTCATCACTATTTTGGCTAACACCACATTGCAAATATTCATTTCCAATGCATCAGAGGCAGGAATTTTTTAGTCCCAACAGCTGTAAACTGGGTAAGAATTGAGCAATGCAAGTCCAAAGGGAATCAAATCCCAAAAGACAGCACAGATGTTCTGAACAAGAAACAAAATGTCACCACAGGCCCCAGACACTGGTCTTCAGTGCCCTTCAGGAAGCAAAAAAGATACAGTTTCCAACGGGATTTAGTCTGCAAAATAACTCTCTGAAAGACAGTGTTTAAGGAAAACATTTAATCTGAGATGAGTACACAAACTACTGAAAGAGTGATTTTGGTGATTGCTGACAGCCCTTCAAGGCTTTTCAAACCAACAATGCCAGATTATTCAAATGTTATGCAAAGTTATGTAAAAAACCCAATCTATTAATGGAGACTGAACTCAAGCACAGGTTCCATTTAAGGAATTCATTCATCAGCCAGGTTTTCCACACTGTCTGGAGCACCCAGCAGACAAATAACAACGGAAAGCTTCTCTTTTGATCAGACCAAATGCAAGAATTTTGCTAAGAAAACAAAGGGTGATGCCAGAGGTGGAAGGAAGAACAGCATTCCTTGCTGCCAAGGATTTGGGAGGTTCTCCAGAACAAGCGACAACTCACTGGAAGTCTCACACATCAGTATTTGCAAGACACTAAAGAGATGGAAGTGCAAAAAATAACCTCCAAACCACCAAAGTTTTAAAGATGAGCCACTCCCCTCTGACACATCTCCCTAAACAAGCAGAAGGGGGAATAAAGCACATTCCAAATCCCTCCCTTCCCCATCCCATCTCCAGCTGAAATAGATGGAAGCTATGAATTAACAGGTAAGGCTTGTCCACACTACAAAGAGCTTCTTGGTATCCAATATCCAAACGACACCAAGAGCAGCTCTGCCAACAGTTTGGGTAATTTTGTCCGTCTTTTGCCAGGGATACACCTGTTCTTCCTTAGAACAGTTTAATGGCAAAAAGTGACATGTGGGCTTTTTTCTGTAAGAGTGACCTTGGCTAGGACTTAATCTAAAAAAAATCATATTATGATTTTTTTTTTTCATTAGTTTAGCAGCCCTGACATTGAGCCTCTGTACCAAAGCAGAGAGTGTGGTTTTTAAACACAGCACCCAACCTGCATATGCCTCTCCAGAAGGAATGCACTGAAATGGATCCACGTGACGTGGCTTAACTGGTCCCTCACTGAGAGCTGAAGCCTGCAGACCCATCTGATTTTCACACATAAAAAGGGACATCCCCAGTCTTTGTCAAAGCTCAGCTCTGGCTGAAAGGCAGTCCCAGTTATCATGGTTAAATTCCTGCTGCCTTATAATTAGTAAAGCCTGTAAACCACACGCTGGCCCAGGTGAAGGGAGAAGCTCTCTCAGAGGTGCTGAAAAAACCACCAGGAAAAGAAATCGAATCAGTAGTTCAGGAATCAGACATCAGGAAGTCTTTTCTAGATTTCACTGCTGCCTCTCACCTGCTCAGCATCACCCACCCCTGCAATGACTCCTCCTATTTCCCAGACCATCACTCAAATCCTTTGGAAAAGCTGCCCACAGCTCTCAGTAAAACCTCCCTGTCCACTCCAGGTGTCCAACCCTTTCCCAACTCCCAGACAGCTCCTTTGCTGTTGATTTATAGCATCACTTTCCTCTCCACACAGATTTCTCTTCCCATCACAATTCATCACAGCAGGACTCCCACATGATGGATTGTGCACCTCAAAAACCCAGGGCTGTCAGAACCCGCTTGCCTGAAGCTGTTTCCCTGTCTAGTGAGGCTGTAACACTCCAAGTCTCTCCTCCAAACCTGCTACAAGGTTCTCCCACAAGTTGTGAAGCTGGAGCAACAGAAACTGTTACGGCAGCGCCAGCCAGGGGCTCTGACCTGCTCCAGCTCCTGCACCTGCTCTGGCCAAGCGATCTCCTGGTTCTGCCTTTAACCCCTGCACAGGAAATTAAAATTACAGCCTGACAGTGTTGTATGAGAGCACTCAGAGGGCAGGATTACATCAACTGCCAGCAGCACTGTCATCCCCCTGCCCAGGCTGCAGCTTGGACTGGGGCTGCATCCTGATCCCACAACAATGACCTCGACACAAAGGCTTTATGCTTAATTCCCAGGCAGCCCTAAGTGTCATTTACACCATGAAATGAGATCACACCTTGGGTTTGAAAGCATTTTACATATTTTATACAGCCCAACCAAGTGGAGGAGAGGGATGTTATCATTAAAGACCCCCACAAAAATCGAAATCAATTTGTAAAATGGAACAACTGCAGAAGAAAACTTGAAATAGTAAAGCAGTAGCAGAGCACGCTCAGTTGCCATCTTTTAATAAGAAAGCAGACAAACTAAACGAGGTACTGAAAGAATATTCAAGGAAAATATTTGAGTATCACTGAAACCTGTCACATCTATCACCGTGAAACGTGGTACTCAAGAGCCTCAAAATTAGCTACAAACAGGAATGAAGTGAAAGGTTGTGTCTTCAGTTTCAGTCATGCTTTGTGCTCTTGGACAGTTACATTAAAAATACGGGAGTTTTTATACAAATAGTATTATTTCAGCTGGAAGGGACCTATAGCTATCATTTAGTGCAACTGCCTGACCAGTGTGGCTTAAATATATTTTTCCCCACACAGAAATCCTGGTGCAAGTCTATTAAATTTACAAAATTAGACCAAATCCTTTCGTCCCCTCAAGGCATGGGCATGGCACTAACAACCTTAGGGAAGGTTTGGACAGTGCTGCTACCCCAAAAGTGGCTGAGGGCTGCTGAAAGAGGCTGGAGAAAGGGTGAGGTGACATTCCCACCCCTGCACAGCTGTTTCATCCCATGGCCACCACACTCAGGAAACGATACAGGGATGGAACCAGTTTTACAGGGAATTCTGTGTATTTGTCAAGAGCACTGAGACAATGGGAAGGCCTCACCAGAGACATTTTTGCTATTGAAAAGACAAAGGAATACAAAAGCAGGAAGGTGGAGAAGAGCAGTAACAGCAGGTGGGAACGACAGAGCACACGGAGGAAGGAAGAAGTGGACAACAGGGAAAGAAAGGTTATTTTAGCAGAGAGAAACACAAGCCACAGAAAAGGATAAAAGGTAAAACTAAAGGAAAAGTAGAAATGGAAAGTAGAAACAGAACAATTCTTATTTGCCCCACTCTCTAACACTGGTCCCGAAGACACCTGGTTAAACACCATCAGCACACAGGATCAGCAGCACTGATAAAAACTCTTCTCATATAATTTTATTCCAATAAAATTGGAAATAAAGCAGGGGAGGCAGAATCCTTCAGCTTACAGGAAGCACAGAGCCAAGTGCCAGGAGTGCCACACTCATATGGATTATCAGAACTGGTTGTAACAGTACAAGAATGGACTTTTTCACACCCCTCCTTTAGTCAGTTCATGAGTTGGGCTATACTGAGACAATCCTCATTTAGATGAAAATCCCCAAACACACCTTAATTCCCAAATTCTACAAACTGCTCTGCTGTGCCTGTGTGGATCCCACCGGGCTTTCCCTGGATGGGAGGCACAAGTTAATCAGGGCTGACAGACTGCTCAACTTCAGCTGCCACAGAGCACTTTTCTGATTTATGCAAAGCAGTCTGATAGTATCCCACAGAGTTGTGATCAAAATCTGTCACCTGATTTACATTTCCCAGCACAACACAGCGTTTGTTCTCCATTTTTTGGGCTCTATTACGTGGGCAGGTAAAAGAATTCTAATGATACAGGCTTCCTACTTATTTTAAAGAGTCTGCAGAGGAAGGGAAAAGCTGTGTTTTAAGGGGGTTATTTGTGTTTCCTATCAAAAGTGAGAGTAAAAAAAGTTTGATAGATTTGTTCCACCTTTAGACAGACTGCATCACTTCATAGTTAAAAAAAGCAGTCAGAAATACATTAGCATTTCAGACTAAATATAGCTGTCAAAAATGTAAATTTCTTTTCTTAAAAAAAAATCCCCATGTGCTAAAAAGAACTCAGCTTTTATGCATAATAAAAAGGCAAATATGTCTGCTTAGTCAATACGCTGCTAATTTAATTACAAAACCCATGGAGAGTCCTAAAAAAATTCTAAATACATCACGAACACTTGGCTTGCTCAGCCTGATTGCAAGCAAATATGCTTTAACAAAGAAATAAACTCGTAATTATTGTTGCGTTCTCATTATATATATCCTAGTTCTTTTTTTGTTTAAAATTTAATGGGAAAATAATTTCTATTAAATTCCTTCAATTATTCCAGTCCTTACTGACCTTCTTTCCAGAAGTACTAAGATGTCTCAGTACTAATAAGCCAACATGTACTAATTGTTATTAACCTGACCCTTTTTACTGGGTTTTTAGCCATATTTTTCCCCCCAGTAACACAGAACTTCTAAAATTTAAGAAAGTTTGAGGCCTGACCTCGGAAAATGCGCTGATTTTAGGAAAAAACCCATAAATATCTAAGCTCAGAAATGGTTCCACATCACATATAATCACTATTACTCATAAACCAGAGATATTCACTATCACCAGCCTATAAAAGAACACACGGTTCACAGACGTTCCCAGTATAAACCAGCAAAGCTTTGCCAGAATGATGAGTTCCAGGTTTTCCGGCATTTCCCAAGCTCCCAAAAGTACCACCAGCCAAGAGGTTTAAAAATCCAGCAATCCCTAACACCACTATATGGATTAGGGACAGGGCAAACAACATCCAGGCTGGAAAAGTGACCTATTTATCCAGAGCACATCCCTGCAGCCTGCCCCAGTCAATCCAGGCTGCTCTCTCCCCTCAACACTTTTGCATGTGCCAGGAAGGAATGTGATGTTGTGCAGCCAACCAGTGATGTGGCTTTATTTTTAATTATTATTATTATTAATAAAGCTGTCACATGGCTACGAGTGTCAGCTGGGAGAAGGGAGCTGGGGGTGGCAGCTGGATTGAGTTAAAGAAGAGGCAAAGCTGCACTTTTGAGCAGCAGGAAGTCAGCCAGGGATTCCCCAAGTTCTCCCTCCTCCCATTCCCAGTATTTTGAAAAAAATCTGCCAAGCCAGCATTAAACCACCCATCATCAGCTTCCTGAAATATTAGGGATCATTCCTCATTAAAGAGCCTCCTTGCTGCAATGGATAAGAGATGATCTTCTGCTTTCCAGGAAAATCTGCATTTTGTGGGCAGAATGACTTTAGTTTCCTCAGTTTGCTTCTCCAAAGCACTGTCTTAAGGACTGGGCTTAAGTCTCTCACACTTTGCTTTTAACAATTTACCTCCACAAGAACTTTAACATTCACCACTGGCTTTCGCTTTTCTGTTTCCTCCACTTCAACTATTTATTACCTTGTATTCAGAGCTTGGAATTTATTTACATGATCTTGTATTTAGATCAAGTCAAACACAAAAGTAGTATGCTGAAAGGAATTCTTAGTTTTTAGAATCAGTTCTTGAAAATCCCCACTATGTGAAGTTCTAACACACTACACATCACATTATTTAGAGACAGATCACAAAAAAAGCCAAAAATAAAAGCTACTCTGAAAGACACTGTATTATAATCTCAGTTTTCATCAGTTAAGAGTTGTTAGACTGGCAGCGAGCTCTGCTTTTATTTTTACTTTAACCCCACATTCCTCCTTACCCATTTTAGATGAAAAGCCACCCAGGCTAATTTAGTTAACCATTCTCAGACAGAACTGTGGATAACACAATTGGTTTCTCCAGAAAGAAAAGATATTTTAAAACAAACAAATTATAAGCCTCACAGGGTGGTAGATGATTTGTGTTGAGATACAAAGTGATTATAACTTTGTGAGAACAACTAAATGACTTCTAACACCTCCAGAGCTCTGAAATGACGGGGGTATTAAATCCTGACAACAAAAACAACAAAAAGAGTCACTCCCATTTTTCGGGTAATTTACCACCATAACAGCACTGAGCAATGCTGTTCAAACAGAAATAAATGCTGATGTTTAGAAATGCATGACAATCTATAGACGCCTGAAGAGCTCAGACACTCTCAGCTTCCCTCACGCAGGCTGTGACATTTCGCATTAAATATTTGAGGCCACCAAAGGGGGGGGACACTCGCGGCTGTTTGTGACACACAAAAACGAATCAGCAGCGTCCAGGGTCAGCGCCGGGGAGTTCAGCCAAGTTCAGAAATCAGACACCGCGCTGACCCGGCTCCTGTGACACCGCACGGCTCAGTCTGAGCACACATTGCCACCTGTCCTCGTCCGCAGGGAAGTCCTGGCTCTGGAACACCGTGAAAATACCTCCCCGATGGACTCACCCGAGCGCAGGATTGTTTGTGGAGGAGCGGAGAGGTGGAAGGCACCGAGTGCTCGGAAGGCACACGAAGGTAGTCCCTGCTGGGGCTGCTCACACAGGGGCAGCCAGCGGCACAGGGACACGGCCGGGGGCCTTACAAAGGCAGAGGGACACGCAGGGGGAGCGAAAGGGCGGATAACGCAGCCTGTGACACACTGAACGCAGAAAAGGGGATACAAAAAAGAGTGGGGGCTGCTACGGGTGGGCAAAAGCCAAAGGAGATGAAGCGGGAGGTGCTCCGTTCCCTAAATGTGACGGCGGCAAGATCGCCCGGAGAAGCTGTAGCTGCCCCAACCCTGGAAGTGCTCAAGGCCATGTTGGACAGGGCTTGGAGCAAGCTGGGATAGTGGGAGGCTTCCAGGCCGGAGGCACCAGAGACGGGAGATACCGGAGGGCCGGGGGTCTGCGAGGGCGATGGAGGGAGCAGAGCCCAGCAGCGACCGGGGAGGGAGGATGCGGTCCGTGGTCGCAGGGGGTGTCACCAGCACAGGGCGGGACACGGACCCGCGGCCTGCGATGGATCCCAGCGGGAGCCCCGCGGGAAGGGGCGCGGGAGGCACCGCAGGGCTGTGAGGGGAAGCCCCGGCGGGGCCGCGGGCCGGGCGTGTGCGGGGGGCCGGGACCGGAGCTCCCGCTCACCTCAGAGTCCTCTTTGGCCTGCGGCAGCGCGGGGAAGGCCGGCTTGGCGAGCTCCATGGCCGGGCGCTGTCCGGGCGGGGCAGGACCCGGGGCAGGGCGGCTATTTGGGCAGCGGGGCCGCGGGCTCCAGCTCGGGAGCGGCAGGAGATGGAGGCGGCGAAGGAGGAGGCGGCGGCGGCGCGCTCAGCCGCTCGCGCCCGGCCGCCATGCTGCTGCTGCTGCTGCTGCCGCCTCTTCTTCCCTCCTCCTCCTCCTCCTCTTCCCTCCTCTTTCTCCTCCTCCTCCTCCTCCTCCTCCCAGCCTCCCGCCCGCCCCCGGGCCCGCTCCCCCAGCCCCCGCCCCGCTCCGCCCCGCTCCGCCCTTAGCGCTCTCCTGTCTCCTCCCGGGCAGCTATCTCCCCGGTTCGTTTAATGAGCCCGCTCGCAACCCCTAAATTCGGAGTAATTCACCCCAAAGTTTCAGTAAGGGGCGCTTCGCCCGTTAACGCTGACCAGGGCCCGGCTCGGAGCGCCTCCGGCCGGGCGCGCTCCAGGCACGGCGCGGCCATTAACGCTCCCTGTCTCCGTCCCCTGACATTCCCCAGGGCTCCTTCTCACACGCCCGCTTCCATCTTGGCTCTATCGCCCGTGGGAATGACGCTGCTGCCTCACGTTTTAGCTGGCAACGCCAAGCGGGTCATTTCTGGACTGCCCAGGGAGGCGGTGGAGTCCCCATCCCCGGTCCAGGGAACGCCTGGACGTGGCCTCAGTGCTCTGGGTTGGGGGACGAGGTGGGGACTGGTCACAGGCTGGACTCGATGATACCGGAGGTGTTTTCCAACCTGGGATGACTCTGGGATCTCCAATCAGCTCCTCTTTGTGTGAGTGATGCCCTCAGACACCTCAGTGCTGGGGCAAGAATCTGTTTTATTGCTTTTTGAGGTCCCATGCTCTGATAACTCCAGGAGAGCTGGAGAAGGACTTTGGACAAGGGCGTAGAGAGACAGGACACAGGGAATGGCTTCAAACTGCCAGAGGGCAGGGCTGGATGGGAGATTGGGAACTGGGAATTCTGCCCTGGGAGGGTGCTGAGGCCCTGGCACAGGGTGCCCAGAGAAGCTGTGGCTGCCCCTGGATCCCTGGAAGTGTTCAAGGCCAGGTTGGATGGGGCTTGGAGCAACCTAGGATAGTGGAAGGTGTCCCTGCCCATGGCAGGGGGTTGGAATGAGATGGTCCTTAAGCTCCCTTCCAACCCAAACCATTTTATGATTCTATGAGACTTCACTTAAGCTGCAGTTTTTCATTCCTGTGCTTTTTGGTGAACTAAAAACCTACACTGGTGTCACTGGAATTTCTGAGGAAAGCTTAGTCAAAGCAAGCAAAGTTAATGGGTTGGTTGCTTAAATAAAATTGCAAGTCTCCTTTTGGAAATACTAGCCCTGGAATTTTAGTCTCAGTTTTTATTTCTAATGCACCTTTCTGCTCTTTTTACTAAATAAAACTTCGAGAAACCTTCAACAATCACGTTTCAGCAACCACTCCCTCAGCCAAAGGCTCAGCTCGCTGTTCACACCACTGTAGTGCTCGGAAATGGACTTTTATCTCATGTTCTCATTGTTCCAGGCACGCTGGCTGTACAAGCTGCACTCAAAAGGGCGTTAAAACTAAACCTGAGATTTGCATCTTTACACTCCTGACACAGCCACAGTAGGAAGAAAGGTCTGTAACAGCCATATAAACAGGGAAATATTGTTGCCTGTCCTGTTTGAACTGTTCTACACCTTACACTACCTGTTTTATCTGTGATGGGAAAGGAAACAAAACTACAGCTGTTAAAATTGCCAGGCAGATGCTGTGTGTTTCCTGAAGTCAAAAGCTAATCTAATGTACTTGCCTGTCAGCTGAGCATGCCCAGAGTAATCCAATTAGGATAATTAGAAGCAGCCAGAAGTGGTTTAGTGCACTGCTACTCCAGTCCAACATTCAGGTGAGCTGCACAGTGCAGTGGATCTGTGTGCACCCCTCAGGGTGGAACTGCTTGGAAAACAAAGCAGATGCCCTTAAAAAACACCACCACCTTGTTTACTTCTTGCAATAATTAAACACCAGCTCAGGTAAATCCTATTCCCAGAATTCAGCAGCAAATGAATGTGCCCAGGTGGGCAAAAAGGCCAAAGGCTCCTGGCTTGTACCAGCCACAGCGTGGCCATGGGACCAGGGTGGTGACTGTTCCCTGGGCTGGCACTGCTGAGGCACCTCCAGTCCTGGGGGCAGCTCCGGGCCCCTCATGGAAAGGACATGCAGGGGCTGGAGCGTGTCCAGGGAAGGGAACGGAGCTGGGAAGGGGCTGGAGCCCCAGGAGTGGCTGAGGGAGCTGGGAAAGGGGCTCAGGCTGGAGCAAAGGAGGCTCAGGGGGGACCTTGTGGCTCTGCACAGTCCCTGACAGGAGGGGGCAGCCGGGGGGGTCGGGCTCTGCTCCCAGGGAACAGGGACAGGAGGAGAGGGAACGGCCTCAAGGTGCACCAGGGGAGGTTTAGATTGGATATTAGGGAAATTCCTTCATGGAAAGGGTTGTCCAGACCCTGCCAGTCCCTCCTCTCTCCAAGGGACATGCTGCCTCTGTTTGGAATGGGAGGAAGCAGGACTCCAATCCCTACACCAGAGAAAAGTTGCTCCTCAAACTCAGAAGACACAAAATTCACCTCTCTATGAGAGCTACATACAAAGTCCACCAGGATAAACAGATTTAAACAGGTTTTATTCATAAACTGTTTGGGGAAATGAGATTTACTGATATACAAAAAGTCAAGAAATGAACTGACTTTCTTCTGTTTGTGAATCCCTTCAGGCACGTTTATAAATTCCCACCATAATTGCTAAGGGAACAACACATCTCCACACACTTGACTGAGCCTGGGCTGTAATGAACATTGCATTTCGGAATTGTACAGAAACACACTCCTGTAGCCAACTTGCAACTAGCATTCCCAAAATTACTAGCTACATGCTACACAAACACTTTACAATGATAATCAAGAGGTACATTATTTCTCTCTTTTTTTTATGCATTAACCCCGTAGGATGTGTACAATCAATCACAAATTCTATGGTTAATTTACACAGGTTTGTAGTCAAGCTTGGACTCCAGCTTCTTGGAATCAGCCACTTTCCTGACAGCTTTCATGAAATCTTCCTGAACTACGAAGTCATGATCGGCACGGATCGCAAACATCCCTGGGAGGGAGGATTTAACAGTGTGAAGACAGAACATGAAGTTTCACTCAAATCCAAATGAAAACAGATCCAGGTTACACTGTCTGCATGTGGACCTTCCCATGTCTTGGATGTTGGGAAGAGGAGGGAATTCACCTTTCTGAACTAGGGGATTACTAAAAAGAAAACTTGTTTAAACTCTGAGTGTGCATTTAGTGTGTTACTTAGCCTGCCCATGCAGGCAAACCCCGAATGCACAAATTTTCATGTGGAAAAAGCATAAAATAACATCCACTCTCCAGGCACACAGGTACCAAGAGCCCTGAACTCTCTGCAAAAAGGAGAAAAATGGGTACAATCACTGTTTCTGGAATGTAACTGGTTCTAATGAGACAGTGGGACACATCATGATCAGCCAACAAGTGGTTGGCTCAGATGAGCTCAAGTGAAATGTTCCAGCAGGATGTTTATGAGCTCCTGGGTTTAATCAAGAGAGGAACAGCTCCAAGGTTCAGCATTATCCAAGATTTAGCACATCCAAATGAAGAGTTAAGGAATTACCTGCTTCAGTACAGACATTTCTCAAGTCTGCTCCGTTGAAGCCATCTGAAAGTTTCACGATTGCTTCATAATCTGTTCATAAAACACCAATGCCCGTTAGGAATAAATCCCCTTTCCCATTAGGGATGCCAATGAAATACACATCCAGCTACCAAACAGCCACTTGGATTTCAGTGCAAACAGAGAGCTGCCCACTGGGCTGATAAATTAACTGGAATCATCAGCTGTATCAGCCCTTCCATTAAAACAGAAATGTGTGGCAGCCAGAAGCTCATGTTATATAATTAAATCCCAAAGTTACCATCTTGTGGTTACAAGAATCAACGTGAAGTGCAAAAACTCCATCAGTGCAATGTTCTTATCATTTAAATGATGTAAAAACCCAGAAAACTTATCTCCAAGTGATCATAACTCAGTCCCTTTCTACTTCCAACACTCCGTCTAAGAAAGACATTTAATTGTCTTAATATATTCAGCCTGGTATTTTATGCACACATATTTACTAAGAGTGGCCATGGTTATAATTCAGTGGGAATCAATTTCTAATCCACTGTGTCTGTTGAGCCTCCAGCAAGTTCTGATTTTTGCAAGCTGCTTATTAAAATTATCAACTCCCTGGAAAACTTTTCAGTTTCCCTTCTGTATAAAATTCCAAACATTTGAACTGAATGTTTTTATCTCAGGAATCCAAAAACACCTAAAGATGAGAAGTTCTTCAGCTGTATTTTAATTCCATGTAGTACAATGTCATATAAAAATTCTTTTCGTAATTGGAAAGTTAAAAAAACCTAAGTGAGGGGACTAAGCAAGGTTGAACAGTGCAAGGTTTGTGAGTTTAGGGTTTTCAGCAGACACCAGGACTGAAGCAGGAGAATCTCTTGCTGGAACCTGAGCAGGTTCTTACCTTTGGATTTTAATGCAACTCCCACCTCACCCTGCTGCTAAGTCCTGGCCTTCTTTTTGGGATATCAAAGCTGAGTATCACAGTCTTTCCATATCACATTCAGGAATTTAGCAAGGACCTGACACCTCACCTTGTGCTGAATGGCAGAAGGAATGATCCTACCCTGCTCCACTCCAGTGCCAAAGACATGAGAACAGGATGAAGTAGAATCCCACAATGGTTTGGGTTGGAAGGCATCTTCAAGACCATCTCCTTCCAACCCCTGCCATGGCCAAGGGCATCCTCCACTTGCTCCAAGCCCCGTCCAACCTGGCCTGGAACACTTCCAGGGATCCAGAGGCAGCCACAGCTTCTCTGGGCAACCAGGGCCCCACCACTCTCTCAGCCAAAAATTCCTTCTCAATATCCCATCTAACAGTGTCCTCTGGTGCTGCCTTGTCCTGCCACTTCTCCTGCCACTCCATGCCTTGTAAAAAGTTTCTCTCCAAGAACTTTACCTCAGGTTCACGATTTGCTTTGGAGCTCCTTCTCTCTCTTAGCCTGCAGTCACATGCAGGTTTAAGCCAACACTGCTGCTAAGAAAAGCAATGCCCATCCCTGGCCCTCCCCCAGCTCGCTCCTGCTCTCCCTGTGCTGAGCTGCAGCTGTTGATGCAGCCAGATGGTGACCGGGATCAGCTCCAGGGGCTGCAGGAATCGCTGCTGTCAGCACAGAGGGGGTGGGGGTGGCATGGGGCCCTGGGGCACTGCTGCACTCCCAGGCAGCCAGCACTGCTTTAAAAGCAAATCCCAGCCCCAGTTTCCTCCAGGAAAGCCGTGAGGAGTCACTGTGAAAGCAGGACTCTGGGCAGCTCAGAGTAACACAGTCCTTAAATAAACCTTCCCCGTTTTATCTTCTTATTCTCCCCTTATGTTCCTGAGAGAACAATCCACACCACACCCAGACAACAATTTTCCTTATGCCATCTCCAAACTCCCAAGGTTTCTCCCTGACTTCTAAAGATTGTTGCTTTCAGACTTCTTCATTAACAGTATTTCTTTCATTGAGGGGTGAATGAAAACACTCTCTACTTGCACTAAAAGCTGTGCCTTTAGAAACAGGAAACTGCCTGATGAGAACCACGTTGATTTTCCAGTTTCCAGCTGTGCTCCAAGGGTTTATATTCTGTTTTCCTTTTCAAAGACTTAACAACAGTTCAATCACGATGCATTAAAAAATAAAAGAAGTAGAATTCCAAGAGGGGAAGTTGTGTGGGCACAACAAAGAGTGTAAATGTGGGAATACAGTCAGAATCACTGTAACAACTCATCCTCTTCCCACTTTTACAAACAGCAGTAGGAATGACATCCAGGTTAACTCCCTACTTACCTATTTCACCATGTTTAGTGATAGGACCTGCGTGAATCTTCAAAATATCTAATCTGGCTTGCTCATTTGGTAGATCGATATCTAGAAAGAATTATAGCTTCAATAAAAGCAGAAACCCAGAATTCCCATGGGAT
The DNA here is from genome assembly GCF_000738735.6 of Corvus cornix cornix. Lineage (NCBI taxonomy): Eukaryota > Metazoa > Chordata > Aves > Passeriformes > Corvidae > Corvus > Corvus cornix. The sequence goes on along the minus strand of NC_046335.1, from coordinate 2,430,359 downwards.
ATATCCTCCTTTCAGCCACTGGGAAGCAGAAACTCACGGATTTTTCTATCCAGCCTTCCGGGCCGCAGCAGGGCAGGATCCAAGGTGTCAGGTCTGTTTGTAGCCATGATCATTTTAACTCTGTGCAGAGTGTCAAATCCATCCATCTGATTCAACAACTAACAGGAAAAAGAACTTTGGTGTCAAACAACCCCAAACCTTCACAGTCTGATTTGTTTTCCTGCCTAAGTATTTTCACCAAGATGAAAAGCTCTGAATATAAGTCAATAAAAAAAAATCCTACAAGGGCTCAAGCTCCCTGAATATTCCATTCCAAGCAATGAAGAGCGAGCTGAAGAGAGACACTGAAAATGCTTTGCCCAGAGAAAAGGACATTGAGAAAAGCTGAGCTCAAACATGAAACACTTGACTAAAACAATGAGGCAAAGAAAACACTGCAAGGACTAAAGGAGCCAATGGCTGCCTGACACATTTGGACTGTAGTGCACCAAGGCCAGGACATTCCAATTAGACTTGAAGAACAGCCTCTGGAATACTAATCCACACACAGGAAGGCGTTTCATTGTGAGCACTCAAAGCACTTTGATCACAGTGATTTCATTCTCTGTGGAAGGCAGACACATTCTTTTGAACCAGGCAAACTGTTTGCAAACACAGGCCAAGGAAGGTTCCCATTAGCTTCAGAATTCCTAACTGTCACCAGTGGTTTTAATATTCTCATCACACGACCCAGTTTACCAAAGCAATTAACACAGAAACAAAGAAATACAACTGCTCCTCCTAGCTTTGAAAAGCCAACTCTAACACTCCAAAACTGTTACAGACAAGAGTCTTTGGGACTAAAAGGGTTAGAAAGGGGGCCCTCCAACCTTCAAAGATGCAGGGAGCAGCAGTAAGCAAAGGAAAATATCCCAAATAATTACAGCAGTTTATAAGATTCAATTAATATCCACACTGAACTCATGGCTGAGTTATCAGGATGTGCAGCTGCCTTTTGTAAAAGCAGCACTTAGTTCACTTCTAGTTTAAGATTATGAACCCAGAAAACATTCTGCCAAGCCAGAAACCAGGTAACAATTCACAGCTGTATTATATTTAACGTGGCTGTTCAGGACACAGTCAGGAACTGGACACTCACCTCCATCAGAGTCCTCTGAATTTCTCTGTCAGCTGATGTGCCTTCGGAAAAGCGGCGCCCACCTGCAGCACACCAAATCATCAGTTCAGGTATTTGCCTTTTGCCTCTTAAACAGGGGGGAATTGGCTTTATAGCTGATTTCAGCCTTAAAAGGAGAGCCCAGCCACTCCCCCAAACCATAAGCCTTACCAATAGCATCGATCTCATCCATGAAAATGATGCAGGGCTGATGATCTCTGGCATAATTGAACATCTCTCGGATCAGCCGAGCGCTCTCGCCGATGTATTTGTCCACTATGGAACTCGACACCACCTTGGGAAGCACAGAGGACATGGATGAGGAGGCTGGAGAGCAAACAGACCCTATGTGTGTGAGGGCACTGCCATTACACACCTTGAGGAAGTTGCAATCCAGCTGGCTGGCAACTGCTCTGGCCAAAAGGGTTTTTCCTGTACCTGGGCAGACAAGAGATTGAAGCTGTTTGATTACTAGCTCAACACTGCCTGCCAGTGACTTGGGAAAGAGGGGAAAAAAGAAAGGGAAAGGGAGAAAAGGAAGGGGAGAAAAGGAAGGGGAGAAAAGGAAGGGGAGAAAAGGAAGGGGAGAAAAGGAAGGGGGGAAAAGGGGGAAAAGGGGGAAAAGGGGGAAAAGGGGGGAAAAGGGGGGAAAAGGGGGGAAAAGGGGGAAAGGGGGAAAAGGGGGGAAAGGGGGGAAAAGGGGAAAAAGGGGAAAAGGGGAAAGGAGAAAGAAAACAGGAGAGAGGGAAGAGAGAGGGAAGAGAGAGGGAAGAGAGAGGGAAGAGAGAGGGAAGAGAGAGGGAAGAGAGAGGGAAGAGAGAGGGAAGAGAGAGGGAAGAGAGAGGGAAGAGAGAGGGAAGAGAGAGGGAAGAGAGAGGGAAGAGAGAGGGAAGAGAGAGGGAAGAGAGAGGGAAAGAGAGAGGGAAGAGAGAGGGAAGAGAGAGGGAAGAGAGAGGGAAGAGAGAGGGAAGAGAGAGGGAAGAGAGAGGGAAGAGAGAGGGAAGAGAGAGGGAAGAGAGAGGGAAGAGAGAGGGAAGAGAGAGGGAAGAGAGAGGGAAGAGAGAGGGAAGAGAGAGGGAAGAGAGAGGGAAGAGAGAGGGAAGAGAGAGGGAAGAGAGAGGGAAGAGAGAGGGAAGAGAGAGGGAAGAGAGAGGGAAGAGAGAGGGAAGAGAGAGGGAAGAGAGAGGGAAGAGAGAGGGAAGAGAGAGGGAAGAGAGAGGGAAGAGAGAGGGAAGAGAGAGGGAAGAGAGAGGGAAGAGAGAGGGAAGAGAGAGGGAAGAGACGAGAGAGGGGAAGAGAGAGGGAAGAGAGAGGGAAGAGAGAGGGAAGAGAGAGGGAAGAGAGAGGGAAGGAAAAGGAAAAAACAGAACAGAAAGGGAGAAAAGGAGAAATAAAGCAAGCTCTTGCCACAGTCTGAAAGCCACAACCAACCACTGGTTCCCCTTTGCTGAGACTCACCAGGGGGGCCGTAGAGCAGGCAGCCTTTTGGAGGGATGATTCCCACACGCTGGAATAATTCTGGGTTTGTAAGTGGCAGTTCAATGACCTGTGAAGGAACAGAGAACAAACTGAGACTCTGTGGTTTAAAACAGTTAATGGTGCACCTGCCAGCCTGTTTTTCATGTATCTGCATTTTTATTTATTGGCAGCATTTTTGTGTGAGGAACAGTTAAGTAAGAAATTGTCAGAGATCCTATGGATCAATCCACACCCCTGCCCTGGCTCTGCAATGGCTGGTTCCTCTCAATGCTCTCTGCTCAAATCACATCCCTACTATCTTAATTCCACTCCCCAAAACAATCCTGGTGGTTTTTGAGCAATATTCCAGTCTGTTTTGCTGGCCCTCCCACTTGACTTCATGGCATTCCCACAGCTAAAGGGTCTCAGATCCTTTAAATCCTCTTCACTATAGGATTATCTTCATTTTAGTCCCAATCCAAGCACTTTAAATGAAGCATGGAAAGCACTAATCTGAGAGGATCCTTGAACAGCCTGATGGTAGTGTAGGACAAACATCAAAAAGGTGGTTTTGCCCTGAAAAGCTTCACTCAGAGCATTTATCAGTGTCTGGTGGGGGGTTTGAGGCACTGGGTACCTCCCGTAACTCCCGGATTTGTTCCGACAACCCTCCGATCTCGGAATAGGAAACATCTCCTGGGTCTTCATGAGACATGTTATAAACCAGTGGATCCACTTCCCTGGGCAAGTATCTGGAAAACAAGAGTTAAGAGCAGATGTTTTTCACTGTGCAGACACATTGGTAAATTTATAAAGTTATTTCCATCAGTTCTACAGCAAAATGAAAATTATTTCTTCTCTTCCCACCTTATGTGCTGAAAAAAAACAGGAAAAAACCCAAACCTAGCAAACTTTTTGAAGTTTTAAAACACAGCTTAAAAATTGGCTGAAAATACCATAGTTATTTTTCTAAAGGACATCCAATTACTTTTAAAATCATATAAAATAGACACACTACTCTTCCCTCAAAATAACTGTCCTTATTTAAGCATTGCTTCGCAGAAAATGTTTACAAAATATTACAGAACTGATTATTCCAAGCTTTGTGTAATGTTTTCCCCCCTTTTTATGATGAGAAGAGCAGAATCCTACCTCATAATAGTCAGAGTGGTCATGTCCAGAGCAACTCTTGTCCCTGGCTTCAGCTTACTCTTGTCAAGCTAGCCCCAAAAAAAGGAATTCTGTTAGAACCCCACTCCAACACAATCCCTCATTTTAGCCAAGAGGTTCACTGGAGTTTGCACTCCTTGCTGCATCCCACACAAGTAAAAACAAGGCTACTGTGTGACACACCAAGCAGTCATTAACTCACCTCCACCACTTTTAAAATAAAGATTATTTTCTAGTCCATCATTAATTTTTAATTTTACTGCTGTCCATCTGACTGGATCAGCGGGATCTAATCCTCCCCTCTGCTCCACACAGAAACAGCTGTTTCAGAGTAACTGAACAATCCTCACAAAAAGTTGCACATTTTCCTGTGTCATTACTTCCCACCTTTGAAGTCAGCTGTTTGATTATTCTCTTTCACCTCGGATGCCTCCTCTCCTGCCTCAGCAGTTTTTGTCTGCTTATTCCATTTTAATGGGATTTTTAAACACATTCTAGTACACCCTGCTAAACCCTGCTGGAATTAAAAGAGTTTCTCACCTTGTCTTTCAAAAACTAATTTCTCCTGAGCTTTAAGGACAAGGACACAGCCCATGCTGGATGGGATGTTGGAAGGAATTCCTGGCTGGGAGGGTGGTGAGGCCCTGGCACAGGGTGCCCAGAGAAGCTGGGGCTGCCCCTGGATCCCTGGAAGTGTCCCAGGATAAGTCTGGACAGGGCTTGGAGCAGCCTGGGACAGTGGAAGGTGTCCCTGCCCATGGCAGGGGGTGGGACTGGATGTGCTTTTAAGGTCCCTTCCAACACAAACCGTTCTGGGATTCTGGGACATGGCATCTGCACAACAAGGATTCCAACAACCCTTTTCCAGGATTCCTGGAAGCTTCCCATTGCCCCTGCTGGGGGATTTATAAGGTCCCTTGCCACGTGGGTTCTTGACCCTCTGGCAGGGTTTAGGATCAAGCAGTCCCTCTTCCCTTACTGGATCACTACTAAGGCCTCTTTCCAGCTCCCTTATCCAAAGAACTTTGTAACAGCTTGGAATTCTCTCAGATTCAACTCTGCCCAACAGATTTAAGCTATACTGCAGTGAGAAGAAAACAAAGAGAAACCACTTGACCTTCTTAGCTAATGCACTTGAGAAAGGGAAGTAATTTTGCTCCCAGTTAAACAGCCTTGCTCTCCTCCCTCCTGAGCAGCAGCAGCTCAGCCACGAGGGCTTTGATCAAAAACTCGTCCTTCTAGTCCGGAAGAAATTGTTTGTCTTTGATATTTTGACATTTTGAAAACAATCATGGTTTGGTTTTTTTTTTTTTTTTGAGCCTCTGGTAGCAAATCAAGGATCTTTTAAGATAAAAGAGTGTTTTTAGTAAAGAATAAACTCCAAAGTGTTGCAATGCCAGGTTCATCCAAGGACAACCTATTCCTTAGCATTCACCTCTGTTTCAACACAGAATATCAAGATTACCTCACATGCCCCACAGTGGAATTAAGTTTACTTATGTCTCAAAATTCTGTAATGAACATCTGTTTCTCTCCAGAAAGAGAAAGAAAAAAATACAGATATGGATAAAAATAATGGCTTCAAACAGACAGAGAGTAGGGTTATATGGGATATTGGGAACTGGGAATTCTGCCCTGTGAGGGTGCTGAGGCCCTGGCACAGGGTGCCCAGAGAAGCTGTGCCTGCCCCTGGATCCCTGGAAGTGTCCAAGGCCAGGTTGGACAGGGCTTGGAGCAGCCTGGGCTAGGGGAAGGTGTCCCTGCCCATGGCAGGGGGGTGGAATGGGATGGGCTTTAAGCTCCCTTCCAACCCAAACTGCTCCATGATTATGAAATATACTGAAATAATATTAAATCTAAAGTTCAGCACTATGACAGCAACAGTCACAGCACAGCAACAGTGACATTATACAATTATCAATTTTCATAATAATCAATTTTCAGAGAGTCCAAAATCAGGCAGAAGGACAGAGTTTTGACTCAATCAAAAGAATAAAACACATGCAAGGTCCCAAGAATGCTGTGGACTGTTTTGTCTCCAGGAGGAAGTTACACTACCACCACGCACAAAGGGAGAGGGGAGCAGGAAACACCTCGCCCCACCAAGGACCCAGTGGATGAAATGCAATGCTAATACTCCAGACGAAAAACAATTTTAATAAATATTCACACAGATCAATTCACCTGACGGCGACAGCCAACCACGTATCTTGGTCCATTTGTTGCCTTCACAATGACTGGAGAGAGAAAATTAGAGGAAAAACCCAAATTTACTCAATTCACCCTCTGAGTGGTGTTTCTGACCTATCCAGAATGCTTTTCTGCCAATAATCTGATCACCAGTATTTTAATTCTTTACTTCTCCATAACTTTAACAAGATTTAAACCTCAAAAGCTTATTATTTTATGACTGCCCCATCCCTGGAAGTGTTCCATGCCAAGCTGGACAAGGCTTGGAGCAGCCTGGGAGAGTAGAAGGTGTCCCTGCCCATGGCAGGGGTTGGAATGAGATGGGCTTTAAGGTCTCTTCCAACCCAAACCATCCCATGATTCCATGATTTTCACAATCTCAGAGAATGTAACAGTTCAGCATACTTACATTTCTCCTCTGTCAGCTGTTTAAGAACCTCGCCAACAATCTGCAAAAGAGCAAATCCAGCATTAGCCTAGAAAGAAATTAACATTGCAGAGCTCAGACACACAGAGAAAACCTCCCTAACCCAAACACTTAGTTCCTGATGTCAAGGTCCCTGTTTGTTTTACCTAGACTGTCCCCACTTTCTTTTTCTTGATGCCAAAAATGGATTTAAAGGTTACTTCCAGGCACATTCACTGTCAACAAGCAGCACAGGATGCCAACACCTCGTTTCTCTCACATACCTGCCCAACGCTCTGCAAGGCCTTGAGATCATTTTCTGACTTCTCATACTGCTTGGTGAGCTCTTTCAGCTGTTCCCTTACTAGAAAAGGACAGAAACACAGGATTTTGGTAACCTTCAACCCCACAAGAACACGGGGCCTGACCCTTTTCCAGCAGCAAAGCACAGGAAAAGCAAGACTGTGGGACACCAGCAAACCCAGCAAGTGACCCTCGTGCGAGTGTGGAGAAGGGAATGGAGCTGGGGAAGGGGCTGGAGCAGCAGGAGCAGCTGAGAGAGATGAGGGGGCTCAGCCTGGAGAAAAGGAGGCTCGGGGGAACCTTCTGGCTCTGCACAACTCCCTGGGTGCAGCCAGAGGTTCGGGCTCTGCTCGCAGGAAAAAGGCACAGGACAAGGGGAAACGGCCTCAAGATGTACCGGGGAGATTTAGACCGGACATTAGGGAAAATTTCTTCATGGAAAGGGTGGTCAGTCACTGGGGAAGGGCTGCTGATGGCAGTGGTGGACTCCCCATCCCTGGAAGTGTCCAAGCAATGGCTGGACGTGACACTCAGTGCTCTCGTCTGTTGACAAGGCGGTGACAGTCCCAGATTGTTCTCGATGATCTTCTCAAGCCTAAATGATTCTGTGACGCTCCGGAGTCCTTCCAAGGGGACCGGGACCCAGCCCTTCCGCTGGAAGCACCCACCGCCGTCCACCCCCCGCTCCCCGGGGCCCGACCAGGCCCATGACGAAGCGCGGGCCGAGCCGCGGCCGCCGCGCTCTCTCCCGGGGCTCCGCGGGGCGCTCAGCGGCGCCCACCCCCGATCCCCTCACCGCCCGCCGTGCCCGCGCTCACACTCCTTGAGGCGGCCGTCGATCTCCTTGTGCTCCAGCAGCTTCTTGCGGTAGTCCTGCAGCGCCTTGTCTCTGGGGTCCGCCATGACGAGCAGCCGCCGCTCATAGGGAATGCCGGGAAGGGCCATGGCGGCGGGGGGGGCGCTCCCGCCCGGCCCTCAGCGCCGCGCAGCGCCCCCTGCCGCCGCGGAGGACAGCGGCCTGTCGCGACACGCGGCTGCTGTCGTGAGGGGCCGCGCGCGGCGGGACCATCAGCTGCGATAGGCGCGGGCTGTGCCTTGGAGGGGAGCTTAAAGATACCTCGTTCCACCCCCTTCCACCACACCTCCCGCTGTCCCAGGCTGCTCCAAGCCCCAATGTCCAGCCTGGCCTTGGACACTGCCAGGGATCCAGGGGCAGCCACAGCTGCTCTGGGCACCCTGTGCCAGGGCCTGCCCACCCTCCCAGGGAACAATTCCTTCCCAATATCCCATCTAACCCTGCCCTCTGGCAGTGGGAAGCCAAGAAAAATGTTGGGATTTCACTCCCTTCCCGTGGCTCTGCAAGGGACCTACAACAGAGATGAGCTGCTCCCCCAAATCTTGCTTTACCCCGGGAAATCATCCCAAAATATGTGCCAGGGAAGGCTGCTGGCATGGGAAGCCTTTTGGCTGCTGTCACTGCTGGGGAGGGATCAGACACCTTCTCCTCGTGCTGTGCCTCAGAGTGGATGTACTCCGGGTGAAACCCAGGTTTGGTGTCCTAGAATCCCTTAATGATTTGGGTCGGAAGGGACCTTAAAGACCATCCAAGCCCCTGCCATGGGCAGGGACACCTTCCATTATCTCAGGTTGCTCCAAGCCCCATCCAGCCTGGCCTTGAAAACTTCAAGGAGGGGGCAGCCACAAAATAATAAGCTTTTGTAATTTAAATCTGGTTAATGATTTGGAGGAGCAAAGAATTAAAATATTGGTGATCAGATTATTGGCAGAAAAACACACTGGGTAGTTCAGAAACGCCACTCAGAGGGTGAATTGAGTAAATTTGGGTTTTTTCTCTAATTTTCTCTCTCCAGTCATTGTGAAGGCAACAAATGGACCAAAATACATGGTTTGCTGTCAGAGGTAAGTTTATCTGTGTGACTACTCATTAAAAATTTGCTTTGGTCTGGAATATTAGCATTGCATTTCATCCACTGGGTCCTTGGTGGGACGTTCTCTTCTTCTTCAATATGCACACCACCATTTTACACTGGTACCCGCTCCCCTCTCCCTTTGTAGGTGGTGCTAGTGTAACTTCCTCGTGGAGACAAAACACTCCCCAGCATTCTTGGGACCTCGCATGACTTTCACTCTTTTGACTGAGCCGAACCCGTTTCTTGCCGCCTCATCTTGATCTGTCAGACCCTTGGAGCTGAGCGCAGGCTGGCGGCTGCACCCGGAGCCCTCCCGTTTGGAGCCAGGGGAGCGCCCCGCGGCCGGCAGCAGCGAGAGCCCCGCGTTCCTCAGGGGCCGCTGGGTGACTGAGCGCTGCCGGCAAGCGCCGCGCTGTCCCCCGTGTCCCTCAGGGGCCGCTGGGTGACTGAGCGCTGCCGGCAAGCGCCGCGCTGTCCCCCGTGTCCCTTAGGGGCCGCTGGGTGACTGAGCGCTGCCGGCAAGCGCCGCGCTGTCCCCCGTGTCCCTCAGGGGCCGCTGGGTGACTGAGCGCTGCCGGCAAGCGCCGCGCTGTCCCCCGTGTCCCTCAGGAGCCGCTGGGTGACTGAGCGCTGCCGGCAAGCGCCGCGCTGTCCCCGGGGCGCTGCCCGCGGTGCCCCGGTCCGTGCGGGGCCGCGCGTAGCCGGCGGCGGCCGCGCCCCGAGCGGGGCGGTGCGAGCGGGGCGGCCCCTGCAGCCCGCGCTGCTCCGGGCCCGAGCGCAGAGATGGCGGCCGGGATCCTCCTGCTGGCGCTGCTGGCGCTGCCGGCCGCGCTGCCCCGCGGCGCCGAGCGACGCTGCTTCTGCCAGGTGGGCACTGCCCGGGGACGGGGAGGCGGCGGGATGGGCAGCTGGGCTCGGTGCCGGCGGGAAGGGGGGTGGGAGGTGTCAGGAGGAGAGGGGGATTGATGCGCCTGGTGGAGTTCAGCATCCGGGTCTGGGATGGCCAGCACAGGAAGGACGTGGAGGTGCTGAGGGGAGTCCGGAGGAGGGTAGGGAGATGCTCCGAGGGGCTACAGGAGCTTTCCTGTGTGGAAAGGCTGAGAGAGCTGGGGATGTTCAGCCTGGAGGAGACGAGGCTCCGACGAGGCTCCGGGGAGAACTTACAGTCCCTTCCAGGGCCTAAAGGGGCTCCCAGAGAGCTGCAGAGGGACTGGGGACAAGGGTATGGAGCGACAGGACACAGGGAATGGCTTCCCAGTGCCAGAGGGCATGGTGGGATATTGGGGAAGGAATTCTTCCCTGTGAGGGTGGGTAGGACCTGGCACAGGTTGCCCAGAGAAGCTGTGGCTGTCCCTGGATCCCTGGCAGTGTCCAAGGCCAGGTTGGATGGGGCTTGGAGCAACCTGGGCTACTGGAAGGTGTCCCTGTCCATGGCAGGGGGTGGAACTAAATGAGCTTTAAAGTCCCTTCTAACCCAAACCATTCCAGGATTCTGTGATTCTCTTCCATGCCATCTTAACTGTATTCTTTCCCTGCTCCCATGAGAAAAGGGGAGTGCTCTGACTTGTTGAGCATTTATTCCCCAACCACCCAGGTGCCTCTCCTGGGATGTTTCAGGGATGTCATTACTATAATGCCTGGGAGCTGCTTCATCCATCCCCTCTCCTGCCTTGCTGTTCTCCCAGCTCCACTGTCCAGGGGAGAGTGTGGCTGCAGCAGGCTCCTGCCACCCTGCCATGCCCAGGTGTGAGCTGGGCTGCTCTGCTCCTTAGAGCTTTTCCAGGGTTTATTCCCCTTGTTGTGTGCCAGGTGTGTCTTCACCTGGCCCAGTGAACTTGGTGCAGCTTCTGTTGAGGTACAGTAATCAGAGAACGGGGTACAGTCAACCAAGTAGCTGCATTCAGGGAGAGATCACTCTGCAGTTCCTTCTGACATCACTTTACACAAGCAGAGTGGCTGCCCCATCCCTGGAAGTGTCCAAGGCCAGGTTGGACGGGGCTTGGAGCAACCTGGGAAGGTGTCCCTGCCCATGGAGGGGGGTAGAATCAGATGGTCCTTAAGCTCCCTTCCAACTTGAATCATCTCTGTGATAAGCACATTTGCAAGATCAAGGAGGGAAGATGTCACAATGTGTTTAGTGCTTTATTTTGTTGCCTTTGGAAGAAAAGGAAGCTTTTATAAAGGCTACTCTTGCTGTATTAAATTTCTAGTGTTTAAATGTGGGTCAGCAATTGAGAGTGGAGAAAGAAGACAAATGGAATTACACTCTTGGCTTTGGCTTTTCCTTCTGGGGTGGCTCTTGACACTTTCAGTTTCCTGTGGAAATGGTAAATAAAAGCTCTGCTGATAAAGAGTTGAAAAACATGCATTAGGATTCTGGATCTCTGCAGGGCTTTTCCTTGCAGCTTCCTGTAAGCAGAGAAGTTTGTCTCTGTTGAGTCAGGAGTGTGGAATGGGATAAGGAGCCGTAACCACTAACTGAACTGGCATTCTGGCATGGCAGTGGCTGGCAGGCTCTTTTCCTTGGGCTGGAGGAACTGGTGTGGTGCTTTGTGCACTGTTGGGTTGTTGCAACACACTTTTCACTCTGTGGAGCAGCTTGGTTTTCCCTACAAACGTTTAGGTCAAGATTTTTTATTACCTTTAGGAAAGGGTGTCATGTAGGGCAGCATTTCTCAGTCTTTCTAACCACCAAACCTTTTAAATCACACCCGAGGGCTGCCTCATCTTTTGGTTAAAAATAATCTGCTGATCCTCTTGTGCAGAGCTGGTCTGGTGGTTTTTATTTGCCACCAAAGAAAATATAGGGCAAGCCTTAAAGGATCTGGTTTGCCCTCCTTTGTTTAGATCCTTGAAGGCCTGGTACAGCTTTTGGTTTCCTCCTGTGAACCATCTCATGCTGTCTCATGAGCTTCTCAGCTGAAGAAGCCCCAGTGTGGGTGACTGGAAGAGCTCTGACTTGTCTGCCAGCCTGTGCTGGGACAGTTGACAAGGGCCACTTTTGGGAGTGCTGCTCCAGCAATATTCCAAGTGCTGACTTCAGCAGGCCACGATTCTGGAATGGGTGTTGCACTCCTGTCTGTCTGCACCCAGGGCAATGCCTCACCTGCTATTTGTCACTGTTATTTTATCTCCCTTCCTTAGAGACCAACCAGTCATGAAATTTTTATTAGAAACATCCATCTGTTCCTAAGAACACTTGAGTTTCAGATACTGTTTTCTGCTTTCCAAGCTCTGATTAACATTCCAATATCAAAATTCCCTCAAACTTTACAGGCAGCTCATCCCCCCCTCGAGATATTCCTGTTTGCATCACAGCTTTAGTCAGCCATGGATATCTTCTGTATATTCCTGGTAATTATTGTTCATTTGCTGTTTACAGGCTGAGGCAGCTGCATTAAGGTTGTGCTGCAGGTGTTTGGCAGACGGGGATTTTGACGAGGTTTCCGGTCTGGCAGAGGGCTGGTTCCCTTTGGGAATGTTTCTGTGGGCAGGATGCTGTCATTAGGGGTGAGTCTGGGCATGGAGAGTTTCCTCCTTGGTACCTGGACAGGCTTTCAAGCTGTCCTTGCGTTCCTGTTGAATTGGTGTTCACTCGGCAGCCTCCAGGGCAGGAATTCATTCCTAGTACAGTTCCCAATTTCTCTGGGGTAGCTTCAGGAGGAGTTTCCAGGTGGAGAGAAGCAGGTATTTGGAGGTACACTCTGCCTCTCTGCTCTGCTGAGAGATCTGGGAGATCTCTGGTGAGATCCCACCTGGAATACTGTGTCCTGCTCTGTGGTCCTTCCAGAGCAGAAGGGACATGGAGCTGTTGGAGCAAGTCCAGAGGAGGCCACCAAAGTGATCAGAGGGATGGAGCAGCTCTCCTATGAGGAAAGGCTGGGAGAGTTGGGATTGTTCAGCCTGGAGAAGACAAGGCTTCAGGGTGGCCTAATTGTGACCTTCCAGTACCTGAAGGGAGCTGACAGGAAAGATGGAAAGAGAGAATTTATGAGGGATGGAGTGCCAGGACAAGGGGAATGGCTTCCCATGGCCAGAGAGCAGGGTTAGATGGGATATTGGGAACTGGGAATTCTTCCCTGTGAGGGTGGGTAGGCCCTGGCACAGAGTGCCCAGAGAAGCTGTGGCTGCCCCTGGATCCCTGCAAGTGTTCCAGGCCAGGCTGGACGGGGCTTGGAGCAACCTGGGCGAGTGGAAGGTGTCCATGGCCATGGCCGGGGGTGGAACTCAATGGTCTTTAAGATCCTTTCCAGCCCAAACGATTCTGGGATGCTGTGACAGCCCTTCAGCCCGTGTGGTTTGACCCCATCCTGAGACCCCCATGTGAGATTTGTTTTTGTGTGAATTCTGGAAAACCTAGTCCTTGTTTTCTGGGCAAAAGATGGGGATCAAGCACCTGGAATGGCAGGTACTGCTTCCAGGACAGGTGCAGGAATGACTGTCCTCAGCTGGCTGCCAGCAACTTGCTCCAAGTGCACCGGCAAGGATGAAAGAGAAATAATTTCATAGAATCATAGAATATACTGAGTTGGAAGGGACACACAAGGATCATCAAATCCAACTCCTTTGTGCAGGGTGACTGCCAGGAAACTTCTGCTGAGGGAGCAGGGGAAGCATCTGCTCCCCATCAGCCTGGGATTGCTGTGGCTTGTCCAGAAGAACAGACAGTGCCAGGGAAATTGGTACAGGCTAAACAAAACTCCTCAGCCTCTGTGGCATTCCCTTCCCTGTGCCCTTTCCGGGAAATGAAGGAAAAAGTTTTCCTCCTTTCCTGCCTGGCTGTGGTGTGGGACATAGCAAGAAGAAAGCCTGAAATCCACTGCTTAGGGAATGTTTCTGCAACGTTCAAGGGAGCAGAAGGAGATGGGAAGAGCAGCCTGACAGGAGGCTGGGATGGAGGTGAAGGAGGTTGAAGCAGAGCCAAACGCAGGGATTACAGAGTCCCCGTGTTGGTGTTCCCAGCCGTGTTACGCCCACCAGGTGGGTCCTTTGGAGTCCGGGATTGCGAGCACGTCGTCCTTGGAGCTTACTCAGCACCCGGAGCCGCTCCTGCCGCGTCTGTCCCGGCGGCTCCGTTGCATCTCTTCCCAGTGGGAAAGCCCAGCCCTGCCGACAGGTTCTCACACCCAGGCGGGTGGAGCAAAACCCATTACCGGCGCTCTGCTCGGTGATTCACGGTGCCGGCAAGCACCTGGCACGTGTTTGGGACTGGATCCATCCACGGTTTATCTCAAACAACTGTTCTCATTGTCACAGGCTGAAGATGTAGGTAAATGTTTTGTTTGTGGGGTGGGAGGAAGTGTTTTGAGGCACCACCCACTGGAGGGCACGTTTGACACGTGTTGAAGCTCAACTGCTCTGGCAGCAGGAGTTGAAGTCCCAAACCAAGTGAGTCTGGTTGCATCCAGCACTGAAAAACGGGTTCTGGGGTGGTCATGGAGCAAGAGGGAACCTCTGAAATGAAGACCAAGTCCTGCCAAGTGATCTGACACTGCCACTTCCCCGAGTCTTAAAGTGGCTCAGCTTAAAGCTGTTTGGTGGTGGCATCACTGGGGCTTTCACCAGGGCTCTGAGGAGCCTCGGCTCTAGATGGTCTTGGTGCTGCTTCTCTGCTGTGCTCCTTTGGCTGTGAACTTGGGTAGGTTGGACACACACAGGCTGGGGAAATTACCCATTTCTGCCCAGTCTGACTGAAATCCTTGGAGGAAGAAGGATTGAGCAGAGCTGGAGTTTTCCCAGCACTTTGCCCATTGCCCCCACAGCTGTGTTCAGGGTGACTTGAGGCTGATCCCACCAATAAACTGGTATTTGGGGAGCTCCAAAGCATAACCCCCATCCAGTCCTAAGGATTTTGGGATCATCTGCAGTGCTTCACTCTGGATTATAATCAGGATGAGGTTGGTTCTGGCTTGAATTGGTCACCAGACATAACAAAAACAGGCCTGGCCCAAATGGTGCTTCCAGTGGGGGGTTGGTGGGAGCTCCAATGTTCCCACTTACAGGGATGTCATTCCTTTTGAGAGACATCTTTGTCAAGTGTGGATACAGAGAGCAGCTGAAGATTATCCCCAAATCTTTTTGTAGGCCACTTTTAGACCCAACCTTTAAGCTTCCTGCCTTGAAGGATGCCACGATTCCAGGAAATAAAAATGTGGTTGGTTGGTGGTTTGCTGCGGTTTGTTGTTTTGATGTGTTTTTTTAATATATATATAATTTTGGAACAGCTTTAAATTGGGTAACTGGATTAGCAAATTGCTACTGTTTATTTTTACAGGAGTGATTCAGGTTAGTGGAAAGCTTAAATCACTGTTTATCTTCATTACCATGCAAAATGCAGGACAGAATTCAGTAAATGTGTGAGGGTGACACACTGAGCTGCAGTGTAAACACTTAAAATATGCGTGAGCCTCCAAATGATGCTGCTTCAACAAAACAGAGTTGTTCCAGTGGGGTAGGGAATTCTGGCTATTTTTTCCCCCACCTCCCCATTTCATGTGACTCTGTGCTCCATTTCTGCCATCCTCCTCTCAGCTCCATTTCCATGGTGGTAAATATAATGGTCTTATTTAAGTTGGTGTGTAGCTCTTGATGAATTATGAGGAGCGGCTGAGGGAGCTGGGAAAGGGGCTCAGCCTGGAGCAAAGGAGGCTCAGGGGGGACCTTGTGGCTCTGCACAACTCCCTGGGTGCAGTCGGGGGGAAGTCGGGCTCTGCTCCCAGGGAACAAGGGACAGGACAAGGGGAAATGGCCTCAAGTTGCATCAGGAGAGGTTTAGGTTGGATATTGGGAAAATTCCTTCATGGAAAGGGTTGTCCAGCCCTGGCACAGCTGCCCAGGGTAGTGGTGGATTCATCATTCCTGGAGAGATTTAAAAGCTCTGTGGATGTGGCACCTGAGGTCACCTGGTCAGTGCTGGGGGAATGGTTGAACTTGGTGATCTTTTCCAACCTAAATGATTCCAGGATTCTGTGATTTCCCCAAGGACTCACTGGGGGCGTGGGGGAAGCAAAACTACTTCTGTGTTGAGCAACTTTGTCGTCAGCCAGTAATGGATGTGTCAGGAAACCACAGCTGAATTTGCACTACTTCTTTGTTTGGTTTTTTTTTCTTCAGGGCTTGCACAAAGCCTGTTGAGTTGTTCCGGATGATGCAAGAAGGATCTGTCAGATTCAGAGCAGATGTTTTCTTGCCAAACGGCTCTCTGAGGCGAGGAGAGGGACTGTTGCAGTTAATCACAGAATCGTGGAATGCTCTGGGTTGGAAGGGACCTTAATGCTCATCCCATTCCATCCCTGCCATGGGCCACCTTCCACTATCCCAGGCTGCTCCAAGCCCCATCCAGCCTGGCCTTGGATACTTCCAGGGATCCAGGAGCAGCCACAGCTTCTCTGGGCACCCTGTGCCAGGGCCTCCCCACCCTCACAGGGAAGAACTTCTTCCCAGTATCCCATCTCTCCCTGCCCTCTAGCACTGGGAAGCCATTCCCTGTGTCCTGGCACTCCATCCCTTGTAAATCCTCTCTCTCCATCTTTCCTGTCAGCTCCCTTCAGGTACTGGAAGGTCACAATCAGGCCACCCTGAAGCCTTGTCTTTTCCAGGCTGAACAATCCCAACTCTCCCAGCCTTTCCTCACAGGAGAGCTGCTCCATTTGCTGTGGTTCTGATTAAATCAAATCAGTGGCTGCAGCACATCTGATTAACAAGAAGGACTTTCTTGGAGGGCTGTCATTGGTGTCATTGTTGCCTAACTGGTCCCTTATGCAAACTCCAGCCCTCAGCTCCGTGTTATCCTACAGGAATGGCCTCCTGAGGCTCATCCAGAAGGGAACCTGAACTGGCAGCCCGTGGCTCACAGCTGTCACAGCAGCCATATCCATTCTGCTTAAACTTGACTTGCTGGTAAAAGGAAAGAAAATGAGGAATTATTTTATTGTCTGCAGTGTTAAAAAGTTCTGGCCGGGTTGTTTATATTTGATTTATTATTTTGGATGTTTTTGATTTTGATTTTATTATTTTTTTTCTCCCCCAGGTTACTGGTTATTTAGATGACTGCACCTGTGATGTAGAAACCATTGATGCTTTCAACAACTACAAACTTTTTCCTAGACTGAATGAACTCCTGGAAAGTGACTATTTTAGATACTACAAGGTAATTTTCTCATACAAGAATTGTAGTTATCTGTGTGCTGCTCTCTTTTTTTTTTAATCTCCCTTGAACTTATTGCTGATCTTTTAAAAATCAGACACCTGCATTTTAACCCTGACCTTTTAAGGCTGCAGTCAGCAAGCTGGACCCTTCTGTTATGAGAAGAATCTTAACAAGATGCAGTGTACCTTTAGGAGGATTTTAAAGATATTTTCTTATCCATTTTTCCCTCTTAAGCACCCCATTAATGAAAGGACTTCCTTTGGTGAGCTGTGCTTTAAAGATGTTGATGACCAGTGATCCATAATGAGAGGATTCCCGGTGACTCCCCACTGCCAGGGAAAACCTGGATTAGTTACCCCACACTCAGGTTCATTGATGGCTGTTGCTGCCAGACATTGTATGGATTAGATTCCATGAGCTGCATTCTGCTCCCATTCAGTCAGATCCCCATTATCCCCCTCCCTTCCAAACCCACCAAATCCTGTTAAATGTTAATTGTTTTGGAAGAATGATACTTGATACCAACTCACAGAAGAGAAAGACTGGGATTTGTTAAAGAAACGTCCTTTCCCCTTCCAGGGTGGGGATTTGTAACAGAAATACTGAGATTGCTCTGAAAGAAGCATAGAACCCTGGCAGGGACACCTTCCAGTAGCCCAGGCTGCTCCAAGCCCCATCCATCCTGGCCTGGGACACTGCCAGGGATCCAGGGGCAGCCACAGCTTCTCTGGGCACCCTGTGCCAGGGCCTCCCCACCCTCACAGCCAAGAATTTCTTCCCAATCTCCCATGCATCCCTGCCCTCTGGCACTGGGAAGCCATTCCCTGTGTTCTGTCTCTCCATCCCTTGTCCCCAGTCCCTCTCCAGCTCTCCTGGAGCCCCTTCAGGCCCTGGCAGGGGCTCTGAGCTCTTCCTGGAGCCTTCTCTTCTCCAGGTGAGCACCCCCAGCTCTCCCAGCCTGGCTCCAGAGCAGAGGGAGCTCTGGCCCTCAGAACATTTTGGAATTGTGAAAAAGTGTGTGTGGGAAAGCACCAGAAGAAAGATCCAAGCAAGGATTAAAAGCATAACCTGTGCTGATAACAAGGATATGAGTGATGGTATCAATCTGGGTCACCAAGGAGTTGTTGGTGTGGGAACAAGCAAGTGCAGAACACGGATTTCTGTTGAACAAGATTGGCTTGGCTGCATGGAGGGGATGTGTTACTTCATAGGGTGATGTGTTATTTGCAGGTAAACCTACAGAAACCTTGTCCTTTTTGGGATGACAGCAGTCACTGTGGAATGAGAGACTGTGCTGTACAGCCCTGCCCCTCTGTAAGTACCAAATCCATTCTTTTCCATCTCTTTGTTTGTATTTAACTTTTGCAGACCAAAAGCAAACAGCAGACAAATGACTGAATCTTGTTATTTTAATTATAGCAAAATTCTGGCTCTGATGGAGCTTTCATGGGTGCAGCAACACTGGTTGTTGAAGGCCAAAATCCTAAATTCTGAAAGTTTCAAGAGAGGCTGGGATTTTAAAGCTGACCCTCTGCAAACAGCCAAAAACTTCTCCTGGTCCCTCATTTATTTTCTCCATTAGTAAGAATTTTTAGGGCAATTCTATTATTGTTTTTGTGTTAATTGACAGAATTTTACCCTGTTGCCCCACGGGCTGCACTGTGTTTTAGTTTTGGCTGATGAATTTGACTAAGAGCTTTCCAGCCCTCTTCTTTTAGGAGAAATGGCTCTTTCAGCATCCTATTTCCCAGGGCACTCTTGTCCCTGTATCCTGGACAAAAGGGGTTTGTTCCCTCAGCTGTAAGAAAACATCCTGACTGCAGGTGTCTGCCCAAAAAGAAAGGGGTGAGAAGGTGAGGCAGTCACAACTTGGTGGCTGGTGGTTCCTTTGGGGACATTCCATGTTTTGGTGTTGACAGCCACCACAGGCTGTCTTACTCTCTCACTCTTGGGTTCTAAAATGGAATGATGATTTTTTTTTCACCTCAAAAGATCACTAAATGTTGTTTAAATGCTTTTTTTTCCCCCTTAAAAACTCTATTTTTGGTACTGATTATGATTAATGTGATGGAGTTTTGTTACAATGGCCTAAGTTTTAGCTGAAAGTTGTTCTTATTTTAACAACTGACTGTCCCTCCTGTTCTTAATTATTTTGATTTGGGTCCATTTCATCCTGAAATCAATAAAAACAACTCCTATTGCTTAATTTTTCTCTTCTGTGCTCCTTGCCATCATAATACTTGCTCCTGCAGTGTAGAAGTGGTTTTACTGTCCTCCTGCTCCTGGAGAAAATGGAAGTTGGGGGGAATTTAGGGTCTGGTTGTGTGGGGCTGGCAGGGCTGGTATTCCATGATGGAATGGTCAGGGGGAAGTTTGGGATGTCATGTATCAGGGGCTGATAGATGCAACATCTGAGGAGGCACCTGGGCTCCTGCCAGGAAGGTGATGCCAGACCTGGACTGACCAGAGGCAGCTCCAGCTCCTCTGGGGTCTGTATTGGCTTTCCCAACTTCCTGCTTGGATAAGCAAAGCAGAGCCTGATGTAGCAGCCTGGAAGGCTGCAGACCTTTGGAGAAGAGGAATCTTGCTGAAAAATAAACCACTAGGAATATTGCTTTTCCTTGCTCTGGGGAGGAGTGAGGAGTTGCATGTGTTGTAAGCTGGGCCCAATGCTTTGATCACCTTCTCACCTCCAGCAGCTGTGGTAACATCCCAAATCTTTCCCAAAGATGGGGCTGAAAGGTCTCGTCAGCCCCACATGTGGGACGTGCTTTGTTTTGTCTTTCAGGATGAAGTCCCTGATGGAATCAGATCTGGAAGTTACAAGGTGGGTGTGTCTGAGCACAAAAGGATGAGGGTTTTTTTGTGCCATAGAACTGGTGAGGCTGGAAAAGATCTTTAAGATCATCGAGTCCAACTCTCACCCCAGCACCCCCGTGTTCATCACTGCTCATGTCCTCAAGTGCCACAACCACATGCTTTTTGATCACTTCCAGGGATGGGGATTCCACCACTGCCCTGGGCAGCCTGTTCAATGCCTGACAACCTTTTCCATGAAGAAATTTTCCCTAATATTTAACCTAAACCTCCTCCCCTGGTACAACTTGTGGCCATTTCCCCTTGTCCTGTCCCTGTTCCCTGGGAGCAGAGCCCGACCCCCCCGGCTGCCCCCTCCTGTCAGGGACTTGTGCAGAGCCACAGGGTCCCCCCTGAGCCTCCTTTGCTCCAGCCTGAGCCCCTTTCCCAGCTCCCTCAGCAGCTCCTGGTGTTCCAGCCCCTTCCCAGCTCCGTTCCCTTCCCTGGACACGCTCCAGCCCCTCAGTGTCTTTCATGCCATGAGAGGCCCAAAACTGCCCTCAGGATTTGACCAAGGGTCAATATTTGTCAGAATTCTCTTTGTGCCTAAATTTTTACCCTCTTCAAGTGCTTGGGATGCCACAGAGCCTCTGATGTGGCTTTCCTGGAGCCAGGTATTCCTGACATCTCTCCAAGAGCAGGTGTCACCAGGCACAAAAAGCCCCTGCGGTAGTGCCAGAGGCTGCCCCGAGTCCCTGCAAGACTCGTCAGCATTGCATAAGCTTTTGGATATCTGCAGACATCCTGTGGAAACACAGGGTGGGGTGAATCATGAAAGGATTTCTGGGGCTTAACCTGGATAGTGCATTAAAGGCAGAATTGAAGCGGCAAAAAAAAAAAATTCCTTTTTAATCCTCATCCCTCCCCACCCCTTTGCTTTCCAACCCAGTACTCAGAAGAAGCCAATAACCTCGCTGAAGAATGTGAAGAGGCCAAGAGACTTGGAGCTGTTGATGACTCTTTGAGGTTTGACTTCTTTTTCCACAATCCTTCCTTGTCTTGAAGGGAAGCTGGGATCAGTGCTCTCTCTGAGACTCTTTCCCCACGGTTTTTGCAGCACAGAAACCCGGCAGGCAGTGCTGCAGTGGACACAGCACGACGACTCCTCAGACAGCTTCTGTGAGGCTGATGGTACGGGCACCTGGGAGAGCTGGCAAGGCTTGGAAAAGCATTTAAGCACTTCTGCAGAACTTAAAATCATGGAATGGTTTGGGTTGGAAGGGACCTTAAAGTTCATCCAGTGCAACCCCTGCCATGGGCAGGGACACCTTCCACTATCCCAGGTTGCTCCAAGCCCCAATGTCCAGCCTGGCCTTGGACACTGCCAGGGATCCAGGGGCAGCCCCAGCTGCTCTGGGTACCCTGTGCCTCCCCACCCTCATTGGGAACAATTCCTTCCCAATATCCCACCTAAATTTCTCCTCTGTCAGTGGGAAGCCATCCCCCCTTCTCCTGTCCCTACAGTTCCTGAGGTAGAGCTCCTCTCTGGCCTCCCTGTTGCCTCTTTGGATCCTGGAATGTTGCTGTGAGGTCTCTACACAACCTCCTCTTCTCCAGACTGAACAGCCCCAATTTCCAGGCCAAGGTGTAATATTTCAGCAAACCTGGATCATAAATAGCATTTCTGCTCTTTTCCACTCTCCTGACCTCCGTGTTTTGAAAATAATACCCACATATTTCTGATAAAGCTTCCTTGCTGCTCAGGACCTTGCTGTGTTTAGCAAGGTGGGGAAGAGGTGGCTGGATCAGCCTTGGGAAATGTCATTTTCCCTCAGAAAATCCTTGTCACTGACCCAGCACTCTGCTTCACAGACATCCATTCTCCTGATGCTGAGTACGTGGATTTACTCCTGAATCCAGAACGTTACACTGGCTACAAGGGGCCGGATGCCTGGAAAATTTGGAACAGTATTTATGAAGAAAACTGCTTCAAGTAGGTGCTTTGGGGGACAAGTTCCAGGAGCCTGAGGGTGCTGATTTCTGCAGAGGGGCAGAAATGAATCCTCATCCTCTTGTCTTTGCTCCAGTGCCTGCACCAGGGTGGGATCCACCAGGGACAAATCATGTGGCTGTCCCAAAGGAAGATATTTGAGTTTTCCTGCCTGTTTTTCTAAAAAAAGAAGAAAACATCAGCAAAACTCCACAGAAACTCCCATTTTGCTCTATCCTTTCCCTTCCTGAGTCAAGCTAAAGCACAGAAGGGGTTTTTAGATCCCCTCAGGCTGTTTGACTGCAGAAGTAACTACTTCTGCTCTGCTCTGTTGGTGCACACAAGGAGACAGTAACTTATTTACATATCTCATTTAAATGATATTTTTTTCCCCTCCTAGGCCTCAGAATGTAAAAAGACCTTTGGCATCTGGCAGAGGTGAGTCATTTATTTATCTCGCTAAGTGGGTTAGTAGTGAACTGATCCCAGCTCCAGGAACTGTAAATGTTCTCTGGGCTCCTTCTTCTGCTGGATGAGAAATATCCTGCAGCTCTTGACCAAGTGTAGAATTTCATGGCACCTGGAAGTGGGTTTTTCTAGCATCCACTGTGGAAAAAGAATGTCTGATCTTCCAGTCCTGGAAAAAATGTGAATTTGGGAGGGACTGTGAGCAGGGCTGACCCCTGAGCTCTCACTGGGTCCCTGGTGTCTGTACTTGGCACTGCCAAACCATCTGTGACAGACTGAAATGAGAACCTGGCTGGGATCCTCCATGGAAACCACCCAGGAGGAGAAGCTCTGCCCTGGAGCCAAGGCCAGGCAGTGTAAATGAAAGTAGGGAAGGGGTTTGGAAACATGAGAACATCATCAACCTCCAGCAGTACCCTCTGCCATGATCTCCTCATTTTCCCCTAAATTATGGAGGTTTTTACCCCCCTCCTTTGACCCTGGTGCAAAGGAGTGGCTCTTCTCTTCTCCTGCTGAAGGGGGTGGACAGTGGCCCTGGAAATATCAGGTTTTACTTCCTTTGCAAATATTGATCCCTCCTGCATTGGTCAGGCTACTCAGCACCGTTGCTCATCCGGTGTCCTCACTGCTGCACTCGGAGTTTTCTGTGTTCAGAACGTTTCCAAACCTCCCTGGAGGTTGTCAGAGCAGATGAACAGAGCAGTGCTTGTACTTTGGAGCTTAATTTTGGTTCTGTGTAAATTTTTTATCCTGTTTTTCTCTCTCTCCCTCCACCATTTGTGCTTTTTTCCACCAGGAGATGACGGAGGTGAGTGGCACTGTTTGTTTTTACCGATAACAGAAACAAATGGGCTGTCTTTGTCCTGCTGTCACAAGCTGTGCCATTAGATAATGCACCTGCTTGGCAAAATTATTAATCAGGCAAACCAGAAATTAGAGTCATGGAATCATAGAATATCCTGAGTGGGATCACAAGGATCATGGAATCCAGCTCCTGGCCCTGCCCAGACACCCCAACAATCCCACCCTGGGCATCCCTGGGGAGCCTGGGCAGTGCCCAGCACCCTCTGGGGGAAGAACCTTTCCCTGAAATCCAACCTAAACGTTCCCTGACACAGCTCCAGCTGTTCTCTGGGTTCTGTCCCTGGTCACTTGAGCAAAACAGACGCTGTGAGTTCCCTATCCCATCCCATCCTCCTGTGAAGGGCTTAAAAAGTCCACCAGCATTTTTTTAAGAGCACAAGTCCTGTTCAAAGGCAGTCACTGAACTGTGGGAAGCCTTTGGGAGCAGGAATTGTCCTGGGTTATTTTCAGTGCATCTTGCTGAGAAAGCTTTGAACAGACTCATAATCCCAACAGCCTCTGAAGCTGTAGGAGCTGGGTGCCCAACTCCCTGAGGCCCTGGGAAGGGCTGTTTCCTGGAGTTCTCCATTCCCCACAGCATCTTTTTGTGTCCAAACCATCCCCAAATCCTGATCTCCAGATCGCTTCCAAGCACAGAGCAGGGATAGTGAAACCCTGACTTGTGGGATTCTACATGCTTGGCTGCACTCTGTGGTTTTTTGGTTGGTTTGTTTGTTTGTTTTATAAAAATATCCCTCTCCCCACTCTGCCCAGAAGAGGAAAGCAATCCCTGACCCTTGTTTTTCCCAACACTGTGCTGTTCTGCCCCCTCCCCCCAGCCCCTTGGGGAAAGCCCACGTGCTGTTTTGAGCTGCTGCCATGCTGTGTTAGAGAAGCATCAGTCACAAGGGTGGGCAGGAGAGCTCTCTTCATGCTCTTTTAATGCTCCTTTCCCAGTTTCTGCAAACTGGAGTGGGCAGAGGGTCCTCTGGGGCCGGCCTGGGAGGTGAATTCAGGGCATCAGGCTTGGGCTGTACCCTCAGTGATGTGTTTTCCTTTCTTTCCAGGGCAGATGTTTTACAAGTGGCTCAAAGGTAATCCTTGGTCTGAACGTGGTTGCTCTTCCTGGGATGGACACAAAATGGTCAGGGAGTGGGTGGGATTAGTGGCCACACTCAGTGGGATTAGATTCCTGCCTCACTGCCAGGAGAATTGAAAATCCAGTGGGTGCTTTCAGTGTCTTAAATTGCCCTTTTCTTTGCAGGGGTCTGTGTGGAGAAAAGAGCTTTCTACAGGCTCATCTCTGGTCTCCACGCCAGCATCAACATCCACCTGAGTGCCAGGTACCTCCTGCAAGGTAAATCCTGCTTCCTGCTCCAGCTTCCCTGCCTCACCCCAAAGCTGACACTTCCATGGCTCTGCTAAATGCTGGCTGGAGCCTGTTCCAGCAGGATTCAGGCCTATTTGTGCTCTTCCCAGCACCCAGCTGGTGTAACAGGATTAGGGATGCAGTTGCCATTTGCCTCCAGGTCTGGCAGGGGCTGGGCCGTGCTCTGTACCTGGACTTCCAGCACATATTCCCTCTGTTCTTCCTCCAGGGTTATTTTGGAGTGGGTTTCTAACTGTGGATCGAGGCTGTCCCTTCCCAGCCTGGTTTTATGATGGTCACTTCAGCAATAACCTCACCTGGACTGGGAAATGCTTGGCTGGGCTTTCCCAAGACCATTGATCCACTTCCATTTCCACTTCCATTTCCACTTCCATTTCCACTTCCATTTCCACTTCCACTTCCATTTCCACTTCCACTTCCTTCCCATGCTTTGATCCATAAGTAGCTGTCTCAGAAATCCCAATTTCAACCCTGGGCTTGAAAATCAAGGTGATAGCTGTGGGAATTTGGGCAAGTCAATTAGATTTAACCAAATAATTGTATTTAAGTCGCCACAGCTCACGTGGGCCTCACCTCGAGGTGAGTTAGGCCATGTTGGAGTTTGGAGATGGGATAATGTGGGAAACAACAGAGGCAAGAGATGAGTTGGGGCTGCAGCATCACCTTGGTCTGACTTTTACATCTTCCACTATGTATTTTATATAATAATCTTAAATACATGGTAGGATGAGCAACAGAAATATCCTTTGTGGGCTTGAAAATGGAAAATAGAGGCCAGTCTCCTCTGCTCTTGCTTTTCCATATCACCAGGAATTCTCTTAAGGTGTCCCTGTTCCTTATGAAGACTCAGGAACCACCTGAGAAAAGTCTGGAGTTTTGTGTTTGCTGGGGGTTGAACTGAGTTAAAATCATGCCTCCCTTGAACAATTTTGAGGCAAAATTTCTTCACAGGAAGAGGCTTCCCAGGGAAGTGGTGGAATCACCATCCCTGGAGGTTCAAGGAGCCTCCAGACTGGATGTGGCACTCAAAGGTTGGACTCAGTCAAAGGTTGGACTCAATGATCTTGGAGGTCTTTTCCAACCTTAATGATTCTGTGGTTTTGGGTCAGTGACTTGGAAAAGCTGGGATCTCCCTGGCTGGAATCACATTTCACCATTTCCCTGGAGGGAGGAGAAGAACCAGAGCTAAAGCCCTCCACCTCATGTCTTTGGGGTTTTTTTCTGTCTCAGATACATGGTCGGAGAAGAAATGGGGCCCCAACGTCACAGAGTTCCAGCAGAGGTTTGATGAAGTCCTCACCAGAGGGGAAGGGCCCAGAAGACTCAAGAACCTCTATTTTCTGTACCTGATAGAGCTGAGGGCCCTCTCCAAAGTGCTGCCCTTCTTTGAGCGCCCGGATTTCCAGCTGTACACTGGGAATAAAAGCCAGGATGCAGAAACGAAGCACCTGCTGCTGGAAATCCTCCATCTGGCCAAGTAATTGCACTCAGTACCTGGGGACAGGGGCTCTGGCAACATCCCTGAGTGTGCTTAACCTGTCACGTAAAGCTCCTAGAAAGGCAGGTTCTGGGTTCCTTCCTGGAGTGATTTGTGCAGTAGAATCATAGAAACATGGAATGGTTTGGGTTGGAAAAGACCTTTTTAAGGTCATCCAGTGCAGCCCCCTTGCAATGACATAGTAGCAGTAGTGTGGTTTTGCTGGGAACGTATTAATATCTGTATGCAAATTGCAGAATTTGGGTAATTAGTCCCACAGTTTTAATAGCCTTGGCTGCCTTTTGGGTTTAGCAGAATTGAATTTAATAGCTGCCTACGTGTCAGCCCTAAAATTGGCTACCTGTGTGACTCATCTGTGGGATACCAGGCCTGCCTTCGTGTTTGCAACTAGAAAAACATCCTAAATATCTTGGTAACAGAGGTTTGGGCTGTTGGATGGAGTTTGGATTAAAAGGAATGGAAGATACTGGAACCAGACAGAAAAGGCTGTCTCCAAAAGTGATCAGTGTTTGATTTATCTTGTCACCCTCCTGTGCTTCTGTCTGTCAGAAAACACTGAAATGGCTTAAAAACCATCGAGCAAGGGCTAAAAATGTCTCCAAGGTGAGATGCCAGCTCAAATTGAAGGAGATAATAGAATCCCGGAGTGGTTTGGGTTGGAAGGGACCTTAAATCATCTTATTCCAGTCCTTGGGGTTGGATGTAAGATTAGAACATGTCTGGAGATGTCCAGTGGCTCCCAACTCTGTTTATCCCCACCCCTGACTGCAGCCATACAACCTGGGCAGAAACCAAACTCTCTTCATTCCCTTCCAGGTCTTTCCCGCTGCATTTCGATGAAAACTCCTTCTTTGCAGGGAATAAAAAGGAAGCTGCTAAACTAAAGGTAATTTCTGCCAAGGACCCCACTGCAGGAGGCTTTTCCCTACCTCAGCCCCACTGAATTCCAGGATTAATTTGGATTAATACCTGGAAGGAGCCCTAATTAGTGCATAACCGTGACCAACATGAATTTCTTTTCCCCCAGGAGGAATTTAGGCTGCACTTCAAGAATATTTCCAAGATCATGGACTGTGTTGGCTGCTTCAAGTGCCGGCTGTGGGGGAAGTTGCAGGTGAGGCTTGTCAGCAGTGTCTGGGAGCACCTGGTGCTGGGATTGGTGTGGATGTGGACCTTGGATACCCATCAGCTCCTGGATGCAGCTCAGGGCTGCTGGATTCCCTACCTGTGCAGGCAGCAGGAAGCAGCTGCCTGTGGAAACTGGGATGACCCAAGAGAGGCGAGGGGGTGCCGAGCCTGGGTTAAGCGAAATCCTCTTTCCCTGTTAAGATGATGTTGCCCAGGTGGAGGGAGGTTTGAAGGTGCTGTTCAGTGATCCTGTTTGATCCCTGCACAGACACAGGGCTTGGGCACAGCACTGAAGATCCTCTTCTCAGAGAACCTCATCGAAAAGATTCCCGAGAGCGGCCCTTCCTATGGATTCCAGCTGACCAGACAAGAAATTGTGGCCTTATTTAATGCCTTTGGAAGGTGAGTTTGAGACTTTGCTCTCTACTTTTGCACAAGTTGCTGTGTTACATCCGGTTTCAGCTCTAATTTCAGTCAGCTCTCAGCAGTTTTGGTGGGGACTCTTGTCATAGTCTGGTATCAGGTGGTGTTGATATGGAGTGCAAGAGTTGGAATGATTTGAAGTATTCTTTATACTCTACATTCCTGTAAGGAAATCAAGGAAGTATTTGTGTTAAGATACAAAGAATTTCATCATTTTTAAGGGACTGTGTGACTCTGTCCTTGAAACACTTTGTCCCAGGCACGGGCTGCTCTCCTTAGGCCCCTCCTTCAGGTTGTTCCCTTCCACAAGTTCCTTCCTAGGTCTGTTTGCAGTAATTGAATTTAACAGTCCAGCCCCTTGAGGAGAGCTGGATGAAGAGTTTTTTGCAGAAAAGGAGAATAATGAGGCCTTGAGGAGGAGATTTCAGGACACTCTGGTTACACATGAGCTGTTTGTGATGTTGAGAGACCAGGAGTTTCTGGCAAACAGGGTTTTCCAAGGATGAGTTCTTTAACGTCCTGTTCCACTGTGATTCCCAGTGTTTGCTCTAAAAAGAGGCAGGGGAATTAGTGAACGGCCTGGTTGTAACCTCAACCTAATTTAGCTGGAATTCCAAATCTTCTCTTCCCAAGAGCTGCTTGAAGCTTGGCTTGATACAGCCCCTTTCTCCCAGATTTTGAATAATTCACGACGTGGATGCTGCTGTAATGTTTCCCTTTTGCTCTCCTTGCACACAGGGTTTCAACCAGCGTGAAAGAACTGGAAAACTTTAGGAATATCTTACAAAACATGAGGTGAATTCAGTGGAGAAAGAGAGACTTGTGGACAAACACCATCATTCCATCACACTCCGACTTAAACCATGGAAACCACTTGCTGGGCCTCCTGTTCCCAGCTGATTGTCTGTAACCTGCTGAGGAGATATTTTGTACAAGGGAAAGAAAAAGAGCTATTTTTCTTTTTTGTATAAAAGTGGGGACTCTATGTAAATTTTATTTTATATATTGGAAGATCATTTGGAATAACTCTTTGAAATATTGCTGTGCTATTTGGATGGATCAGACCCGTGGCCTTGCCTTCGGAAGCTGGAGGTAGGGCAAGAACCGTTCCATTGAATAAATTTGGGGGAAATTCCTTGTCTGCTCCATGATTCCAACCAGCCCCTCACTCACAGTGTGCCTGCACCAACTTCCTGCTGCATAAAAAAACAACTTCAAGGGATTGGAGGAGCTGCTGCTGTCCCAAGGTGAATTCCTCTTCTTTGGGAAACGTTCTTGTGGGAGCAGGCGGTTCCTGGTGCTCCTTGCACCCACTGAAGGCTGGGAAGATGCACCAAGAAGGATCATGCTGGAGGAGCCCCAGCTCTTTCCATGTGGCACCTGGAGGCTGCCATTCCTCACTCAGGAAAAGCGGAACCCACCGTCAGCTGCACCCGACTGTCCCTGGGGCAGCAGCTGCTGCCAGGACCCCAATCCCAGCCTGCTCCCGGCTTTTCTGCCCCTCCCAGCCTGTGCAAGTGGGTTTGGCCTCTTTTGGGATCTGCTCCCTGGAGGCCAGGCTAAAATGGGAAAGGAAGTGCCAGGCACGGGGCTGCTGCTCCTCGGAGATGGCACGGAGGGAGGCAGGGGAATTCTGCTGCTCCAAGGACAAGCAGTGGGCCAGAGCTGCTGGGAAAGGGCAGGGGGTCCCTCCTGGGGTGGGCACAGCCCCTGGATCCCCCACAGCCAGAAGGGGCGAGATCCCCTGTTCCTGCACCATCCAACATCCAGCACTGCACCAGGGACAAAGGATAGGCTTGGACGTGGGCAGTGCTGCTGGAAAACAGGCCCCCCGAGCCTGGATCTGTGTGGAAACCCCTCTGCTTTCCACCCTAAAATGTGGGAAGAGCAGGGAGAGGCAGCTCCAGCAGAGCTGCTGCTGTTTGGCTTGAGGCCGTGTGGATGTGGATAAACCTGGAAAAGGAACAAGGGAAGCTCCAGGTCTGGAGCTGGGGCTTTGGGGATCCAGTCCTGGGAAAGGACAAAGCACAGCCTGTGGCCAGAAGTGTCTCTGACCAGCCCTGGGAGCTGCTTTGAGCACATTGTACCTCACAAGATGGAGACACAGAACCATGGAATATCCTGAGCTGGAGGGTCCCACAGGGATCACCCAGCCCAGCTCCTGGCCCTGCCCAGACCCCCCAACAACCCCACCCTGGGCATCGCTGGCAGCGCTGTCCAAGCACTCCTGGAGCTCTGGCAGCCTCGGGGCCGTGCCCATTCCCTGGGGAGCCTGGGCAGGGCCCAGCACCCTCTGGGGGAAGAGCCTTGTCCTGAAATCCAACCAAATCCTCCCCTGGCACAGCTCCAGCCATTTCCTCGGGACAGAGCATCCCTCAGGGCTGCAGCCAGAGAAACACCAGAGGATAAACCCCCTGTGCCACCCCCTGCTCAGCCCTCAGAGCCCATCCCACAGAGCTCCCAGCCCTGTGGCAGCAAAGCAGTCAGATGTGCCAGGTCCTGGCAGGGCACAGGGGGACCACAGGGCCATACCTGGAGCTGGCTGGGACACCCTGGGAGCCATCCCAGCACAGAAAATCCTTTTTTTTTTTTAATTTTTTATTTATTTCAACAGAGTAGTGCTTGGTTACAGTTTAGTGAAGAACAAATAGGTACATTCATTGGCCACAGCTCCTGGGGCAGCAGCTGCTGCCCGCCTGCAAAGCCAGAACACTGTTAAACCATACCAAAAAAAAAAAACAAAAACCCAAAAGAAAGTTTAATGAAAGGCAACTATGCATTAAAAAAGTCATCGTAACTTCTCAGCTATAAATTACTTCAGTAAAACACGGGACCGGCCCTGGGAGGAGCGGTCAGTTCGGAATCCACTGGACAAAGGAGTAAAACCCAAATGCTTGGCCAGTCGCTCAGGGGTCCATCAGCAACGAGGCTCACTGCCCTGACCTGCCATCCCCAATCCAGGAAGATCGTAGTGTGGGTGTGTGCTTCAGTGCAAGAGGAACAATGAGCCTGTAGCCCTTGGATTTTGTAGTATTTTTAATTTTTTTTTTTTTTTTTTTTGCACTACACTCCTTTCCCTCCAAAGTAAAACTTAAAGTGCTCCTAGTGCTTTGGAATTTAAGCAAGAACAGGGGCCACGAGTGTCAC
Source organism: Corvus cornix cornix (assembly GCF_000738735.6). Lineage (NCBI taxonomy): Eukaryota > Metazoa > Chordata > Aves > Passeriformes > Corvidae > Corvus > Corvus cornix. The sequence goes on along the minus strand of NC_046335.1, from coordinate 2,399,913 downwards.
TTGCTGTCTTTGGAGACTTATGGCAGCAGAAGGAAGGCTGACAGTGCCTGGCCCTTCACCAGCTTCGCCATAAGCCAAGCAGGGATTGAGATGGAGCGACCTGTTCCTGCCAGGAGACAGGGGAGCAGCCGGGGTGGAGCTCTGGGGCAGGGACTCGAGCAAGGGATGTGCTGAGAGTTGCCATCTTTGCCTTCTCCAAAGAAGCAGCAGGACTTGCTGCTTTTTTGGGCCAGCACGAGTGCAGGAGGTGAGCAGGGAGAGCAGAAGCCACGCACAGGGCCGGCGTGTGGGCAGTGGGACAAGTGACACCGGGGTGAGCGGGGCCAGGCTGGCGGGGAGAGGCCGGGGCTGCCCCGGGGCTGGCGTTTCTCTCACCACCGAGGCTGCCCCGCGTCTCTCCAGCTCCCAGGTCATTGTCCTAGCACGGCATTCCCTGGCCCCCAGCGTCACAGCGGGGGTGGAGCAGCACAGGGCAGGTTAAAAGCAGTCCCAGGGTGGATTGGCCCCACGGTCAGAGCAGCTCCCTCCCTGCACCAGCGCCTTCAGCCCCAGCTGCTCTGCTCATCCCCGCGGCTGGCTCAGGGACAAGCCAGGAATAACACCAAGCCTCATCTCCAAGAGCCCAGGCCAGGTCAAACTTGGCTATTTTGGTTAAGTAAAGACACAGGGACCTCTCCCAGCCTGACCCAGCACCACCCCCCCTCTGCACTCCACAGCTCTGGGGGCAGTGGGAGGGCAGAGCAAGGAGCCCAGGGATCAGATCCCTGTGGTTTCTGCCCCTTCCGTCTGCAACAGCAACGTTCCACAGGCAGCCACACACCCCCTGCACCTCAGTGGGGACCCAGCAGTTCACATTCACTTCGGGTTAAAACTCTTGGTTATCTGCTAAATGCAATTTAATACTGAGGGGGACGAGGGGAGCCCCACTGTGGGCATCGAGGAGGGCGAGCAGGGCCGGCACCCAGCGGGTGCAGCAGCCCTGGATTCACACACATTCCTGCACACACACTCCCGCTGAGCCAGCTGCAGCCTCTCCCTGCAGGGAAAAGCCAGCCCTGTCCCTCAGCCACGGGCCAGCGGGGTGGTCACGAGGCCAGCAGGAACGCTGACCTCACTCAGCTCTGAGCCGCAGGCCCAGGTAGGACAGGGCAGCAGCCAGGTGGGACCAGCAGGCAGAGCAAGACCCCCCCGAGCCCTGAGGCCTCACCCAGCCCTGCCAGGTGGGAATATGGCACAGTAAACTCCAGCATCCAGCACCGGGAGCCCTGCCCGGACAGAGCTCCCCGCTCCCAGGGAGGCAGGATGCAGAGTCCTTCAGGGAACACGTCTTTGCAGGAAGACAGTGCCTCTCCCAGCTCTGCATGTGCAATTAAAAGAGTAACTAGAACAGTCTCAGGCCAAGCACAGCCCGAGCAAGATTCGTTCCTTCCAAGTGTGCAGATAAAAGTGCAAATATGCATTTGATGTTTCTTTTCTAGTGAGGAAGCTCTGGTGCATTTAGCTGCCAACATCTTGAAGACCAGACCAAGGAAAAAAAAAAAGCTTCCAGAGAGTTCAGCTTCACTTTGCTACATGGTACCTTAAAGTCACAGTTCTCTGACTTAACTGCCTGCAGCCCTGGGCTCAGTCCCGCGCGCAGCTGCGGCAGGTAGTGGAATGTTTGTGTCATGAGTTAGATGCTTTGGGGGGAGAGGAGGAAAAGAGGAAAACCAGGTTACAATCCTATACATGAGTGCCACTCTGGGAAGAGAGGGAGCCTCCTCAGTTCTGTGGGGCAGGGTGGGAGCTGTGGTGGTGGTTGATCTCCGAGCCGCCGGCGGCGCAGAGCAAGGGCGCGCTGTCCGCGGCGCTCCCGCTGTCGGTCCCGGCCAGGGAGCCGTAGCAGCCCGAGCACTGAGGGGTGGCCAAGCTGCAGGAGAGACAGAAAAAACAGACTGAGGGGTGGCCAAGCTGCAGGAGAGACAGAAAAAAACCAAGCATGGACTTCTAGGGATGAATAATTTCGCTCTGCCAAACTTCTGCTCCCAGCACTGGTCAGGGTGTCAAAGTTTGAAGGCACAATAGCTCCAAGGAACTTGGCTTTGATGAGACAGCTACAAGAACAAGAGCACCAGGCCCCACAACACTGGTCAAGAAGAGCCAGAACCTCTGAACTGCTCACTACACCCCTGGGCAGCAAGCGAGGGACTCGGAAGTGAAGTGGAAAGGAAGTATTCCAAGGCCAGGCTGCACAGGCCTTGGAGCAACCTGGTGCAGTGGAAGGTGTCCCTGCCCATGGGGTGGAACAAGGTTTTAAGGTCCCTTCCAGCCCAAACCATTCCATGATGACGGGTGACAGGGCTGCCAGGATGCCTCATAAGAGTTTTGCTGGGGATACCTGACCATTCTCATCCACACCAGAGGTTCCTGCAGAGTTTTGTGCCAGGTCCCTCCCAGGACTTCACCAGCTCTCACTTCCCAGAGGAGAAACCCCTCTGGAGATCATTTCAGAGCCCTCTGAAATGGATCCCAGCCCTCCTGAATGAGATTTCCTGTGTGCAATCACTACCTGTGAGCACCATCCACATCCACCTCTGAGCTGGTCACTTCTGCCCAATAAAAACAGCTCCTTGTGAGCTGCAGAAGGGAACAAAAAGTCTGTCAGAGCCTCCCTGCCCTATCCACCTTGCCCAAGCTGCCTCTTCCACCAAAATTTTTCCTAGGAGCAGAAGCCAGGAGCTCTGTTGCTTCCCCAGAGGGCAGCAGAGCAGCAGCACAACCCTTACTCACCCTCCTTCCCTGCCCCCGAGCCGTGACAAGTCATCATCGCTGTCGTAGCGCCTCGGATTGTCGAAGAAATAGGCCCTGGAGCTGTAGCTGTGGCTGTTGACCATCCCTGCTGGAGTCTGCCAAGGAGAAAGGAGTTAGGCCAGAACCAAAACATTCCCAAGAGTCACCCCAGGGGCTCCTCCCTGCACAGAGGAACTTGCCCAGGCCTACCAGGTTCTGGGTCAGTCTCTGAGCGCGGAAGAACAGCACCACGAAAGTGGTTGGCACCAGCTCCCAGAGGAACAGGACCACTCCAAACACCACGTACTCCTCGCTGCTCACCTCCACGTGCACCTGTGGGCACAAGGCAGAGGGTCTGTGTCATCCTAGCCACTCACAGAGCTCCCAAAAGCTGGAACTGGGAGTGCAGAGAAACCCTCCAAAGGCAGGAGTCCCTAAAGCAGCACAGTGACCTTCACCTGCCTGCTGCTCTGGTTTGGGTGAGCTGGTTCTGCTCAGAGTGTGCTACCAGGGCACTGGGAGCTCGCTCCCCACACCAGTGGCTCTCCCTCACACACAGCCACGCCTGATTAAGCATTGCTGTTCTGCTCTAGTTGACTTGTCCCTCCTCTCCCTCAAAAGAAGAGTTGGCAGGCTGAGAGGGAGGAGCACAACAGGGAATCCTTCCTGAAGAAGTGGCTGGAGAGAGGAAGACTCAGGTTTGCTGGGTGGAGAGAGCTTCTGAAAGCAGAAAGGCAGCTCATGTGGGGGTTCACACCCCCCAGAGCCCCCTTTTCACCCTCACAGGATGAGGAGTGACTGCATTTCACTTCACTGGGTCTGGATTGGGGGTCACACACTCACCTTGTCTGAAAGGTTGTCCCAGCCATAGTTAAAAGGACCAGGAACATTGTCTGGAGATATGGCCACAGCTACCAGGTTATAGCAAGCCCTTGAGGAGTACAGGAGGGCCACTACAGATCCCACCAGAATAGCCTGGCAGACAGATGTTCCCTAGGACAGGAAGAAATAAAAGGAGTTGTAATACAGAGCTGTGATGTTCTTCCCCGTTCCCTTAAATGCATGAACAGCTGTGCAGCCAAGAATGACCCAGAACATTTGTATGTTGTTGCTAAAATATTCAGAGCTGGGTAAGAGCTTTCTCATGTGATGAGTTCATTGCAGGAGCTGCACAGCCAGAGCTGCCTGGGAGCAGGGAAGGATCTGAGGCACTGGAGTGTCACTGGCAGGACTTTGTCAGTCAGCTCCAAACTGGGGGTCCAGGGAGATGCTGCTGCACCGCCTGCCTTCCTCTGGGAATCTCCACAAGGCCAACAACCAACCACCAGGAAAATCAACTTCTGCTTTACACCCCATCAGACCCTGCAGAGGAGTTTCACTTGCAGCAGCTCAGCACCCCAGCATTTCATGGTGTTTGTCTAGAAAAGAAGCCCAAACATTTGGGGTGGGAAGAAAGTCCCAGAGCTTGAACTCCTGAACGGAGCCCACAGAAAAGATGGAGAGGCACCATTTACAATGGCCTGGAGGGACAGGACAAGGGAATGGCTTCAAACAGACAGAGGGCAGGGATAGATGGGATATTGGAAAGGAATTCCTGGCTGTGAGGGTGGGCAAGCCCTGGCACAGGGTGCCCAGAGAAGCTGTGGCTGCCCCTGGATCCCTGGAAATGTCCAAGGCCAGGCTGGATGGGGTTTGGAGCAACCTGGGATAGTGGAAGGTGTCCCTGCCCATGGCAGGGGTGGCACTGGATGGGATTTAAGATCCCTTCCAACCCAAACCATTCTGGGACAAACTTAGTCCTTGTTAAATCCATCCATGAATCCCCTTCAATGACTGCTGGGAGGCACCAAGCCAGTGAGGGGGCAAACACCCCTCAGCACCTGAGCTGCCTTTGTGTTTAAGCAGAGAATCTGCTGGGGAAGCTCATCTCACTGGCCTGCTCCACATTCCAGCTCTGCTTTCCCAGATTTGGAGCTCAGGACAGTATCTTGAGAGAGTCAGTAGGAGAGAGGTGCCAACAGACAAGTGACAGCACCGAAGCCCAGAACACATCCTGCTGTCACTGGTGGTGAGCCCGTGCTGCTCAGGCCAGCACAATGAGGCACAAAGGCTGCTGAAGCAAATCTCCAGCTCACAAGGACCACAGGACAGGAGCTGGCTGCAGTCCAGCCTTTCCCATGGCTCCAACTTCCCCACCTTCAGTGTGGAGGCAGCAGCCTCCAGCCTTGCTGCGTGGCTTTGAGTTCTGGGGCATCTGTGGAACATTTCTGCTCATCCCCACCCCGTTTCTGCAGCAGTTTCCCACACACAACGTCAGGGGATGCCCCCAAGGCAGGGGAGGGAGGCAGAGACCTTTAGCAGACAGCCAGGGTGAGTATCCAAGCGGACAGCTTCCCTGGAGCACAGGCCAGGGGCAGCCTCGGGCATGTGAGGAGAGGAAGCTCCTGCACTGGGGGAACTGGGTGAGTTAATGAGTGTCCAGAGCCAGTCAGAGCTGGAGACCAGGCCCAGGCCAGCAGGGGTGGGAGCAGGTTCTCTGCTCCTGCCTGCTCCTGGCTCACTGCAGACCTGGATGCAACCTGCAGCCTCTGGACAGCTGTCACAGGAGCCAGGTAGGACACCAGTCCCAGCCCACACATCCTGGATTCTGGGAAGCCACCCGATGCCCTCTGCTGCTTAAGGAGCCAGACATCTCCTACAGAAGGCCTCAGCTTCAACTGGCTGTGCTCAGGTGCTCTGGTTTTTCCTCTAAATGTTTCCAGGCACTCAAGTGGACACTGATTGCAGCCTCCTGCCACACTGCTGGTGTGGCTTTTCCACTCTCCCACCTGCTGGAAAAGAGCTGTGTGTGTTCAGGCCCTCACCCGTGCTGCTTTGGGACAGGACCTACAGCAACCTCTCCTCCCATTCCAAGATGCTCATCTCATCCAGGACATCTCATCCTGCCCAAGCAGAGCCCAGCTAAAGCTGGATTTCTGGGGGATTCCCTTTGCAGGGAAGCATGACACACCCGCCACAGGTAAAATACACAGCAAAAACTGCATCTGCTGCTCTTAGAGAGCCCTCTCTTCAAGGCAAACCCAGGATTTTCTGTGCCTAAAAAGCAGAAGCAGCTCATAAATCTGTTATGCCAAAGCTGCAGACAAAGCATTCCCCTAAAACACGCAGGAAACGTCATTCCCACAGCAGGAGCGTGCACTTTGTGGAGGGAGGAATCCAAGAGTTGCCACCTCCCCACCGGAAGGAGAATCCGAGCAAGAGCAGCTCAGGTGTCACCAGGCCAGCGCTGCCCTGAGTGAGCACACCCAGATCCAGCTGAGCAGTCCCAGTGGGAGTTCCCAAGGCATTCACCCACCTTGGACTCGAGGTAGACGTTGGCTGAGGACATCTTTCCCAGCTTGCACATGCAGCAGGCCAGGGAGATGGCGCAGAGGATGAAGAGGCTGTCGTTGACCAGGGCCCGGGCCAGGACCGTCCACCTCAGCTGCTTCTCCGGGACCTCGCCGTGGATCAGCATTGCACAGGTTAAATTCACAACTAGGAACAGGAGGCTGGTGAGGATGGAGCCCAAGTACAACAGGACCCTGGAGAGATGGTGAGGGGAAAAATGGTGACTGAGGCAAGTCCAGGTTCGTTCTGCACATCCCTTCCAGCAAATTTCAGGGGTTGTATTGGCAGCCCAAGGCTGCAGAGGATTTGTTGGAGCTGCTCTCATAACACATGAGCAGCGTAAGCAGTCATGAGTTACAAGACTCATCTTCTGACAGTCAGGTTCTTATCTTGCAGATTTTAAGTGTTGCTCCAGCTCTGCATTAACTCCAGTCAATAAGCCATGAGTCATCACAACCACTGCAACTCCTTTATTGAGAGCCACTGGAGCTTGCATTTTCCACCCTGGGTTTCCCTGGGAAGCACCTGAGCTGCACAAACCTGGGGCTCACCCATTGCTCAAGCCTTGTTCTGCACATCTTTCCTGGGCTGGGACAGCTCAGAGCGACCCTAAGAGTTCACCCCGGGGAACTGGGATGCTTGAGCTCCCTTGGCACCCCTGACACTCCCAGTCCTGCTCCAAGGCAGAACTCTGCTCCTTTGTCAGAGTACAGGGGTGGAATTAGAGCTCTGTTCAGCCTTTGGGGCCTGACCCCCCCATTCCCCCCCATTCCCCTGGGACCAGCTTTGAAGGGAAGGTCAGGACAGCAGCACTTACTTGTACTTGTTGAATTCAGCTGCACATTTCACTTTGAATATGACCTGCAGGAAAGATTTGCACAGGGTTATTTTACACAGCCTACAGTTTCCTTTCAAATTGGTCAAGAGATAAAAAAGGGAACCAGAGCTGGACATCTCCAAGGACTCTGGATTTTTTATTAGCATCAAGTCTTGCTCTGGACCCCAAAGACTGGTACTTTTTTCCTTGTACAAGCCCAGCCCAAATACAGGTAGCCAACAACCATAAACACATTTAACACCCCATATCTGAAAAGCACTTTAACACCACACCTTAAAGACTTCAAAAAAAAGAAGGGAGTTTAGCACTTAAAGTCATTAAAGTCCTTCAAAAATACATCTCCTTTTCCCAGTGTTTTGGGCTGTTTTAGGACCTCAGCCATGCTGGATTTCCGTGTTAGAGAAGTAGGGACAGTTTAGGAAGGTGCAGACACTCCCAAGTCACAGCTCAGATGGGACTTCCTGCTGCAAAGGGACAGGGAAGCAGTGCTCACACTGCTCAGGAAAACAGCCATGGCAGGAACTGGGTTGTGACCAGCTCCAGGTACAGACCCCATCAGGAAGGATCCCAGAGCTGGGGTCACATTCAGCCACAGGCAAAGCTCATGTCCTGATTAGAGACCTTGAAGGAACTTGGGAAGAGACAGAGACACATCCAGACAGATCCCACCTGTACTTGTGGGATCACTGCACAGGTGTGGAGGTTCAGTTTCTCTTCTCCCACAAGGAGCCTTCCCTGTCAGCAGTGAAGGATCACTCATCTCCTCCCAGGCATCCTTAGTCAGCTTTTATCCTGGTGGGATTCCTTGGCTCTTGCTTCCAAGTCAGGACTGAGGTAGAAATGGCACATGAGCTTCAGGAATCAGGCTTCTGCCAACGGGATTTCCAGAGACATTTCAGGATCTGAGGGTTGTCTGAGCCACTGCAGTGGTTCCAAGCATTTCAAAGGACATTGGACAGCTTCAGTGATTCTCTTCCAAGAGTCACTTCCACTGCCTGCCTCCTCTTCCCAAGGCTGAGGGAGGACGAGCTCAATTTAGTGGGTAATGAGACATGGCTCTTCAGCAGAGGGAGGTATCCAGCCTCAGGAATGTTCTCTATCCCATTGTCCTGGCCCAGACAAGTGCAGGAGTGGGGCACAATCCTCTCTGAGCCCTAAAACTCATCTGAGTTACAGGAAACTGGGCCTTGGAAGGGCCACGTGGTGACTCCAAACCAGAAATATCCCTGAATCCTCCATCGTTTGCCTGTAGGTGACATTCAAGCACTTTGGGAGTGTCATGGAATCACTCAATTGCTGAGGTTGGAAGAGCCCTCCAAGGTCATCCAGCACAACCATGCATCCAGCACCACCACATTCACCACTAAACCATGCCCTGAAGTGCCACATCCACGTGGTTTTTTTAAACACTTCCCGGGATGAGGACTCCACCACTGCCCTGAGCCTGTTCCAACACCTGACCACCCTTCCAGTGAAGAATTCTTTCCTAACATCCAGTCTAAATATTCCCTGGCACAACTTGAGGCTGTTTCCTCTCGTCCTGTCAAAACAGGCATCGGTGGCATCCAGCTGGGAAACTCCTGGTTCAGCACCCATTCCAGCAGCATGGAAATCCATGGAGGAATCTGTACTCCTGCTGTGACTCCCTGAAGAGCTGTCTGTAACCTCAGCCTCTGAGCAGCACTGCAGAGCCCCTGGCTTGTATTCCAGCTGGGAATGTTGTGTTCTCAGCTTGCAACAGCCCCTCAGCTGAGCAGGGAAGTGCCCCTGGCTCACAGGAAGATGCTGTTTTGGGCAGGACTCTGTCCCCAAAGCCTCCCCTGCAGCCCCGGGGATTAAGGCACACAAAGCTGAGTCAGGGTTAAGAGTGCAACAGCAATTTGAGCCTCATGCTTGGCCCGCTGCCATGGAAAGCAGAGGGAGACCACAGCTCCAGCCTCACACTTTTATTAGCCCCTGGATAGTTGTTCCTATAACTTCAGGAAGGGAGCAGACACCACTGTGTTGGTGGTTTTAGTTATTAAGGCTGATAAGTTATCTGAAGGTTGCTTTTCCTTCCCAGGGACTGGGTCAGGAGGTGGCACCACCAGTGTGCACAGGGTGTCTCTGGGTTCTTATCCTTGAGACAAGCTCTGAGCCTCCTGCACGGGGCTCTGCTGCTCTCTGAGCCCAAGGACGGCCAAGGCAGAGGGTTCTGCTGTGAAAAATCCAGCACAGAGAGCTCAGGAACGATCCTGTTCTTCAGAAAAACAGGAAAAATAGACCCCTGTGCTTCAGCAGGTGCAGTAGGCCAAGCTGTGAGCAGCAATCCCTGCAAACTGAACAGTTCCTTCGGATCTGAGCTGAGCCCAGCTCCAGAAGTCAAGCATGAAAACAGGGAACAGCGGTCTCAGCAGCCCAGAGCAGCAGGACTGGGAACATTTACTCCTGAACAAGTCTTTTACAGCAGTTTGGAATACTCAGGTGCCTTTCCAGAGCCATGGATCCCCTGAGCATTCCACATGAGCCAGAAGGTGAGGCTGAGGTAAGTTACAGACCCCAAAGCCCCCTGTGATGCCAGAGGCTTTTGGATTTGTGATGAGAGGATTTATCCCATAAAAGTGATTTCCTTGTTCACATCACAGCCCAGGGAGCCCCTAAGGGTCTGTTCAAGAGACACCCTCACCCTTAGAAGGTGCACTGGAGGTGTCACAGCTGCTAAGGGAAGATAAGTGACACATCCCAGATCCCACAGATGAATCCAAGGACCACTCCCGGTACCTGCACAAGGCAGGATCTTAACCCTAACAGCACTTAGGCTGTTATCAACAGATCTGAAAGACCCAGGAATTTGTCATTGCCCACTGGAATCAAATTCTCTTTTGCTTCATAAAGGCAGCACCAGTTTGGGCTCTGCAGGTACAAGACACAGCCGTGCCCTGCCCCAGCACAGCTCAGCTGCAGGAGCATCCCCAGACAGATCCCTTCTCTCACCACACGAGATAATGGGAGCACAGCACAGACTATTTTGGGATCACACCTTGTACCAAGCGTGCAAACCCCCCCCTCAGCCCACAGAGGAAAAGCTGGAACTCTCCCTGAGGATCTCTCACCATCCTCATTAATACCGAGATCATTCCATGCCATCATGGACACAGGCTGCAACTTTGCATGTTCCCTCCTTTCCTAGAATAGCTGGTCCCCAGCACGGCCACCTGTTCATCTGGAAAACAGGGGAATCAGCAGCTATGGGATGGAGCAGTTTGGGGTTTCAGCGATCCCTCACCAGCTGTCCCTGTGAGGCAGAGGGCACTGCCAGGTGTCTGCGAGACAGGGAAGGTGAAAGAGGGAATTGAAGGATGGAGACTTTTCCAGTTTTCCATCTGAGAAGATCCAGGACTGTAAAGACAAACATCTCCCAGGCTGGATGCTCTTTCCATGCCTGTCTGCTGCAGGGCAATTAGAGCAGGAAGAGATGAAAGGGCTGATGTCATTTCATCAGATGGAGCACTTAGAGAAACACACACAGGTGAAGGGCTCTGGCCACGCCATCAGTCCCACCAGGCCAACACTCCTTACTCATCCCTGTGCCAGCTGCTGATTCCCAGGACAAGCAGGGGTGCCAAGTGCTCAGGAAGGTCCTTAAGATCAAGGTTGTTGTGGCTGCATTTCATGGAATCATTTGAGTTGGAGAAGACCTCCAAGACCATCAAGTCCAACCTGCGCCTGCTGCCCACCTTGTCACCAGCCCAGAGCTCTGAGTGCCACCTCCAGGACTCCAAACCTCCCTGGGCAGCTCCTTCCAATGCCTGACAACCCTTTCCATGAAGAAATCTTCCCTAATATCCAATCTAAACCTCCCCTGGTGCAACTTGAGGCCTTTTCCTCTTGTCCCTTGTTCCCTGGGAGCAGAGCCCAACCCCCACCTGGTTGCACCCTCCTGTCAGGGAGTTGTGGAGAGTCAGGAGGTCCCCCCGGAGCCTCCTTTTCTTTCCTCCAGGTTAAATATCCTGAGCTGCCTCCGTGTATTTCCATCTCCATGCAGCATGCTCCTGACAAAGACCTGGGGAAAAGCTGGAAGTGGCAGACTCTTGGGAAAGGTGGCATTATTCAAGCAGCTGGCAGCACAGGAGCTATTCCAAAGGCAAGGCAAAGGAACATCCTAGACTGGATATCTGAGCTATTGAGGCAAGATTGGGAGTGGATCTGAGGAATTCTGACCTGATGGACTGTGAACTCCAGATTCCCAGGAAAGGACTCGTTCTAGTACAGGCTGAGGAAGAGATGCTCCCAAGCTAAAGGCATTATTACACCTTTTGATGTTCCAGGTGGAAAAAGTATCCCAAGGGAACCTACAAGAGAGCTGGAGAGGGACTTTGGACAAGAGCCTGGAATAAAAGGACACAGGGAATGGCTTCCCACTGCCAGAGGGCAGGGTTTGATGGGATATTGGGAAGAAATTCTTCCCCATGAGGGTGGGGAGGCCCTGGCACAGGTTGCCCAGAGAAGCTGTGGCTGCCCCTGGATCCCTGGAAGTGTCCAAGGCCAGGCTGGAGCAGCCTGGGACAGGGGAAGGTGTCCCTGCCCTTGGCAGGGGGTGGAATAGGATGAGCTTTAAGGTCCCTTCCAACTCAAACCATTCTGGGATTCTGTGAAAAAGAAATACACATCCCACACTCGTTCTGTCAGGTCTCTGCATCCCCTCAGGAATCTCCAGGGCCAAGATGGGACAGGAAGAGGACAGCCTGTCCCCACAGAGAGGAGGAACACCAGGCAGTTTAGCAAATTTGAATTTCAGCCCCAGAACAGCCTGGAGCATGAAGCAATGCCACATCTCCACGGGTATCTGTTCCCTGGAGCTTCTTCCCCACCACCACTCCATCCCCAGCCTCTACACAGCCTGAGGAGCCCCCTAAATTGAGCAAGATCAGCTTGAATAACAGCACTGGCCATTTTCTTCCCCAGATGCCATTTCTCCAGCATCTCCACAAAGGAGGCTCTGTGTACAGGGACAATGAGCCAGGCCCTCAGCACAGCAGCAGCCCATGCTTTTATCCAAGGACATCTCGGATCAGGAAGCCACCCCCAGGCCAGCAGAAGCCCAGTGTCCTTCCACAGGCTGCTGCCAAGTGGCCCTTAAAAAGTGGGAATGGATGGGCACGTTCTGCTGGAGTCACACCAATAAACACACCAGTCACCTCTAGATCATGGGAGCCAGGAAAGCACCAGAGGCTTTCCATCCAGCTGCCCTCTTTCTCCAAATCGCTGGAGCTTCACCACTGAGATAACCCAAAAACCCCACAGAGTGATGGACACCCCTCCTGGTGGCACCAGGGAAGCGTCAGGCCCTCCCTGGAGCTGAGCAAGCAGACCCATTTTCACAAGTCACTTTATCCTTCCCCACTCCAGATTCGCAGCTCTTATTTCCTCAGACAGGATTTCCCTTGGCTCTAGGTCTTCAAGGAGAAAGAAGTGGGATATATGCAGAGTTCACTGAAAAACAGATATCGTGGGAGGAGGAGAAGCCTGGGAATCTATTTGGATTTACTTTAAGAGGACCTTTAAACAAGCCTGCAGAGGGGCAAATCTGCTGTCAAATCCAGTGACCTAGAAGAAAACAGAAATCCAGCCACTCTGTGGAGCAGAGCACAGAATCCCTGCCTTTCCAGGGACACAAACCCCTCCTGGCTGGAGCAATTGGGAGGTCAGGCTCCCTTGAGCAGACAAGACAGATTTGTGCACTCTATGCACCATTTGTTATTCCACTGCCACTCCATCAACAACACCTCCGACAGCTTTTGCAACAGGCAGCTCACCCCCCAAAGCCTCCAGGTGTTTATTGGGAGAAAAAAGGGGGGGGGGGGAAAGAACCCAAACAGCTGAACAACCCCACTGCTCCAAGTATCATGTGAATGCTGGTGTCCTGGGGAAAATGAAATCATAACTCCCGTGGGTGACACATCGGAGCGACGGAGCGATTTCGCTGTGTGCTAGCGATTCCTTTGTGAGGCTGGGGAACAGCTGAGAGCTGCAGAGCAAAGAATCCCAACAACAACAACAAAGCTGGAAGGAAAAAAAGTGGTGACTTGTTTCATAAATAGGCAGCGAACCGGGAGGCAGGCGAGCAGAGGGCTGCTCACGAGAAACTGGAGCAGAAACAAAATATTCAGGAGGAAGATGGGGAGGGGAGAGCCAGGGCTTTAGGAGATAAAGGCAAGTGGAAGGACTAAGGGAAGGAGGCTAAAAAAATCACAACACGAGTGATGGGAAACCCAGAAAAGCAGGGACACAGCTCGGTGACAATAACAAGCGGCTCTGCACCGTCCCAGCAGCGATCGTGGTGCTGGGAAGGGGCCCCCCCTCAGCTTCCCCGGGCTGTTGTGTGAGGGATCTCGGGGTTTTTTTTGTCTGACAAGCTGCGGAACAACAAGCCCGGTTCGCAGCGGAGCGATGGAGAGAAGGAGGGAGCGCAGCAACAATAGCAGAAGAGGCTCTGGCTGGTGACGTAATGGTTGGCATCACTCCAGGCCAGAGCAGCCCCTGCTGCTGCCACTTTCTGGTCCCCTTTGCACAAGGGGAATCAATTAAAACAAGATGCAAAACAGTCCCTCAAGTGATGCCCCCCCCCACAAACACCCCTGCCGTGGGTCTGGGTTGCAAAGAGGAAAACCCAACCTGGGAGCAGGGCATCTCCCTGCACCCCCAAATCCCAAATTCAGGGCATGTGCCTGTCCCCCCCCCCCCCCACCCCGGGGTCTGCAGTCAGGGTACAGCCCTGCACCCCAAACCCCTGATGCTGGGATTTTGGGCACACTTTTAGCTCACACCATCCCCCCCCAAATCCCACCCCGCCCCCCAAGCTTGGATTAAGGGCACAATCCCTGTGCTTCTCCCCAAGCCTGGATTCAGGGCACAATCCCCGTGCCTCCCCACGGGCTTGGATTCAGGGCACAATCCCTGCATGCCCCCAGCCTGTCCCAAAGTCTGCACTGAGGGCTGGATTCAGGGCACAATCCCTGTGCCTCCCTCCAAGGCAGGATTCAGGGCATACCCCTGTGCCTCCGTCCAAGCCGGGATCCAGGGCATAGCCCTGCATCCCCCAGCCTGTCCCAAAGCCTCAGCGGGGGCAGAGCCCCAGGATCGCCTCCCAGCCTCACCTGGACACTCACATCCCCATCCCACCCCCAAGCCTCGGCTCCAGGGCGCTCCAAGTTCAGAGAGGTGGCTGAAGAGGAGCTTCCAGCCCCGGTGTCCCGCAGGGTGGAGGTTTGAGAAAGGGAATTTTGGAGAGGTTTTGCCCAAAGGCAAAACTTACCTCGGCGAAATAGAGGTTGAGAAGGCAGAGGCTGGAGAAGAGGAGGCAGCCGGGCAGGCAGTACAGGAGCCAGTGGGCGAAGGGCTGCTGGAGGCGGAGGGCCTGCAGGGAATTCTGCAGGTAGAAGGAGAACAGGGTGGTCCTGAGGGCTGCCCAGAGCAGGCAGAGGAAGAGGCAGAGCGTGTGGTAACTCAGCCGCCGCTCGCGGTAGTAGAGCAGCAGCCAGAGCTGCAGGTAGGCGAAGAGGAAGAGCGCGGCGTAGAGCGCCGTGTGGAGCACGGTGAGCCCCAGCTCCACGGCGTAGGGCACGGCCGCCCCCTCAGCGAGGGCCATGGGGCAGCGGGAGGCACCGACCCCCTCCCTGCCTTCCCTCAGCCCCGGCTGGACACCCCCATGCAACAAAGGGGAGCCTCCCCCCACACTTCTTCTTCTTCTTTTCTTCTTCTTCTTCTTCTTCTTCTTCTTCTTCTTCTTCCTCCTCCTCCTCCTCCTCCTCCTTCTTCTTCTTCTCCTCCTCCTCCTTCTCCTTCTCCCTCCCTCCCGCCCGCCCGGCTGCACCGCCCGCCCGCCCGCCGCCAAACAACTCCGTGCCGGGGACAGCCGCCTGAGCCCGCTGATTTGAGGGGCGGCGGCGCGCGCCCCCCATTGGCCGCCCGCCGGCCCCGCCCCCCGCCGCGCCCATCCGCCGCTCCCACTGGCCGGCGCCGCCTGTCAATCACCCGCGCGACGCCCCCGCCGCGCCGCCGCTTTGCTTCTTGGGTTGGCGACGCCGCCCGCTCTCCATCACTTCCTCCTTCCCTGAGAGGCGGCGAGGGGTGAGAGGGGGACGGAGAGGGGTGAGAGAGGAGAAGGAGATGAGAAGGATGAGGGAGGGGCGAAGGGATGAGGGGAGCGCTGAGGGGCCCCCCGGAGGAGCCGCGGGGATCTGGGCACCGCCGCAGGCAGAGTCGGGGTGCGGGAACATGCCCGCTGCAGGTTGGGTCCGTGGCGGTGTGGGGATGCCCGGGTGCCGCTCACAGACCGTCTGTTCCATGCAGGCGGCCATCCCCGTGTTTTCAGGGACACCTCAGGGACCCGCGCTGCGAAGAGGTTTCGGCTCCGGCTGGAGGATACCGAGAGGCCTCGCTCGGCTCAGGGGTCCCATCGCCGGGCTGGCACAGACCCACCAGCGCTGGTTTGGGCATCCCGGGTGTTCCAGCCGTGCAGCCAAGCCACTGACCAGAGGGACAGCCCGGGGCGGGATGCTGGCCTAGCACCGCGGAGGAGGGATGAGGACATCGGCATTAACGCTCGGAACACCGGGTAAGTGACAGCCCTAAGCCGACCGGAGCTTGCGTCCAATGCCGGCTGTTTTCCAGGGATTTCGGGGTCCCCAAGGACAGACGGAACGGGGCAGCGGGGCAGCAGCAGTGAGTGATGCTGCTTCCACCGGGGAAGTGGTGGAATTCAGCAGGTGGTGATTCCAGCAGGTGGTGATGCTGTCAGGGAAGTGGTGGATTCGCCATCCTTGGAAGTGTTCACGAACCACGGGCACGTGGGGACGTGGGTTAGTGATGGGCTTGGCAGTGCTGGGGGGATGGTTGGAATCGTTGGTCGTAGAGGTTTTTTCCAACCTGTAAGATTCCATGGTTCCATGCTGCAGGCTGTGTGCTGTCCGTGGGAATCAAAGCCCTCCTCTCCTGAGTGTGGGCAGAGGGAAAGGCTGCAGCATGTCCCTCCTGCAGCCTTGGATAGCAAGTGAGACCCACCTGCTGGGAAGTTGGACCTGGAAGTGAAAATGAAAGTGAAGCTCTTCTGGAAGTGGCAGGATAAGGGGCAGCGTGGGAGCATCACTGCAAAAATCCAGGCAAAGCACACTGGGCAGCAGGCTAGGATGCACTTGGATGTCTCCCAGAGAAGGATCCCTGTGCTTCAAGGTGCTCCCACAGCTGCTCCTGTAGGCAGTAGGGAGATGGAGTGGGTGGAAGGGGCTGGTAGTTACTTCAGTCCCATAATTGCAGGCTTATTCCAAAGTTCTGGAGAAGCATCTCACTGTTATTCCAGCTCCAAACGCTGGGGAATTGCAGCTTTTCCACCCTACTCAAATCACTTGTGTCCAGGAACTTACCTTTGGAAAATTTGAAAGGAGTTGGGTTGAGCTCTGTGCCAGCAAATTGGGTAGTGCTAATGAACCTGTGACAATTATCATGGGTTTGTGATAATTAATTTGTCGGCTGTGTAGGAAAAGTCTGGAGCAGGGAGGGGAAGTGTGTAGTGAAAAGTAGGAAAAGTAATACAATTCCAGGGAAGGAATCGTGGGTTGGGTTGGAAGGGACCTTAAAACTGATCTGGTTCCACCCCTGCCATGGGCAGGGACACCTTCCACTGTCCCAGGCTGCTCCAAGCCCCGTCCAGCCTGGCCTTGGACACTTCAGGGATCCAGGAGCAGCCACAGCTTCTCTGGGCACCCTGTGCCAGGGCCTCCCCACTCTCACAGCCAGGAATTCAATCCCAATATCCCATCCATCCCTGCCCTCTGGCAGTGGGAAGCCATTTCCCCTTGGGGAATGCTTGGACTCAATGATCTTAGAGGTCTTTTCCAACCTGAGAAATTCTGTCATTTTTCTGGATCACCTAAAGGAAACTTGTTTGCACAGACAAAAACGCAGGGAGAGCATCAGTGTTCTGCTCTGTCTTGTGTTTTGGAGCAGCAGCAGGAGGGATATTTGTGCTGGGACATCCATTTGAATTGGAGAGAGAGCTTCAGCCTGTCCACTCTGCTGTAGCTAAGGGATTGAGTCAGCTCCAATGGATTTGGGGTCTGGTTCGTGTCCTTCCCGCCAGGAAATTTGGGAGAGCAGCTCACTGGTTAAGTGCTGCCAGAAGGGCGTGGAAGGCAGGCGAGAATCCTGCCAAAAATCTGTGCCAGCTGGGTGTGGGGTGAGTGTCCTGCTGCAAAGAGAGACCTATCTGGGTCTGTCAGCACAGGAGAGCTTGAAGTGACTCCATTTAGGAACATCCTAAATACTCGGGGTTTAGGAGTTGAAACTTACCAGCTGAGGGCTGGGAGATGATGGAATGGGATCAAATGAACTCAGAGCAGCAGTGCAGTGTATTTCTGGGGAGGCCCTGGCACAGGGTGCCCAGAGAAGCTGTGGCTGCCCCTGGATCTCTGGAAGTGTCCAAGGCCAGGTTGGATGGGGCTTGGAGCAACCTGGGACAGTGGGAGGTGTCCCTGCCCATGGCAGGGGTGGAACCAGATCAGTTTTAAGGTCCCATCCAACCCAAATCATTCAGGGATTCTGTGAGGATATTTGGACAAGATGTAAAGTGTCGATTTTATATCACTGGCATTAAAATCCGGGCTGATGGTGTTTCTCCTGAGTTCAGGGAAGCCCGTGGATGATGGAGATGGTACCAGCTGGCTGTGCAGTCCATAATTCCACTAGGACAGCAGTTCATCCTTGTCTTGTGACTCTTAAATCCCACCCCACGATATCCTCCTTTGAGGAAGCTCAGCTTCCTCAGTGATAAATCTTGGCAGCTGGGATCTGTGTGAGGAAAAGTGTCAGGGAAAGCAGCTGGGATCAGAGGTGATCCCAGCCCCTGGATTCCACTGTGGGGTTCCCAAGCAAAACTGATGTGGCACAAGCAATTTATACCCCCACAAGAGTTTGTGCTGGGTGTCTCTGGTGGATTTGGTTTCACTTCAGGTCACCTACAGTGACCTTAACCACCTTGCCTGGCTCTGTCTTGGAATTATGACAGTGGAAACATGAGCCAGGCCTGGCATCCATCAGTGCTGTGCTAGGCTGTCCCTTGTCCATGGGCTTAAGATTTCCCAGCAGTGACACAGAGCTGGTTCACACATCCGTGGTATTTTCACACATCTCTGGCAATCCTGCAGGTGTCAGTGGCACAGGGTTGTGGCTGTTTCCAGCCCTAGGGTGTTAATTTTCCATTGATGGGGAAGAGGTGACAGAGGAAATGGCCTAAAAGCTGAATATTCAGGTCTGGATTGATGAGGAACAGAGGGAAGCTGCTGGGAGGGTGGAGTGATGAGGAGGTGAGAGGACATGAGTAGGGAGAGGGTGAGCACATGTTTTTCACAGGATCCCAGAATGGTTTGGGTTGGAAAGGACCTTAAATCCCATCTCATTCCACCCCTGCCATGGGCAGAGACACCTTCCACTGTCCCAGGCTGCTCCAAGCCCCATCCAACCTGGCCTTGGGCACTGCCAGGGATCCAGGGGCAGCCCCAGCTTCTCTGGGCACCCTGTGCCAGGGCCTCCCCACCCTTACAGCAAAGAACTCCTTCCCAATCTCCCATCCATCCCTGCCCTGGCAGTGGGAAGCCATTCCCTGTGTCCTGTCCCTCCATCCTTTGTCCCCAGTCCCTCTCCAGCTCTCCTGGAGCCCCTTTAGGCCCTGCAAGGGGCTCTGAGCTCTCCTTGGTGGCTGGAGTTATGTTTTAAACTGCTGACCCTCTCCTCCAGGTATAATCCTGTGACATCCATGAGTCCTTGGAGGCTGCTCCTCTTCCTTCCTTGACAGTAAGCTCTCCCATTTGGCCTGGGCTCGTTCCCACATGCCAGGATTGTGTTTATTTTTCCATCCTGCCGTAGCCAAGTCTGTCATTTAATAAACATCCCCCCCCACCCCCAGCCTGATCCCTGTCCCCTCTGTAAGCCAGGGGAACAGATGGGAGGGCACGGGACCAGAAATGCCTGACACTGCCCAAAGCTGGAAAGGAGACAACTGGAGATTTTGAGATGAAAAGAAAAAAATTCATGTGTTTCCACCTCTGTTGTGCCTTCAGGCCTGATCCAAAACCCTCAGCTCTGGGAGAAGGAGCCTGTGAAGGCTGAGTGTGCCTGGCTGTCAGTAACTCCTCACTCCTGGAGCATGGCAGAGGGTCTTTCCCTGCTTGTTTTTGGAGTGTTTGAGCTTGGGTTGATCCCAGGGCAGCCGTGGTGAGCTGACATCCTCTGGCAGGGTGTTGGAGGGAATGACAGCCCATGGACACAGGGGTGTTTGTTGAGGGAAGCAGCTGCAGCTCATGATGCAAATTCTGCATGGATTCAGTTCCAGCTTTGTCCCTTTGTTGAGCAGGGAGCAGCCACGCTCCAGCAGCAGAGACCAATCCCTGAGGAGCAGGCTGGGAAGGAATGGAGTGGGAAGAAGGTGGCTTCTCATCCTTAGGGCCCTTTAACCTCCTCACATCGTCTGCCACGGCGTGAAGTGAGCGGAATCCCAGATGGGTTTGGGTTGGGAGGGACTTTAAAGATCGTCTTGTTCCGTCCTAGAGGCACCCTAGTGACTTCCCATCAAAATCAATCTGTTCAGGAAAATTCACACTTAGTATATGTATTCTCTGGGGAAGTCAAGGTGGCTACTGAGAAGTGGCAAAATCAGTAGCCAGGAGCAGAAGAGATTTTACAGAATTCTTGTCTGACTTATTGCTACACATATTTTAGGTCCAAGGTAATCTAAACTTTTAAATTAATCCTTTAAAGGTTAAATTGTATAGAACGTCTGATCACAGAGAAGAACCCAGCAGTATATATAAAAATAGCATCCATTTAAGTTACATAAATCCTTATAAATATAAGAGAGAAATCAGTTATTCTATAAAAAAAATAATTTGGAACATGTGTTCCTGAAGCACCAGCACCACATCCTCATGCTGAGGGCTTCAGCTACCAAATCTTTATAAATATACCTGCAAAATTCTTCCTCACTCTGACCAGAAACAAGTGTCAGAAGATGCACATTTCTATTTTGCACCGGAACAGGAGGTCTCCTGTTTGAATCTCAAGTGGCCCTTTGATTTTTGGCAACCTCAACATGTCCCATCCCTTTGCAAACACCTTTCAGGGCCACATAAATTCTGTTGGCATCCTCGGAGCTTTTTAGCAGGAATCGAGACAGTTTGGGCGGGGGTTTGTGGATGATGCTGTCACTGCTGCGCTGCCTGTGCATGGAATTTTTGTTTGACTCAAAAGAAATAAAAAGGAGGGAAGAAAAGCAAGCCCTAAGCTGAAAGCCCTGAGGGTCTGTGCACTCGAAGGTGCCACTCAGAGGGAAGAGAGTGGCCTCTGCTGTCCTCTTTGCAGTTGTCTGAGTCACCTGTGGATTGAGTGACTAATTCATCATTTCCTCAAGATGTTTGTGTTGTATTAATAATAATTTCCACAGCTGGAAATTGTAGTCATGTAACGGATACTAAAACAGAGAAACACTCTTATATGTGTTTGTTTGTGTTTATGTATTATATATTTATTTTTTTCTTATTTTTCCCCCAGTTGTGACTCTCCTGTGCCTGTAGCTGGGAACAGCCATGTCAGCCCAAAAGGACAGATGGGTTTCTTCCTTTGTTTTCCTGCTCTTCTGTGCCTCCTCCATCCCAAGGAGTGGGAGCGTGGGCCTGCAGCAGGAGCTGAGCCCCCAGCACTATTTCAGTGGCTTGGAAGCTGGGAAAGCATCCCTGGCTTTTTTCACCCCCAGTGGTACGTGTTTAATGGGAGTTTACATCAGCCTGGGGGCTCAGCAAGGCTTGGGTGGGAGTGGAACAATCACAGAATCATGGAATGGTTTGGGTTGGAGGGGACATTAAAGCCCATCCTGTTCCACCCCTGCCATGGGCAGGGACACCTTCCCCTATCCCAGGTTGCTCCAAGCCCCGTCCAACCTGGCCTTGGACACTGCCAGGGATCCAGGGGCAGCCACAGCTTTTCTGGGAGTTCTATCTCAGCCCCTTACCACTTTCCCATCTAGGAATTCCTTCCCAATCTCCCATCCATCCCTGCCCTCTGGCAGTGGGAAGCCATTCCCTGTGTCCTGTCCCTCCATCCCTTGTAAAGAGTCCTTCATCTTTCTCATTGGCTCCTTCAGGCACTGGAAGGCTGCAGTTAGTTCACCCCAGAGCCTTCTATTTTCCAATTCTCTCAGCCTTTCCTCTAGCAGAGCTGCTTCATGCCTCTAATCAACTTGTGGCCCTCCTCAATGAAGAGGCAATTCTTGAGATTTTGAAACCCAAAAGGGTTTTGAAGAGCTGGTCAAGCGCTGCGTTTGCACAGTTCCAAGTGCTCCTGGCAGGCAGAGACCCTTGGGATGGGTTCTTTCCTGGCTGTGTCCTCAGGCATGGTCCCCCAAACATCTTCATTCATTTTCTGGATTATTTTCTGGAGGAGAAATCCAATTTCCTAAGGAATTGTCCCCTCAAAGGGCTGGCTTTCTCTTCCATAATACCTGCTAGAAAAAGGGGGGTCCCTTCCATGAGGGAGAACCAAAGGCTGTCATGGATTAGGAGGAGATCCTTGGCCTTGCTTTTGTTCTTTATGATCCCTGGGTGTGGTTCCCCAAAGACATTGGTGTGGGCTGAGGCACATCTCCCACATCTCTGTGTGTGTGGCAGGAGGATGATCCTGACCCCGAGGACTTTCAGAGGATTTTTTTTTTGTGTGTTTCAGTTTCTCCTGGTGCCCAGCCCTTCTTGGAGCAGATTGAGAGCTCAGCTGAGGCCCTCCAGGACTACGGCATTTCCGTGGTGAAGGTCAGTGGGGCTCAGGGATGCTGCTGGATGGGCTGGAGTAAGGAGGAGTTGAGAGGAGATGAGCAGGGAGGGGATGAGCACAGATTTTTCATAGAATTGTGCAATCACAGAGCAGTTCTGGTTCAAGAGGACCTTAAAGCTCATCTCTTTCCACCCCCCTGCCACGGGCAGGGACGCCTTCCGCTAGCCCAGGTTGCTCCAAGCCCCGTCCAACCTGGCCTGGAACACTTTCAGGGATGAAAAATCCACAACTTCTCTGGGCAGCCTGTTCCAGTGTCCATGTTCCATGATCGATGAGGTTGGTTCACTTCTTTTCAGCTCAGTGCAATAAATATTTCATACAAAGGAGTTTTTAGCTGAAATTTTATGCAGATTCACTTGAGGGAGTTACAAATTCAGGCAAGTGTAATTAGACTCTAAGAAGTGCTTGTATCTTTATATTTGGATTTATTTCGTTTCCTCCAGCTACGGGCCACGCTCAGTAAGCAAGCACTGATCTGTCATTTTGAGTATGCTGGGCAGCTCATGGGGGCTTTTCATCCCATCTGAGCCAAATCAGCAGGCTGAGCTGGAGAACTGAAGTACAAACTCCACTCTCCATCTCTGGTCTCCATTTTGGTGTATTTTCCCTCCCTGAAGGTTTGGAAAAGCTGGATTTACACTCCTGAATGGAAGAAAGCTGTAGGGGGTGTGTGTAGTCATTGTGGGGTTGAATCTGTAATTACATGTATTTTCTTTCTAGGTGAATTGTCCCAAAGAGGATGCCTCAAGATATTGTGGAAGAGAAAATGCATTGAGGAAAGCTTTCCTGTTCAGGTGAGGGGTGTTTCTGGGCACTGTTTGAAGGAAACACTGTCACAGTCAGAGATGTCTGTGGAGGAGTGAGAGGATCCATGAGGACAGCTGGGACCTGCACAGTTTAGCAAAAGGTGCCCCCAAAATTCCAACACAGGCAAAGGAGATGCTTTGTCCTCAGTGTGAAACCTCCCATCCTGTCCCACGTTCCTTGGAGCAGCAGAGGGATGAGCTGTGGAATGAAACCACGGGAGAAATTGTCCATCAGTGTTTTCCTGTCTCCGTTGCCTTCCACCCCAGACCACAAGATTTTGGGTCTAGTCCTAGAAAGAAACACTTTTTGGTGCTCTCCCTGTTGGTGGGGTTAACTGCTCTGGCCTGGGTGGGAAGGTTCAGCTCCTGGTCTCTCCAAGGGTTGTCACCTGGAAGCTTTTCCACATGTTAGCTCAGTTCTCATTGACTGTTGTACTGATAATCATGGAATAATTTAAGGTTGGAAAAGACCTTTAAGATCATCGAGTCCAACCATTCCAAGGATCTTTAAGATCATCAAGTCCAACCATTCCCCCAGCACTGCCAAGGCCACCATGTCCTCAAGTGCAGCAGGAACCTGCTCAACCAATGGTACCTGGGCTTGAGCAATTCCCAGCTCGGATCAAAGGCATCTCAAGCAGTGTTCTGCCGTTCCTCCATCGTCCTCCCTATCCTTCTGTGCCTGCCTTGGCTCCCTTTTCCAGGTGTGATCCATGCAGTGAATCTCTCTCAGTTCCTTTGGTGACTCTCTCTTCCCTCCCCAGAGGAAACCGGCTGATCCGAGAGTTCCCCACCGATGCCCTGTTCGACGTGAACTCTGTTGTCGCCAACGTTTTGTTGTAAGTCCAGACCACATCCCACTCTCTGAAATCCTTTTCCTTTCTATTCCCACTTTTTGCCAGCCCCAGGTATTCCAGAGGCTGCTCTCAGCCAAGCAGGTTTGGCTTTGCTTCTCTCTTCATTATGGTTTGACCCTGTTAAACCTTTTCCCTTGAGACAACTTACCAGCACACACCCAGGCATGTCCAGTTGGCTGTGAATCTTCAATCTGCCAGCAAGAAGCTGGAATTTTACCCTCTTTTTCCCATCGTGGTTGTGTGGCTGCAAATTGACTCTTCAACCAGTTGCTAATGGGGTTTTTTCTGCCTCCTCAGTGCCCTGCTCTTTAATGAAGTTAAATATGTCGAAACACTGGCAGACCTTGAGAACACTGAAAATGTGTTGAAAGGGAAGTCCAACATGGTCTTTGCCTACGTACCAGCTACTGGGACAGCAGGTATGGACACTCAGCTTTCCATCTTTGCTCTCTTCCCCCAGCCTTTTTTCAGTAAAATACCCAGGAGCTGAGTTTCTGACCCAAAATCCTGCAAATGAAAACCTGAAAGGGCCACCCAGCCACAAGATCTATGCTTCCACATGACTTGCTTTGTTTCCAAAGGGATCAGTTGCACCAGAAAAGTTTTGCTGGGAGCATAAGCCTTGAGAGATGGACTTGGAGAGGGAAAGCAAGCCAGTGGTTGCTGTCTTAAAAAAATAAATAAATCCCTGGGCAGATCTCTGGCTCTGCAGTGGAATGGATTCTCACACAGCACCTGTTTGCTGGGGTCAGGAACAGGACCCAGCTCCAGCTGCTCACTTCCCTTCAGTTTGTCATCAGACACTCTCAGTGACATTGTACTGAGAGTTTGTGAAAGCCTGGGAATTCCTATTGACACCTGGGAAAGATGGAACAGGAGATGAGGAGCTGAGTCCAGCTTGCCTTTCTCTTTCCAGAGCACAGGGCTGTGATGGAGGCAGCGTTTGTTTATGGGACCACCCACCAGTTTGTCCTGACAACTGAGGCAGTGCTGCTGAAAGCCACCAGGTATGTCCAGACACACCCCCACCACGGAGAGCTGCTTCCCTGCACTGTTTGCCTCACTCCTGGTGTCTCAGATTCCCAAATCAGCTGTGGGATGGCATTAGGATGTTGTGTCAAGGGTGGAGAGTTAGATTTGTTTTCCAAAAGCTGCTGGTTGTGTTCCTGGCCTTGGAGTAGCCTTGCTGTTCGTGGCTGTATTGGGTGGGATTTCACAGAAGAGCCCTCTGTCTCTTTCCATGGCTGATGGATCAAACCTCAGCCATGGGTTTTCAGGAGAGTTGATGTTAAATCTTAAAGCGCTCCCACCTTGTGCTGTGATGTCCAAGGGCAAGAACTGTAGCACTGCTGATGGATTTGGGAATTCCCATCCCATGGCTTCACTGGTCATCCCCTTCCCACACAGGAGGAGCTTTAGAATGCAGATCCTTCCATGTGACTTGCTGCTGCTGTGACCTCCTGCAGGCAGGAAAATGAGGGAGGAAGGTGGGAACATCACATGAGGTGTTGCTTCCTCAGCCAGCAGTGTGCCCAGGTGGCCAGGAAATCCGGTGGCACCTGGTTTGTACCAGCAATGATGTGGCCACAGGCCCAGGCAGTGACTGTCCCCTGTGCTGGAGACTGCTGAGGCCACACCTTAAATCCTGGGGTCAGTTCTTGACCCCTCATGACAAGACACTGAGGGGCTGGAGATTTTCCAGAGAAGGGAATGGAGCTGGGGAAAGGTCTGGAGCCCCAGGAGTGGCTGAGGGAGCTGGGAAAGGGGCTCAGGCTGGAGCAAAGGAGGCTCAGGGGGGACCTTGTGGCTCTGCACAAGTCCCTGACAGGAGGGGGCAGCTGGGGGGGGTCGGGCTCTGCTCGCAGGGAACAGGGACAGGAGGAGAGGGAATGGCCTCAAGTTAGGCCAGGAAAGGTTTAAATTGGATATTAGGGAAAATTTCTTCATGGAAAGGGTTGCCGTGTGTCAGAACAGCCTGCCCAGGGCAATGGTGGAGTCTCCCTCCCTGGAAGTGATCAAAAAACATGTGGATGTGGCACTTGGAGACATGGGTTAGTGATGGCCTTGGCAGTGCTGGGGGAACAGCTGGACTCGATGATCTTGGAGGGCTTTTCCAACATTAGTAACTCCATAATGATTTACCTGGGATTTTGTCACGGGTGACACCAGGGCAGGCACCAGGGTGGCCCTTCCCGAGGTGCCATCCCATCCCTGCAGGATACCGGCAAGTGTGCTGTGGCTCCCACTAGGTGGCACGGCTGTCATTGCACGGGAATTGGCTCAATTCTCCTCAAAGCAGCGCCGCCGCCTCCCGAGCTGCTGAAATGGTGGGAGCTTCTCCAACAGGAGCAGCTCCCAGCCAACCGGGCCAGCAGGATTTGAGGTCTTAATACTGCACTTTGCTCTTCCGTGGAGAGCTCTTAAATCCCTGTCCAAAGAAGGTGATCCCTGTTTTAGGGGTAGGGAATGGGGGCATTGGAAAAGGGGAGTGACTTCCCAAAGTTACCCATAGACCAACAGCAGTGATGGTGTCACAACCAACCAGGGACACCTCCCACTATCCCAGGTTGCTCCAAGCCCTGTCCAGCCTGGCTTTGGACACTTCCAGGGATCCAGGGGCAGCCACAGCTTCTCTGGGCACCCTGTGCCAGGGCCTCCCCACCCTCACAGTCAGGAATTCCTTCCCAATCTCCCATCCATCCCTGCCCTCTGGCACTGGGAAGCCATTCCCTGTGTCCTGTCCCTCCATCCCTTGTCCCCAGTCCCTCTGCAGCTCTCCTGGAGCCCCTTTAGGCCCTGCAAGGGGCTCTGAGCTCTCCCTGGAGCCTTCTCCTCTCCAGGTGAACACCCCCAGCTCTCCCAGCCCATTCCACAACCCTGCCAAACCCTGAACTTGAGGATCATCTGTGAAACACGTCAGCAAACCTGGTCCTTCTGTCAGGGCACTTTGAACCCTGGTCAGGGTGGGTTTTGTTTCCTCTCTCACAGCCATGATGACCCTGATGTCTCGTCTGCCTGGCTCTTGTTCTGCCACTGCCAGCTGGCCACAGACCCAGCCCAGCCCTGCAGGAGGACAGCCCTGGGACAGCCCCTGACCCTGCTCAACATCCACAGGCACCTCAAGCTCATGGGGGCTCCTTTGGTGGTAGGACTGGGAAGGAGGAGCCGCTGGGGTGGGAGGGCAGCTGGGGAGAGATGTGAGGAGGAGGAAGGTGAGAGCAGAGAGAGAGGCTGAGTGTAGGAATCTGCCCCTTCCAGGGTGGGTCGAGGCAAGGAACAGGAATCATGTGGTGCAACTGCCTCACCAGTTCAGGGCTGGCCAAAACTTAAATAAATTATTGAGGGCATTTTCCAAATGACTCTTAAGGACTGACCACCTCGATATGAAGCTTGTTCCAGTGTTTGATCATGCTCTTGGTAAAGAAACCTTCCTGATGTTCTGTCTAAACCTCCCCTGATGCAGCTCTGAACCATTTCTACGTCTTCTATCCCTGGATTCGCTGAGATATCAGAGTTTCCCTCTCCACATCCCCTCAGGAAGCTGTGGAGAGCAATGAGGTCATCCCTCAGCCTCCTTTTCTCCAAACTAGACAACCCTAAAGTCCTCAGCTGCTCCTGTAGGCTCCCTGCAGGGGGCTCAGCACCCTCTGGAATTCGATATCAGTCCTTCACGCCTTGGTGATCCCAAGGAACAGGAGGTTCCCTCCTATTTCCCCCTTCCACGGGGCAGAGAACTTCAGCAGCCTCCTGTTCCCACTGGTGATCCCTGCCCATCCAAAAGGATGAGCAGATGAGCTGGGAAGTGCCTCTTTCAGCCATTTTCCTGGGTGAGGCCAATGGAGGGAAGGCACTGCATCAAGCACCTCTTCCGTGCTGTCATGAAGCAGCACGTCCAAGGCAGGAAGGGAAGGATTCCAGCTCTTGCATGTTGTGGCTGGGATTTTCAAACTGCCCCAGGGAATGGATGCCAGGTAAATAAAGATGAGTGGAGATTTGACATCTGGAGTTGCTAAGCCACAAAAAACCCCACGCGAAATAAAGCCCAGGGAAAGTGATGACATGTTGGAACAGTTTAACTGGGTTTGTCTGCGTTCTGCTTCCGTGGAGGTTTTAGAATTGGGGTTGGAAGTTTTCTCCTGAGGATTTCTGTGACTGGGGAAGAGCTGAGGTAACTCCAACTTGTGGAGCTGTGCTGCAGCATAACCCTGGGTGTTCTCCAGACAGAGGTTGCTGAGGACCCCGAGAAGGTCTCCACTGTTCACTTGCAGCTCGGGCTGCCCCTGGTGTTCATCCTGAGCCAGAAAGAGACCTATGAGACTGACAGGAGGACAGCAGAGTTTGTGGCCTGGCAGCTCTTGGGGAAAGCAGGAGTTGCCCTTTTATCCAGGTATTTCTCTCAGGTGTTTTGGGGTTCTCCTTGCTTTTTGGGGGGTTTCTGAGCCCACTTACCCCAGCACCAGATGACAGTCAGTGGGCTTACAGTTGGATGGGAGGCAGTAAAACCAGGCTGTATCCTGTGACAGGGGGTCACATTTAAGGATTTGTCCAGAATCAGATTAGTTTGGAAGTGTTGCTGGCTTAGGGGTGGAAAAATATTCAGACTAAGAGAGATTTTGGAAAGGAGGCTTAGCACTGGTGGAATTAGGGCAGAAAGAGGAGGGGTGACCTTCCATGTGACCATCTAATGTTCACTTTGTGTTTTGGAAGGGACCTCGTAGATCTGAACGTTCTGCACCGCTCAAACATCGCCCTCAAGACACCAGATGAGGTTGGATGCTGGATTTCTTTATTGGACAGCTCTTTACTGCCCTGCCTGGCCGTGATGCTCTGGAGGGGTGGTGGGGTGTTGCTCATCTCTGGTGTTATGTGACAGCATTCCCTCAAGCTCGAGGGGAAGTGGTTTTTCCCAAGTTGCACATGTGTGTGCAACAGGTTATCCAGAGAATCTGTGGATTTCTCATCCCTGGAAGTGTCCAAGGCCAGGCTGAACGGGGCTTGGGGCAACCTGGGATAGTGGAAGGTGTCCCTGCCCATGGCAGGGGGTGGGATGGGATGATCTTTAATTTTCCTTCCATGATTCCATGATTTGGGTGCTGCAGAGCCATTGTGCCTGCTGGGAAAGAGAAAACTGTGAGTTCATTTTGGGTTCAAAACATAGAGTGACATCTCCACTACACCTTAAGGCAACACAAGGTTGTGAACTACATCCAAGTGCAAATTCCCCAAAGATTTGGACTTCTAAACGCCTTAGGAAAAGCATCAAAAGATGGGAAAGGGACTGAGTGTGAAAGGAAGAGCAAACAACCAAAGGTCTGTGCTGAGCTGATGTAACCCAGTGCCTCTGGCAGTGAGCTGGGAAAAGGGCAGGGTGTGAGTAAAATGAGGTTGATCAGGATGAGTTAAACTCTGGAGGGACCTGACCCAGCTTGTGAGGCAGGCTGGAATTGGGTGCTGGCAGATGCCAGCGAACACAAGATGGCCCAGATTACCTGAACTGTCACACTTGTGATTGCAGAGGTGCAGGATCAGACCTGAGTGTCCCCTCAGGGCTTCCCATGGCCTGCTGAGAGATGTGCATGTTGGGTGGCTCTGGGAGCCCGTGGGAGGTGCCAACACTTTGTCATTTCTCTCAGCTCCTGATGAACTTCCCATTTTCTCTCCAGTGCCTTTGTCTGAGCTGGTGCCAACACTGGAGAGAAAGTTTTAAGCTGACAGTCTCATTTCTGAGAAATCCATGTTGCTTTTTCTTCATTCCATGGGTTGGCAGTCCCTGTGCCCTTGGGAACATTTCTCCTGGCTGAGCTCTATGAGATAAAGGATTTTTTGTGCTGGTTTCCCAGGCTGTGATGGGCTCCTCGGACCCAGCCTGACCCCTCTAATGAGGGGACATCCAAGTGGCCCCTGTACCTCCTTCCTGCTCTCCTTCCCTGCTTGGCCACTGGGATTTTTCCTGCAGTGCTGGATCTGTGTTAAGTTGCTGGGAGATGGGGCTGGTGTTCACTTTCACCACAGGATCCCTCATAGCCACGTTTTTTCACTCCACCAGCCTGGAGTGAGAAAAACTCACACACAGGAGAAGTTGGCCCAAAGAAACACAACCCAGACATTCCCCTGTTTGGCAGCTTTGGGGATCTGTGACATATCCCAAAAACAAGGAGTTGGGAGATCAGTGCCCCATCAGCCTTGAGTTTGGTGTGCAGACAGAATAAGCAGAGGGGGATGCTCCACTGATTTATTGTTTTCCTTAGGGAATGCCAATCCAATACCTGGTCTTGGAAGACACCGATGAAGTTATAACCCTGGTGGAAGATAAGAGCAAGGTCAAACAAATCCAGGAGGATGAGGAGGAGGAGGAGGATGAGGATGAGGAAGAGAATAACAATCAAGGTGTGCAGTTAATCAGTGAAAAGCTGATTGTCGTCAGCCAGAAGGTGCAATCAGCATCAGACACGTGGCAAAGCATTGGAGAACCCTTGCAAAGCATCACAGTCACCTCATGGTGGCCACAAAGGGGCTCTTTCATTCCCTGAGATCACTGGAACATGACACACAGGTCTCATTTTTAGGGGAAACACCTGGGAGAAAAATCAGAGCTGTTAGAGGAACAGTTGCTGTGTGAGGGACGGGGATGTGCTTGGTTGCACCAGCTCCAAAGGTGTGGGGGGATAAAGTGCACCCAGCACTGTCCTCTACAAGCATCTGAAGAGCCTCAGAATCATCCACCCCTTTGGAACGGTTTGAGAGACGTTTTTGTAAGAGCAGATCCAGTCTTGCCTCCTTCAGGGAGAAAACTCTGGTCCCTGCGATGCATAACTGAAAATGCATTTGTTCTCCGTGCAAATTTGAGGGTGTTTCCTTAAAAAAGGGGGGCAGGATCCTAGAGGAGCTTGAAGAGTAGTGTTCTAATCCAGGGGCAGAGCTGGTGGGAGGTGGGATTAGGGCATTTTGGGGGGTTTGTCCGTGTGGCTGTGCCTCCTCTCCCCGTACAAGGCAGTCACTCACCCCATGTCTCTGCTGAGAGGTTCTGGATGTGCTGGGGTGGCCCAGGGGGCTGCAGTTCCCTAGGCCCTGGGCACACCTGTGGGTCCCTTGCAGATATTCAGGATGACCAGGTGGTGGAAGCAGTTTCCAGGGACAAGAAGAGAGAGCTGCCCCTGGAGCAGGTCCTTGTCCTGACAGAGGAGAACTTCCACTCTTCCCTCTCGGAGGCTGCCCCGACAGTGGTGCTGTTTTATGCCAGCTGTGAGTATGAAACGTGGCCTGACTGTGCCTTCTCTAACCTTGGGATGCTCTCCATGCTTTCCATGATCCTGGAGAGATCCTGGAGGCAAGTTTTGAGCATAAATCCATGCCACATCCTGCCCCGTGGACACTAATAACGATCAGGTTAAATCAATTCTTCTCATTGACTGATAATAGCAGGTATAGATCTGATATGTAGAGATTTTTAACCTTCATTTTACAGGGAAAAAAAAGTGGGACAAGAGGGGAAATTAATACAGTGTGAACTCATGGGATGGTCTAGACAACCTGGTTGCTGTGTGCTGAAGCATAAAGTTAAATTTTCCTTCCTTATTTCAAATCTTACAGAGCTTGGAGCACCTCAGGATGCAGAGATTGATGGTGTGACATTGTCAGGGAGCAGGGTGGGGCTGGCTGTCCCCTGGCTGTCCCTCAGAGCTGTGTTTCCCCTCTCCTGTGTTTCAGGGGAAGCCGTGTCCCTGGCAGTGCTGCGCTCCTACTCCGAGGTGGCCGCTCACCTGAAGGGTAAGGAACCCCAGGCTTCAGGGCTTTCACCTGCTCCTACTGGCAGTAGGAGCCAGGACATGGATGGTACCTCACTCCCTCCCCTGGAATACACTCATTTTCCCCCTCAAACTCCTAAGGAAGTCATATCCACACCAGGTTGTTTAGGAACACTCCTTTGTGTCTTATTTAGAGATCTTCACAGAGTCTCTGCTCCCAGGGAACAAGCAACAGGACAGGAGGAAATGGCCTCGAGTTGCACCAGAGGAGATTTAAATTGGATATTAGGGGAAATTTCTTCATGGAAAGGGTTGTCCAGCCCTGGCACAGCTGCCCAGGGCAGTGGTGGAGTCCCCATCCCTGGAGGGATTTTAGAGCCATGTGGATGTGGCACCTGGGGACATGGCTCAGTGGTGGCCTTGGCAGTGCTGGGGGAACCATTGGTCTCAGTGATCTGAGTGGGCTTTTCCAACCTAAACAATTCCATGATTTTATGATTCCAGATGTCCCATCCCTGAAAGTGTTCAAGGCCAGGTTGGATGGGGCTTGGAGCAACCTGGGCTAGTGGAAGGTGTCCCTGCCCTTTCCAATCCAAACCACTCTGTGATCCCATTATGGGATGTTGGTGGGCACAGTGACTGCATGAGGGAGAATTTGGGAAGGGCCTTAGTGGGTAACACAGAGCAGCAAACAGCAGGAACTGTGGCCTGGAACATGAAAAAAGGGTCCTGTTTGTGCCCCTCAGGGCCCCATCCTGCCCGGGCCCAGGAGATGCCCTACACATCAATGTGCTGGGTGGCACCTCAGCTCTCCTGGAAAAAGGAGCTGTGATTATCCCTGGCTTTGGAGGAAAGCAGGACAGACAGGTGTAGGCAGGCCCAGATCCAATGTCAGATGTCAGAGGGAGAATTTACAGTGATGGTAGCTCCAGGGCCTGGAGACTGGTTCAGTTATGTGGGAATTCTCACAGGTGGCCAGAGAACTCCATAAATAACACAGTGATGGTGAACAAGCAGCAACACTTGGAGCCAGCACATCAGGGAATCTGGGAACAAAGGCAGGAGGGAGGGATCCTTCAGGAGAGTCTGTGCAGTGTAAGCCCCACATCCAGGCCTTCAACCCCACCCCACTCTGGTTTGTGGAGGGAGGTGCGTTCTTACATGGGCTGAATCTCTTCCAGAGGTGCCTTTTTCTCCCCTTGGCTGCAGGGGACACTGAGGTGGCTTCGTCCCACTGCAGCACAGCGGGGAAGTCACATGGATCTGGGCAAGAGCTATTCCAGCACCTCTGGAGGTGGCAGGTGCCTTCCCTTGGTTTTTCTTCTCCATCCAGGCTCATTTTTCCTGGTGCTGGAACACAGTGCCAGCAGGACTCAGCAGTGGGGACACGTCTGGAGTGTGCAGAGTTCCCCAGAGTTTTCTGGGAAGCAGCTGCAGTGGGAGTTGCTTACAAGAAGCTCTCCTGGGAATGCTGCAGACAGTGCTGTGGGCTGGAGGAAAGCAGCTCTGCATTCATGGTATGCATGAAGGGAAAGTCACCAGCAGCTTTGGTCTGGACTGAAATCCCAGGAATAAACAGGAAGGGACAGGAGAGGTTGTTGTTGTTATTGTTGTTGTTGTTAGAGATATTGGGGTTGTTGGTGGTTTGGGGTTTCTTTTGGACTTCCCCAGCAGCCAGAGCAGCTGAAGGAGCGACACAGGAGAGTCTGTGGGTAAAACCTGGCCTCTTCCCAAGCCGGTGGCCAACCCTTGGCGGGTTCTGCACAGCCAGGATTTCACCATGTGTGTTTTGAATCACTTGATAGCAATCTCAGTGCAGGGAAGCAGCCACAGACAGATTCTCAACAGAGATATGAGCTCACTGGGGTCCCTCCAGAGACTCCCAGGCCAGATGTGACCCTATGGAATGACTCCAGTCTGGTTCCTCTGCCGTGACTTCGGAGCAGACACAGAACAGCTGCATTGGTGGATCTCGAGATCCTTTTTCTCTGCTGCTGAGGGAGCCTCAGGGAACTGGGAGAACCAGCTACCAGAGGAGCTGGAAAACCTCAGAGGATGCTGTTCCCCGGGCTCTCAGTGATGGCTGGATCAGGAAGACCTTGAGCTGTGCAGGACTGAGAATAAGATGTGGGGTATGGCCTGGGGTGCTCTCAGTTCCCCAGAAGCTCTGGTATTCCTGCCTGCTCCGGGGTGGGTGGAGCTTCCTTCCTCAAGGGCTGGGAAGCCACGAGCAGCTGTCTGAGGAGTGAATCACCCGTGCTGGAGGCACATTTTGAATTGCAGAACGAGGTCCTGCTCCTGATGCCAATTCTTTGTGCAAAATGGCACTGAGAATAGGCCATGTGTGATCAAACACGGGAAAGGAGGAGGCTGCAGACTGGAATGACCCTGTGAGTCATCCCGTACCAGATGCTCAGCAGATCCTCACCAAGTGAAGTTTACAGCCCTCAAGTGTTTTCCCTTTGTTGAGAGATCCAGTTTAGCAGGAGACAAAGAGGAGCATCTCTGCCTTGCTGAACTGAGCACATTTTCTACTCTTGGAGCAAGAATGTCCCAATCCCAGTCCCACCGGGGCTCAATGCTGCACCTCTGGATTGCTTTTGCAAGACAGGAATTTTTGGAAGCAGGGTTAAGAGCAGAGGATGTGAAGGTGAGACAGTGCTGAGCATTTCTTAGATGTGTCATTGGCCTTCTTGGCAAAGGAGAGAGGAATTCAATATCTAAGAAGAGCAATGTGTTGTGATGAAAAATGGTTCTGCCTCTCTCCTCTGTGCTTGTGAAGTCTTCTTGACCAGGGACTTACAAAGGCAGGGGGTGCAGTTGTAGCTCAAAAGCAGGAAAATCAGCTGCATGATTTGGCAATGGATATCCACGGAGCCTGACTCTGAAGTGAGGATTTAGGGGTTCATTGTGTGATGTTTTCCAGGTAGTTGTTCCCATTCTGTATCGGATTCTTCCTCTTGAAGTGCAACACTTCATCCGTAACTTCTCTTTCATGTTGTAGCCTCTGGAACACTCTTCAAGTGAGCTGGTTTCTTAATACAATCATGGAATTGTTTAGGTTGGAAAAGCCTTCCAAGGTCATGGAGTCCAGCTGTTCCCCCAGCATTCCCAAAACCACCACTGCCCTGTGTCCCCAAGTGCCACATCCACATGGCTTTGAAATCCCTCCAGGGATGGGGACTCCACTGCTCTGGGCAGCTGTGCCAGGGCTGGACAGCCCTTTCCATGAAGAGATTTTCCCTAATACCCAATCTAAACCTTTCCTGGCCCAACTTGAGGCTGTTTCCCCTTGTCCTGTCCCTGTTCCCTGGGAGCAGAGCCCGACCCCCCCAGCTGCCCCTTCCTGTCAGGGACTTGTGCAGAGCCACAAGGTCCCCCCTGAGCCTCCTTTGCTCCAGCCTGAGCCCCTTTCCCAGCTCCCTCAGCCGCTCCTGGGGCTCCAGCCCCTTCCCCAGCTCCATTCCTTTCCCTGAACACTCTCCAGCACCGTGCCAGTCCTGCCTTCCAAATAGTTGTAAGTTCAAATGATTATAAGTTCAAGGGATTCCTGATTTTTCTTGTTCCCTATAGCACTGATGGTTTGTCTTGTCCTGGTTTTCTAAGACCTCTAGGACAGAGGTTCTTGCTGTTGCTGGGTTTAGTAGCACCTAAAACCACAGGACAGCAGGATTTTGTGTTCCTTTCACCTTTCTTCCCACTCAGCAGTGACCACAGTCCCTTGCTGAGTTACTCAGTTCCTGAAAGTGCTGCTCGTTCAGTCATGAATGATCTGGTGCAGGTTGGGATGGGAGAGGGCCCATCCTGTACCAGGCGTTTTTCAGGCCAGATGGGGCTCCTTCAGAGCACATGGTAGCTAATTCCCTGAACTAATACCCAAATATTAAAATTCCTATTTGAAGGAGCCTCAAGGAGCCTCACAACTCGATTTTAACAGGACATCAAAGCCCCATTTCCATGGAATTATTTTCCAGAGTTGGGCAAGACACAAGATGATGTGGTAAGAGATGATGAGAACCAGCTATACTGGATCAGAGGTGTGAAGTAAATCTGAGGTCAGGCTTTCAGTTTGAGATCTTCTTGCAGAGTCTGGGAATGACACAAACCATTTCTGCTCTCTTGGAGTGTTTTGACAACTCCTGCCTGTCTGAGTGGATTTGCAGGCCCTTCACTTGTGCTGCTTCCTGCTTTTTCTGCACAGGAGTTTGACGCAAGGCAGAGCAGCAGCAAACTCCTCGTGTGAGCTGCAATGCAGAACCTCAGATGGAGGTTGCAGAAAATGGTCCTGTGGGAGGCCAGGGACACAGGGATAAGGGATAGGAATTCATGCTGAGGTCACCTCTGCCTTCACCCCCATCTGCAGCAATCCTCATGGAATCCCAGCATGGTTTGGGTTGGGAGGGACTTTAAATCCTATCTCATTCCCCCCCTGCCATGAGCAGGGACACCTTCCACTATCCCATGTTGCTCCAAGCCCTGCCCAGCCTGGCCTGGAACCCTCCCAGGGATTAGGGGTCCACAGCTCCTCTGGGCAGCAAGGGTTTGTGCAACACTCAGCTGTGCTCAGTTCTCAGGAACTCAGTTCAGTATTTGGTCAGCCTTCCCCACCCTGGCATGGGTCATTGCTTGACCCTGCCCAGTGATCTCACTGCCCCCTCCAGAGCACCCCTGACGTGGTGTTAGATTTTATTGTTTCTCCCTTACTGGCAATTTCCAGGCAAAACTTGGTTGGGTTTTTCCTCAGGAGGGGTGTCTTCTAAACTGCTCCAGATTCTCATTTGCTTAAACCTTTCCATAAAAAGTGTTTCCCAGGCTGACTTGCTGGGCTCTGCAGAGCTTTCACCAGGGCAGATGAACATGATTTTCCTCCCACGGCCTGCAGATGCTGTTGAGAGTCCATCCCTTTGCTGCACCACTGGCGGTACCTTTGCATCCTGCTTCTCCTCATGGAATGCTGCTGTCCTTACACTTTGCCCTTCAAATTGCTTTCTGCCCCTCTGGGCTTGGGATCAAAACCAGACTGGATGTGTATTATTCCATCAGCCAGGCCTTTAATGAAAATAATGATCAGAATCAAACCCAGGACACGAGAGAAGAAAGCTTGGCTGGTTTCTCTTGAGAAATCCTCATCATCTGCCCCAACCCTGGTTTCTGAAGGACTCTTTGCCATGGTCTGCCTCTGTGTGTGTACTTGTCTCTAGGTTTCATCCCATCTTTCCCATGGAGCTGTTGAGTCCTGTTCAAAGAAATTTAGGGAAGGAATGAAGATTTCTGAGATAGGGCATTCCTGCCATGGGCATGGACAGCTGTACACTGTCCTTGGTCAAGCCCCTGAGGCAGCTCAGGTGAGGCTGGAAGCCAGGGGAAGAGAGGAAGTGAAGCTGCTCAGGATTTAGGTCAGGCTTAGCCGTGGACCAGCAACAGCAGCATGTGCTGGGCTTCACCCAGCCTAAAGATCAAAGAAAGGCTTTTAAGGTTCCTGGAAGTGTCCAAGGCCAGGTTGGACAGGGCTCGGAGCAACCTGGGATAGTGGGAGGTGTCCCTGCCCATGGCAGGGGTGGAATGGGATGAGTTTTAAGATCCCTTCCAACCCAAACCATTGTGTGACTCCAGGGTTCTTTGCTGAAGGAAATGCTGGAGTTGCACAAATCTTGGGCTCCTGGAGAGCCCACAGGGAACCAACTTTTCATTTGTTTCGCTTCTTACCAATCTCTTGAGTTTATGGTGTGGGTAAGATCCATAAAAAGCCTTTCTAGGACATTTCCCAGGACGCAGAGTTGGACTGACTGCTCTGTAATTCCCAAGTGCTCTTCCTTTCCCACTCCCTTGCTTGTGAGACCCCTTTCTTAAGGTTCCACAGGTGTCTGCTGCTGGCTTGGGTGAGATCACAGAAAATCCTGAGTCAGAAGGGATCCACAAGGATCATCAAGCCCAACTCCTGGCTGTGCACAGGACACCCCAAGAATCCCACCCTGTGCCTGAGGGCACTGGCTGGGGGGAATGCCACCAGCCTGTGGCATTAAATCTCTCTTCCACCCCCTTTAACTGCTCCGTGTGCATTTGGCTCCGTGCTCGAGGTAGAACATTTTTCAGTATTGAACATCTTAATAAATGCAAAAGTCTTGGCTGCATCCTCCTCCTCCTCTTCCATGCCAAGCTTTATCTTCCCTCTTTCCTGTCAGTGCCTGCGTTATTTCTTTTTCTTGGCCTTATTCCTAAGGTATTTCCAGTACCTTTCCCTACTGCCTTTTAAGCTCCTGGACAGCTGCCTCAGGGTTTTGTGGGTTCCCTTGGAGTTACCAGCCAGATGTGAGTGTCTCTGGGAATGAGGGATTTCAAGAGGGAGATGGGCTGTACTCAAAGGGATTGTGTATTTGGGGCTAGATTTTAGTAGATTTCTGGCAGCATTAACACAAATACAGACAGTAATATCCACCAAGCTAATAAAAAGCTCTATTTTCCAACCAATCTATTATTCATTTTAGTTTTTCCTATCATTCATGAGTATTTATTTTCCACTCTAGGAACCCCTGGGGTTTTGCTGTCCCGGGTGAACTGCTGGGACTGGCCTGGCCTTTGCTCCCAGGAGAATGTCACTCAGTTCCCCACCATCAGGATTTACAAGGAGGGACAACAATCCGGGACGTACAATGGCATGTGGGGAACGGAGGAGCTGAGCAGCTTCATCCTGCTGTGAGTGACAAATCCCCACTGGCACCTCTGCCACATCCTTCTGCCACCATCCCTGTCTTCTTGCAGGAATTCCTTCTTTATTATTTTTAATGGGGATCCCAAGGCTCTCAGTTTGGCTCAGGCTGTTCTCTCTTCGCTGTAACCAGCTCCAGCACCTCTCTGGGCCTTCCCAGATGATCATTTTTGTCTCTGATGAGGTGTCACACTTGTCCCATTGGGTTGGGGCCTTGTTGGATTGAGGTTGCCCTCTTGTCTCTTCATCCCAAAAGCAGAGAAGACAGCAGCCCAAGTTGTGTCTCTGCTTTTCCACAGGAGCCAGGTTTCCTGCCCACTGAAGCTGGCCACGATGGATGAAGCAGAAGGATATTTAAGAGGGGAGTTTCCACCTGAGCTCTCCTCCCATCACCACACCTCACTCCTGGGAGTTTTTAGCACAGCCACCAGCGAAGGTTTGTCAGTATTGGTGGGTTAAGCACTCTCCAGCTTCATTCCTGGTGGGACAGGGATGCTTCCAGCTGCTTGGGAGTTCACAACACAGCCTGCCCAGCACTGCCTTCTTCAGTTTTACAGTGAGAGGGTAGCAGGTGATCCCAGATGTGGGATCTCAGGTCCATACCCTGGCTCAGAGGACATTCAGCTTCTGTGGGAGTAGTAACTTCCCAAGGCTGTCCCTGTTGTATCTCCTGTCCCTTACCCTGAAGAGTTTGGCTCTGTCCTCTTTATGAGTCCCTTCAGAGTAGTTGTAGGCTGGCATTAAATTCCCTCTTAGCCTCTGGTTTAGCCCAGATCCATCAGCCTCTTCCTGTAGCCCATGTACAACATGTCACAGCATATTTTTCCTTAAGAAAGAAAGAGATCCACTCTTGGATCTTGCTGCCTTCTCCTGAAAAAGTGGTAACCCCAGTTCTTGTAACACACAATCCAAAACCTTTCTTTTTAAAAAAAACCAAAACAGCAGTAAGGTAAAATAGAAATTTCCTGCACCAAAAGGAATAAAATGTGAATAACTCAATGAAATCCACTTGTGGATTTTGAAATAGGTGGACATAGCAATGCAATGTGTTAGCAAGGGAGAGGGAATAAAGCCAGTCTGCAGAGGGAACATCATGCAAAGCACAGAATCAGAGTTTGGGTTGGAAGGGACCTTAAATCCCATCTCATTCCACCCCCTGCCATGGGCAGGGACACCTTCCACTATCCCAGGTTGCTCCAAGCCCCATCCAGCCTGGCCTTGGACATTCCAGGGATCCAGGGGCAGCCACAGCTTCTCTGGGCACCCTGTGCCAGGGCCTCACAGTTGGGAACTGGGACCTTCCAACCCCAAAGACTCTCAGTTGCCACCTTCCCCTAGGAATTGCTGCCTTAAAAAAAAGGAGAACGTTCTGACCTTGCTTAAGATCAAACTTTCAGACTATTTTTCATTTTAAAGCTCCCTTGTGCCTCTAAACTTTGGTTTAATGCAAACCAAGCTACTTTCTCACAGCAGAGGGTCCAGAGGGAAGAGGTAAGAACAAGACAGAACGTCTGCAAGCAACTGGAAAACACTTGGGCTGCGTTCTCTGAGCCACCTGACAGCCAATTCCCTGCCTTCCTCTGGAGATCCTATCTGGTAAATACAGCAGGAAATCCTACTGATCCCAAAAAACCTTTAGTCCAGCCCAGAGAAGCTGTGGCTGCCCCTGGATCCCTGGAAGAGTCCAAGGCCAAGTTGGATGGGGCTTGGAGCAGCCTGGGACAGTGGAAGGTGTCCCTGCCATGGCAGGGGGTGGGACTGGATGGGCTTTGAGGTTTCTGGGATTCTCCAGAGAAGTTGTTCATTTCCTTCCATGCAAACAAGAGCCTTGGAGGTTTCCAGACAGCTCTTTGTGAATCCTGTAGGGTTGCCTCTTCCCTCAGGGCACATTCCATCTGCAATCCAGAATGGCATCCTCAGGCTGGGGTACCTCAGCCACAGGGAGATGAAATTTGGGATGTCTTCTCCACCAATGCATAGCTGGAGGTGCTGGAGCTGTGATGCAGAGAGCCTGAGGGAGCAGAAACCTGGAGCCAGCTGTTCTGGCACCAACCCAGGCTGGAGTCAGGAGAAGCACATTGTTCCTCTTATCACCCTGCAGACTTACCTGGAATTCCCAACCATTTTCTCATGGCAGCATTCCTGCTCTAACCCGGAGCAGCGGTGCACAGTGTCACTGCTGTTTCCAGTGAACTGAAACAGAGCAATGACGTGTCCTGCTAAATAAATCCTGGATGTTTTCCAACCCTCAGCATCAGGACTATGCTAAGAAGCCCTTTGGGGGGTCTGAGCTAAAAGGGGCTTGTTGGAAAAATCCTAAATAAAATTAATTAGGAAGAGGTGAATGTATTACGAGGGCAATGAACGAGTGAGCATTTTCCTGGACACTCGGAGAACTTTTAGGAGATAAATTCATTTTTGATGCAGCAGCTGGGAGCACCCTTGGAAGTATGACTGTCCTAAACCCTGTGGCAGATGTTTGAAAATATCCCTGAGCTCTGGTGCCTCACAAGGCTTGGCAGCATCACTGGAAGCCAAGTGAGAGATGCTGCAGGTGGTGCTGTGCTGGAGAGCACGGCCAGGAGACGCCTCCTTCCAGAGGGATAAGGGGTGGTGCTCAGATCCTGCTTCCCAAAACTCTGTGGGGATTTTAGACCCTTCCTCATCTGGCAGGTTGATTCCTTCTCGTTCCCAAATGAGTGAAGTGGTGCTTGCACAATTCAGGGCAGCTGGGATTCCAGCTCAAGGAATGTGCTGCGGAGCGTGATCAGCCCCCTCAGGGAATTAAAATTGTGCATTCAGGGGGGACTAATTTTCTAGGAAATATTTAAATAGATTTGTTGAAGTGTTTCCTGTCTGCAGTGGAGCTGTGTGAATTTGGGGGTTTTTGGGTACAGAACAAAGAATCCATCACTGGAGAAATACGGGCTGGTGTGTGGCTCTGGGACTGGCACAGCCAGAAATAGGGAAAAATTTGGAAGTGTGATGGGGAGGGAGAATCTCATCAGGTCAAGGAATAAGCCTGGTATTGCTGGAGGTTGTCCTGACTTAGGAGAGAATTCCTGCAGCCAGGGCAGCACCTGAAGACAAGCTCGTATCTCAAGTGAGGATTTAAAGCCTGGAGAAGTGCTTGGTGGAAGAACTTGGGATGGGAGCTTTTCTTTCAGCATTGATAAAATCAAGTAACCAAGGACCAAGAGAGCTGGAAAGCAACATCCAAGAGTGGTTTCTCTGTAGCAGCTGGAAAGGGACTTTGGACAAGGGCCTGGAGTGACAGAACAAGGGGGAATGGCTTCCTACTGCCAGAGGTTAGATGGGATATTGGGAACTGGGAATTCCTGGCTGGGAGGGTGGGGAGGCCCTGGCACAGGGTGCCCAGAGAAGCTGTGGCTGCCCTGGATCCCTGGAAGTGTCCAAGGCAAGGCTGAACAGGGCTTGGAGCCACCTGGGCTAGTGGAAGGTGCCCACAGCAGGGGGTGGAACAGGATGAGCTTTAAGGTGCCTTCCAACCCAGACCATTCAGAAATTCTATGATAATGACTGAGCCCTCAATGAGCCACTCCTTAAGGAACTCCTTCCATTGAAAAAGGAAAACAGTTGAAATGAAAGTTTATGGGCCACACGGGAAACAGTGGAAAATACAGCTTGGAGTGTAGCTGCAAAACAGGGATCAAAGAACCAAAAAGTGACCAGCTGGGAGGCAGCTCCATCCATTGAGCTCTGAGTCACTGTTCCCAGGAGCTTGGGCTGTGTGACAGTGAACGTTCTGAGGAGCAGTCACTGGTGTCTGACAGCAATTTATATTGTCACTGCTATCTGAGGTACCCCCTTAGTTCTCAGGAAAAACCTGGCTTCTCCAAAGAGAGGGATTTCTCCCTCTCCTTGGGTCGGAAGTGCCATTTTTGTTGCTTTTCAGTTGCACAATGAAAGGAGGAGGGGGGTGGTGGTGTTGAAATCCTCCTTGTTCTCACCCCACCTTTGGCAGCAGCTGTTTGGAGCTCTGATCTCTGCATTTCACAAGCTCCCCACCATGCCTTGCACATTCCCACAAAGCTTGGATTTCCCATGGATCCGCTGCCTGAAACCACAGCCAGGCTGGACAGGGCTTGGAGCAAGCTGGGATGGTGGAAGGTGTTCCTGCCCAGGGCAGGGGGTGGAATGGGATGAGCTTTAAGGTCCTTTCCGACCCAAATCATTCCGGGATTCTGTGAAATTGGAGGCTTTTTGTAAGGGAATAAACCAGCTCTGCAGTCAGCTTTGTTTTGGAGCTGTGACCAAGAGATCCCAGCCTGGTCTTTGCCTATCCTGCAGCAGCCCCAGCCTGCTCAGAGGAGCTGGATAAATCAAGAGGCACTTGAGGGAGAGGTTGGTTTATCGCCAGGCTCTTAGCCCTACTCCAGTAAAGCCATCACCCATCATTTCTCAAAGGTCACTGGGATTTGTAGGATTTCTGTTTAGATTTATAATTGGTCTCCTGTTTCCCAGAATGCTTACGCACTGTAAGTCCTTAAGACATTTCATTTTCCTCTGTCCTGCAGATCCTGGAGGCTCAGTGCTGGTGGCTGAAGAGCAAACACTGTTCTCATCATGGGGATTTTCCCCTGATCCGTGGTCGCTGCCTGCTCCTCCTCCCTGAGCTGCAGTAATTTCTTGTGAGCCTCTAATCCTGGTTTAGTTCCTGAAAGTCTGCTCTGGCAGGATGTTATGTATGCAGGCATCGATCAGGTTTTCAGGAAAAAAAATCTCAACACCTCTCTTTCTATTGTTTATTCTTGTATCTTTGTCTTTTTCCAGCCAAGGCAGCTTTTGAAGAGGCAGGAAACATCCTCAGTGGCCACGTAAGGATGGGGATGTATTTTGAAGATGATGCCTTGGCTTTGTAAGTGGTTTCTCTTTTTCTTTGGGAAGAATTCAAGCTGATCTGCACTTAGTGAAAGGCAGTGCCTGGAGCAAGTGTCACTGTGCTGAGTGACAGCTACAAGTGACTTACTCCTGCAGGGAGATGGGTCAGGACTCATCCAAAGGGAATTGTCACCTTGGCTCTGCCACTGGTTCTCAGCCTATCCATGGTCGCCTCTCTGAGCCCTGTTGAAATGAGCAGTCACTTCTCTTCCTGCTGGTTTTATTCCCTCCAGGAATTTTCAGCCCCCATGGATCTGGTTGTGCTCCTCATAGAAACAGGAGCAAACCTTTCTGAAAATAAAAAGCAGGCTGGAAAAATTACAACATCAGTGTGTGAGGGAGAAAAAGTCCTGCTTTTCTCTTTCCATGAGGAAGAGGTGATGGATTGTCAGTGCAGTGCCTTCCCTTGCTCTGGTGGTTGCTCCCAGTTGCCAAGAGCAGCCAGAAAAGAAGCTGCTTGTGACTACCTGGGGTGGACATTGAGTCTGGGTGCTGGAAAAGGCTTTGGAAGCTGGGAAATAGATGCTGTCTTGCCATGGAGCTGCATTCCTGGTGGAATTGCATCCCTGACTTTAAGCCAAATGGAGCTAATGGGGTCTTACCTGTGTCATTAACAATCCAGCAAGGGGCAAAGCCCTTTGGGTTAGAGTGTGAGAGGTGCCTCAGTGCCTAGAACTGCAGCTGGATCCAGGGGGGATCTCCAGCTCATCCTGGCATCTCATTTCCATCAGGAATTAGCTATCAAGGCAGAGTTACAAATCCCAGAAGGTCCTTGGCCTGTTTTCCAGGTGTGGGTTTAAGAGCCTGCAATGCAGCAGGGAATTATTTCCCTGAGTTCCTCAGAGATGTGATGCATTCCTGATGAGACACGGGCGTTCCTGTGGTGAGCACGGAGAATAAAAGTGCAAACACCTCGGGAATACATCTTCATTAACCAACCTGTGCTCCAGGCATCAGGGGGAACCTGACCCCCCAGTTAAGACTTTTCTTCCCTGAGGATTTCAGCCCAGCTGATAGAAGGAAAAAAAAAACAAAAACCCAAAAAGCAGAGGACAGGGTGATCTCTCAAGGTACCAGGAGAAAAAGCCTGTGTTCTCTCAGAGCTGACACATGCAGGAATCCACCTCCCTGCTCCTGCTCCAGGAGCCTGCAGCCTGCTCCTGTTTAGCAGGAATATTTAGTACAGTTTATATTGATAGTCCTTCAGCCAAATTTGGATTTTGGCTGTGATTTGTGGGTGAACTACTGTAGCTGATGGGCTTCTCAACTGTAAGCTGAAAGTAAACACTTACAGGAATTCCTTGTGCAAGAGCCAGGCTCACTTCCCTTCTTCAGAGAAAGCCATTCTTCAGCTCAGTGCTCAAGGAGAAAATATTTGTGGCTCCCAGGTCATGGAAAGCTGATTCCCCTTTTGTGCATCCTGTAGACCTTTTCCAGAGAAAAGGCTGCAGGATACACAAAGTCTGTTGTCAGCAAAGCTGTTTGCTCAGCAGGCACCTGCTGGGCTGGTCCCTAATGAAGGGGAAAAAGGCATTGAGGAAGAAATGCTTTGAATGAGGTCGTTATTTATTTCCACATCCATGTCAGAGATTCCTGCCAAGTATTTGTTTGCAGATGGTTTTGATTGAAATGCAAGACTCGTGTTACCCACTGAATGGTTCTGCTGTATAAATAGAAAGCTGTGGTGAGCAACAATGCAACCCCTCAGGACCAGGAAGAGGAGAAGGGATTTCAGGATAGATTCTAGCTGGGGAATTTGGTGATTTTCTGGAATTATGTAAGATATTTCCTCACAGAATCCCAGAATGGTTTGGGTTGGAAGGGACCTTAAAGCTCATCTCGTTCCACCATGTGCAGGGACACCTTCCCCTATCCCAGGGTGCTCCAAGCCCCATCCAACCTGGCCTTGGACACTTTCACTTTTCTCTGGAAGCCTCTTCCAGTGCCTCACCACCCTCACAGATGCTTATCAAAGCCTGCTGGACAAGTTGATGTGTTTTAGATACAGGGAACAAGAGTTCTCACTCCTCTGAGCCACGACCAAGCCAAAGAATCTCTTTACAAGCTGTAGAAGTTTAATAA
Organism: Corvus cornix cornix; assembly: GCF_000738735.6. NCBI lineage: Eukaryota > Metazoa > Chordata > Aves > Passeriformes > Corvidae > Corvus > Corvus cornix. Next base: position 2,354,968 of record NC_046335.1, on the reverse strand, counting down.
GTTCAAAATCCCTGAATTCAATTTTTTTTGAGGGGTTTTTGCTACTCTTGATCTACAGTAAATACAGGTTAATTTGCAAAGCAATGAAGAGGGAGGTTAAGGATCTTCCTCACAGCCCAAAGGATTTGCAGAGGTGTGAGAATCAATTTCTTTTGAGTAGCAGAACTTGGGAGTCCAGACTGGGGGAGGAAAGCTTAGCTCAGGGCTGGATTTACAAAGATAAACTAAAAAATGTTGAAATGGCTCAGATAAATCCAAGAACAGTTTAGTAATTGTTTCCCCAGATTTGAAGGCCTCAGGGAAGTCCATGCTCAGGAGTTGGACTTCAGTGATCCTTGTGGGTCCCTTCCAACTGAGGATATTCTGTGATTCTTGACCACAACATCAGCACAGGTCTGGGGTGGCCCTTAGAAGTTTGCAGTGGGTGTGTTATTCCCAGAGGGATCAGTGCTGTGATGGAGGATGGGAAAGGCCTCCACAAGAGTTGGACACCATGGAAATGAGTTACCTGCAGTTCCCTCCACTTGCTTTGTCATTGATGATCTAAAGAATTTCTTCCCTGTGAGGGTGGGCAGGCCCTGGCACAGGGTGCCCAGAGAAGCTGAGGCTGCCCCTGGATCCCTGGCAGTGTCCAAGGCCAGGTTGGACATTGGGGCTGGGAGCAGCCTGGGACAGTGGAAGGTGTCCCTGCCCATGGCAGGAGGTGGAACTGGGTGTGCTTTAAGGTCCCTTCCAACCCAACCCATTCTGGGATTCTTTGGTGTCACAGCCTTCGAGAAATTGCCGGGAGCCTTTGAAAAACAAACCAGACATGCCCCCAAAAAACTGCACAGGCAGCTGATTTCCCCTGGCACACCCTTCCTCTGGGCAGTGCCATCTGGAGCCTCCAGGGCTGAAGTTCCTCAAACTTCCAGAAAATTGCTGTCCTGGCTTGGTGTCTCCCCTGGCCTTTCATTGCTCAGACTTCTCCTATTTCTGCTTTTCCCACTTTCTCAGCTTTTCTTTGAGTACCTTGAACCCTCTTACCAGAAGGACTTCAGGGATTTAAGGATGATCTGGCTGCTCCACCAAGAGAGGGTGGGGGCAGCCTGTGTGTGTTGCTCTAATGTGGGGCTTGGACTTCACCAAAATTTTGGGGATTGTTCACTGAGACAAGAACTGGATCTCCTGGAGGTCGTTTTGTGTGGGTTGTGTCGCTTGGATGGAATCTGAGACCTTCCATTTGCCTTGGCTTGGGAGGCAGAGTGAAGCCCTGGGGGGGCCTTTGCACCACCCAACCTTCAGTGTAAAAATGAAGGAGAAGTAGGAGCAGAATCCCAGAATCCCAGAATGGTTTGGGTTGGAAGAAACCTCAAAGCCCATCCCGCTCCACTATCCCAGGACACCTTCCACTACGCCAGGTTGCTCCAAGCCCCGTCCAACCTGGCCTTGGACATTCCAAGGATGGGACATGTCTCCAGGAGGATGCCAGCTCTGTGTGCAGCACATTTGGTGTGTGTCCAACCCCCCTGTGCCCATCCCTCTTTTTCAGATCCCGAAAATACTCCGTGTCCCCCCCTGCCCTGCTCCTTGCCCGCAGCGGAGGCCGGAGCGTGGAAGGCATCGCTCTGTCCAAACACAGCGTGCAGGACGTGGTGCAGATGATCAGATGTGAACTGCTGGACATTTTTGTGAGTAAAAATAAAATCAAAACGTCCTTTTTCCATCACAGTTGTTTGCAGAGCCCTGATTACAGCGTGGAGTTCTGCACAGCGGCCATGTCCGCTCGTTATTTTTCATCGTGCCGAGTTTGTTTTTAAGTTTTATGACTTAGAGCAGGCAGTCTGGATAGAAATCTGCTGTTTGCTGTGTGGTCTTGGAGCAGGAGACCCTGGAGTTGAGGGACTGGCCTCAGAGTCACTCACTCTGCAGTGCTTGGCCTCTCACAGGGTCTATTCCCTATTCCCAGGGCTTTTTCCATGTGCCATTTGGAGCCTGGCTGTAGCCTCTGCCTGCTCTGCTCACATCCCCACCTCCAAGCTCACAGCTGCTGCCACGGACTTGGTGAGCTTGGGTTGGGCAAAGACATCTCCAAGTGCACCAGAATCCCAGCCCTCTTGCAGCTTCCCACGTTCCACACAGACACTGCAGCCTTGCTTAACCCCCTGCACCCTCGTGAAGAGCAGAAAGCGGAATTTTCTCCCATTTTCTCCTCCCCATAACCCCCAGTTTCTTGTTTGTGACGTCTTGCAGCCAGAAATCACCGTGCCAAATCTGCCTCAGTACTTGCAGCTCAGAAAGCCCTTCCTCATCCTGTTCAGTGCTGGTGGCATCAGTCAGATGGAAAGCAAGGAAATGCTGAAGCTGACAAAAGGAGGAGCCCAGCAGGCGTTTGTGGCTTGCTGGTTGAACCTGTGAGTGTTTGAAAATCTCTCCTTTCCCTTAACTCGCTCCGAGCCTTGCAGAAAAAAAAACCCTGAGGCTGCAATTACTGAGAACATGAGCTGGTAATGTGATTATTGGGTCTGAAATCATCAGCAGTTGGGAGGTCAAGCCATTGAGCAATGGTTCAGTCAAGTGTTCTGGGCAGCTGCAAAAATCTCCTGACAAAGTAAAATTAGTAAATATTTAATTAATGGCAGAAATCGTTTTCAATAGAGGAGGAAAATGTTCCCTAGTGCTTGTAGCAGCTTGACCCTGGGTCTGGTGTTACTTGTATTTTTGTTGCATGTGGGAGGGGAAAAAAAAAGAAAGGAAATTTGCCCTCCTGGAATGTGTTCTGGTGATTTTCCACCAGCAATTAGAGGGAATGACTGGTCATTGACTGGGGAAAGAAAGTTTTCACGAGAAGGTTCTACCAGCAGCCTCATAAATTAAACTTAAAAAATATTCAAGAAACAAAATTAATTCATGACCTAAGAAATAGAAAGTTGTAGGAATGGGGATTTTTTTTTTGTTTTTTAATCCTCCCCTTCTTAGTTGCAGTTTGAATTTTTGGCCTCTGTTTGTTTTGCCCAAACCCAGAGAAACTTCAGTGGCTTAATCATAACGTGCTTTGAAGTCTGGGAAGCGCCGTCCAGCGTGGGCTGGAGTTTAGCTGAGGGAGAAAATGCACATGTGTTCAGAAAGAAAGGGATTGGGCTGCCAGTAATGCACCAGAAACGAGAGCCCTGGAACTTCCCCACCTACACATCTGCCTTTGCTCTGCCTTCCTGAGGCACAAAAAGCCTTCCTGTGCCAGAGCAAAGTGGCACTGCCACAAAGCAGGGCAGAATCCCAGCGTGGTTTGGGGTGGAAAGGACCTTAAAGATCGTCCAGTTCCACCCCTGCCATGGGCAGGGACACCTTCCACTGTCCCAGGCTGCTCCAAGCTGGCCTGGAATACTTCCAGGGATCCAGGGGCAGCCACAGCTTCTCTGGGCACCCTGTGCCAGGGCCTCCCCACCCCTCTGGCAGTGGAAAGCAATTCCCCCTTATCCTGTCACTTCATGTCCTTGTCAAAAGTCCCTCGTCCTAGAGAGAAGCCCTCATTCCCAGGGCAAGAGCCAGCTCAGACCTGGGCCATCACTCTCAGCCCTCAGATGGTGCTGGAATGACTCAGAACCTTTGTGGGCCTGCTGTCCCTCTGTCTCAGTGTCCTGTTTTCACTCTCTCTGTGTCACTTGAGGGGTTTGCCTTTCCATCCCTGTGGAATTGCTGTCACCCTGGGGCTGTGGCAGCAGCTGGCCTGGAAGGAGCTGGCAGCTGTGCCTGCAGGCAGGGTCTGACCCCAGGGGGCTGCAGGATCTGTCCCACTCTTGTCCCAGCTGTTCTTAGAAGCTTTCCCACCTTTTTTCCACCTTTCTACAGGGTTTGCCCTGCTCAAGGATTTCTTCACACATCCAGGCTGTTGTCTGCTCTCTCTCCATTGGATCCTAACAGGTTCCTTAAGGCATTAAGCTTATATATGTAGTGCCATGAGCTTAGAATGAGGGAATCCTGGAATGGTTTGGGTTGCAAGGGACAGTAAAGCCCATCCCATTTGTCCATGGACACCTCCCACTATCCCAGGTTGCTCCAAGCCCCGTCCAGCCTGGCTTTGAACACTTCCAGGGATGATGCTTCTACAGTCCCACAAAACTGCACTTTGCTGGATGGGACCCTTTGGTGATTTTTTGGCTCTCAGTCCTTTTGTGCTGCCAAACCTGAATCTCCTCTTCCCAACAGGAAGAAGACTCCAGTGGGACACGGGATCCTGAGGAAATACTTTTCCACCACGCCTTCCTTGCCCGTTCTCCTCTGGGTGAACCTCCATGCTGGGGGTCAGGTATTCAAGTTCCCACCAGAACAGTCCATCACTGAGATGAACATCTTGTCTTGGCTGGAGAAGCTCCAAGCAGGACTGGAGATTCCCAGCAGTAAGTGGACACAGGTTTATAACGTTCCCAAGCACACACTGTGAGCTCCAGTCTGTTTATGAGAAGATCCTACGTGCAATAAATTGTCTGCCCTGGAATTTAACGATGGAAAAACCAGCTCTGCTTGTGAGAGCTGCAGAAGTACAAATAGTCCAGCCAGGAGAGAATGCCCACACTCACAAGTTTGCTTTGGGACTGTTTAATGCTCAGAGCCAAACGTGGATAGTTTGGATTTGGCATCTTTTCCTTGTGATAATCCCCAAATCTGGCTGTGTTTTCCCATTCCCAAATGCAACTTGCTAATAAGAAACCTCCCAGCTCCCAGTTGTCAGTGTAAGAAGTAGCTGCTCTTTGGGCACCTTCGTGCCTAATTTCTTTTTTGGATGGGAGAGGATAAGGAAGCTGCTTTTTACTGGGGTCTTTTGGACATGAAGGGTTGGTTTGTGCTGTGAAGCTTTTCACTGCATCCCTCCTGTCCTGATCAGCCCAGTGAGGCTTTGGAGGAAGCCAGCATGGATATGCCTTCCTCAGGAGAGCTGGAAAGGGGCTTTGGACAAGGCATGGAGGGACAGGACACAGGGAATGGCTTCCCACTGCCAGAGGGCAGGGATGGATGGGAGATTGGGAAGGAATTCCTGGCTGTGGGGGAGGGGAAGCCCTGGCACAGGGTGCCCAGAGAAGCTGTGGCTTCCCCTGGATTCCTGGAAGTGTCCAAAGCCAGGCTGGATGGGGCTTGGAGCAGCCTGGGACAGTGGAAGGTGTCCCTGCCCATGGCAGGGGGGTGGAGCACGATGGGATTTAAGGTCCTTTCCAACCCAAACCATTCTGGAATTCTGTTAATTTTGTATTCATAGGAAGGGGAAAAAAAGCCATAATTCCTTGGAAAGGGAAATATCCCTGGAGGTGGGGCATAACTCTTTACCTGCTGACTGGAACTGTATTTGCTGCTCAGGTACCTTGTCTGAGGAGGACTGGAAGCCACCACTCCCTGCTTACGACTTCCTCCAGATGATGGAGCCATCCGTGCCTGAGCTCTCTGCCCGCTCCGGGGACACCGCGGTGCCACACCCGCCCAAAAGCCCCGAAGGGGACACTGCTGCCACCGGGGAAGAGCCACCCCAGGAGAGCACGGCAGAGGAAGTTGGTTCCCCTGGGAGGGACCTGCGGGGCACAGCCTCGAGGCTGGCAGCGAGGGACAAGCAGGGCAAGAGACACAGCGAGCTCTGAGAGCTGGGGTGGGGAAAAATGTGGGACTGCCCTGGAAAACCTCTCACTTTCCCAGCCTTCACTCCAAGGAGAGAAGTGGTTTCAGCTCTCAAGGAATGGTGAAGGGAAAGGCCACTCCCTGCTGCAGAGTGCTGGTGGCTTCTGATGCCAGAGACGTGTCTGTGCATCCCACATGTTGTTCCCTGGCTGCTGCTGGGAGCTCACTGAGCAACGAACTGCACTGGAAAAGACAAATCAGCCCTGCTCTGTAGATTCCCTAAATCTCAGAGCTGCCCCTGAGTAGAAAGGGGTGAGTGATTCCAAGATAAAAAGCCCGTTTCTCTCCTCCCTGGTTGCAGGAGAAGCTCTACTGATGTGTGTCAGCAAATGCTGCGATTCCATCCGCGCTGGAACCGTGTGGAGCTGGGAGGGCCAGCATTCCACCACTCCAGAGCTGCTGCAGCCAGCCCCCCGTTGTGTTTACACCTGACTTGTGACCCGAATCCGTGAGCGTGTTCATCCTCAGGGGAGAGAGGAGGATCTGGTGGAAGCAGATTTATTACAGAGGCCAGAGCTCAGGTCGCACAACAGCCCTGAATAGCTGGGACAAAACTCTGCCAGCAAATCTCCAGGGTGGGCAGGTTGGGAGATGGCTTTCCTCACTGCTGGCATTTCCTTGGTCCTGAGCCCAGGGGGTTATTTGCAGCCTCGATTTGTCTTTGCTCTCGGTGACAGCATCGAGGTTGGTGCCTGCTGAGCTGGAATGGCACAGGGAGCAAGGTCTGTGGGAAGCTCAGTGCTGTGGAAGAGGGGAGGGAGATGAAGGGCAAGGCTGGACCCTTCCAAGATGGGATGGAGCTGCTTCAGATCCAAAACTAAGTGGGGAGATGCAAAACCTGAGGCTTTCCAGCCTCTGCCCATCTCCTGGGGACAAGAAGCAGCAGAGGGTTGAAAGCAGAAGGTCTGTAAGGTCCCTTCCAACCCAAACCATTCTCAGATTCCATGATCATCCCCCTCCCTTCAATGAACATCTCCCTTCCACTGCACCACTGAGACATGACAGAAGGGTCAGATCCTCCTCCTACTCCTTAGGGCTCTGAAATTACTGGGAAGAGGAAAAAATGCTGGTAAGGAACTGCTGAGAGCATTGCAAACTCTGTATTTCTCATCCTGCAAGGAGCACACATGGCTGTGAGGCTTTTGAAATATCCAGAAATAGATCATTAGTTCTGGGCTCTCCTGGAAGCCTTTAATTGCAAGAGACCATTTTTGGACCAAATGGCAGGCTTTGAGCAAGAATGTATATATTTAAAGGAATAAACTGCAGCCTGCTGATCAAAAGCATTATCCCCAAGGGAAGGGTGTGAACAGATCCTTCGTGTGTTCCCGTCATTCCTCTGCTCCATAAGCTCCTTACGCTGCTGAATTCCATAAATGGAACTTTGGTCATTTCCCATTCTGTCCCTGATCATCGAATCCCAGAATGGGTTGGGTTGGAAGGGACCTTAAAGATCATCTCATCCCACCCTTGCCATGGGCAGGGACACCTTGCCCTATCCCAGGTTGCTCCAAGCCTCGTCCAGCCTGGCCTGGAACACTTCCAGGGATCCAGGAACAGCCACAGCTTCTCTGGGCACCCTGTGCCAGGGCCTCCCCACCCTCCCAGGGAAGAATTCCTTCCTGATATCCCATCTAACCCTGCCCTCTGGCAGTTTGAAGTGCAATAATCGGGTTTTTCATAGCATCTTAAATAAACTCCACTCAAGTAGGCTCCTCTGCATCTGCTTTGGGTGGTGGGAGCAGTGCCTGCCCCTCATCAGCAGGATCCCTTCCTTCCGCAGGGTTTGTGGAAGACAAGGAGCATTCCCACGTCCCCCACTTTTATCCGCGTGTCCTTTTCCAGCCCTTCTCCCGTGCAGGACTGGGGCAGGAGTTTGTCACTAGGGGTCAGTGCCACATCTCCGTTGTGGCCTCGCAAATCGCTGCCTCTCCCGGTGCTGCCGGATTGACGCTGGAGCGTCACCATTGAGGCGCTGGAGGTCAGGAACATCTTCCCACTGGGATCCTGATGGGATGCTGCTGGATGAGGGGCTGTTTAGCTGGGGACTGCTGGCTCTCTCCACAACACCACCAGTGGGATCCATCAGCTCCAGCCTCCCAGGTTGGGTTGGGATGCCCGGAGCTTTGGGCTGAGTCCCCCTTGCAGGTACCAGCACAGAGATGTGGGAAAGGGATGTGCTTATCCATGTCCCACCACTGCCAGAATCCAGCTGGATGGGCAGCTGTGGGTTTGCTCTGGATGCAGGTCAGGGTCCTGGACCACATCAGGTGGCTTTAGGTTCATTGGGGTTTTATTTTTCAGTACAAAATGTCTTTTCCATTGTGTAACCCAAACAGACACTGGGGGAAACCCGTGGAGGCAGAAATGTGCCAGGATATGTATGGACAGGGTGAAGACATCAGGGATGCTGAGGGCAGTGTGAGGGGATCTGCATCCCAAAGTTTCCTCATCCAGCAGAGGAAACACTCCAGCACGTGGCTGTTTCCAACAACTCCAGCTCTGGGGACAGAGCGGGGTGGAAAGAAACACTCCGAGGGTGTTCATGGAATCAGAACCATGGAGTGGTCTGGGTTGAAAGGGGCCTTTAAAGGGCATCCAGTCCCACCCTGCCACGGGCAGAGACACCTTCCACTGGACAAGGCTGCTCTGATTCCCATCCAGCCTGGCCTGGAATTACAGCCTTGGGTGAGAAGCGAAGCAGAGGAGGCAGAGCTCGTGTTCTGGGGGGCGGCTGTGAGGGACAGAGTGATTCCCAGGAGGCTGGAGGAGCGGGATCTGTCCTGTCCCAGGAGGCTGGAGGAGCAGGATGCTGGGGTCTGCGTCAGCAGGCCCTGTTGTCAGCAATGCTGCTGCTCAAGTGAGGTGAGATCACCAGGGACACTGATATTATCAGCTCCTTCTTCAAGCATTTAACAATAAAAGCCGCGTTTGTGTGCGTAAACCACAGCTCTTCCTCCTTCAGTGGTGCTGGGGGGGCTCAGCTGAAGATTTCCTGACTGATATGGATCAACAACAGCTATCAGACCAAACTCTTCTGCTAGGACTTGATTTCAGGGGACATTTGGATGTGCTCAGGAGCCTTTCAAGGGGTGTTTAAATTATCAAAAGATCAAACAAAGATACACACCCCCCCAAAAAAAAGGATTATGTGCTTGTCCCGAAAGCAAAACAATTTATTGTCCAAAACCACAGGAAATTCTCCACGCACTCCTTGTTGGCCCCTTCCAACTCAGGATGTTCTGTGATTCTCTGGTCTGTCCCCATCCTCAAGGATCACCCACAAAGCCATCATCATCCTCGGTTAGGAGGGAGGAAGGCTGGCAGCAGTGCTCACTGCAGGGCAGAGGAAATATTAAAGGTGTGTGTTGTGTTTTCCATGTTTAAAAGCTGTCAGAGGGATCATTATGGAGGTGCCCTCTGATCTCCAAACTATGGGACATCAGAAGCAATCAGCTTCTTCCAGGTTTTTCACCCTTTCAGCAGAACCAGGGTGGTGGGATACAAGTCCTTGTGATGGAAGATGGATTTTCCAAACCGGCTGAGAATCTCCAAATTCTCAGCCCATCCTGGACCACTGCTGGATGGTCACAGTCCCTTCTGGCAAGCCTCATTCCGTGGCCAGGCTCTGGTCTGGGATACAGCTGCAGGATGGTGGAAGAGGCGGCAGCAGCAGGGAGGAGGCAGGAGAGGACACGGTCCCCAGGAGGGAGATGCTACCAGGCAGCAGCAGGGCCACGGCAAGGACAGATCTGCCTGGACAGATTCCAGCAGCGCTGCCAGGATGTGGAGCAGGACAAGATCTGGTGAGCTGGCTCACGTCCCTTGGGGCTGGGTGGGGACAGGGAGGCTGGCGGGGCTGGGGGACAGTGAGAACCAGTCCCTCCATCCCATCTGGTGGCTCAGCCTGGCGGAGATGCTTTCCCTGCAGGGCAGGTTCCTCTCCAGCACGGCTTGGCCGTGATCCCTGCCCTGGAGCACCTGCCCCTGCCGCAGGGCCCTGCCGGCAGCGTGTCCGGGAATGTTTGTCCGGAGTTGCCAGGTGAGGCTGGGCTGCTGCTGAGGGTGTCTGGAATTGTCTCGTCCAGACCTCAGCCCACCCCTGGGGACATCCAGGGTGACGCAATCCATCCTGGTACCCTGGATGTGGTTCCCCATGCCCTTGGCATCGCCTGAGGGGATGGAGAAGGATCCCGCAGCTGCCTGGTGTGTCCATCATTGCCAGTGTGTCCCCACCCCAGTGTGTCCCCCCAAACCAGCCCCCCGAGCCCACACAATGCCCCTGCTGCCTGTCAGTTTGGGGAGGGTGGTGGGGACCCAACAGGGACAATCTGGGGCCAGACAGACAGACATGGTGGTCACGGAGTGGCATGGGAACGATGGATGCCATAATGGCAGTCAGAGGTGGCTGAGGAGCTGTGCTGGGGAAGGGAGGGCGCAGGTGCCGGATGGAGCTGGGATGTGGGATAAGGGGTGGTGGCTGAGCAGGATGGGGTTCCCTGTTATTTTGGGTGGCTCTTCCACCTAGCACTTCCACTGGTAAAAATACAACAGGCCCAGGCAAGTACCCCCAACCCCTGACTCATAGCTTGCAGGGTGGCCAGGATGGGGTCTCCATCCCTTCTGCCCCATGCCCAGCATGGGCAGGAGTTGGGTCTCAAGGACACCACCGGCTCCATCCTCCTGGATGGGGATTGGGATGGAGCTGGGAAGAGCAATCCAAAGCAACTCCTCATAGAACACCTTCTGTCTGTATTTTCCTTTCCCCCAGACCTGCAGCCTCTCCTGGCACTGCACCCATGGCTGCACCCTCCTGCTCCATTCCCAAGCCAGGTTCACGCAGGGGCCTCACTGCTCGTGACTCGCACCCAGAGGGTGAAATCAAAGTCCGGGCTGGAAGAGCAGCAACCACCACGGACCATCCCACGGTAATCCCTTCCCAGTGCCTTTCCTGCTGCTCCCGAAAAGCGGGAGCCCCCGGGGTTCCATGGGGCCGTGGAGGAAGCAGAGGTGGCACGTCCCCTTTGGGACGTGGTTGTTCATTGTCCATTGTTCCCTCTTGGCTCGGCAGAGCCGACGTGGAGACGGGGAGCGATAAGTGGGGAGAGAGCAGCGCTGCGGTTCCTGCTCCCCGACAGGTTATTTCCCGACCTCTCCTTAGGTAAACTCACTCCTTCAACCTCCCTGAGAGTTTGCTTTGCTCTCCCTCACCCCTCCAGCACGGCGTGGGGCCCAGGAGAGCAGCCTGGCTCTATTAATAGCCCGTGGAATTGCCAAATCCCTCCTGTGTGTTGAAAGAGCGGCTGCAAGCCCATGATTCAGCTCCGTGGTAACGCACGGGATGGTTCCCCTGCACGGCTGTGGTGGGAAGGCTCCAGCTCTGCTCCAGCCCTGCAGGGCAAACTGGGCTCTCCAGTGGGGAAGAGCCCATCAGCTGGGATTTCTTGGCTTGCTGGCAACACAAATGGTCCTGTTGCTAAACTCGGTGGTGTTCTCTGCGTTGGCCGCTGCCCGAGCTCACTCTGCATGTGGATCCACAAAGAGTAAAACCCAGGAGCCTCAGAGAGGGCAAAGCCATGAAATCATGGAATCCTGGAGCCATTTAGGTTGGAAAAGACCTCTAAGATCATCGAGTCCAACCATTCCCCCAGCACTGCAAAGTCCCACCAAATCATGTCCCCAGGTGCCACATCCACACGTCTGTCAAATCCCTCCAGGGATGGGGACTCCACCACTGCTCTGGGCAGCTGTGCCAGTGCTTTACAACCCTTTCCATGAAGAAATTTTCCCTAATATCTAGCCTAAACCTCTTCTGGAGCAACTCAAGACCATTTCCTCTTGTCCCCAGGGCAGATGCAGGCTCTTGGGGATGAAATCCGTGGTGTCCCTATCCCAGCCTTCCTCCATGAGCAGTCCTGCCTGGAGGAGAGGGGACAGCAGAGCCTTGGAGCCGTGCATGGAGCATCTCCTCAGGCTCTTGCTGGGTTTGAAGTCTTGGAGTTTCCTGCAGTTGGGCTTGTGAGTGGCTCACATTGGAGACTGGAAGCTCTGGAGGGCTGAGGTGACTCCCTGTGGATCCTGGACCTGCTGTGGGGGCATGGGTGGGAGAAGTGACCCATGGGGAGGGGTGGGATCCTGGATATGGATGTGTGAGGGATGCTGCAGCTGGGAGAGTTCAGCTTAGCACAGCAGGGAGCAGAGAGGGAGCCCCAGCTGTGAGTGGGGCCAGGCACCAACACCAAGGCAAATATTTGGAAAGGCAGTTGCTGCCCAAAAATAGCTGGAAAAGCTTTCAGGAGCAAAGCTGGAACTGTGTCTGTGGACAGCAGCCGGAGTCCCCCAGCCCAGAGCAGCTCCCAGACACAGGGGACAGAGATGGGAAAGGGGCACGACCAGTGTTTGTCCATGAATTACCCTTCCTGTGGCAGTGGGGGGGGAATCTGTGGGGCTTCTTTTGGAGACATCCCATCCCATGGAGCTGGAAGCTGAATAGGGGAAAGGTAGCATCCTCCTTGTCAATACAGGGATGCTGAAATGTGGGTACCAGCATCCAGACGGTCTCATCTGCTCCCAGGAATCAGCCCCTTTGGATTCAAAGGGGCTGTGTGTTTTTGGAGGGCACAAGGTGACAGAGGGATGGAGCAGATTCCCCGCTCCAGCCACCCGGCTTGGAGCTCAGAAACCTCAGCCTGCTCCCACTGAGCCAGAGCTCGGTGTGAATCCAAGCAGGCAGCAGGGACAGGCAGCAGGAACGACCGGGTGGGATTCCTTGTCAGGGGAATGTGTCCAGAGCCCAATCCTGCCTCTTCCTGTACCATCCCAGGGCTCCTGCATTTCCCTCCTGCTGAATCCCACCATCTCTCCCCGAGCCCCTACACATTCCCCCGGAAGGGCACAGCCCCCAAAAGGACACACGGTGACAAAACCCATCTCCAGGTGTTGGGAATGAGCTAAGAGGACAACCAGGGTGGGAACGACCAGTTTGAGTCACTTGGCCACTGTCCCCTCCAGGGTCCCCACCCTGGTGACACTCATCCTTCCTCCTCCTTTCAAGAAGAGAATGAAAAAGATGAGCTGGCAACTCTGCCACACAATCCTCAGGGGCTCTGGCTCCCGAGACTGAGGACCCCAAAGGGACGAATCCCAAAAGCTCCAAGCTTCTTGCCCCTCCTGCAGCCCCTTGCTCTTCCCCTCGGGCTGGGGAGGAGGCAGCAGTGAGGCTGCCCAGGCTCCGGGTGCAGGCAGGATCCTGTTCCATTCCTTCTCATCGTCTGAGGCCAGACAGCTCCTGACCAGAGTCTTCCTCACCAGGGATGCACTCAGAGTGCTTTTGGAGCCTTAATTAAGTGCTGGCTTAATTATAGGGCCAGCTGTGACATTCCCATGTCCCTGGGTCCCACCTGGCGGTGCTCCACGTTCCCACTCATCTCCATCCCTGGGGCATCAGCAAAACCCAAAAATCCATAAATAAAAAAGCCACCAAAACCCAACCTGTCTGTTTATGCTCACTCCATGATTTCCAGTGGCGTTGGAGACAGGAGTTGGGAATGTCTGTGGCTTCCAGCTCGGACATGATGCTGCAGCCTTGGAATGGGTCACCTCCTGTGGGGCACCATCACCATCCCCAAGGACACCAGGGTGGCCATCCTGGGTGGCACCTGCAGCAGAGACCCCCAGCAGGAGTAGGGCAGGGTGAGGGTGGCATCCAGCCTTCCCTCTCCCTGTCCATCCAGAGGGACACCCAGTCCTTTCTCCCAGTTTGCAGCTGGTGTGTGCAGCTTTCTGCACTGGGGACAGATGGGTCCCTCACTCCACCAGGACGGGGATGCCCAGCAGGGACTGTCCCCAGTGCTGGCACTGGGCAAACAGGGATCTCTCTCCCTGGGAGCAAAGCAGCTCAGGAGAAATCCATGGAGAGTGAAATGGGAGGGTGGGAATGTGATTCAGGCTGTGTCACCCTGGGGCAGCGCTGCCCTGGCCGGAGGAAATCCCTCCTGATTCATGGCCTGGGAAGTCCTGTGGCTTTTTGGGGCTGCGGTGACCCAGCGATGCCACCCCACAGCAAAGAGGGCTCTGGGTGATGGGGCACTGCCACGTGCCAGCGTCGCTCCCCACTCGGGCAGCCTGGCCACGGAGGATGCAGGAAGGCTGCGAGATTCCAGGGATGACACACAGGTCACCAAATGCTGCCTGGGCTGAGTAAGAGAGAAAGCTGGAATTTTTCCCCAGCAGGGATTTCTCTCTTCCTTTCTCGCAGCCAGCAGCGCCGTTTTAAGGACTCTGCTCCAGCTGGGACAGGTCTCACATATTTTCCTTTCTCTCTGCAGTCTGATTCCCAGGGAATGGGAAAGGCTTCCTAACACAGCCCAGCCAGCCCTGGCTCCTGATGGCAGAGCTTCAACTATTCCCCTGGCAAGCCGTGTCCTGCCGTGTCGGAGGGGCCAGCTGGCTGCAATTCCCAGCTTTTCCCCCTGGGAGGACACCCCCTACATCCCTCATCCCCACAAGGTGGGTTCCCCACCCATGGATAAATCTCTGGATAACCCCCAAGTGCCTTGGGGGTGGGGGTCCCTTCAGAAAGGGGCTGGGTTGGCTTTTGGGAACCATCAGCCATCGCCAGCTGAGGTTGCTCTGGCTTCCCCTGTCCTTGGACTCATTCCCTAAATCCCAGCTCATGTCTGCTGGTGGAGACAAGCTACAAAGAGACCTTCAACGTGAGCCAGCAGGGCCAGCCCTACACATTCCTGTCCCCACACAGCTCCCCAAGTAGATCGATGTCTTTAGGATGTGAGTTAAAGCCATTTAATCACAAGCCTCCTGTTGTCCATTTCCTTTGGACCTCCACAGCTTTCCATGCATTTTTTTCTTGAGCAACATCCCTCTGAGATCCTGGGGATGGTTGGGAATTGAGTCATCGGATGCAAGGACTGTGTAACGCTGCTCTGCTCTCTCCCACTCCATGGATCTTCCCTAATCCACCATAGTCCAAACTCCTCTGTGCCCCCACCCTCCTATGTAAGGGAAATTGAATGTCCAGTGGTGCTGGGAACACCGTGCTGCTGGATATCTGGGATATGCAGCCAGGCTGGGAGAGCTGGGGGTGTCCACCTGGAGAAGAGAAGGCTCCAGGGAGAGCTCAGAGCCCCTTGCAGGGCCTGGAGGGGCTCCAGGAGAGCTGGAGAGGGACTGGGGACAAGGGATGGAGGGACAGGACACAGGGAATGGCTTCCCACTGCCAGAGGGCAGGGATGGATGGGAGATTGGGAAGGAATTCCTGGTTGTGAGGGTGGGCAGGCCCTGGCACAGGGTGCCCAGAGAAGCTGTGGCTGCCCCTGGATCCCTGGAATTGTCCAAGGCCAGGCTGGACAGGGCTTGGAGCAACCTGGGCTAGTGGAAGGTGTCCCTGCCCATGGCAGGGGTAGAACGAGATGAGCTTTAAGATCTCTTCCAACCCAAACCATTCCATGATTCTGTGACAGGAGATGGCTTTTTGGACTTACAGACAGGTCCATTTTCTTGCCCAGAAAGAGAAAGGTGACTTTTTGTCCCTCCCAGCCTCCATTCCCAGCTGGCAGCACTGACATTGGTCACTTTATTCTCTGCAGAGCTCAGCTCTTGCTCACTCCTCCTTTATCTCCTGGCCATTGCCCTCTCACAGTGACCTCTTCCTGCCCCGTCCCGCTCCCATGCCCCCAACATGAGGCTGTGTGGGATTTTCCAGACCACAGCAGCTGTTGGTCTGGGTTGGGAACATCCCACAAACTGGATTTTCAGCCGACCCTTTGTCCCCTTCCATCCTGGCTGTCCCCCCTGGAATGTGGCTCCCTGTGGGAGACACCCTGCTCCCCTCAGCTGCTGCCATCCCCTACAGATCCCCTAAGAGGTATGGGATGCCCTGCTCAAGGACAGCGACCTCACAGGGGGACAAGGGCACTCTACAAGGGGCTTAGACCCTCTACGAGGATGAGAATCGCACAATGACTCCCTACAAGGACAGGGATCACCCATGGGAGAACAGGGACCCTGATGCCAGGGCAGGGATCCCACAGTGACTCCCTAGGACAGGATCTGCCCTGCAAGGATGGGGACCCCAAAGGCGTCTCCGATGAGTTATGGCCCTGTGAGCTACCAGCAGCCTTCCACTCCCAGGAAGGCACCAGCAGGGGTGAGAGAGCAATTAAATAGGATTTAAAAAATGCACAGGGCACTGCTGTGTGAAGGAGAGGCTGAGAGAAAACACGCCTGCAAGAAGAAATCCTCCCTGGCTTAGCACGTCCTTCTAAAAACACATGATGACTCCAGAAAAATGTGAGAAAACACATCTTCTCTCCCCAGAGAAGGAAAAAATAGAGAAAAGCAGCAACGTGATGGTGTTTGCTGACTGGACTTCAATCCTTGTCCTGGCAGGGGGTGGGGAATGCGCTCCAAGGGCTTTGGATGGAGTTATGGGGGCATCGGCAGCAGATATCCCTGAGAGCATCCCTGCAATGCCCAGGCAGAGCTGATGTCCCTTGAAAAGCTGCCAGATGCTGGATCTTTGCTCCAGTGCTCCCAAACAGAAGGGATGTGCCACCCCAGGGCCCTCCAGCCTCCTCTGGAAGGGAGAGGATTGATTAAAAACGTTGCAAATCCTGATTTATTCCAACAACTGCTGCGCATTAACCACAGCCATGAATAATTAAGGGAATAGCTCTTGTGAAGCTCTGGAGGAGTGTTTGGCACCGTGGGAGCACTGGCTACTTGAAGTTGAGCCCAGCTGCTCCGTGCTGCAGCTGGAAGTGGTGCCAGTGGGATGCCCTGGCAGGAGAATGCCGTGCCCAGGGAGGCAGAACCGGCCACAGCGCCCTGGTTTGAGCAGAAACTCCAGCAAGGAGGAAAGTGCTGAGCAAACCACGCGGGGAAGGAGATCTCCGAGGGGGAAAGAGCTGCTTGAACCAGCGGATGTCCTGCCCTGCGTGTCCTGGTGTTTGGTTTTGATCCCTGAGCCCTCTTAGGCACGTCAGGGGTTCTGCGTTTTGCTGTCCCGGGATGCTCCCAAGCCTCCAGTTCCCAGAGCATCTCGCAGGGAATGCTGAGGCTTCCAGGGCTGATTTGGCTGCCAAAATTGGAGAATGCAAAAGGTAATGAATGGAGGGATGATGGCAAAATGCCACCACTGAGAAACCAGCCAGGCACAGCAATTCCAGTGGTCAGACACACCAGGACAGAGCCTGGAAGCTTTTCCCTTGTTTTCTTTCCTCTTTCCCCTTTCCCCTTTTTTCTTCCCTTTCTCCTTCCCCTTTCCCTTGTTCCCTGTCCCTTGTCCCCCCTCCCTTTTCTTTTGCTCCCTTTTGCCTGCCCTCTTCCCCTTTCCCATCCCCTGTTCCTTTCCCTTGTTCCCTGTCCTCTTTTCCTTTCTCTTTTCTCTTGCCCGCTTTCCCTTTTCTCTTCCCTTTCCCGTCCCCCTTCCCCTTCCCCTTGTTCCCCATCCCTTATCCCCCTTCCCTTCTCTCTTGCCCCCTTTCCATGACCCCATCCGCACTCGCAGAGCTGCACGAGGTTTGCAGAAGCTCCGTGCTCCTCCTCATCCACATCAGGGCATTGTCCTGCAGCAGAGAGGGGAAGGATTCCGGGAACAGCCCCAGGGGAGTGCCGGGTGCCGGGGATGGCGCTGACCCGGGGTGCTGGAGGAAGCAGGAGCACTCCACAGCTTTCCAAAACCGACGCCCGACGTTGTTAGTTTTCTCTTTGTTTTCGTTTTTGTCTCTCTGAATCGCGAGCTCTTTTACACAGAGTTTGGATTAACAGGCAGACAACGCTAGGTTGTTCTTTGGACTTAGATGTTGATTATTTCTTATCTACAGCACAGCTGCCTGGGATGTGCTTCTTAGTTAACAAGGTGGAAAATGGTCCTGAGTTCTAACTTCCAAGGCCACTTAAAGGCCAAATCAACCAATTATGAAATACCAAGTAATATGTTTTTACTTATAATCCAGTAACTATCTATTCATGACCCACAGTGCGGGTTTTTCGAACCAATACCAGAACACTCTGATTTGTGAAGAAGGAGAGAAGATGAAGGAACAAATCCACACCCAAAATCCTCCATATTGTTACACATATATATATTAGATCCCAGAAACCTAAATTCTCTAAACCCAGGGTTCCAGCATCACATGCTCATTCCAAGATGATGAGCAGCTTCCTCCAGCAGGCCCAGGGAGTTTGGCAGAGCCCCTCAGCAGGGCACGGGCTGCTCCTGCCTTCTCCAGGCATTGATTTCCTGGGAGTAAACGCCCGCTGAGGACTCATCCAGATGGATCTGCGGCTCAATCCAGCCTCTGCAGGGCCCTCGGAGAGATCTCACAGCTGTGCACAAGCAATTCCCAGCCCCAGTGGCATGGAAAAGGGCTGGAGCAGAGCAAACAGCAGCTGCTCATGACAAATAAATGTTGTCTCATGTACACATCCACTCCCCATGACAAACCCCGTCACTCTCCAGCCACTGATGGGCCAAACTCTGGTAGCACGAATATCCAGGGATAAACAGGCTCCAAACCGCCCTGGAACGGCCTCTTGTAAACAGATCCTTTTCTTTTAAACTCTGTTCAAAACTGTGTCTGCTTTGATGTTTCACATCTGTGCTGGCCCTCACCATTTCCTCCTGCCCCCACATGAGCAGATTGATAAAACCTTGTCCCTGCTGTGGTGTTTGGGATAATGGGCTCCCAATAAATGGCATCCATAGCGGATTTATCCATCCCAGTTCCACCAACCACTGCTCTGCTGCTTATCCAGAACCTTCCAGGAATTGCAGTGCAGAGGGAGGAGGGTGGTGAGGAGAGTGGTGCTGGAGTGGGTCTGGGGAGGGTGATGGGCTCAAGGAGCTCTGGTGGGTTGTCCTAACATCATGGAGGGGAAACTGAGGCAGAGTATGGAATCCCAGAATGGTTTGGGTTGGAAGGGACCTTAAAGCTCATCTCATCCTCCCCCTGCCATGGGCAGGGACGCCTTCCACTATCCCAGGTTGCTCCAAGCCCCATCCAGCCTGGCCTTGGACACTTCCAGGGATCCAGGGACGTGCGAGACCTGAGGGCTGGAATTTTGACTGTGGCAGGAGCTCCCTCACAACCCAGCTGCTCAGAAAAACAAGATTTACAGGTGGTTTTGCAGAGAGGTTTTAATTCAGCCACAAAATGGAACCTTCTGCCTCTGGGGCAGCCCAGCATGAACCACAATGAAACTGGGACGTGAAACCCTATAAAGATTTATAGTCTGACTTGCCCGGAAACCCCAGGACCTTTGCCCTCCTCCTCACATGAGCCCAGCTCACGAGGCTGCTGACAGGGTCCTGATTTTTCCTAATAAGTGGGGTTTTTTGGGAGAGGTCACAGGTTCATCACTCGGGGCAGGATGGTGAGCGATCCACCGCGCTCCACGATGCCTCGTAGCCCCTGTGGCCCCTGTAAAAGCCAGATGCTCGCTGTGAGTTTGACACTGTTTAGTCTCTTGGATGGGAAGATTTAGGTCGCTTTGGGAAGAGCCCCAGCGCTGGCAGATGGGCGGCGTTTCCCTGTGGATTTGATGGACGTGGATGTTCGCACATTTCAGGGAAAGCCGGTTAAAAAAAGCAGCCGGGCATGGGAAACCCTGGCGACTTCCAGGAGTGTCCCCACCACAGTGCCCGCCTCAGGCTGTCAAACAGGGACACCATGTGCCCCTTCCAAACCTCTGCAAAAGCCCATGGGCAGCGGGGAAGCGCGATCCCTCCCTGCTGGATGCACGGAGAGCATGGAGAGCACAGAGCGAGGACATAAATTCCCTCACACCTCATCTGGATGCTCTTAAGGGACAGGATTTTCTCCGGGGGTGAGCGCCAGGCGCGCTGTGAGTGCACAAACAAGCGGTGGCCTTGGACTCCCGGTCCCTCCACGAGTCACAGCCGCTGTATTTTTAGCTCCACGTCCCAGTCAGGCTCGTAAAACTTTCCCTTCTTTCTGTTTTCAGTCAGTTGTGGATCATCTTGGAGCTCAGGCTGGATTTCTCCCAGTCCTTCCGGTTGGTTTTCCGGTTGGACGTCCCCCAGCTGGATGAAAAAACCCTGGGGGGTTGTGCTCCATCCAGCCCTCTGCCTGGATGTGCATTTTGGATGAAGGATGGAGCAGGGCACAGCAGGGATACAGGGTCCAACCCCACCCCAGCATCCTCCAGCTCACCCTCCCGGCACACCCAGCTCCATCTGCGAGGAAGAACGAGCAGCAGGAGGGCTGCACCTCCATGGAATCATGGAATATTTAGGTTGGAAGAGACCTTAAAGCCCATCTTATTCCACCCCCTGCCATGGGCAGGGACACCTTGCACTAGACCAGGATGGTCAGGTTGTTGTTTTTCGGTCAGAGTAAGAGAAAAACAGAGTTACATGAGAAAGAGCCCTTCTAAGTGAGGAGGTCACACCCACAGCTAAAAAAAACTTGTTAGGCTTGAGAAATGGAGAGTTTATGGTAATCTGGGGACAACTCACATGAGACCTTCACCGCCCTGCAATGCTGAACCCAAAAGCCAGAATGAAAATTATTATTATTCATTTATTGCATAAAAACTTGAAAATTCAAGGCTCTGCTGGGAGAGCTGGGGGTGTTCACCTGGAGAGGAGAAGGCTCCAGGGAGGGCTCAGAGCCCCTTGCAGGGCCTAAAGGGGCTCCAGGAGAGCTGGAGAGGGACTGGGGACAAGGGACGGAGGGACAGGACACAGGGAATGGCTTCCCAGTGCCAGAGGGCAGGGATGGATGGGAGATTGGGAAGGAATTCCTGACTGGGAGGGTGCTGATGCTGATGCAGGGATCCCAGCCCGTGGATTCCACTGCAGGATTCCCAGGTAAAACTGATGTGGCACAAGGAATTTGTGCCCGCACAAAAGTTTGTTCTGGATCTCTCGGGTGGATTCGGTTTCACTTCAGGTAATTCTGCCCAGCCCTGCTGCTTCCAAGATCTCATCACCCCTCACAAGGACAGGGGACAGGCCACAGATTACTCATTTGGGGTCTCAGTGTTGGGCTCCAGGCTCTGATTTGAAACCTGTGAAGTTTGGGATACCACAAACTACCCCTGGAAAAGGCCGATCCCTCTTTCAGAATGGGAACAATGGGGTGACCTGAAGGACTCAGAGGAAAGGATTCATGTGGGGATGCAGAGAAGCAAAAGCAGCTGCAAAAGCAGAAGGCAGCTGTGGTAAAGCCAAATGTGGCTTTTCCTTGTGTCATGGGAAGCCCTGGAACCACTGCAGAGCCGGATGGGAAGCCCAGCCATGCCATGTCCCCTTAAATCACTTCCTTGGCTAATGAATTTAATCCAATTTAACATGGATCACACCCTTCTGGAGCCTGGGGAGGTGGGCTCCCTGCCCGTCCTGGGCCTGGAAAGGCAGCTCTGCTTTGCTTCCGGCCTCCCAACGGACTGGAGCAGCAATTCCAGAGGTGCTCTGCAGGAATGCTGGGCTCCAACACACCACTGCACCCACCCCATCCCATCCCACCCCACCCCATCCCACCCCATCCCATCCAACCCCATCCCATCAAACCCCATCCCATCCCATCCCATTTCACACCACCCCACCCCATCCCATCCCATCCCATCCCATCCCATCCCATCCCATCCCATCCCATCCCATCCCATCCCATCCCATCCCACCCCACCCCACCCCATCCCATCCCATCCCATCCCATCCCATCCCATCCCACCCCATCCCATCCCATCCCATCCCATCCCATCCCATCCCATCCCACCCCACCCCATCCCATCCCACCCCATCCCATCCCACCCCATCCCATCCCAACCCCACCTTTATAGGGTGTTCCGAAATGCTGCCCCCATTTCCTGATCCTCCTGAATGGGGTTGAGGGGTTTTTGTGTCCCCCAGTAAAACCACGGCCAAAACAGCCAAAAAATGAGAGTTTCCTCCCTGCTGAGAGCACAGAAAAGTGGAGGAGATGTTCCAAACAAGCCAGGAAAGGAGGGAGCAAGAGGGAAGTGCTTTTCCTTTCTTCTCTACTCTCCCAAAATTCCCATTTCCCAAAAACATTGCGTTGCATCACCATTTGGGGATGGAGAGGGATTATTTACAAGGGCCTGGACTGCCAGAATAAGGGGGAATGGCTTCCCACTGCCAGAGGTTAGATGGGATATCAGGAACTGGGAATTCCTGGCTGTGAGGGTGGGGAGCCCAGAGCAGCTGTGGCTGCCCCTGGATCCCTGGCAGTGCCCAAGGCCAGGTTGGACAGAGCTTGGAGCACCCTGGGACAGTGGAAGTTGTCCCTGCCCATGGCAGGGGGTGGAATGGGATGGGTTTTAAGGTCCCTTCCAACCCGAACCATCCATGATTCTATGACAGATTTTGGAGAAGATCCCAATCCTTTGGATCCCGCAACTTCCCGCTCCTTCCAGCCACTGTGGAAAGTCTCACCATTTTTAAGAAGGCCAAGGGGCAGCTGATGCCCTCTGTAGTCTCCAAGGAATGGCTTCTCCCTCTCTCCTCTTCACCAGCGGATTCCCCGATGGAATTGCAGACGTAAAGACCTGCCTGGAGCTTCCCTGCACCAGCAGCTTTCCGGCGTGGGATTAAAGTCATTAAGGACCAGCCCAGACAATGAAATGAAACTTTGTCATCTTGCATTTGAGCCGAGCAGACGTCGAGGGAGCTGACGAGAGGCAAATTAATTTGCCTTTTGCAAAGGCTCCTGCGTGACGTTAATGAAAGCAGCTCTTTGTGCAGGCTCACGGCTCAGGATGCAGAGATCCATGGTCCTCCTTGTCCTCACAGAGCTCTGGTGAAGGTCCTTTTTTCCTTTGGAAGCAGGGAAAGGAGGAGTTTTTTTGATTCCAGAGCGTGGGGGTAATCCCTGGCCACCAGCTCAGGGTGTAGCCCGCATTGGATCCATCAGGTTTCAGGGGCTCCTCTCCTTGCATGCACCAATTTCTCTTTTATTTTGGCATTAAATGTGATCCAGATCATTTCCCTGAGCCCACTTGCCAGGATTGCTGCCCTGATCGTTGGGAGAGTGACTCTGCTGCAGCAAAAAGCAGATCCCAGGGGATGGATGCCGGGAGGTTCTCTCCCAGCCCTGCATTTCCTGATGAGGAGCCATAAACCTCCCAAAAAAACAAGCAGCTGGCAATTAGTGGTCAGCAGAGGAGCTGGGGGCTGGCAGGAGTGAATCCTTGGATTCTGGGAGAATCCTGCCTTCAGGTTGCTGCCACGGATCCTGCTGGGTTCTCTTCCCACCCCGCCACATTCCTTGGCATGCTGGTCCCTGCAGGATGTGACCTCTTCGCCATTTCCAACATTTTTCCCATTTTTTAAAAATTTCCTTTCCATCTTTTGCACCCCAGGCAGCCATTCCCTCTGGCTCAGAGGAGAATTAGGCAACTGGTCCTGAAATCCCAGCGTGAGCAACCAGGTCATGACCATCTGGATAAATAAAGCTCACGGACCCACAGCTCTTCCCAAAGTTTATGGCTCCTTTTCCAGCTGAGCACACCCTGAAACACGATGGGAGCACCAAACCCTGAGCCCAGAACGTGCCTTTCCTCCTGCTGTGTGCACGGATGAGGGAATAATTTGGGAAGGGACGACTGTGCCCTCCCAAGTGTTGAGTGGGATGGTGCCAAATTTGGGTTCTCAAGGTTGGCACCACGATTAATGACATTCCAGAAACCCTGTCCCAAAAATTCCACACCCCCTCCAAAGCCCCCCAGCCACAGGGTGCTGCCAAAAACCCACTTGAGCAACAGCAGCAGCCCCTGCCTGACATCTGCCCACACGCATTTGGGAGGCCAGGAAACTTCCTGTGGACCTTGGCTGCCTGACAGGAGTGACCTCAATTCTGCCTTTTTTTAGGGTGGGTATTTTGGGGGCTGTGTTTTGATAACAGGTGGGAGCTTTGCCTGCCTTTTGCTGGCCGTGGGAGAGGCAGGTTTCAGGGAGGAGCTCAGAGGAAGGCGCATTTCTGTAGCTCAGATAAAAACATGCCATTCTACATCTGTAAAACAGAGTTTATTGCCACTTTTTAGGGAATTGGAGGCACCCACTCCCCCCTGCAAGCCTCCCCTGCTGCCCTCTCCCCACATTCCCGTGGCTTCATCCCACATCCGACACATTTCCTCCAGATCTACCCCGAGGTGCATCACAAGCACAAACCCACGCATGATTCAGCAGGCTCCTTTGAGAGACATTTATTATTTAAATAACAACTCTTTCTTTTTACATCACCTCCACTCACAGACCACGGAAAAGCCCCAAATCTCGGCACCTTCGGGCTCCCTGAGCAGAGCTGCAGCTCCCAAATGAGACTCCCCACTTGGAATTGCACAAACGCCGCTGGGGGCGTTGGATGCTGCTCAGATGGGAGCCACCAGAAAATTCCTAATGGCAGTGGTGGCCTTGGGATGCGGAGTCGGACGCTCCTCATCCCAGCAGGAACCAGCCTGGAGTCCCAAAGCATCCCAGAAAACAAAGGAGTGGTGTTGAAGGATGCTGCCCAACGCAGCAGGATTGATGAGCTGGATGGTTTTGCCCTTGTTTTTTTTGCTTTTATTGATTTTTTTGGGGGGGGTTATTTTAAATAAACATTTGTCCCGCTCAAGGACAAACCCAAACTCCACCAGCAGCACCACCCTGGGTGTGGGTGAAGCTCATGGCTGTGACCATTCCCTGGTCAGGCTCTTTATTCCCTTCCTTGGCTCTTGCAAAAATCATGAGACAAAGGGAATTTCCAAACGGGTGCTGAGGAGGGGCTGCTCTACTCCATCACAGCGCCAGGGAAGTGCCAAAATTTGGCTTTTTTAGTACCTTGGTGCCCCTCAGAGACCCACCAGTGCCTAAAATCTCAGGGGTGTGGGACAGACAGACAGACACGAGCACACAGACCTGCCCCTGAAAAAGTGCATTTCTTCAGGCAACCAGCCTAAAAAAGGGGGGAATATTTGAGGATAAACTGCTCCCTTCCTCTCCTTCCCAATCCTTATGGATCTGGGGACACTGTCGGGTGTTTGCAGCCACCCAGCCCCACCTCCAGGAGCCGTAGCCCTGCCTGCATCCCAAACAACCACGGAGACCTGGCTGGGAAGCCCACCAGCAGGAATCTCTGCTTCCCAACATCCTCCCAGCTGTGGGCTGATAGCAAACCCCTCATGCTTCACCACCGACCCTTCCCAGCAGGGCTGAACCATTCTCCAGGTGGGATCAGCCCTGAGGGTGACAGCAGCACCCAGGGACTCAGCAGCCCTTCCAACCTTGTCCCGCTGCACTTTTGTCCCTGCGAGAGGCCATAATGGCTTTCCAGGGGCTTCCCAGGTGCCACCTGAGCCACCCTCACCCGGCCCAGGCTGCAGCAGACACGTCTCTTCATGGGCCCTAAGGCAGAGCACCTGTCAGGAGGCAGGATTCTCCTGGAGCTGCCCGCAGAGGTCCAGCCGTGCGGCCAGCTTTGCCACGGCGGGGGGCCGCAGCGCGGCCGTGCGGGGCCGTGGCGGTCACCTGGCAAGCACACAGCACCGAGCGCAGCAGGCGCAGCAACGGCGGCCGCAGGATGGCGAAGACCCAGGGATCCACGATGGAATTGATGGACAGGAAGCGCAGGGCCAGCAGGTCCCACTCGTGGTCGGCCTCTTCCCCGCTGAACTTGTTCACGTAGGCACGGATCTGCAAAATCAGGGAACGGGCTGGCTTGGAAAGGAGCTTAAAGATCATCTCGTTCCACCCCGCTGCCATTCCACTGTCCCAGCTTGCGCCAAGCCCTGTCCAACCTGGCCTTGGTCACGTCCAGCTGCGGCTTCTCTGGGCACCCTGTGCCAGGGCCTCCCCACCTTCGCAGGAAAGAGTTTTTTCCCAAAATCCCATCTAAACCTCCTCCCTGTCAGTTTGGATCCATTCCCCCTTGTCCTGTCACTGCAGGCCCTTGTAGAGTCTCTCTCCATCTTTTCTCTAGTTCCTTTCAGGTACTGGAAGGCCACAATTGGGTCACCCCAAAGCTTTCTCCTCTCCAGGCTGAACAATCCCAACTCTCCCAGCCTTTCCTCACAGCAGAACTGTTCCATCCTTTTAATCAACTTGGTGCCTCTTCTGGACTCGATTCAACGGCTTCACATCCTTCCTGCGCTGGAAGGACCCCACAGCTGGACACAGCACTGCAGTGGGGTCTCACAGTCCCCTCCCTCAACCAGGGAGAAATCACAGGGAGAAATAATTCCCAAGACCCGGCCCCCCAGGCAGCTCTTTTGGGGCGATTTGGGCTGTCACAGCAAATTTGCTGACTCCATGGGTTTAAATGGCCTTTAAATGACAGCGAGCCCCGTGCTCTGCTTCATTTAGAGCCACATCTAAACCCGTGGCTGCTGGAGGAAGTGGTGGCTCTCACCTTGAGACCACACAGCAGCAATAACCGTGGGAGATGGAGAGGATGAGGGGTGCAGGACCTGGCCGGTCCTTCCTGCGACGTGCCGACTCATCACAGCCCGCGGGGCTTCCTGGAAGGGTGACTCAGCACTCCTTACTCATTCGGGTCACCCGCCACCCCCTCACTCCGGGCTGGGGGGATGCTTGGATGGGGATGGGCAGCAGGAGCATCCCCGGGATCCGCTGGGTACCGCCCCAGCATGGCGCAGCCCAGGGGCACGGGGTGGCCCGCGCGCAAGGCATTTCCAAGCTCTGGGGTGTTTTGGGAAGGAATTTGTGGCCCGATGAGTTCGTGTGCCTGGACTGCTCCTGGGAGGAACGGTGGCTGCTGTGGGCAGCCGGGGACAGGAGAGAAAGTGTCACCCCAAGGAGGCAGCTGGGTTTGAGCCGCTGCCAAAGCACAGCCCCACATGGGAGCCGGGCGATGGGAAAAGGGAAGCTGGCTCTGGATAAGGCTATATCTGCCACCACAGGGCCCATGGGATCCCGGCCAGTGCCGCTTTCCCAGCCCCTCTGCCCCAAGCACACTCACAGGGCCCTGCCCACGTGTCCCCTCCGAGGGGTTCCGCTTCGTAATGACCACAGCAGCCAAACCCGACCTTTTTTGGGACACGGGAAGAGCTGCCCATCATGTGTGGGTTCATTGTTAGGAGCTGCAGTGTCTCTTAGGCCGTTGAGGCTGCTGGGATGCTCACAAGCATCTGGACATTACTCCCTTGTCCTAAAACCCTGCCAGCCCGGCTCGGCTTAGCCTGTGTTATTTCCTTTTCCCTTAGGAAAAGCAAGGGAGCATGAAGGGAAGGCAGAGTCTATTTAACACCAAGAGTATGAAATTACCACTGGCTGCGCTCCCAGCCTTGATGGGGTCACTTCTAATGGGACCAAACTGACCTCCTGCAGTGGGGGGGTCACACACACAGGCAGCAGCCAGAGGTGCTCCAGAGCCCACGATGCTCCTGGTGTAAAAGCACCTGGATGGATGAAAAGTGGCCCTTGGGAGGGGAGAGCCCAGACAGAGTCAGGGGATTCACTCTCTCCACTTCCTCACCTGGCTGTTTTGATTCTGGATTTCTGCTGGAAGTCTCGTGCATGCATGGGGCACGGGATGTGGGCATATCCCTTGGGAAGACACGTGCTGTGGCTGCTGTGCCAGACCTCTGTTCCCAGAAATCTCCCATCTCTGTGCCCGCGCCTCGGTGCTGTTGCAGACGAGCAGAAACCTCTGTCTCCAGCTCCATCTGCAGAAATCTGGGATAACTCATCCCGCCCAGCACGGATATCCACTGCCTCCAGCCCAGAGCAGCTCCTTCATCCCATCTCCAGAAGTGCCATTGGTTGCTCTGTCATCCCTCACACCTGCACCATGAGTTCCTGGATCCCAGGATTTGCAGTGATGCCGTGTGGTCGAGGGGACTCCAACCTCATCCCTGCCTGAGCCACACTGCCTGGCCTCGGAGCCTCTGTGGGGTGGGAGAGCACCTCTGCTCCTGCCACTCCATCCTCCTACCACTCCATCCTCCTACCACCCCGTGATCCTGACACCCCATCCTCCTCCTGGCACTGGGGATACAGGGAGTGATCCCCCCGCTCCCCAGGTGATGTGCGAATTGCCAAGCTCATGGCTGAGCTGGGATCTCCCAAGCTTTGGGAAGAGCAAAGTTTTGACCTCAACCCTCAAGGTTTGGCCAGCAGAGTTGGGGGGAGCCTTATAAAGGCCGGGAGAGAAATGTGGGTGCCGGGGAGAGGGACCTCACCCTGGTGCACCCCCCAGACAGGCGCACTCACCGTGAAGGGCAGCGAGCAGATGACGAAGGTGATGGTCATGATGGAGAGCAGCAGGAGGTGGTCGATCTCCTCGGCCATGGAGAACGCGCGCCGGCCGCAGCCGGTGGCCACACGGGGCTGCTCCAGGGTGGTCACCCGGCGGGTCCTCTGCCCGCGGCGGTGCATGCGGGCCAGGTTCACGATGACGCTCAGGTTGCAGAGCAGCACGGCGAGGATGAGGAAGAGGAGCAGGGTGGCGTAGAGGAGCGAGAAGGTGACGTTCAGCCCCGCCACCTCCCCATTGCTCTGGTGGGAATCCAGGTGCATCTGGATGAAGCACCAGGTGCCCGGGCAGTACTGGACGTAGCGGCCGAAGCCCAGCAGCGGCAGCGAGCAGAAGGCGGCCGAGAAGGTGTAGATGGCCGGCAGGGCCACCAGGCCCGTGCGGGGGCTCAGGAAGCGCTCGTAGAAGTACGGCCGCCCCAGGGCCAGGCAGCGCTCCAGCGCCATGGTGAAGAGGATGAGCATGGTGGCGAGGCCGAAGAAGCTCATGGCGAAGCCGAAGTAGAGGCAGATGTGCCCTCCGCGGGCCAGGGTGGTGAGGGTGCGGTTGCGGTGGTAGGAGGCCAGCACCAAGGGGCTGACGGAGCAGGTGCCCAGCAGGTCGGTGACCACCAGGGCCAGCACCAGGACGTGGAACAGCGCGAGCGGGCGCTGCCGGGGCCCGCGGCGGCCGCGCAGGAGCAGCCCCAGCGCCAGGAGGTTGCCCAGGAGCCCGGCCGAGAACATGAGGGCGCTGATCAGGCCGAGCTCCGGCCGGGAGCGCTGCCCCGCCGGACCCGCACGCCCGGCCCGTCCCGTTCATCCCGCGCCGCCGCCGCCGCACGCCCGACTGCGCTGCCGCCCCCGGCACCGGCACCGGCACCGCCCGCCCCGACGGCACCGCCCCGCCCGCCGCCCCCGGCACCGCCCCGGGCCCCCGGCACCGCCCCGGGCCCCCGGCCCGCGCACCCGGGGATGGTCGGAGCGGAGGCGGGGGACGCGCACGGACCCACCCCGGCCTGACCGAGAGTCCCGGGCGCTCTGGGAGCCCGGACACGGCAGTCCCGGTGTGGTCCGAGAGTCTCGAGGCCGGGCGGGAGTGCCGGGGCGGCCCCGGATGTCTGGGCAGTCCCCGGTCTGCCAGCCCCGGCTCCGGCACGCCCAGCCCCTCTGCCCCACGGGAGTGGCTTCTGCGGTCGCCCCGGTGTCGGTCCAGGAGCCCGGTGCGGCTTCGGGAGTCCCTCGCATGGGCCCAGGTGCCGGTCCGAGAGTCCCGTACCGTTCCAGGAGCCCGGTGCGGCTTTGAGAGCCCCCAGGCACGGCCAGTCCCTGTGTCGGACCAGGAGCCCCGCACACGGTCAGCCCGGGGCCAGACCGGGACCTCCTCTCACAGCCGATCCCGGCGCTGCTCCCGGAGTCCTGGTGCCGCTCCAGGAGTCTCGGTGCCGGCCCGGGATCGCTTTCATGGCCAATCCCAGTATAGATCCGACAGTCCCGGTGTGGCTCCGCGAGTGCTGAGCCCCAGTCTGTCCCAGTGCTAATCCGGGAATCCCAGTGCCGGTCCAGCAGCCCCTCACATGGTCAGAGATTCCCGGCGGTGCTCCGGGAGCCCCGAGGCACACAGCAAGCTCCAGTGTGGCCTGAGAGCCCCAGTGCTGGCTCCAAAGCTGGCTCCAAAGCCCTCCGAGCCCGGAGTCCCAGCTGAGCCCAGGCTGTGCAGGGGAATTCCCATGGCCCCAGAGGTGCCCGGAACCCATGGAGAACTCCCTGCCCCATGGCTGCACCATGCCACGTCCCCATCGCCCCCCTCTCCTACATGTCATCGGAGGTCCCCAAGGGGGTGCAGCCTGTCTGGCCATGACCTTAAAGCCCATCCATTCCAGCCTCTGCCATGGGCAGGGACACTTTCTACTATCCCAGGTTGCTCCAAGGCTCATCCAACCTGGAACCTGGAACGCATCCAGGGATGGGAAATTCACATACTCAAGCCCAGTGGCCTTGGATGCTCTCTCCATCCTTCAGGACACCAGCCCTCACTCAAGCTGCCTTTATTTAAGCAGTTGCTGCTTCACAGGTCAATTCCAGAACCTCCCGAGGACAGAAAATCTTTTCCTTCCTGTGGCCCTGGGGCTGTTCCAACAGCTGTAACAATTCAATTTTTAATTAACCCCGTACACCTGGTCCCCCCAAACCACAGTGAAACACTGCAGGTGGCTCCAGCAGGGACACAGCAGGTTGCAGGCACACGAGTGGCTTTGGCTGTTATTTTTAAAACCGTGCTTTTGTAACAGGAACTTCGCAAAGGAAATACGGGGCACGGCAGGCTCAAGGGCCGGGCAAGCTGCGGTTGGTGACAGCACCTCCATTTCTGAGGGGCCTCTCCTAGTCCTGGCTTTGCTTTCTTCTCTCACACAGCTCAAAGGTCTCTTCAGTGAGGTGGGGAGGATGAGCTGAGGGTGAGGTGACAAAGCCACAGCTCCAGCTCCGTTCCCACAGTCAAAGCAATGGGTGAGCAATGGGGACGGCGTTTTAACCATCCCACCTCAACACAGGTGCGCCAGGAAAACACATCCCAGGAGCTCTTTGTACCCTGCTTCCAGTCCTGATCCAGCAGAGCACCAAAGCACATGGACACATCCGACGGTGGGAGCCACCCTGTTTGATTCCACAGGGTCGGGTGCCACCCTGGCACATCCAGCCCTCCTTTGTGGCATCCACAAATTCAGCTGAGGCTGAATCCTGTCCTGATCCATCCAGGCAGCTGCAGTCTGCCCATCCAAGACCTCTTCCGAGCAGCAGGCACCCCATAGGGTGGTAGCTCCAAGGCTTTTCCCAGCCTCCCCCTCCTTTCTGGCGTTCCGTGTCACAGCTCAGGAAGGGGTTTTGGCTTCTTCTGGAGCTCATTTTCCTGGCAGCTAATGGAGCCTTAAATACCCTTCTGGGGCTTCAGGCTTCTCCACTGACAGTTGTCTCTGATGGGATTTTTCTGCAATAATAGGAAAATTGCTGGGCTTTTGTTTTTTTCATTCCCCCTTCTGAGCTCAAAACCAGGAACAGGCTGCTTGGTACAATCTGTCCTGCCTTGGGAAGTGTTTGTTTTCTTCCCTTTGCTTCCATGTTTAGCTCGTGTGTCTCGCCTCTAGCGAGGGCCATGTCAAACCCTAGAATTGTTTAGGTTGGAAAAGTCCTCTAAGACATCAAGTCCAGCCATTCCCCCAGCACTGCCAAGGCCACCACTGCCCCATGTCCCCAAGTGCCACATCCTCACGGCTTTTAAATCCCTCCAGGGATGGGGACTCCACCGCTGCCCTGGGAAGCTGTGCCAATGGAGAAATTTTCCCAATTTCCAATCTAAACCTCCCCTGGCCCAGCCTGAGGCCGTTCCCTCTCCTCCTGTCCCTGTTCCCTGCCAGCAGAGCCCGACCCCCCCGGCTGCCCCCTCCTGTCAGGGACTTGTGCAGAGCCACAAGGTCCCCCCTGAGCCTCCTTTGCTCCAGCCTGAGCCCCTTTCCCAGCTCCCTCAGCTGCTCCTCAGCCCCTTCCCAGCTCTGTTCCCTTTTCTGGACACACTCCAGCCCCTCATACATCCTCCCAAGGTTTGTTGGCATTGGTTTCCCTAAAAGAAGATTTCCAGGCTTGGCCCAGTTGGAGAAAACACTCTGGGCTTGTAGGAAAGCTCTGTGAATTTCATGGAGAGGACTCAGCCTCTGGAGTTTGCTGCCTGTGGTTGGGGAGGGTGTTGGGATCCTGCTCCATCCCTGCCTCTGGCACCAGGGGCATGGAGGACTCCATCCCTCCTGTTTATGGTGAGAGAATTTCATCCCTTTTCAACCAAACCCCCATCCTGACTTATGTTCAACAAATCCAGACAACACCTTTCTTCCAAAGCCTTCCCATCCTTTATCTCGTGTTCCAGGGCTTCCAGCAGCCTCCTTCCCTCTCCTGGAAAAGCGGGGCTGTGTGCTGGCATGGCAGATCCAGGTTTTGGTGCCTTGGCTCGTCCTGTACCAGCACCTGGGTGCATGGGTTAAAAAATAAATGAAGCCACTCCTGGGCTGGCCGGGGCTCCTGGCAGCCCTGGCACTGCTGCCTGCCCAGGCACGCGCCTCCCAGCTTCCAGAATAGCTGAAAAATGCAGGCAGGCAGTAAAAAAATAAAACGGGCTCTTCGCAAGAACGAAACACGAAATGAGGGAAATGAGCTTGAGTAAAGTTGTGCCTGGATTTCGTGAACTGGAAAAAAAAAAAAACAAACCGCCCTGGGAGTGATTGATGTCCAGGAAAGGAGCGGGAGGCAGGGAGAGTGATGCAGTGGCAGCACTGACAGCGTGGGACAGGGCAGCTGGCACTGCTGGAGGGTGACAGGGACATAAAACAGGCCCCAAAAGAGCATCGCTGGCGTGGAGCTCCAGCCTGGAGCTGAGCAGTGTCTCTTTATTGCCTCCATTAAGCGGCAGGTCCGGCCCTTCGGGAGCGGCTGGCACAGGAGAGATCTGGCACGGAGGGGTCCCGAGGGGAATGACTGAGCGAGGAGCCTGGGGGGAGGGTGTGATCAGGGAGGGCTCCTCAGCCGCTCTCCCCTCCTCAGCTGGAGCTCCCGGAGCCCCTGGGCTTTTTTCTGTTCCTATTTAGAAACGTTTACAACCAACCCGCGCATTGCCGGGATTTTTTATTTCAATTCTTATTTAATTTACACCTTCTTTTCCTTTTATTTTCATCTTTCCAGGACTCAGGAAGAAGAAGGAGACCTACGCTTTGGCATAACCCCTGAAGCCCCAAACTGTGCGTGTTGAGGCACTGAAAAATGGGGTGTCCAAGGGACCAGCCTGGGGTGGAGAACATCCGTGGTCTCCTCGCTCTTCGTGCTCGGCCAGCTGGGAGCCCGGCCCTGGCTGGGGACGTGCTGCCATCTCTGGCGAGGACGGTGACACGGCAGCCCCGGGAACACCGGGGAGCGAGGATTTATCCGCCTGGAGGCCGCCCTGGCTGCAGCCGCACGTCCAAACCTCGCTGGCTGCAGCCGCCGCTTGGCTCGCCCGGAGGCAGCAGCGGCTGGCTGGAGACTCCAGGTCTGTTGTAGGACACCAGGAAGGGCAGAATCCCGATTAAAAGTGCTGCCCAAGCCAGAGGAGCTGTCAAGGTCAATGGGATACGTGTGGCCCCAGCCAGGGAGCGGGGATGCTGCAGGGATGGGGTCGCTCGTGGCTCCGTGGTTTCTCCCCTGTGATGATGAACTCAGGGACGGGCCGGTGATGCGGTGTTTGCATCGTCTTGGGGCTCGGCTGGAGTCTGGTTTTGCACCTTAATGAAGAACCTGATGTGGTTTGTGTCAGTTTCATTACTGATTTCCACCAATTATGGTTACCCTGGGATCTAAACACACACAGCATGGGGCAGGGACCTTCCCTGGGGCAGGGACCTTCCCTGGGGCAGGGATCTTCCCTGGGGCACGGACCTTCCCTGGGGCAGAGACATGTCCTGGGGCAGGGACCTTTCCTGGGGCAGGGATCTTCCCTGGGGCAGGGATCTCTCCTGGAGCAGGGACCTTTCCTGGGACAGGAACCTTTCCTGGGGCAGGGACCTTCCCTGGGCCAGAGATCTCTCCTGCAGCAGGGATCTCTCCTGGGCCAAGGCCTCTCTCCAGGAGTGAATCCTCACTGGGATCACGGGCAGATGATCCCTGCACACACAGAGCACCCCCAGCTCGTGCTAATGCTGGATCCATGACCTTGGAGATCTTTTCCCACCTCAACAATCATTCCATGATTCTACATCACTGAACATTCCCAGCCTGGCCGTGCCTGATCCACCTGTCCCGAGTGGAGCACGGATCTGTTTGGGGGAGGAGGTCCCAGTGTAGGGGGGACAACAATCAGGTTTTCCAGGGCCGTTATCTCATCCGGCCACGGTGGAACAGATCCCAGGAAAGCCTCGGTGCAGGCTCAGAGCTGTTGACTCTGCAACCCCACGTGAGCCATCTCCAAGTCGATACCACACCAGTAACACGAAACCAATCCATGAACCAACCCTCACTTCCTTCTTTCTCCTCAGAAAACCCCGAGGAGAGGCACCGAGCCGGCAGCTCGCAGGTGTCCCCAAAATATCCCCAAACACAGCTCTGCCCTTTTCTCCAGCTGGGAGAAACAACCAGAGCCAACCCCAGCAGGTCACCTCCAAAAAGCTCCAAGATATTGCTCCTTCAAAACCAGAATCTGACACTGAGAGTAAACATCACGTGAGAGAGGGCAGGAACACGGCTACACCTTGCAAGGCTTAGCTAAACAGAGGAGAGAAATACTCTCTGTCTCCTCCAAGGGCACTAAACAGTTGGTCATTGTAATGCTTTTGGTCTAAATGGTCACTTGAGGCAGAAATTAAATCCAGCTTATCCGTGTGGTTGAGCGGAAATGGATCTTCCATCAAAACGATCGCTCTCCTGCACGCTTGCACCGAGAGCTCGTGTGTCCCAGGCTCTGCCTTCTCTCAATTACTGCTCTCATTAAGGCTCGGGGTGGTCATAAATACTGAATTTAGATAATTACAGCACAGCAGGTAGGGCTGAGGAACACAAATGCAACATCGGCGCTCGGGGGAATCAGTTTTCCAGAGAAGAGTGGCTAAACCACAGCCCTGCCCTGGGAATAGGGAAGATCCTGGGAAGGGATGGAGGGTGTGCCGGGGAGGGATGATGGGAATCCCGTGGAGGGATCCCGCCTGCATCCAGCTCCTCGTCACACCAGGAGCTGCTGCTCAGCTTTCTGAGTCCCTCCTGCCCCTCACCCAGTCTGGGGACATCCCAAGCCAGCTCCGAATAAACGCCCTTGGCATGGAATGGGATCACGCACAGGACAAGGCGATGAAACAGGGCTCTGAACCGCTTTTATTCCAAGGGGACACACCCACACTTCTCCTCCCTGTGCGTCCCCACTGCCCTGAACCACACACCAAATCCCTCACGCTCTCCTGGAGCCGGGCGTTCCCTAAACCCTCCACAAAACGCTCGGAATATTCACAGATCCCCGGGAGCCCCGCCCCGGCTCCTCTCCGGGGCCAAACGCAGTTTAGGGAGGGGACAGAATCCCTTCACAGCGTCCCTCGCAGCGAGCTGGACGCTGTCCCTGCCTGCCACCGCCCTGTGCCGCCTCGGGATGCTCCAGGGCAGGGATGTGGGGCCGAAGGCTCGCTCCTCATCCTCGCCAGCAGCCGCCGGCTTCTGCAGCAGCGCCGCGCTCAGGGGATGCCGAGCTGTGGGGCGTCTGTCCTGCGCCAGCCCGGGGGACAGAACTGGCCATCAGCCCCGGGGCTGGAGCCTTTCAGAGAGGCCCTGCGGGAGCTGAGCCTCCGGCAGACCCTGCGGACGAAGGTGCGGAAGACGGAGGTGCGGAAGATGATGAAGACCCAGGGGTCCACGATGGAGTTGACGGAGAGGAAGCGCAGCGCGCTCAGGTCGGCGTTCTCATTGAAATCAGCGGCGAAAGCCCCCATGTACGCCCGGATCTGGCAAAAAATCCAGGAAATAGGAGAAAATCAGGGAAGGTCAAGGAAATGGGGGGGAATGAGGGGAGGTCTTGCTACGGTGGGGATAAAAATATCCCCGTGAGGGCAGCAAAAGAAGTTTTAACCCTTCAATATCCCTATGGATTGCATCAGGATGTGCTGTGGGTTGCAGATCCGGCTGGGAGTGGGGCTGGATCATGGATGGTTGTGGCACAGGGATGCTGTGTCCCCAGCGGGATGTTAAAGCTGGAAAGGTGGCCCTGGTGACCGGGGTGGTTTCATGGATGAAGAAATCATCCAACCTTGGCAGGTGATGCTCTGGCTCCAAGGCTGGGGCACCCCACTGGTGCTGCCATGGGAACTGGACCTGGCATCCATTGGCTAACTCAGCAGGGATTCATCCTGACTGAGGACCACTGGGGTGGTCACAAAACCAGTACGAGCCCAGTGGTGCCAGGGCTGCTGGTGGCTGATACCTCACGATACGGTTCCAGAGGTGACAGAGGGGACAGGAAGAGGATGTGGAAATTGTCACCAAAGGCAGTGGCAGCACCAGCGCACACCCCCCACCCTGATCCCAGGGTAGCCCCTCCTGTGGCACCAACTCTGCCCGCAGAGGGTGATGGAAAGGTGGAACTGCAGGATCTGGGCCCAGGAATGGGGGAGGGGAGGGGCAGCGAGGGCTCTCTCATGCTGGGGGTCTCCCACCCCCACCCCACCAGCGGGACCCCCATCCCTGGGGAAGAAATGAGAGGATTTCAGGGCGTATTTCAGTGGGGTTCAAAGGGAGCTGGATGTACCCAGCAGCTTTGGGACACGGGGGTGGGAGTGGGGGTTATTGAGGGGTCTGATGGGGTGGGAATGGGGGTTATTGAGGGGTCTGATGCAATGAACTGACCCCCCCAAACCTTAAACACCTCAGAGGAACAGAGGGGTGGTGATGGGATGGGATGGGATGGGATGGGATGGGATGGGAGGGGCTGTTATTCCAATGGAGCTAAAGCAGCAAACTGATCCCTGGGATGGGGTGGAGGACACTGAGATGGGACTAAAATAATGACCTGACCCTCCAACACCTCTGGGACAGAGCGGTGATGGTGAGAAGGGTGTTCCAGGGGGATTAAAGCAATGAACTGACCCCTGGGGATGCGGTGCTGGGATTGGATATTCCAGGGAGGGGGCAATGGAATGACCCTCCCCGGGACAGGGTGGGGTGGAGGGGGCAAATATTCCAAGGAAGTTTGAAAAATAAATCAGCCCCCAGGACAGGGTGGTGGGGTTGTTGTGGTTATTCCAGTGGGATTAAAACAATGGATTAATTTCCCCCATCCCAGGATGGGATGTTGGGGGTTATTCCACGGGGGCTAAAGCAACAGTCAGATCCCTGGGACAGGGTGGGGGACACTCAGAAGGGGGACAGAGTAATTACCTCACCCCCCCCACCCCGGTACCTCTGGCACAGAGTGGTGGTGCTGGGGGGTTCTTCCATGAGGGTTAAAGGACAACTTCTAATTTAATTTAATTTAATATAATTTAATTTAATTAATTTAAATAAATTGAGGACTGGGGATGTGGTGCTGGTGTTGAGGAGGGGCAACCTCCCAGAATGGGATAGTGGAGGCGGGGGGGTGGAATTTATTCCAAGGGGATTAAAGGAATAACCTGACCCTTGGAGAGGATCCTAGAGGGTGGTAGGGGTGGGTTATTCACAGGGCACTAAAGCAATGAACCCCCCCGGCACCTCCAGGAGGGGGTGGTGGTTCCAGAGTTTATTCCAAGGGGCCCAAAGCAACCCCTGCTCCCCCTGGGAGTGGGTGGTGGTGATGGGGGGTGGGGGGAGGGGTTATTCCAAGGAGTGTTAGGCAATGACCTGATCCTTGTGGGCAGAGTGGGGGAGTATTTAGGAGGCAAAGTCTTGGCCCCCTACAAGCTGGTGGTGGTGTCAGGGTTTATCCCAAAATTAGTGCTCTGACCCCCCCAGGACTGAGTGGTGCTGGTGGGGGCGATATTCCAGGGTGCTTTAGCCATGGCCTGTTCCCCATGGAGAGGGTGGGAGACTGTTCCAAGGGGGCCAAATCATCAACCCAACCTCCCTGGGAGGCGATGGTGCTGAGGAAAGGATATTTTTCCAAATGGATTAATGCAACGACCGAGCCCTGGGGCATGGGGTGATGGGTGTTTGAGGGGGGCCAAAGCACCCACCCACATTCCCAGGGGTAGGGGCTGGTGGGGGGTGGGGAGGGGGGAATATTCCAGGGTGCTCAACAATGCCCTGACCCCCATGGACAGGGTGGGGGACTATTCCAAGGGGGTCAAATCACCAATCCAACCTCCCTGAGAGGCGATGGTGCTGAGAAAGGGTATTTCCCCAAGCGATTTAATGCAATCACCGACGCCCGGTGAGGCACCAAAGCGAGCACCCCCGCTCCCAGGCGCAGGGGGGGCTTTCCTGGCGGCGGGGGGCAGTGGGATTACTCACGATGAGCGGCAGGGAGCAGACGGTGAAGAGGACGGTCATGAGCCCCAGCAGGACGAGGTGGTCGAGCTCCTCCATGCGCGGGGCGGCGGCGGGGGGGGTCCCGCGGCGGGGCTGCCTCCGGGCCATGCAGTACAGATGCCTCATGCTGCTCACGTTGCACGCCACGATGGCCAACACCAACAAGCCCATCAGGCTGGCGTAGAGCACGGGGAAGACCAGCTGGCGTGGGCCACCGCCGGCCATCCGGATGAAGCACCACGTGCCCGGGCAGTACTGCATGGGTGCCCCAAAGCCCAGCAGGGGCAGGGCGCAGAACAGGGCGCACAGCCCGGCGGCCGCCGGCCCCCAGCGTGGCACCCAGGCGGCGGGTCAGGTGCCGCCGGTAGAAGTAGGGATGCCCCAGGGAAAGCCAACACTCCAGCGCCATGGCCAGCAGCAGCAGGGTGGGGGCCAGCCCGAAGAAGGCCATGAGGAAGGCGAAGAGCTGGCACAGCACCCCGGCTCGTCCTCGCCGAGGCCACCCGGCCCCAGCTCGCTGAGGCTGCGGTTGTAGGCGTACGCGGCCAGCACGATGGGGCTGAGCAGGCACTTGCCCAGCAGGTCGGTGACCGCCAGCCCGCTGACCAGCACGTAGAACGCCGACACCCCGCGGCGGCCGGCCCCCGGGCGACCGGGACCGCCGCCGGTGCTGGCCCAGCAGCAGCAGCGCCAGGACGTTCCCCCAAAAGCCCGGCGGCGAACAGCACCGAGCTGGGCACGGCCGACTGGCCGCCCTCGATGTAGCGGCTGCTGCGGCAGCGGTAACCCTCCGTCTCCATCGGGATCACCGCCCGCGCCGGGATGGGCTCCGAGGGAAGCCCCGCTCCGCCTCGGGGTGTCCCGCGCTGCACCGGGGGTGGGATCAATGTCCTCCACCGCAGCGGGGTGGGATAAAATCCCGCACCGCACGGCGGTGATGTCCCGCACCGCACCGCGCCGGGATGGGATGGAATGGGATGGATGTCCAGCACCGCGCCGGGATGGGATGGGTGTCCTGCACCGGGATGCGATGGGATGGATGGATCGCACCGCGCCGCGGCTGCCGGCAGCGACTGTCCCGGCGGGGCGGGCGGCCCCCGCCGAGGAGGGAGGGAGGGAGGGAGGAGGAAGGAGGAGGAAGAGGAGGGAGGTGTGGTACAGCCGGGCACGGCCCCCGGGACGGCCCCTTCTCGCCGCCGGCCCGCCCCGGCCGTCGGAGCTCGGCTCCGGGGACAGGGGGGTTGCGCTGCTCCCCCGGGAGAACCGAGGCTCCCGGGGAGAGGGAGGGAATGGGGCCGGGAGTGAGTGCCGGGGGTTACGGTGAGGGGCTCTGGGATGAGACGCTGGAGGGGAGGGAGCTGGGGCTGAGCCCCTCGGGGGTGGGGAGTGCTGGAAAGGGGACGGGGCTGAGCCCCGGGCGAGGGAGTTGGGTCCAAGCACAGAGGGGGGAGTTACGGGAGAGGGGGGACTGAGCCCTTGGAGGGGGGACAGGGCCGAGGGCTGACAGGGCTGAACCCGCGGGTGGCCCAGGGAAGGGGACTGGGGCTGATTCTCTGTGGGCATCACAGGACAGAAGCCACCTTGATCCAGTGGAAAGTGTCCCTGCCAGCGGCAGGGCGGTGGAACGGGGTGATCCTTCAGATCCCTTCCAACCCGAACGATTCTGGGATTCTGTGATATGATTCAGCCTGAGCAGGTGCCACATCTACCCGCGGCCCATCCCACGGGTGTGCCATGTGCTGGTGCCGCTGCTGACCCCACAGCCCCTGGCGGTGCTCCTCCGTCCCACCAGCAAACTCCGGGAGGAGCCCCCGCAGCTTCTTCCAGGAAAAGCAGCTCCGACCGCAGCAACACGGCTGCAAAACACACACAGCAGCTCGCAGGACGCATGTGATGATGAATAAGCATGAAACCGTGGCTGTCTGCTTTCAGGCCACTTTTTGCTACTCGGGATGAGTGTACACGAAGCACAGGGAAGTATCAAGATGACGGCAGGGGTGGGAAGGGAGGTCTAAGGGGCCAGACATCAGCATGGCAGGTTTTAGTGATGGGCTGTAGTTCTTCTGCTGCGTGAAGGGAGTTGGTGATTCCTTCAGCAGTGAGGGCAGGGACTGTTTGTGGCAGTGCAAATGAAAATCTCAGCTCTGGAAGAAATCAAGATAAAGCTCGTTGTAGCTCAGCTCTCACCCACGGTTGGTGTTGAAGTGCTGCCCTCGTTAGGGCTGAGTGTGAACCCAGAGGCTGCTTCCTGCCTGGGGCCCGAGGGAGAGGAAATTCAGCCTGCCCTGGGAAGCAATCCCAGTGATATCGTCCAAAGCAGCTCCTGGAAAACACCCACTGCCTTCCTTAGCTGAGCCGGCACCCTGGTCCCACCGACTGCTGTCAGCTCCCTGCGGGAATCCCAGCAGCATGGAGCAGGGGGAAGACGTGGTGGGATCCCTCAGGTTTTCCCAAGAATGAAGATTGGGAAGGAGAGCCCAGCACCTCTGGAGAGCTGATTTACTGGGAGCACAACCCCTGTCCTGATCCCTGGAGAAATTTGTGCCAGCCCTGCTGCGACGCTGCTAACGCCAGGGAGGAAACACTGGCAAAGGGTGCCCAAGAAGCTGTGGCTGCCCCTGGATCCCTGGAAGTGTCCAAGGCCAGGCTGGACATTGGGGCTTGGAGCAGCCTGGGACAGTGGGAGGTGTCCCTGCCCACTGGTTGGAACTGGGTGGGCTTTGGGGTCCCTTCCAACTGAAACCATTCCGGGATTCTGTGATGGTCCCAGGGATCCGAGCCGCTGCTGGCTGAGCGGTGACTCCACACTGCCACATCTGCTCCGACTGGGGAAGAGGCTGAACTTCTGGGCTTCTCCCCCACCATTGGAAAGTCCCTTGACAGCCACCGGAAGGCCAAATTCAGCGGCAATTCAATGCTTGTCAAGAGGAGGAGGAGGAAGAACTGTGACAAAACCCAGCCCCTTCTGGAGGTGGGTGCTGCCCCCGGTTGCACCAGCTGTGGCTGGAAACCCCGAAGGACATGGGGTGCTGCTGCTCCTGACCTTGCAGTGCTCGATGGGGAAAGCCTGGGATGGAGAAGGGACTTTTTGGGACCATCTGAGGCTCTGGGAGCAGGCACAGGAGGCATCCACCCAGTGCAGATGTGGCTGATGGTGTCAGAACGGGTGGGCAGGGGGATGATTTCACCTGGATTCCTTCCCCTGCTGCTGGAGGATCTGATGCTGATTGCGGCCAACCACGGTGCCCATCCTTCTCTGTGGAGAGGGATGGATCCCTCAAGCCAGGGATAGGTGTCCAGCCGGGAATGTAACCGCAGACTCATCTCCCTCCTCCCTCTTCCCTGGGAGAGAACCCGGCGTGGGCAGCCAGGTTGCACCGAGTCCCCCCCGTTTAGCTCTTCTTTGGGCTCATTTGCATAAATTGCAGCTATTTGGGGAGGGGAAAATGATTTGGAGAAAGTCTCATCGCCACGGATGACGAATCTCTCCCGCTCGTCACGCTTCCGACGTGACCCTCTTTGGCTGGTCACATTCCTGGTGGAGAGAGGGGGGGGAAAAACCGGAATAAAAACAACCCAAAGCGGAAGAAAAAGCAGCCACGAAACCCAGAGACAATGAGGAGCTGGAAAAACTTGAAGCATCCACAAGGAATTTTAATTGGGTTTTGGTTTGGGTTTTTTTCCCCAACACTTTTGTTGACTCCCTACGGCTTCTCCTTGCCACATTTTGGCGAGGGGTGCCTGCTCCAGAGTTGTGCCATGTTTTTTCCAAGCTTGGCTTTTCCCAAAGAGCCGCCGCTGTCCGGAGGAGCCGTGTCCGCCTGCTCTTTGTCACAACTCGGGGCGGCCGCGC
The DNA here is from genome assembly GCF_000738735.6 of Corvus cornix cornix. Lineage (NCBI taxonomy): Eukaryota > Metazoa > Chordata > Aves > Passeriformes > Corvidae > Corvus > Corvus cornix. The sequence continues at coordinate 2,313,248 of NC_046335.1, read as the reverse complement.
TGGGACTTTCTCCCTCCAGCTCAGCGCTCCCTTTGGAAGTGTTTGTCGTGGTGTCTGAATACCCTAATTTAGAGCCCGTAGCCGCGGAGGGCTTTGGCAGCAGCGCCGTGCCGGGGAGCCGGATGCGGGGATGCGGGCTGCCCTGGAACGGCGGCTTTGGCAGCTCCTGCTGGACATTCCCATGCGGAGCAAACCCGGCTGGGAGAGTCCTGCAGGGAAGAGCCTCTTCCTTGCCCGCGAGCGCTGGATCGCCTCTGCCTGGTGCTTCCCGACCCATCCCAGACTCGGTTCCCTTCCCGGGGACCCTGCTCCTGGAGCAGAGCGTTACCTTCCCCTCCGCGGGGTCCTTTCCCAGTTGTTCCCACGTCTTCCCCAGCTCCGGTTTCCCCAGACTAAACAGGCTTTCAAGCCTTTCACTCTCTCCAGACGGCGGGATTTGGGGATTCACAGCTCCCTGGCGTGGGCAGGCGATGCTCCCGCTGCCAAAATGATGCGCTGAGAGGCTGGGGAGGCCAGCCCGCGGTCAGGTGTCCAGGGGTCGGAGCACAGGGATGGGGAACCCTCACGTTGGGGTTTTTTCCTCCTTTGGAACAATGGGGTTTTTTTTTGCTGGGAAGATGCACCGAGCATCTTAAACACGCCCAAACCCCCTGATTTAAATTGATAGATGGAGACAGGGCTGCTCCTCGTGTCCCCCCATCCTGGCGGTGACTCCCCAGCAGTGGGGAGCTTTGGTGCACGGAAGACAACCAGAGCCGCTCTGAGTCACCGGCTGCAATCCCGCCGATGGTTTCAGCTGCGGGCTCGCCCTGGAGGGGAAAAAAACGCCCTGGGAAGTTGGGAATTGTGCCGACAGCCGTGGGCTCGTCCCGTGGGGGGTCCAGGGGCTGCAGCCACCTCCTCCTGCCCGCGTTTCCAGGGGCTGCGGGCATCGCACCCTGCCAGGGGGAGGAAAACGAGGGGAAAGAAAGCAGCCCCGCGGTGGGAAGGCGCTGGGCAGGAAGGGGGCGATGGAGCAACGCTTCCCAGTTGCACAAGCCCAGGCCGGGGCAGGGTTTGTCCCAGCCTGTGGGATGACCGGAAAGAGCGAGGAAAGTGGTTTGGGGCTCGGTGGCGTTTCCAGCACAACCAAGGGCGAGTCAGGGGGCGGCTGCACCGCGCGGGGCGGGATCCGGGGGCTGCAGGGAGTGACAGGAGCGGCCTGGGACCAGAGTGAGGGGGGCCCTGGAAGTCAGAGGGGATCACCCCTGGGATGGGGAGGAAGGAGGGCTGAAGGGGGTGAGGAGGGAAAGGAAAGGAGAAAGAGGGAAGGAGGACACCTGCACCGCGGGCCCCGGTGTGTGTCCGGGCTGGGAGGGTGCAGCCCCTGATCCTCTCCTTTGGGTCCCGGCTGTGCCACCCGTGGGTTGTCTGCGGGGTGCGGGGAGGGACCTGTGCCTGAGCAGGGACCAGCGAGGGGTCCCGCCGGGAATGGGGGGCTGTCCGTGGGTGCGGCTGTCGCATCGGTGCGCGGAGCGTGTCCCCCGGTGCGGGCGGCAGGCGGCGGCAGCGGCCGGGATCGCCGGGATTCAGGACCGGCCCCGCTCCCCGCCCCATCCCGCTCCTTCTCCTCCCCTCCCGGCAGCGGTGCCCAGCGCTCCCCGGCCGATCCCACCTAAAGGGCTGCCTCCAACATCAGAAGGATGTGGAGCTGCTGGAGCGAGTCCAGAGGAGGCCACGGAGATGCTCCAAAGGCTGGAGCCCCTCTGCTCTGGAGCCAGGCTGGGAGAGCTGGGGGTGCTCACCTGGAGAAGAGAAGGCTCCGGGGAGAGTTCAGAGCCCCTTGCAGGGCCTAAAGGGGCTCCGGGAGAGCTGGAGAGGGACTGGGGACAAGGGATGGAGGGACAGGACACAGGGAATGGCTTCCCAGTGCCAGAGGGCAGGGTTGGATGGGAGATTGGGAATTGGGAATTCCTGTCTGTGAGGGTGGGGAGGCCCTGGCACAGGGTGCCCAGAGCAGCTGTGGCTGCCCCTGGATCCCTGGAAGTGTCCAAGGGCAGGTTGGACAGAGCTTGGAGCAGCCTGGGATGGTGGAAGGTGTCCCTGCCATGGCAGGGGGTGGGACTGGATGATTTTTAGGGTCCCATTCAACCCAAATCCATCCTTTTTTCCCTCCATCTCTCTGTCTCTTTTTTCCTTCCTTCCTGAGATGCCTGTACCTCGTTGGGGAAAAACCACCTAAAGGAGATTTGAAGGATTCTGAAGGGGGGTTTTTTGTTTTGGTTTGGTTTTTTTTGTTTGGTTTTTTTAATTTGGGGATTTAAAATCCCCCCAAAATTTTGAAGCTCAGTTTAACGGGAGAAGAATCCTGAACTGAAAAATAAAATAAAATCTCAGGAAACATAACAATAATTAAATGCAGGGGGCTGGCTCGCTGCTTTAGGCATGGAAAGGTTGTGAACCGCACACATGCGAGGACTTCCATCCCTCTGACTCTCCGTGTGTCCGTGGAGCTCCGCTGTGGATGCACAGCCTGTCCCGAGGAGGGCGGGGCAGGCAGCTCCCAAATGTGCTGCCCATGTGTTCCGCGATTTCCCATTGAATTCCCAGCCACCCCAAGCCCTCTGTCCCCATTTAGCCGGATCGCTCAGCCCTAAAATCCCTTTTAGCCTGAAACGCCGCCGGGGCTGCATCCGTCTTCAATTTAAAGAACAAATCCTCCCGCCTGCAGCCGGAGCGGGTCCTGCCGGGCCCGGGGTGACCTCGGCGCTGCTGGGCGCTGCTTTTTGGTCACAGCGGATGCGAGGGACACGTGTCGGGGGGGAATAACCTCTTCACCCAGCCCCGAGAGGCTCCGCGGGACAAAGGCTGGCGGGGGGAGACGGAGCCGGGGAAATGGGGCTGGAAGCAGATTTGCTCGGAGGGGCTGTCAGTGGGAGACAAAGACGGGAAGCAGATAAATGCAGGGAACGAGGCTAATTGCTGGGATTAGTCACCCCCGAGCCCTCGGGGGCTGCAGGGGTCAGGGCTGGAGGCCCCAGGAGGTCAGGCGAGGAGAGATGAGCTGGAAAGAGGTTTTGGGGGGCGACTTGGGTTTGTTAGAGCCGTGGGAAGGGCTGAATCCCATCTCTGAGGATGCTCCCAGGGCGGGCCATGGGATCCCAGCTTCTGCAGGAGCTGGTCTAGGCAAAGATGTCCCTGCCCGTGGCAGGGGGGTTGAAACAAGATGGGATTTAAGGTCCTTTCCAACCGAAAGCATTCCGGGATTCTGTGGGTCCCTGTCCTCTTCCAGCTGGGCACATTCCAGGGGCACCTAATCCATGCAGCAAATAAAGCCTAAATCTGCAGCAAGCTCTTGATTCTGGGTATAAACACCCGAGGAAGTGTCCCAAAGCTGCAGCAGCTCAGCCCAGTGGGTGTCGGGGTCAGAGCCCTGGGATGGGGCAGGATCAGACCTGTGTTGGGGGGTTTAGGTCAGATATCAGGGAAAGGTTCCGCTATTCCAGAGGCTGCTGGGCACTGCCCAGGCTCCCCAGGGAATGGGCACGGCCCCGAGGCTGCCAGAGCTCCAGGAGCGTTTGGACAGCGCTGCCAGGGATGCCCAGGTTGGGATTGTTGGGGTGTTTGTGCAGGGCCAGGAGCTGCCCTGGATGATCCCTGTGGGTCCCTTCCAGCTCAGGGAATTCTGTGATTCTGTTCCATGATTCTGTGCTCTGGAGAGTGATGGGGACAGGCACTGTGCGTCTGCTGTGCCTTGTGCTGCAGGGAAAAACACGAGACTCCTTGGAAACGCAGGCGCTGGGCTGATTTTATCTTTGCTGTGAACCCTCTCGGTGCTCCAGCACAAACCCATCCGGGCTGCTCTGCCTGCAGATGCAATCCCCTCTGCCAGGGAATTTGCTGGAGCCTGGACCAAATAAGGAGCTTGTGGCTAATCTTGGGGAGCAGGAATCAGTCAGTGTCAGGCAGGGCTGGGAGCTCCCTGCGAGCTCCGTGCTGAGCTCCCGGCAGCTCCGGGGGCTCACAGGGCTCCGCACGCTCATCCGGCAGCTGCCAGAGCAAAAACAGCTTTGCAGCAATATTTAGAGAGAGGAAGGAAGGAAGGAGAGCCCCAGAGCTTTAAAAAACACCCTTTTCTTTACCTTTGTGTCTTAAAATACATTCTAAAACCTCGAGCAGTCCTTTGGGCTGGGGCTCAGATGTCTCAGAAAACTTTTCCACATGGGAGCCGAGTTTTCATCCTGTGAGTCTTTGGCTCCCCAGGGTGTTGGGAGATCCAAGCTCTGCTTTCCAGCTGGGAGGACTCAGCAGCTTAATCCTGGAATCCCAGAGCGGTTTGGGTTGAAGGGACCTTAAAGCCCATCTCATTCCAACCCCCTGCCATGGGCAGGAACACCTTCCACTATCCCAGGGTGCTCCAAGCCTCCTCTCCATGCACTCTCCTTTTCCCACATTTCTGCTCCAGCCGAGTTGCCCAGGGCCAAGAAAACCTCTTTTTATAAAAATCTTGTTTTTCCATGCACCCTGTGGTGTTCTGGACCCCATCCTTCCAGCTCTCCATAGGGAAAACCTCTCTCCCAGAACACCTGTGATGCCCTGAGCAGAAAGATCTGTGCTGGGTCACAGCTGGAGGGTGTGGGATGGACCCTGCATGGGAAATCACCTGCAGCAGGGGTGGCTGTCCTTGAAGATGCACCTCAGCAAGCCCTGGATCCATTGGGAAGTGGGTCCATCCCTGGATTCATCGGGAAGTGGGTCCCCGCAGAGGGCCAGGACGAGGAGGTGCTGAATCATGAGGCGAAGCTGAGTCAAGGAATTGAGAGCAAAATTAATGAGGATTGTTCCCAAAAATGGAGAGCTGGGTGCTGTGCTGGGGGGGACCTGCCCGCCTCTCAGCTCCTTCAGGATGCTCCCGGGAAAGGAAACAACCACAGGAACGGCAGGGAGATGGAGCCAGCAGGAGAAATCCCCTGAGATGGCCTGAGGGGATGCAGAGCCACCCCAGAGGAGGGGCACGGCCACCCAGAGAGTCCCCCTTTGTCCCTGGCACAGCACAGAGCTCGTCCCTGCTGCTGGAAAGCTGGGCACCAGCTGGGGGGTCCCAAATGGCTCCTGAGGGTTCAGCTCAAACCCGTGGCTGTGCCTCCCTTCCCAGCAAGGGGGCAGCTAATGGGGTTTCTCTTCCTTCTGTCTGGTTTTATCGAGCCTCGGAGATGCTGCTGTCCCATTTGGCTGGTATGACCCAGCAGATTCCAGTTATTAAGGATGGAGGGATTTTCTTTCTATCATTCCATGAAAGGAGGGGGCAGCCGGGAGGGGTCGGGCTCTGCTCCCAGGGAACAGGGACAGGAAAGAGGAAACGGCCTCAGGCTGGGCCAGGCGAGGTTTAGGTTGGATATTAGGGAAAATTTCTTCATGGAAAGGGCTGTCCATCCCTGGCACAGCTGCCCAGGGCAGTGCTGGAGGGATTTAAAAGCCGTGTGGATGTGGCACTTGGGGACACGGGGCAGTGGTGGCCTTGGCAGTGCTGGGGGAATGGGTGGACTCGATGATCTTCGAGGGCTTTTCCAACCTAAACAATTCCATGATTCTGTGAGGGGGCACCTCACAGACATCTCCGTTTCTTAAGATGTGAGACCAAAACACCTTTTTTGGTGCCGATCCGGGGAGCTCAGGGGTGCACAGCCACCTCCCTGTGGGAGCCCTTTCCTGCAGGAACCGCAGGGATGTTTAAGGCACGGGTTTGTGGCTCTTCCTGCCAAACAGCCTGACCTGGAGCAGGGCTGGTTCCCGATATCCAGGAGGAGAAATGCTCCAAGGGCATTATTACAGTGACCCACTGACCCAGCTGGCACCGGGACACTGCTGACCGAGCCCGTGCCAGCGCCAGCTGAATCCCTGCCCTTATCCCAGCCCCACACCAGCCCAGCTTCCCTCCAAACATCCCAAAGCGCCAACCGGTGCATCCTGTGAGCCTTCGCTGTGTGCTGCAGCCCCCAGGCACGCTCCCGTCACCGGGAATCGCTTCCTTTCCTGGCTGCCCCGGGAGAGGTGCGCGTTTCCTGCTGCTCCCCTTATCTCTGCCTGCTGCAGGGGCTCAGCGATCCCAGCGCTGCCAGGCTGGGGGGAGAGGCTGCCGGGATTTCCTGCCTCAGCAATCTCTGAGCCAGGGATTCCTCTGCTTTTCCTGCTTCTCGCTGGGAGCCCACGGGAAGGTGAGCCTTCAGCAGGACAGGGAGGTGCCGGCCCCTCCGGCAGCCACATCTGGCAGGAGCGTGACCAGTGGTTTGTCCTGGTTTTCCCAGTTTAGCGCAGGGGTTGGGAGTGTCTCAGTGGTAGGGGCTGCAGGGTCGGGCCAGATCCGTCCTCAGCCCCATCCCAGAGCTTCCCCCATTTCCACAGTGCCAGCACATCTGTTTCTGCCCAAAATGCCTCCCAGGAAATGGCTCTGGATTGTTTTTATGCCCAAGCTAAGGGAAGGGATGGACCCTGCAGCCAGAGGCTCTGCCGAGGCACATGGAAGTGATTACAGGGAGCAGTCCTTGCACCACCTCCCTTCCCAGCACAGGGTGTGGGCGAGCACAGCCTGTCCCTGTCCCCATCCATATCCTGTCCCCAGTCCCCATCCTTGTCCCCATCCCCATCTTCATTCTCATCCCTGTCCCTATACCCAATCCCATCCACCTCCCAAGACCTATTCCACATCCCCATCCTTGTCCCTTCCCCCATCTTCCTCTTCTTTTTCTATTGCCCATCCTCATCCCCATCCCCATCCTTGTCTCCACCTTTATCCCTGTCCCTATATCCATCCCCATTCCTACACCCATCCCAGTGTCTGACCCTATCTCTGTCCCCATCCCTATCTCTACCCATTCCCATCTCCCCACCCCAATCATCATCCCTGACCCCATCCACATCATGGTCCCCATCCTTATCCTCATCCCATTTCTTGTCACCATCCTCTTCCTCATCCCTATCCCCATCCCTGTTCCCATCCCTGCTAAGGCTCCCAAAGCCACAGGGATGCCAGCAGGACTCTGCTCCCAAGGCCAGGGCAGGACTCCAGCTCTTCCCAGCTGCCACTTTTTTTTTTTGGAGTTGGGAAAAGGCACTTTATAGCACCCTAAAGATTTCAGGAAGCCTGGCAGCTCCTCCTTCCCAGTCCAGAGGATCCTCAGGGCCTGTGGTTTGGATTTTCAACAGTCCCCAAAGATCCCAAGGAGCAGCAAGGTTCTCCTTCCTTTCCCTCCCCCACTTCCTGCCCCCTCTGCCCATTGCCACCTCCGAGGTGCCACCAAATGCCACCATTCCCCGTGGGAGGGACATCCCAGCTGGGATCTCTCACTAGGCAGAGGCGCTGCTGGCCCCTTGCAGCTCCCAATTTCCCTGGAGAGCCATGGAGGTGTTTGAGGTTCAAAGAAAAGCCACTTTTTGGCACGGGGAGCTCCTCGAAGGCTGCGGATCGTGTCCAGCTGGCCTGGACCCTGCTTGATGTCCTAATGGTTTTCCATGGCCAGGCAAAGCGGCTCCTTCCAGGGGTTGAGGCCAGCCAGCTGCCTGCAGCCCAGGGGCAGTGGCTTCTCCAGATGTGGCCCCGGCAGTGACACTCCCTGGAACAGCCAGAATTCCAAACCAGCTCAATCTCAGCACGGGTGGGAGCTGCTTTCCGGGATGAGCGGGATGCAGAGGATTGCACTCTGCCTAGGATGGAGGGGACAGGGGCCGCAGTGACAAATCCCTGTGTCTGCAATGGATGGGGCTGAGGGTGTCCAGCTGCTTCCTGCGTCAGGATTCCTGTCAGGAATGCCATGAATGTGTCCCTGATTTATTTCTCGCCACAGCCTACAGGAGTTTGACACTTCCCTCCTTGTTATCTGGCATTCCTCGGGCATAGATCTGTCTTGGGACAGATGCAGCACTCCAGGCCAGGGAAGAGGGAAACGCTCCGGGAAGCTGGAGCAGAGCTTTTGGCTGCTCCCAGCCCGGATTTCCAGGAGTGCTCATGGAGTGCAGCTGTCGGGATTTGAGCTCGTCCTCCTCTCCACCGCTGTGGGTGCTCCTACCCCAGCACCCCAACCCAAAGGCAGGGTCCTCGATCTCTGCAGAGCTCTCTGGGGGGAGATGATGGATGATGGGACAGAGAAAGGATGAACAGCGCTGACCCCGCGCCCGGCCCTGCGTGCGTGGGGGGCCGCTGGCTGACCGCCTGCCAGTCGAGGCGCACGACGGATTTTGGCCGATGGCTGCCCCCGTCCTCCCCCCGCGGGTCCCCTGTGGATGAGGAGTCACGTTTCTTCCCAGCTCAAGGGAGCGGGAGCCGAGGGAGCGAGCGGGGAGCGGCCAGAGCCTCCCGCCCACGCCGCGACCCCGGCCCCGACCCCGGCTGGACGCGGGCCCGGCCCCGGGGGCGTTGCGGCGAGGCGGGGGGGATGCAGGGCTCGGGGGGGGGTTCAGGGCTCCGGGGGGGTGCAGGGCTCCGGGGGGGGGTACAGGGCTCCGGGGGGGATGCAGGGCTCGGGGGGGGTTCAGGGCTCCGGGGGGGATGCAGGGCTCGGGGGGGGGTTCAGGGCTCCGGGGGGGTGCAGGGCTCCGGGGGGCCGCGGGGCACGAAGATCCCACTCTCCTTCCCTCGGGACACCGCCGCCGTGGTACCCCGCTGCCCCCGGGATGCCGGTACCGGCCCGGGGGATGCGCGGGATGCGGGACGGGGGGGCCGCGAGCCGGGACGGATTTTGGGGTGAGACCCGATTGGCCGAGTGCTGCTTGGCCACGCCCCTGCCGGGCTACTCCCCGTCCCGCCCCGCGGCTGGCTCCGCCGGGCCGGGGTCGCCCCGTCCGGTCCGTCCCGCTCCGCTCGTCTCCGCTGCTCCGCTCGGCTTCTCCCGGTCGGGTCCGCTCGGCGCCGTCGGGTTTCCCGTGGCCGGTGTCGGGATGCGGGCGGTGGCGGCGGTGCTGGCGGCGGTGCTGGCGGTGGGGGCAGCCCTGCCCCGCCCGGGGCTGCTCCCGCACGGCCCGGCCCGCGGCGATGCCCGGCTCCGGCCCGGGGACGACGAGAGCTCTCCCGGGGTGCTGCTCCGCCGCGCCCTGCGCCTCTACGGCCGCGCCGCCCGCCGCCTCTACGTGAGTCCCGTCTGGCCCCGGCCCCGCTCCCCTCTCCTCCCCTCCGGCCCCTCTTCCTCCGTGCCCCGCTTCCTCCTCTCCGTCATCTCCCTCCGTCCCTCCATCTTCACTCCGTCCTTCCCTCCATCCCTCCGTCCCACCATCCCTCCTTCCTTCTGGCTTTTCACTCCTCCATCTTTCCATCCTTTCTCCCACTCACGCCCTTCCTCCCCAGCCTTTACATCCCCTCCTCCTCCTCCTCCCCGCCCCTGCCCCTCCATGTGCACCTTCGCTGTCCCACCGCACGTGTGTTTTCTCCATCCGTCCATCCATCCATGCATTTTCCCCCTTCCCGCCGTCTCCTGCCCGGTGTCTCCGGCTGTGGAGGAACAAGAGGGCTTTCTCCTCCGCAGCTGTTCCCCCGCCAGCAGCGGCTGCAGCTGGGATGGCCCCTGAGCTGCAGCTCCCTGGGGGATGGAGAAGCCCGAGGTCTTTGTTTTCTGCCCGGCCGGATGGGGCCACGCGGCCTCAGGGCTCTCAGCCCCCTTGCCCCACTGCACCGAGGAGGGGGGGACAGGGCAAGGGGACCAGCGGTGGTGGCACCTCTGCAGCTCCTGAGCACCCTGCGCCGCTCTCCCTGCAGGTGGGGACCAACGGGGTCATCTCCACCCAGGATTTCCCCAGGGAGACCCAGTACGTGGATGACGATTTCCCCACAGACTTCCCCGTCATCGCCCCCTTCCTGGCCGACCTCGACACCTCCGGGGACAGAGGGAACATCTACTACCGGCAGGATGACTCTCGGGACGTGCTGGAGCAGGCTGTGGGATACATCCAGGCCGGGTTCCCTCGCTCTGCTGGCTCCTTCGTGCCCACCAATGCCTTCATTGCCACCTGGGAGGATGTGGGTGCCTACCAGGAGCTCTCCCAGGACACCGAGCCCTCCCTGAAGGTGAGGCCAAGGGGCTGAGCTTGGATGCCCATCCTGCATGGCATGAGAGGAGGAGTTTTTCTCATGTGGCACCCAAAATGCTGAGTCTTGTCTTTCTGAGCAGCTGGATGGTGGCTCCACCCATCCTTGGGTGAGCACTAAGCGGAACGTGGAGCTTTTCCGCTCTGCTCAGAGCTGTGCCAGAGGTGGGGCTGTTGGCCAGAAGAGGTTTAGAGGTTGCCTTCATGGCTGGAGTTGCTTGCACAAGGACATGGAGTGATAGGGGAAGGAAGAGAGGCTTCACATGGATGGGATCAGATGTTAGGAAGAAACTCTTGCCTGCGAGGGTGGGGAGGCCCTGGCACAGGGTGCCCAGAGAAGCTGTGGCTGCCCCTGGATCCCTGGAAGTGTCCAAAGTCAGGTTGGATGGGGCTTGGAGCAACCTGGGCTAGTGGGAGGTGTCCCTGCCCATGGCAGGGGTGGTGGAATGAGATGAGCTTTAAGATCCCCTCAACCCAAACCATTCTGGGATTCCGATTCTTTTCCAACAAAGCTTTCCAGTGCTGGTGGCTCTGGCTTTGCAGGGCAGAGGGTGGCTGGGGGCAGCTGGGGGAGGCCCTGGTTTAGGTCACCCGTTGTGCTCCTGACCTTCACTGGTGGCTCGGGGCTGGTCCTTCCTTCTGCCCCTGTGCTGATTACGCTGTTGACGAGGAACCGGCTTTGGAATTTCCACCGTGGGCTGATTTTGTGCCTGGAAAACAAGCTCAGAGGTGGTCTGCCAGGTCAGGGGGGTGACCTGTGCTCTCCACCCACGGGGCTGATAAGGCCCTTGCGTGGGTGGACCTGCAGCGCTGCCTGTCCCCGAAAACGCCGGTCATGAGCTGTCACGTTGGGCCGATGACGTGCTGAGGAGGTGACAGTGACGCTCCGCCAGCTGCGAGGACTCCGGCGAGCTGAATGTGATGAGCTGCACGAGGAGAACTCTGGTGATGGATACCCAGAACTGTGTGATGGGTGATGGGCTCTCACTCTAAGCCCAGCAGCAGCCACCGCGTCCCCAAGGGCCACCAGGAGCCATCCCCAGCCATCCCCCCGTTGCAGGGCCCTTCGGTAGCGCCTTGCCGAGAGGGGAGCCAAGCGAGGCAAGAAGCTGAGGTTTGGAAGGAGGCAAGGCACATTTTTTCCTCTCATTTAAAACTTGGGAAAACAGCTGAAGAGATGCCATCAGGGGCCTCGCAGCGACCTCGCGGCCGTCGAAAACGCAGCCTCCTCTTCTTTTCTCTTCCCAGTTTTATTCCCCCCCTCTCTGAGAAGTTTGGATCAGGCTTTAAAACGAAACCGGTCTTGTTTGGAAACGAGGAGCTCCAGGGAGAGCTTCATTCAAGACTCGCTGAAATGCAGCTTGTGCCTGTGCTTTGCTGAGCTCCCCCTTCGCCAAAACTGCTAAAAACCTCCCCAAACACCACTTTTTTTTCCCTGACCAAATGCAGCATTTATGGAAACGCTGCCCTCCTGCTGCTCAGAACCAGGATTGACTCCAAAGTCTTTCCCAGTCTTGCTCTGGAAAGTCATGGCTAATCCCTTTTGAGCCTCAAAAGTAGAAAACTGGGTTAAATGGGGAGATGAGGATCCCCAAATCCCCTCTTTGGGGGGTCCTGCCTGGGTGGGAGGTCTGGCAATGCTGTGTCCCCTCCAACTCCTTGGGACATGCTCCTGGTCCCTGCAGTGACATTTTCCCAGGCTGCAGAGCGGGACAAGCCTGACCCAACTTCTGTAGGAGCAAAACTTGCCCTTTTGGGCTGGAATTTGCCCTTTGCAGCTCTTTGCCGGGAGCTTTTCCCCCCCTTCCTTTCATCCCACCATGCCAGCACATCGATGTCACCAGCATGTCCCCCCTTCGCCACCCACCCCAAGGCAGAATGAGTCCTGCAGCTGCTGCCGTGGTGATTCGGCTGCTGCGTGGGGGAGGAATCCAGCCCCGGGGGCAGGGGGGGTTATCCCGCCCAGCTCCAGCTTTTTGGCCGCCTTTTCGGGGTCTCTGAATGCCCGAGTGTGTGACAGGCACAACAAGGCTCTTTATATCCCGCGGGGCTGCCAGGAAATCCAGCGATGCTCTGGGGGCCCTGCGCCCCAAAATCGGGGCTGGTGCTGTGGGCGTGGAGTGGGGGGAGCCCCCACCCTCCCTCCCGCTGCTCCGGGGGTGAAATGGGGAGTTTAATCATTTTTCCTGCGTGCTCGGTGGGAAGGGCTGCTCCCTGCTTGGGGTTATTTGCTGGGGTTGGTTTCTCCGCATGTGGAGGGTGTGGATTGTCGGGCGGCTCGGGAGGGCTGTGCTGGCTCCGTGGCCTCCCCGGCCGTGGGTTGTGGCCGCGGTGCCGCTGCCTGGCACGGCCCCAAGGCTCGCAGGGCTGGCAGGGCAGGAGGCCAGCCTGCCTATAGCGGGATGTATGGGAAGCTGGGAGCACAGGAATGTTTTTTCCGGAGGAAACCGAGCTAAAAATGTTCTCAGGGACAAGCGGGGGGTGTGGGTTTTCCTCTGGTGCTGATGGGATGGAGCAGGGGGGTGTCAGTGCGAGCGGGACAGGAGTGAGGGGCTCCCAGGACTCAGTGCCAACCCTGTGCAGGGGTTACAGGGCCAGGGATGCTCCTGGGACACCCTTGCACTGAGGGGGTGGCCTGGCTGTGCCGTGGGCTCCTGGGAGGATGCTGAGCATCCTCCCAGGTTGTGGCACTTGGGGTTTGGCTGGGCAGGAGCAGCCCCAGCTCCTGCTGTTCCCCAGGAGGTCTCTGCAGGCTGATCCTGGAATGGTTTGGGTTGGAAGGGACCTTAAAGAACATCCAGTCCCTGCCATGGGCAGGGACACCTTCCACTAGCCCAGGCTGCTCCAAGCCCCGTCCAACCTGGCCTTGGACACTTCCAGGGATCCAGGGGCAGCCACAGCTTCTCTGGGCACCCTGTGCCAGGGCCTCACCACCCTCACAGACAGGAATTCCTTCCAAATATCCCATCCATCCCTGCCCTGTGGCACTGGGAAGCCATTCCCTGTGTCCAGTCCCTCCATTCTTTGTCCCCAGTCCCTCTCCAGCTCTCCTGGAGCCCCTTTAGGCCCTGCAAGGGGCTCTGAGCTCTCCCTGGAGCCTTCTCTTCTCCAGGTGAACACCCCCAGCTCTTCCAGCCTGGATCCATGGAGGTGCTCTCTGTTGGAGGGCCCTTTTGGGGTGCTTGCATGCCCTGTGGTGTGTGTGGGGCTGCCTCTCACATCCCTGCTCCCTCCCCTGCCGTGTTCCTGCCCTTCCATGCCATCCATCTGTCCCGCTCTCCCTCTGGCAGCTCAACACCTTCCAGGCAGTCATAGCCTACAACGATGAGGACACCTACACCATCTTCCTCTACCCCAACGGCGGCCTCCAGTTCCTGGGGACGCGACCCAAGGAGTCCTACAACGTCCAGCTGGAGCTGCCAGCCAGGGTGGGCTTCAGCTGGGGGGACAGCGACGACCCGAAGAGGGACGGGCTCTTCCACAGCCTGGCCAGCAGCGAGCAGGCTCTGAGGAGCCTGGAGAGGTGTGTGGCACCTGGGGGCTGTGGGGATGGCCAGGGGGAGCAGGGTCACCTTCTCCCAGCCCTGGAGGTTTTTAGAGCCTGGAAAAATTTGGGGAGTGAGCTGGGGATGCTGGGCTGCCTCAGCTGCACGGGAGCTGTATTGGGGTCCTGGAGGGGTGGTGTCACCTTTGGGGTGGCTTTTCCAGCGCGCCTGCGATGATGTCCGTGTGTGCTGTGTCCACAGGGAGAGCAACACGGGAATTCCCGGCGTGTGGGTTTTCCACGTGGGCGGCGTGGAGCACGTGGAGCCGGGGGGCAGTGAGGGAGCCGCTCCTGCCGTGCCTCAGAGCCCCCCTGGGCACCCCAATCCTGGCACCACCGGCTACAGCCGCCCCCTCTCCCGGCCACACGTCCATGGCTCAGCGTCCCAGCCACGGCTCCCGCTCCCCGGTGCTCCTGGGCTTTGTCCCCAGCAGGAGGGACGCCCAGCAGAGCTACTCTGCCAACCCCTCCTCCTACAGCTCTGGCCACCACGGCGTCGGCGTGGAGGAGGACGTGCATTTCAACCCTGATGGTGAGCGGCCACAGCCCTTGCGATGGCCCAGCGGGGACAATGACCCCACGGGGTGATGACCCAATGGGGACAGTGACCGAGCAGGGATGGCTCGTGGCGGGTGGCTCCCTAAAAATGGCCCCTGGCTGTGAGTTCACCCCTTCCCAAGCAGCTGGTGCTGGAGGAGGGTGGGTTGGAGCTGCTCCTGCAAAGCTGTTGCCTTCCAGCGCCTCCTCTCAGCCCAGTCCCGCTGCCAAGGGGCTGCTGCGGCCACACAGCCCTGCCCGTCGGGCTTGCCGTGGGAAAAGGCGGGAGGCTTGGAGCACGGGAGGGGGTGGGATGCTCAGGGGACAGGTCCCAGCACGAGGCCAGGACTGGCCTTGCCGCCCTCCCCGCCACCCAGCCAGCTGTGGAGTCGCTGTGGCACGTGCCCGGGGGAGCAGAGCCCCGTCCTCAGCCAACTGTCTCCCAAAAATACCCTCAGGAATTTGATCTCCTGCCCTCTGTCAGATCTGCCTGAAATCGGGGAACAGGTTCCAAACCTTCCACCACCACTCTGCATCCCGGGTGACTCCCTTGGGAACCGCCACTGCCAGCTGGCTCGTGGTGTTTTTGGGGCCAAGAAGGCAAGGCACCCACCCACCATGAGGGGTGGCTTTGTCACCGCATCCCCAACCTTTTCCCTTTGTCCCCAGTGTTCACCTACAGCGCAGCCAGCAAGGAGACGTGTGCCCAGCACCACGGGCGCTGCTCCCCTCACGCCTTCTGCACCGACTACGCCGCCGGCTTCTGCTGCCACTGCCGGGCCACCTTCTACGGGAACGGGCGGCAGTGCCTGCCCGAAGGTACGCGGGGCGGGCGGCGGGGACGGGCAGCCCGTGCCTGGGTGGCCGCTGCCAGGGGTGCCCGTCTCCCCACCCAGGGGCCGTGCATCGCCTCAACGGGAAGGTGAGCGGGAGCCTGAGGGTGGGACGGGCGTCCGTCCGCTTCCAGGACGTGGACCTGCACGCCTACATCGTGGGCAGCGACGGCAGAGCCTACACGGCCATCAGCGGGGTGCCCCAGCCTGCTGCCCGTGCCCTGCTGCCCCTGCTGCCTGTCGGGGGGCTCTTCACGTGGCTCTTTGCCCTGGAGGAGCCCGGCTCTGAGAATGGCTTCAGCATCACCGGTGAGCAGAGATTGGGGATGTGCCATCGCGCCAAGGGGTGTGGCTTCTGCAGGGTGGCTCCTTGGGGTGGGTGGTGAGGGGGTCAGGGCAGTTCCGTGGCTTCTCCAATCCCTCTCTCAGCTGGCTGTCACCTCTTGCTGTGAGCCCCCATGGATGGGCTGGGGGAAGGACGCTTTGGGGTTGTCCCTACAAATGGTGCCCATTCCCTTTTCCTGCCCAGGCGCTGAGTTCACCCAGAACCTGGAGGTGACGTTTTACCCCGGCGGGGAGACGGTCCAGGTCACTCAGACAGCCGAGGGCCTGGGGCCGGACAATTATTTAAGCCTCAGGACACACATCCAGGGCGAGCTGCCGTTCCTGCCGGAGAACGTCACCGTCCGCATCACTCCCTACAAGGAACTCTACTCCTACTCCAGCTCGGGTAAGACCTGTGCTCACCTGGCTTCAGTTCCTCGCACACCACCCCTAAATTCCCAAAGACAACCGAGCCACATCGACGCTGACACAATCTTTCCCACATCCCATGGGGTTCTCCGTGCCGTCCGGCAGCCGTGACCTCCTCAGGCCAGCGGGAATACACGGTGGCCGCGGGCACTGCCAACCAGACCTTGTCCTACCGCCTGCGCCAGAACATCACCTTCTCGGGGTGCCCGCACTCGCGGCTGCCGGCGCGGCAGCAGCTCTCCCGTGGCGCGCGCCTTCGCCCTCTTCGACAGCCACGAGCACGTCCTGCGCTACGCCCTGGCCGCCCGCATCGGCCCGGCACGAGGTGAGCGCCAGCACCCACCCCCGGGTGCCAATCCCGGTGCCAATCCAGGGTGCCAGCCCCCAGTGGGGATGCTGCCATCTCCCAAAGCTGCCGTGTGCTCGCTTTGCCCAAAATCAGCCAGAAAAGAGGGGTTTTCCAAGCAGTTCGAGCTGCAGCGCTCCTGGCAGGGTGGGGGTGGCACGGCCGTGGTTCCCTGCATGGGACAAAGGCACTGTGGCACATTTGATGCCGGCATCAGGTATAAGTGGGGATGGTCACTCCCTGTGTCTCCCAGATCTCTTATTCCCCCCTACATCCCTCTGTGCCCGCAGATGATGCTGAGAATCCTGGGGTGAGCCCGTGCCACGATGGCACCCACACGTGCGAGGCGCCGGCGCGCTGCCGGCCCGGCGTGGGCACCGAGTACACGTGCGAGTGCACGGCCGGGTACCGCGGGGATGGACGGGGCTGCCGAGGTCAGTGGGGCTGGGGGTGGGTGCTGGGGGGGAACTGGTGGGTCTGTGTCCATCAGGCACCAAGGTGGTCAGTGCTATTTGGGAAGCTGGGATGTCACAGCACCCACAGAGCTTCACCAAGTGTGTAGATGAATCATGGGAGGAAACTGAGGCAGGGTGCTGGAGGTCCCTGGGGAAGTGCAAGAAAAGAAGAGCAAGCAGAAAAGAGGAGGAAAAAAAGGAGAGATGGGAAAAAATCAAAGCCAGTGGAAAAAGAATCCCTGTATTTCATAAATTCAGCCAGCTTCGTTGTTGCTTTGCTATCACACCAAACTTCACATTGCAAATTTATCTTCCAAATTTGGAGTCCCTTTCCACAAGAAGCTGCCCAGTGCCAGTGAATTGCACTGCACAGTGATGCTGGTGAGGAGTTCAAGGATCCTGCCTTTCCAAAGGAACAGGATTAAGTGACCAGTCTGATCTCTCTAGTTTTAAATCATAAATAGCCCCAAATATTGGTGTGCCTCGAACGAGTGCTTCTTTATCAAAACTATACCCCAAAAGCAGTCTTGTTTTTTTTTTCCCTTCTATTTTGAGCTGATCAGAAAGTTAATTCTGTAGCTGATTAAGTTCAGTGACAGACACGGGATGGGCAGCACAGGGCAGGATATTCCCTGTCAGCCCAGGAGCAGCCTGAAGATGGGGGTGTCCCACCACCATCGGGGTGCCCGGTGTCTCCTTCTTTCCCTAGATGTGGACGAGTGCTCCGAGGGCCTGAGCCAGTGCGGCCCCTTCTCCGTGTGCCTGAACGTGCCGGGCAGTTACCGCTGCGAGTGCCGCGGCGGGTACCGGCCGGCGGGGGACGGGCAGGCGTGTGTGCGTAAGTGCTGGCCCCAGTCGGGGTGTCCCCATCTCCTGTGCCTCACAGACGTGCCCTGATCACCCCTCCCCTGTCCCCACAGCGCTGGCACCGGCGAGTGACCCCTGCGAGGCCGGGCGGCACCCCTGTGCTCCGGGGGACCGGGCGCGGTGCCTGTCCCGCGGCGACGGCCGCGCCACCTGCGAGTGCCTCCCCGGCTACACCGGCGACGGCATCCACTGCTCCGGTAAGGTGGGCATGGGAGGGACCCCACGCCACAGCTGCCAGGGTGTCCCTGTCCCTGCTGGTGCCATCTTCCCTCTGCACAGACGTGGATGAGTGTGCCGAGAGCCCGTGTCACCCGGCCGCTACCTGCTACAACACCCCGGGCTCCTTCTCCTGCCGCTGCCAGCCTGGCTACGTGGGCGACGGCTTCCAGTGCACGTATGGTGAGGTGCCCGCTCCCCCCGTGCCATCTCTGCCTGGCACAGCTTCCCCGGCCTCACTCTCCTCTTCTTTTTTGGCAGAAGGGAACCCGCAGCGCCTCACGCCCTGCCAGCACGAGCGGATGTACCCACGGGAGGTGCCACCCCTGGGCGACGGCCACGTGCCCCAGTGCGACGAGCAGGGCCGGTACCGGCCCCTGCAGTGCCACGGCAGCTCCGGGCACTGCTGGTGCGTGGACGCGGCGGGGCAGGAGATCGCCGGCACCCGGACGGCGCCGGGCACCACCCCGCCACGCTGCGGGAGCCCAGGTCAGTGAGTGACATCCTCCAGGGGTGAGGGGAGTGGGGTCAGGTCCCTGGGCACCTGGCTGGCATCCCAATGGCATCCCACTCCAGTCCAGCCACCAGCAGCACGGGGACAGTGGGGCCACAGTGAATGGAGGGGATCCGTAAACTAAAGAGCCATAAATTAAAACATCCTAAGTTTCACCTCAACATAGGAAGAACTTCTTTATGTTGAGGGTGGCAGAGCCCTGGAAAAGCTGCCCAGGGAGGGTGTGGAGTCTCCCTCTCTGGAGGCATTCCAAACCCACCTGGACACATCCCTGTGTCACCTGCTCCAGGTGACCCTGCCTTGGCAGGGAGATTGGACTGGAGGATCTCCAGAGGTCCCTTCCAACCCTAAGGATTCTGTGACTCTGTGCCCCTCTGCCCAACCACCTTTCTGCGGCTTCACTGAGGGCAGGGTGCTCTCAAGTGGGTGCATGGAGGGGTTCCTGGGTGTTTTTGGTGCCCTGGCCCATGGGGTTACAGTGGCTGTGGCCATTGGACCACCTCCTGTGTCAGCCTGTGGAGGGGACAGCTATGGGGTGTGGAGTGGGCTGGAGTGGGGCAGCCCTGCACCCTCCTTCCCCCAAACCAAGGGGTGCTGAAAGACTGGGGTGAAGCAGGGCCAAACCCAGGTGCCAAGTGGCTCCAGGGGAGCCGCGTGGCACCCCCTGAGCCCGGGGTGGGGGCATTTGCCGCCGGCAGAGTCCATCCAGCAGCTGACGCCCTGCGAACACGCGAGGATGTACCCGCGGGAGGTGCCACCGGGGCCTTCACCCGTGGGCGACGGCCACGTGCCCCAGTGCGACGAGCAGGGCCAGTACCGGCCCCTGCAGTGCCACGGCAGCTCCGGGCACTGCTGGTGCGTGGACGTGGCAGGGCAGGAGATCGCCGGCACCCGGACGGCACCGGGCACCACCCCGCCACGCTGCGGGAGCCCAGGTCAGTGCCCGGGGAGCATCCTCGGTGCGGGGGCACAGCCAGCAGGGAGAGGGGGACACGGGGCTCTGAGTGCCCTGAGTGGGGAGGCTGACAGGGGGTGACTGTCACCTTCCCCGTGCCAGAGCCCACGGAGCGGCCCCCCAGCATGTGCGAGCGCTGGCGGCAGAGTTTGCTGGAGCACTACGGGGGCAGCCCCCGCGGGGACCAGTACGTGCCACAGTGCGATGCCAGCGGCGACTTCACCCCGCTGCAGTGCCACGGGGACAGCGGCTACTGCTGGTGCGTGGAGCAGAGCGGCCGGGAGATCCCGGGGACGCGCTCCGAGCCCGGCACCACCCCGCCCTGTAAGAGCCCAGCACCCCAAAGTCACCCTGCCACACCTACAGCTCAGGCGCCGCGCCCCGCTCCGGGTGTGGAGCCGAGGGGACAGCGCTCCCTGAGCCATCTCTGTGCCCTCCGACGTGCCAGGTCTGCCCAGCGTCGCCCCGCCCAGTGTCCG
The DNA here is from genome assembly GCF_000738735.6 of Corvus cornix cornix. Lineage (NCBI taxonomy): Eukaryota > Metazoa > Chordata > Aves > Passeriformes > Corvidae > Corvus > Corvus cornix. Next base: position 2,293,699 of record NC_046335.1, on the reverse strand, counting down.
GCCCGAGCCCCGGCCTGACGTGTCCCCACCGGCCACGGGGACGTTTCTGCTCTACGCCCAGGGCCAGCAGATCGGGTACCTGCCGCTGAACGGCACCCGGCTGCAGAAGGAGGCGGCCAAGACCCTGCTCTCCCTGCATGTACGGTATCCTTGGGATGGGGATGGGGTGCAGGAATGCCGGGGGGAGTTTGGGACAGGCTGGTGCTGCCACTCGGTGTTTTCACCTCTCTCTGAACCACTTGTCTGAGCTGTCGGAGTTTGAGGGGTCACCTCTTGAGGGTTGATGTTGGTATTTGGGGACATTGGCTGTGCTGGCTGCCTTGGTGGCACTTCGGACAAGTGACAGGACAACGGGGAATGGCTTCCCAATGACAGAGGGCAGGGTTAGATGGGATATTGGGATGAAATTATTAACTGGGGGGGTGCTGAGGCCCTGGCTCAGGTTGCCCAGAGGAGCTGTGGCTGCCCCTGGATCCCTGGAAGTGCCCAAGGCCTGGCTGGAGCAGCCTGGGCTAGTGGAAGGTGTCCCTGCCCATGGCAGGGGGTGGAATGAGATGATCTTTAAGGCCCCTTCCAGCCCAAACCATTCTGGGATCCTATGGATTCTATTTTCACCTCCCTCCAGCCATCCCCAGCAGAGAGGCAAGTCCTGGACAGATCCCAGAGCTGGGACTGCTCACAAAGGGAAGGAGTTCAGGAGCTCCCAGAGCTCTCCAGGGTTGGTCACAGCCCGGACTTCCAGCTGCAGAGCTCTGCTGCACACTTCCCTTTTTTCCTTCCTTGGACTCCCCTTGGAGCGTGTCCATGTGCGTCTCCAGCCAGGCCAGACCAAGGCAGAGGAACGCTGAAATCTGGGCCACGACCCTCCCTGCACCCTGGGGAAGTGAAAGACCTTGCCAAGTATTCCCTCTCCCCATCCTGAAGGTCATTTCCCTGGGCTGGCTTCACTCTTGGAGCAGCCTCTCCTTGAAGCAAAGGGTTCAAATCCATCTGGATGTGGGTGTGAGCCTGCACCAGCTGCCCTAAAATCCTCTGCTGCGGGATTCAGCCGGGAGGGTGCAGTGGGAACCCGTCAGGGGCGGGTTTTAGCTGGGGAAATGGGATTTGAGTGTCACTCCCCACTTGCAGCGTGTCCCAGGCAGCTCTCAGTGCCGGCTGCTGGGATGAGGAAGCTCCTGGATGCTCCTGGCAGGATCTCACCCCGTATCCCTCTCCCGACCCTGGCAGGGCTCCATTGTGGTGGGGATCGACTACGACTGCCGGGAGAAGATGATCTACTGGACCGACGTGGCCGGCCGGACCATCAGCCGGGCGGGCCTGGAGCCAGGCTCCGAGCCAGAGACCATCATCAGCTCAGGTGTGGCCACTGTGTCCCCAGTGTCACCTGCCCAAAGCCACATCTGCTGTTCCCACCGCAGCTCCGGGCTCCTCCCATCCCTCGGCTTCGGGCTGGGGATTCCTGAGGGATCCTGGAGCAGCATTTCCCTGAGCGTGGCCATCCCCCACCAGGGCTCATCAGCCCCGAGGGCCTGGCCGTGGACCACCTGCGCCGGGCCGTGTTCTGGACGGACAGCGGGCTGGACAGGATCGAGCGCGCCCGGCTGGACGGCTCCGAGCGCCGCGTGCTCTTCGACACCGAGCTCGTCAACCCCCGCGCCATCGCCGTGGACCCCGTCCAAGGGTGAGCAGCAGAAATCCCACAGGGATTCGGACACGGGGCTTTGCAAGGTGCAAAACTCGGCCCTGCCGAGGCCCCGTCCTGACCCGGCACACCCTGTAGGAGGGATTGGCTCTGTTCCCCAGCCCCTCTTTTATTTAATAATGCAGGATTTGGCTAAAGCTGCTGTTTCAGTATCAGGATGTAGATTATTTGGAAAAGCTTTGGAAACACAGGCTGTGCCTCCAGGGTGTTGTTGGGATACAAAATGTGCTACTCCTAAGGCTCGCCCTCATCGAGGAGCTGCAGTTTGGGTCATAAACATGTTTGGTATCGTTCTGCTTTGCTTGGAGAGGTTTTTTCCTAATCAAATAAAGCTGGTTCAGGCACTGGTAAGGGGAAAACCAGGCCTTGCTCCTGGTAAGAACCAGGATAATCTCCCACCACTCCTTACTGTTGTGTGCCCTGTTTGTGCATTATTTCCCAAGCAACCTTTACTGGACGGACTGGAATCGTGAAGCTCCCAAAATCGAAACTTCTACTGTCAACGGAGCCAACAGGAGGGTCCTGGTGCACACAGACATTGGTTTGCCCAATGGCCTGACTTTTGACCCCTTCTCCAAGCTGCTGTGTTGGGCAGACGCAGGTAATGTCCCCAAGGATGGACCAGAAAATGTCACACTGAGCTTTGAGGGAAAAACCTGGATGTCTTCAGCCCAGTGCTACCTGTGGGCTCCACTGTGGTGCCAGGCGAGGTTTAGATTGGATTTTAGGAAATATTTCTTCATGGAAAATGTTGTTGCTCAGGGCAGTGGTGGAGTCCTCGTTCCTGGAGGGATTTCAAAGCCGTGTGGATGTGGCACCTGGGGACACGGGGCAGTGGTGGCCTTGGCAGTGCTGGGGAATGGCTGGACTTGGCCTTAGAGGATTTTTCCAACCTAAATGTTATGATTCTACATCTTTAGGCTGAAAAGCTGTTTCAAAATGTAATAAATCAGGAGAAGGTTCTTCCCCCAGAGGGTGCTGGGCCCTGCCCAGGCTCCCCAGGGAATGGGCACGGCCCCGAGGCTGCCAGAGCTCCAGGAGCGCTTGGACAGCGCTGCCAGGGATGCCCAGGGTGGGGTTGTTGGGGTGTCTGTGCAGGGCCAGGAGCTGGGCTGGATGATCCCTATGGGGCTATGGAATACACAGAACATATTTGGGATGGCATTTTCAGTGGGATGGGGAATATGTTGGTTCTTTGAACAGGCACCAAGCACCTGGAATGCACATTCCCGGACGGCACAGGCCGGCGCGTCATCCAGAGCAACCTCAACTACCCCTTCAGCATCATCAGCTACGCCAACCACTTCTACCACACGGACTGGAGACGGTGAGCAGGGAAAAACCCAACCCCTGCACGGCTGGGAATGCTGAGCTTCCCTCCCTGACAGGAATCCCAGCCTGCTCCCAAATCCTGGAGCTTCCCCAGAGCTCTCGTGGGTCTCTGCAGAGCTGAAAGTGGCTTCAGCAACATCTGCTTGTAAATCTCAGCACGGAGCAGTTGTTTAGACACAAGGCCAGCTCCCTGGGAGGGATAAAACAGTGGTTTGGGGGTTTTTTTTAAGCTAAAACTTGGCTCAAGTGTCTGGATCTCGATTAGGTCCAAGGAAAGATCCTGTCCTCAGCCGTTCCCTTTGCCTCGGCAGCAGGAACTCGCCTCTATTCCCACTCCAGCTGGAAGCTCTCACAACTCCCATCCAGTCTTAGATTACAACAAACACTTAAAGGCTTGCCACGCTTGGAGGAGACTCTCAGGGAGATAATCTCTCCTTGGAAGGCTCTTTTCTGTGGCTCCCTCACCAGAGAGAAATGCACTGAATGAGCTGGAGGAGGATTTTACGGGGCAAATTTCTTTCCACTTGTCCTGCAGGTGTTCAGACCAAGCTTTTCAGCTGCCTGTTCTTAAAACACACATAAAGAAGGGAAAAAACCCCCAAGTTTCATAGGTGAATAAAACACTTCTTCCCCTTTTTCCACCAGGGATGGGGTGATAGCTGTCAATAAAGAAACTGGCTCCTTCACTGACGAGTATCTTCCAGAGCAGCGGTCCCACCTCTATGGGATAACAGCAGTTTATCCCTACTGCCCTGGAGGTAAAACCCACCCCAAACCCCATCCCCTCGTGAATTCTGATGGCTGCTGGCTGCCTGACGCACTAAAAACCTCCATTTCTCCCTGCAGCCAGGAAATAGCAACTCCAATTTCAAGGAAACAACAATCTTTGCACCCAGGAGAGTTTCAGACCCACAGAACTGTCACTGCATACAAGGGGGGGAAAGTCCCTCACCGAGGCCCATGAAGTGCCCTGCTTTCCTGCAAAAGATTTTCAAGTATTTTTTCGAGTTATACCTCAAGACTTTACTACTGTATTTTTTTTACCAAGTGGAAAACAATGAGATATCACCAAAAAAGGGTCCTGGGAAGCTCAAGCCATGACTCAAACTCTTGCTTTTGCAAGACTTAAAATGTAGGTTGTTTTTTTTTTCACTCCAATGTTTTATTTTTTTGGAAGAAGGATGGGTTCATTTTTCATCATTCTGACAATCTGACCAAGAGGTCCTTTTATCCAAAATAAATTAAGTGCCTGTGGGAAGCTGTGAATGCAGTAAATTGCTGGGTCTAAATAACCACCAGCCCTGAAGCCAGAGACTGTGTGTGTGCTCCAAAATCCTGCAGAACGGGGATGGGATGTGGCAAAGGCGTTGAAGATTTTCCAGAGGATGATTCTGTGTTTTCACCACTGCCTCCATGCATGTCTTTTAGTATTTATATTAGAAGAATATGCTAGAATTGATCTGTTCATGCTTGTTGGGTCTTCCAAGTGCCTTCCTAGACCTGCCCAGTGTAGACCAAGACATGTTCAGAAATACCAGTTACATTGTAATGCTTCACTTTTTCTAGGTTACTTCCATAATTGAATAAAAAAGGTTGGTTTAAGTTTCCCTTTGGATTCAGTTTTTCAGTATTTCAGTGGCAAGGGAATATTTCAGCATGGGGAAGCAGCAAGCAAGCCAGGAGCAAGTTGTTCCTAGGGCAGCACCTCAGGAAAAGAAGGTTTTATGTAACATTCCCCTCACCACAAAGCCAAACACAATGAAAAAGAGACACAGGAAAAAAAAAGTCCTATTTGCCAAACTCAGAGCTCACCAGAACAATTTGTTTTCCTCAATTTCATTTATTTCGAGAAAAAAAACTGGTAATTCATCAGAAGTCAGAACTCAATTTCCTGTTTTCTTTCCAAACAGGCAAATTAATCCCGTTTCGAACTGCATGCCAGGGTGGGAGCTGTACATGGTTCCTAATTGCACTAAGCACACACGGGGCTAAAGGCTTTCCTCCCTTCATCTCCCCACTTTTCCCAGTCTGTGGTCAGTCTTGGGATCAGCAATGATGGCCTGGACAGCCACGATGGCTTCGTTGATTTTGGTTTGCAGCTCGCGGAGCTCCTCGATGTGCAGCAGGCGGAGAATCTGAGCAGCTTCGTTGATAACAGCATCTGGGGAGGGGCAGAGAGAGGAGTTTGCATTTTATCCATTGTTTTATCCATCGTTTTCAGCTCACAGGAGGGATTTAAGGAAGTTTTAATGCTCTGCACTTGGTTCCCACTGCTGGTTTCCAGGCTGGAAATAGGGGACAACTTTCCCTCCCGATGGGGTGGCCTCCAAAGCTTCCCCAGCTTTGGGTCAGGGAATGAGGGAATCACAGGTTGGTTTGGGCTGGAAGGACCTTAAGGATCATCTCATTCCAACCTCCCACTCCAAGGCTGGCGTGAAACATTCCAAGAGTGATTTAGGTGACGTGGAGCCAAAGTGAAGCCAGACCTGTGGAGCCCCAGGTCACCTGGCTGTTCCCTATCAATAATCCATCAGGTCATGCCAACTTGAGCTGCCTCGATGGGATTTTAGGGAAAAGAGGCAGCTGAAATCCATGGAAGCAGCACAGCTGTCCTCTGCTGGTAGCAGCAGGATTTACAAACAGCGGGATGCATTCCTTGGGCTGCCATTAAAAGCTGTTATTTTAAACAGATTCCAAACAGCTTGGATTTGGGCTTTGCTGTTCCAAACCCAAAATGCTCAGGAGTGCTCGTAAATAACCAGCTGGGAGGGAGGAATTCTTTCCACTCCGGGGTTTTTTACTGTCCACATCAGCTCTGGCTTTGACAGTAATAACTTTGTCAAAGACAAACATTCCCATTTAAAAGTCACATTAGGACCAGCGCTCACCTCCCGTGTCAAATCCAAGAATGTGCTTTTCCAGAGCAACAGGCAGACCCTGGAAAAGGAAAAAAAAAAAAAGAAGATGTTAAAAATGTCATTTTAGAGGTTTGGTAAATACAATCAAACTGCAGCAGGTAACTGGGGGAGAAAATACAGGGTTTGGTTATATAAAAACGTGTGACAAGTTTGAAAATTCACCGTGGTTGATTAAACATCTCCCTTTGTGTCCTGAAACACCAAACCTGGGGTGGTACTCAAGAAAAATCTTCCTGCTTCAGAATCCCCCATTGGATACACAGTGCCTGCATTCAATCCTTAAAAGGCCAACAGCAGCACTGGGAGCCATCCCCCAATCCAGCAGCTTCCCAGGAAAACAAACCCGGGCTTTCTTAGAAACTTCTGCCTTTCAACAGCTGCCAGGCTTCGAGCAGGGGCTGACTGCAAAGAGCTGCAAGGATTCTCTGCAATCAAGTTTTGCTGAGCTCACAACGTCCCCAGAAGCATCTGCTCAAGCGTAAAGCTTAGGAATAAAGCGAAATATTTCTGTTTTCTAAACATTTTCTCTATTAAAACACTCCAAGGCAAAGTTTATTAGTGGTCATTGCTCTGTTTCCTTTGCCCTGTCCAGCTGCAGAGGAGTGGTCACACTAAATCATTACTTAGGGAGCTCCAACATGCACTTAAAATCAGATTTAAGCATTCCAAATCTTAGGATTTGCTTTTACTGCCCTCAGTGAGGTTTTTTTTTTTTCCAACATTTGCCAAATACTTTGCATTTTGCACGACAAAAACATTGGGGTTCAACACCATTAAATTCTGCGGCGATGGGGCTGTAAAGCTTTTAGACAGTGAGAACTTCCTTTAAAGGCTTTTATACACAAGGAAAAGAAAAAAGAATCTGAGTTGATCAAAACCCACACTAAACACAAACTTCTGGCTGCAACTCATTTGCAAAAAGTGGGGTTTTTCCACGGTTTTTATAGGAAAATCCACGTTCAACTGCAATCCTAAAAATCCATCTCCACTGTTGAAATTGGTGATCAGAATGCCACTAAAGCCACTTCAGAAAGATTCCAGAAAAAACAGGCTTCCTACACGGATTTTTTAAGAAATGAGGTTTGGACTTTAGGCTCCAAAGAGCTCCCAGCCAGCCTGGGGTGTTCTCGAGTCACACGAGCAGGAAAAATTGGGTCCTTTTTTTGTCTTTTTTTTTTTTTCCCTCCAAGTTCTTCGTGGATGAATTCCCCAAGGTTCCTCCAGTGTCACCTGGCAGCAGCAAATTCCTTACCCTCCCTCCTTCCCACACTCCCTGAATTTGATCCTTTTTGGGAAGCTGCCTTTGGAATCCCCCCAGCCCATCCTACAAATACAACGAGCTCCCGATTCTTTGTGCAGCAGCTTCAAACAGGGAATAAACTCAAAAAACAGCGCCTTTAGATCCGGAACTTCACAGACAACTTCATTTCCAGCCTCACTCCCTAAAAATTTGATTTATGAATGCTACACCGAATTTTGGCCATCTACAAATCACTCAAAACCTGAAGCACAGATCGGATTTTCCTTTCTTTTTACTCCCACCCCAGCCATCCTCTCTGCTTTGGAGATATTTCCTTCTTTCCCCTGGTACATGATGATGTTGATGGTCCCTCCTGGCACAGATTTTCCCACCTCTAACCACCCCCCCTTTTCTCCACACCCCCTGGAATGTGGCATTCCTAAGGAAAACACACTCCTGGGTGATATCCCAGACAGAGACATCTCAGCCCTGCTGATGCTTTGAAGATCTATCAGATATGAACAATTCCCTGGCAGGAAAAAAATTCCCTGCTCCTCCAAGAAAATCCCATTTTGATCCCTGTTGTGCAGCTATGAAAACACCAACTAAAAGCTGCTTTTTATTAACGTGGCAGAACCTAAAATGAAGACAACAGGCTCAACTGCTTTCCTGTTTTCCTGCTCTTTGACCAGTTTTATGGATTTTCAAGTCCAAAGCTTTGATTCACCCTTGCAATGCTTCTGGCAATTGCAGCAGCTTGGAGCACCTGTGATTCCCACTTGGAAAATACCATCAGCAGGGTGATGATAATCAATCAATCAATCAATCATGGATTGTTGTGAGCTGCTAAAAAAAATGAAGGAATTTGGGCTCTTTGAGCAGATCCAGCTGCTTTAGCAGGGACACTCGGACTCATACACCTGCAGGGCAGGTGAGGCTGCCTTTCCCAGCCTTTCCCAGCTCTGGAGAGAAGAGCTGGAGAACTGGAATGCTGAAGAAATCACAAACTGCAAACCCACAGTCAGCCCCTGGAGCATCTTCCCAACAGACAGCTCGTGGTCACCGAAGAATTCTGCAAAATCTGAGTTTAAGGGCAGAAATTTCCTTCACCACTCCTTTTTTTTGGAGAAGAGAGCGGGGAGAAGTTGGATTTCCAGCATCCCATTCTTTGAACACATTCGAGGTGTCCATAGGAAGCAAAACATTCCATACAAGGAATGTCTGAACCTTTTAATGCAGCCTGTGCTGTTAATTCCAAGGAAAAGCCAGGTAGTGCATTTCTCCTCACACTACAGGCCTGCTGCACTCAACAGTCAGGATAATCCTCTGGAAAATAACTCAGGGAAGAGCTATTCCATGATTTCCCACACAGGTATCTTTGTGTTCAAGTGGAACAAACAGAGCTTTGTGTACTGCTCTCCATAATCCCCTGGATCTGCTGGAATCAGGATGGTTGGCATAAAGGAAGCTTCCTCCGCTCTCCTAAATGAAATGTTGGAACAGAGCTGGTTTTGACTGAAGGGACAGACCTATATCTTCGTTAATTAACATGGAATAATTAACTCTGGCCACAGGCAGTGTGGGTACAAACCTCCTTGGACTGGCTGGCCTTGGCTATGGCATCCTGCGTCAGGCGCTCCTGAACCAGAATCCGAATTGCCTGGGAAAAACATGGGAAGAGGACAGGAATTAATTCATCTCTTGATGCACTTCTCAGTCACGCCAAGGGAAAAGGAGACAAAATTATAACCTCAAGCCCAGTTTGGTGAAGGATTTTTTTTTTAAAAAAACTCTTCCAGCCCTCAAACCTTTCCATTTAGGAATAATCTTGGCATGTTGGATCTTACCCAGGTGTGCGAGGCAGCTTAACCAGGAGTGACAAGGACATGGATTTCACCCCATTAATTCCTGCCACTGCTGGGACAGAAGCTGCAAAATCCAAGGAATAGCCTGGAAAGCTTGGGATTTTTAGCTTGGAGAAAAGGAGGCTCAGGAGGGTGACAGGAGGGAGGAGCCAGGTGGGGGTTGGGATCTCCTCGCAGGGAACAAGAGCCAGGACAAGAGGAAACGGCCTCAAGCTGTGTCAAAGGAGGTTTAGATTGGATATGAGGGAACATTTCTTCATGGGAAGGGTGGACAAGCATTGGGAAGGGTTTCACAGTGGTGGAGTCCTCATCCCTGGAGGGATCTCAAAGCCGTGTGGATGTGGAATTTGGGGACACGTGGCAGTGGTGGCCTTGGCAGTGCTGGGAGAATGGCTGGGCTCGATGATTTCAAGGTCTTTTCCAACCTAAACAAATCCATGATTCCAAAATGAGCTGATCACAACCCCAAAGCAGCAGCACCAATCTTATTTTCCTGACTTCTGACACCTTTAACTCTGCAGCAATGCAGCTTCTGTGGGAAGGAAATCCTGCCTTGGGAAGGAAATCCTGCTGCCAGCAGCTTTTAGGAGGTGCTGAACCACGTCCCATGTGCAGAGAAAGCTGGAGCAAGGCTTCCCAGGCAGGCTTGGAAAAGGCTGAGAGCTGGAAGGAATTCATTTTAGCCTTGGGAACAAGAGCAGCCTTGACTTTGATAATCCTGGTGCTCATCTGTTTGCCCTGGCTCTGGCACACGGGGTGAAATCCTTATCAGAGCTATCAGTTACTGATACCTACAGCTCAAAATGCCTCCAAAAATAACTGCAGCAACACCATGCAGGCAGATTTCCACAGGGAAGAAGAACTGGCTCTGTCAAACACATTCCCCAGACTTTCCTTGATGAGTAGCCAAATGTGCCAGAAGCAGCTCCCCCAGGATTTCTCCCAGTTTTGGTCCTGAGTAAAGTTGAGCTGATACCAGAAAGTTGCCACCGAAATAGTTCTAGAAATCTCTCCCTGGAGGAAGTGGCCTGGACAAAGGAATGATTGGATGAGGAGTTTCATTCCAGCAGTGAAACCAGACCTTGTGTAAGAGAATTCCAAGTGCCTTTGGCATTAGGAAATGGATATCCAACTGTGTCCCACAGATGCTTTGTGATCAACTTGCCAGATTTAAAGGAGGAAAATGGCATCTAAATCTCTGCTCACCCCAGCCAGATGTTTGTGGTGTGCCTGCACCCTCTGGCTCCCCAAAAACATCCACTCCCAAGTGTCCAAGCCTGGACAGGGATCAGAAATTCCCTGCAAACCTACTTAAGAGTGGTGGAGGATTAAAAGAGTTTCACTGACACTTTCTAATATCATCATCTCAAGCCCCAAAGCAGCTTTGCATTGCTCTTGGAACGTGGATTTTCACTGCAGGAATCTACTCTTGCTGGAATGAAAAGCAAGAAAATTCAGGCTGGTTTTGCCCAAATCTGTCTGGAAAAAAAAAGTGAGACCAGAAATGTGGAAATAGTGACAGAAATGTAAATACATTTATACAGAACTATACACTGGTGCACCAGGAAAGTTTGTCAGCCCTGGGAAAAGATCTAAAGGAATTTGGGTAAGAGCTGAGCTCATTCATGCTGCAAATCCTCAACATCACCGTTCCCAGGGTGTCCTCTCCCTACCTGAGATCCCTTCTCATTCATTTTTTATAGGGTTTTGAGGTGGTTTTTTGTAGGGGGTTGATGTAGGAGAGCTGCACCCTCCTTAAAGACTGAAGAAGGGTATTTTGGGAAGGGAAAGTAGGAAACCATACTGGAGAGAAGGAGGGAAAAAAGGGATGGAATAACTGCAGGCTGAGAATTCCTTAAGAAACCATTATAAATTCCCATAATACTCTCCCAGGAGTTACAGATTTACACTAAATAAACTTCGATACCCACAGCTTTTGGTTTCTCCAGAATAAACTGAACAAATATCACAACTATTGTCATGACCAGAACTTCATGGGGTGTTTTTTTTCTTTCAGTGGCATGCTTTTATTTTAATGCCAAACAAAACGAAATTTATTCCCACGTGATCAAGTAGGAACTTGGGATTGCTAAACTCTCATCAATGCTGTTTTTTTTATTTAAAACAGTATGCTTTTGACCCAAAATCTCTACAGTTCCACCAGAAAGGCAGAAATATTCTTAAAGGCATAAAAAAAAGATGGTTTAGAAAATTAATCAGCCTATTTAGGCCACTTAAAAGCCATTAATTAATTGCCAAAACTAAATCAAACTGAATAATGAGAAGGAGTAAACGGTTTATAGGACCAAAAGGAAAAGGAAACTTGTAACTGTGGCTCCTCCCTTGGATGTTGTTTTAAAATATCCTTGGCATCATTAATTTCTGTATTTTCAAGTTCCTCTTAATTTCTAGCACTGGAACAGAACCTTCTCCTTTGAGGATGTTCCTTAAGGAACTCAGCTAAAATTGTTTCCCAGATAATTCTCCCTGCAGAGATTTCCATGATTTACCTTCTGCATTCTTATCTGCTTGAAAGACACACAGAGACGAGGGTTTTCTTTCCAATCTTTGCCTAAAAATTCCTATTTATCAGTAACTGCACCTGGAGCTATGAACACACACCAGGCACTGGGGAAAAGAAGGAAAAAAAAGGAGGTGGGAGAAGTGGGAAACTCACCTTGAGCATCACCAAGTAATCATCATGTCTCTGGATCTGAAGCAGATTAGCCAAAGCCATCACTCCAGCCTTGAAATCAGGATTATTCACTGGAAAAACCAACGTTCTCATTAATAATAAACGATGATTTATTTTGGTTTAACTGATTCCTGCAGGCAGAATTGGCTTCCTGACTCCATGGTATCGGATTGCTCTTAAGGATGGGCAAGGACAATTCCTCTGCATCCCTGGAAGTGTTCAAAAAACAAGGATGTGGCGCTTGGGGACATTATTTCATGGTGGATGTGGAGGTGCTGGGTTAATTGTTGGACTCAGGGATCTTGGAGGGTTTTTCCAACCTTAATTCCCTGATTCCAAGGCCATGGATACACAGCAGTGAGGAAACAATTTGGCTACAGAGCAATCAGCACTGGGCTACATGAACAGGTGAAGTGTTGAAAATAAAGCAAATTACAGGCAGACATTGCCTTTTGTGCATTTTTATCCCTGCAGAGCACAACTCTGCTGCTGGGGGAGGGCAGGATCAAATCCTGCTTTTTTGTAGGTGAGGGAATGGAAGAAGACTTGGAAGATTGAGGGTTGATTTTAGCAGCTCTTTCCCACCACTTCCATTTATTGTGACTGTGCCCAGAAGGCAAAAAAAAAAAATTAAAATTATTATGACAGGAACAGCTGGGGAAGTCTGAACATGAAATTCCTGACAGCATGGAAGTACCCAGCCTGCCATCATGTTTCCTTGGGTATTTTTATTTTTGAAGGCATCTTGCTATTTCTCCCTCACCTACAATAAGTAATTCTGATTTACAGAGCAAAAATGTTCAGCTCTCTGCATTCCTAAAGCTTCAAATGGGGCTCTAAAAAATCCACATCACAGGAATAATCAACTTCTCATCTGAGGAACACACAGGACACGGAGCACGTTCCCATCCAGAGGTTGTGGCACACTCACCATCCAGGTTAATCAGTGGCTCTGCATTTTTTGCTGTGTTCTCAGTGTTTTTAGCACCATCAGGGGTGGAATCCTTGTATTTATCAGCTGTAAAATGAAGAGGCAAACACAAAAATCATCAGCAAAAAGAACTCGAAGTTTAGCTGTGCTGTTACAGCTGGATTTTTGGGGCTTGGTGACTGCCCAAGAGCCTTGTGGGTTTATAAATGGAGATTTTGGAGCTCCCCATTAATGACCCCAAAGCTGCCACTCCAATGAGCTGCCCTAAGAGCTGCCATCTGCAGAGAGATTCCAGGGGCAGCCTCAGAGCCTGCCCCACACTTTTATGTAGGGCAGGATGCTCCTCAGCACAGCCTCACCCCAGAAGGCTGAACAAGCTGCATCTCCCACATCTGCCACTTCCAAAACCCAGCAGTTCCACTGCCAGGGCCCTCTGCCCCCAGCAGGAGCACAGGGAGCAACAATTACGGGATGATGCTGGTCCTAAGGAGCAAATCAAACTCTTCCAGCTCAGGGTTTGTCTCACAACACCCAGCTGAGCGCACACAGGGCTTTTCCAAGCCTTTGGAGGACGGGATCTCCTGACTCCTCCTTTTCCACACAATCCCAAGGAACAGGCAGCTCATTTTGCCCATCACGAGGGACTGAGCACAGGATTTATCTCCCCTCCCTGTCCTGGACAGGGCTCAGCCCTGCAGGAATTAAAGGTCATGGAAAAACAACGCTTTGGCTGTTGTTATTTTGCCACCAGTAATTCCATTTGTATTCCCACTCCCTCCACAAGGAGATGGAACTGCTGTGACTGGGGAGATTCAACTCCACTTTTCCATAACCTTGTCCTAGTTCCCAAGGGTTCCACATCTACTCCTCGTGAAAAAAAAAACAAAAGGGGGTCTAAGAATAACTTCTCTGAAGAAATGCAGTGCTAAATATAATGCATTTAATGCACTTCAGGGTAAGTTCTCATAAAGGCAATCCCCCAGGGAGAAAGGGATGAATATCTACAATGGCATTGGCTACACCCAAAGTAATTTTCTGGGGTAAATTTGGGGGTTCCCGAGGTGACTTTGGGGTCCCAGATTTTCCACCTCCCGGGGCCGTTTTTTGGGGTAAATGTGGGTAAATAAAATAACAAATGCAATTATGCTGCTCCAGTCCCAGGGGAGCTGAAGAGCAACAGCAACAAGCACAGGAAATTGTGGTTTATTTGTTAAAAAAAGTGAAAGATGCTTTTGGCATTGTCTGATTTTGATGGAAACTTTAAAAATAGTGTGAATTTCCGTAGGGGAAGGTGTCCCTGCCCAGGGCATTTAGTGGTGTGTGCAAGGGCACTGTGACATCACAGCACGTTTGGTGACACACTGTGGGGTGACAGCTCACGTCCCCACCCTGCAGAGCTCCAGGTGCCAACGTGGGATGGCCTGAGCAGGGATTCCAAGGATGCCCGGCCTGGAGCAGCTCCTGTTCGTGGCCCTCGGGCTCAGCTGTTTCTATCCCAGCAGTACCACCCACTCCTGCCCACCCTCCTGGGCCACCCTGGTGTGGGATGTGCCTCCCCTGGAGCTGCAGGAGAAGGGTGCTGCCCACAAGGGCATCACCACGCCAGAGCTGCTTTATTGGAGCATCCCAGCCCTGTGCCTGCTGCTCCTGGGGGTTTCCCTTGGGTGTTCCCTCTGCAGGAAAGCCAGGAACTGCTGGAGAAAGGTGAGGGAGGGGCATGGGGACAAGGAAGGTCCTTCCCAGACTTTGCCCAGCCCCAGCAGGCAGAGGTGGGTCTGGGCCACGAGGAGAAAACCAGGGCAGGCTGAGCATTCCTGGGAATTGGAATGAGATGGGGTTTAAGGGACCTTCCAATCCAAACCATTCCATGATTCCCACACAAGCTGCTCCCTGGGGCAGCTCAGCCAGGCCTGAGTTTCTCCAGGAGAGGCCTGAGGTCCCTCTGTCGCTGTCACCACGCTGTCACCCTGTGCTTTCCAGAGATCTGGCAGGAAGGATGGATGCTCCTGCAAGACCTCCAAGCTGCTCTCCCAGCTGAAGGAAAATCCTGACTTGCTGAAGCGCTACCTGAGGCACCTGCACAAGTGCAGGACATCCTGTGTGGAAGTGTTCCAGGTCAGGCTGGATGGGGCTTGGAGCAACCTGGCCTGCTTGGAAATGCCCCTTCCAGAGGGGTTGGACTGGAAGGTCTTGACAGGCTCCTTTCAATCCCAATCTCTCTGTGATTCTCCAGAGGAAAGAGCAAGAAAATCTGGGAAGGCTTCGAGGAGGAGACAACACATTTGGCTCCTTGCCCACAAATTCCCAGCTCTAGCCAGGCTCCCAGGAGGGCTGGACACTGCAGTGGATGGAGCTGTCCCAAAGCACAGGGACAGCACATCTTTGACAATAAAGGTTTGAGGTGAAACTGTCTCCAAGGGAAATGGAACATGGAATGGATGCTCCGAGGAATGGAGGGAGTGACCCCGCACTGGGAATGCTGCAAAGAGAAAACTGCCTTTCCAAACCAAAGGCAAGGGATTCCTGGCTGGGAATGGAACTCCCAGAGAAGCTGGGGCTGCCCCTGGATCCCTGGCAGTGTCCAAGACCAGGCTGGACAGGGCTTGGAGCAGCCTGGGCTAGTGGAAGGTGCCCCTGCCCATGGACTGGAGGATCTTTAAGGTCCCTTCCAACCCAAACCATCCTGGGATTCTGTGAAATTAATCAGAAACCCCCATGCCCCTCCCATTTTGAGGTATTAAATGAACTCCCTCATACCATTATCCCCGTACTCCAGCCTCACAGCCAAGCCAAGGAGCCAATCCACCGTTTCTTGTCGTTCCTGTATTTTGAAGGGACAGTTCACATCTTTCATGTACTGGGGAGCAAAGAGAAAACAAAACAAATGGATTTCAGTGACCTGGATGAATCAGTTGGAGGCACAGAACTGCTGTGTGAGCAGTCACTTTCCCACAGGCCTCACAGAAAATCTTAATTCACAAGAGGTGTCGCTGTGAAATTCCTGCTGTGGTGTCTGATCCGTGTTGGAGTGTCCCAATCCAAATCAGATCTGACATCTGGCAATGGAATTTCCTTTTTAGTGAATGTTATTTATTGTCAGACTGCACCCAGGCAAGCCAAAACCCCCCCGCTTTGCTCTCTGCTCGTGTCACAGAGCAAATGGAACAAGGGAAGGGGAAACAAATTGGAGCAAATCTTCCCACCTGGAATGAAGCTGCCTAAGGCTTCCACAAACCAGAGGATTCCCTGGAGCAGCAGAAGTAATAATTTTCACTTTCTTAGGGATTTTGTGAAACAAGAGAGGGGCCAAAAAGTGGCTGAGGTTCTGTCTGTGCTCTTCTGAACCCAAAGCACGAGATCCAGCCCTGGCTGCTGCCAAGGCTCCCAAAAACTGGGATGTGGTGACATTCTGTCAGGGATGGGGTGACATTCTGGGAGCCACACAGCTGGGAAAAGGATGCCAGGGGCAGGAAAGCAGGGATTCCCTGGCAGTTATGGAGAGGAGAGTCCAGCCAAGCCAGGAAAGGCACCACTGACACCACAACAGCACCAGCTGCCAGGAATTCCAGCTATTTCCATTTACCTGCGGGATACTGGAATGATTCAGGTTCCCCCTGCAAAGCCTGAGCACTGCAGCTCCTGGGCAGTGAGCACAGCAAGTGATGCCAGGGGGAAAAAAGTGGGATGAAGGGGCAGTGGGGATTACAGAGAAAGGAAATGGGAACCAAGAGGAAAAGCTCAAGAGCCTGGTGGTGATTCCAAATGCTCAGGAGCACAGAGGAGATCACCCAGAGTCCATCTGGAGCCAGGAAATCCATCTGGAATGACAGGAGGTGCAGGGATGAGCTGCAGGAATTTTCCCCCACATGCTGGCAAGGCCTGCAGGAGACTCATCCACCTCCTTTTGGGACAGGGGAAGCATTAATGCAGAAAAAATCTGTTTATTTGCAGTCAGTCTTCTTTCTGCTTCAAGAGCTGAATCAAATCAGGCAAAAAAAACCCCAACCAGATTAGGATGGATACTCCACCTACTGAACAAACAAAGCTGAGGGAAAACTATGCACAAAACCCTCCCATTGTAATAAAACTCCCCCAGTTTGGCTTCAATAATTCATTTCAATTCCTAGAAACAGAAGAGTTCACCAACAGGACAAATATCCCGAGTTATTTCCGTTCCACAGCTGCAGCAGCTGGTGAAGATCATTTACACCACCACTTGTTTGGAGCAAGGAAATACCTTCTCAAAGGATTTGGGCCAGTCATCGCTGTGGATGTTCCTCAAATTCCCTCGGTCCTCGATCTTGTAGTGTCTGATTTTCTGGTCCTCGAGCCAGACAATGAAATTCCTGAACTCTGTTTCATCTGTGGGGAGGAGGAAACAAGGCAGGAATTAACCAAGATCTTAAGTTTTGATCCAATTCATACAAACCTTGATGCCTGTGAGCACTTTTACCATTAAAACCCTACATATATATATATATAAAAACCCATTAAAATTGTGGATTCTCCGACCCAAAATCAACCCTGAGTGGTTTTCATTTTTCAAACTGACCACATTAAAAGGTATCAGCCAACAGATTGTTTTTACTGGGAATATAATTATAACTTACCAAGCAAAGAAAGAAAGGCGAAAAAATTACAGAGAAACTGGGTTTCTAACTCTGTTTTCAGGAAAAGCACAACACATGTAACATCAGCCCCCAACTCCTCCCACAAAACACGACATAAATATTGCGGCTGCACAGTTTTTCCCTTCACTGTTGACTCCTCTTGCTTGCTGAGCCCAAATCCCGTTATTTGGGAGCTGGAATGCCACAGTTCCCAGGCATTCCAGGGATGTTCAGAGCGGGGGACACAACCCCGCTGCGAACAGAACCCGGACGGAGCCGCTCACCGCTCTGGGGTGCCACTGCTCCCTCGAAGCCCAGCCGGGAGATTTTGGCTCTGCATGGGATCTACTCATGGAATCATGGAATGGTTTGGGTGGGAAGGGCCATAAAGCCCATCCCATCCCACCCCTGCCATGGGCAGGGACACCTTCCACCATCCCAGGTTGCTCCAAGCCCCAATGTCCAGCCTCCCCCGGCCCCCTCGCAGCCCCTCACCCCTGCAGTTGAAGCCGGCGGGGTTGTGGTAGTCGAGCGCCGAGAGCTTGCGGCGGAACATGGTCCCGGTGCCGGAGCCAGCCCCGATCCCGGTGCCGATCCCGGTGCCGATCCCGGTGCCGATCCCGGTGCCGATCCCGATCCCGGCACCGCCTCCCCCGCTCAGGCCGCGCCGACGGCACGCACGGACCGGAAGGACGGAAACGCCCGCCCCCGCCTCGCGTTCAGCTCGCCCATTGGTCAGAGCGCTGAGCGGCGGCGGCTTCAACCAATCAGAGAGCGGAATGGGCTGCCGGGAGGGGAAGTGGCGGCCTTGGCCGCGGAGGGGGCGTGGCCTGGCGGGGGGGCGGGGCCTGGCGGGAGGGGGCGGGCCTTGGGCGCGGTGCCGCCCAGCGGGGAACTGGGGCGTGCGCTGCGCTGTACTGGGAGCTGTACTGGGAGCTGTACTGGGAGCTGTACTGGGAGTACTGGGAGCTGTCCTGGGGGATACCGCGAGAGCTGGGAGCTGTACTGGGAGCACTGGGAGCGCGGAGTTCTTACTGGGAAGCGCTGGGAGCACTGTGATGTGCTGGGGAGCAGTGGGGGTTACTGGGAGCACTGTGCTGAACTGGGGAGCACTGGGGACCAGTGAGCTGAACTGGGGAGCACTGGGGGTTACTGGGAGCACTGTGCTGAACTGGGGAGCCCTGGGGAGCAGTGATCTGTACTGGGGAGCAGCGATCTGTACTGGGGAGCCGTGGTCTGTACTGGGGAGCACTGGGGAGCAGTGAGCTGCACTGGGGAGCAGTGATCTGTACTGGGGAGCACTGGGGAGCAGTGAGCTGAACTGGGGAGCAGTGATCTGTACTGGGGAGCACTGGGGAGCAGTGAGCTGCACTGGGGAGCAACGATCTGTACTGGGGAGCCCTGGGGAGCAGTGATCTGTACTGGGGAGCAATGATCTGTACTGGGGAGCCCTGGGGAGCAGTGATCTGTACTGGGGAGCAATGATCTGTACTGGGGAGCACTGGGGAGCAGTGATCTGAACTGGGGAGCAGTGATCTGTACTGGGGAGCACTGGGGAGCAGTGAGCTGCACTGGGGAGCAGCGATCTGTACTGGGGAGCCGCCAGGTGAAGGCTGCCAGTTGAAGGTTTTTCTCCCGGCTGGTTTTCCCTGGAAAAGGCGATGAGCCCCGGCTGGGAGCGAGCCCGCCCCCGTGCCCCCGCCCGGCGTGGCTGGGGTGGCACTGTGCAGGCAGCCGGGTGCTGACAACGTGACGAGCCAATGCTATATTCATCCCGACATTTCCCTCCGTGCCAGCCCTTCCCAGCGCTCCAGCTGGCACTGACTGCAGGATGGCATCGGGATGAGCCAACCCCTTCCATGACCCAGGGGGGCTTTCTGCCTCCCTTTCCCTTTAGGGCCATTCCTCTCCCATCCACTGGATCTCCTCCAGCTTCTTCCTGGAGTGGTTTGAACAGGGCAGGGACTCCCTGTCACCTCAGCTTCCTTCAGTTTTAATGGAATCGCAGAATTCCAGGATGGTTTGGCTTGGAAGGGACCTTAAAGCCCATCCTGCCATGGGCAGGGACACCTCCCACTATCCTAGGTTGCTCCAAGCCCTGTCCAACCTGGCCTTGGACACTTCCAAGGATCCAGGGGCAGCCACAGCTTCTCTGGGCACCCTGTGCCACCACCCTCCCAGCCAGGAATCCCATCTATCCAACCCAAACTTCCGCTCTTTCAGTTTGAACCCGTTATTCCTCCTCCTGTCACTGCAGTTCCTGAGGACGTGTCCCTCTCGCACCTCACAGCTGGAGCCGGCAGTGACAGGCAGAGGGGCAGGACGGGCACAACAACTCCAGCATGGACAGAAGGAGCTTGGGACCATCCCCACAGTGCCCTCAGCCACACGAGTGTCACACACTGTCCACACCACTGAGAGTGACGAGGATGGACACAGTGAAACCTCTGCTCTCCACCCCTCCTGCCTTCATCACCCTCAGAACAGCCCTTCCCAACCCATCCCTGGATTTCACCCCGGATTTGAGAATCCCCTCATTCCCTGGTGGCTCCAGCCCTTCCTGCAGCAACACACGGAACAAATCCCTGCCCAGGAGATGGGTTGGGCTCCTCCTCTCCCCGCTTCGGATCTGCTGGGCTTCCAGCTAATGAACGCAATTAGCGCAGATGGGTTTATTCTCATTAGGGAGCCGGGCAGGGCTGGGAGCAGCGCAGGGAGCAGCATCTCGCCCACGCTCTCCACGGAAGCTCCACACCTCCTCCTGCTCGGCAGATGCTGCTGGCTCCGAGGTGCTGCTGCTCCGGAGCTGAAGCCTGGGGAGGTGAGGATGGAAGGGAGCAAGCGTTGGAGCTGGAAGGGAGCCAGGGAGGTTTGGAACAGCTGAGCTGCCTGGCAGGCGAGGAGAGACTTGGCTCGTTCCTTCCCTGTGACACCATTTTGCTTTTAAGTTGCTCTGATGGACACGGAAAAGGATGGAGGGGCTGGGAGTTGGTCTTGCTGCTTGTCAAGATGCTTGGAAAACTGGAATATCAGCACAGATCCATGCTGGGATCAGTGCTGGTGGTTTTATTTCAGAACCCATGGTGCCACCTTGTTCCCAGCCCCAGGAATGAGCTGGGGCCAAGCGGCCTCAAAGTGTGTCCAGTAGCTTTGCTGGAAAAATATTCCCCCCTGAGGGTCCCATGGAACTGGAGGGAAAATTCAGGATGTGGAGAATTTGGTTGGAGCAGAGGGTGTTTGATTCTGTGATCAGGAGGTGTTTTGGCAGTAGAATGAGGAAGAATCACGGAATCACAGAACCCTGGAGTGGTTTGGGTTGGAAGGGACCTTAAAGCTCATCCAGTCCACCCCTGCCATGGGCAGGGACACCTCCCACTACCCCAGGCTGCTCCAAGCCCCAATGTCCAGCCTGGCCTTGGACACTTCCAGGGATCCAGGGGCAGCCACAGCTGCTCTGGGCACCCTGTGCCAGGGCCTGCCCACCCTCCTCATAAAAATTTTTCCTCACATCTAGTCTGAGTCAACCCTCTTTTAGTTTAAAACTCTTTTTGCTGTCACTCCAGGCCCTATAAAAATCTGTCCTTCTTTGTAAGGTTCCTGTAGGCCCTGGAAGGGGCTCTGAGATCTCCCTGGATCCCTCTTTTCTCCAGCTCTCCCAGCCTGGCTCCAGAGCAGAGGGGCTCCAGCCCTTGGAGCAGCTCCACGGCCTCCTCTGGTCTTGCTCCTGTGCTGAGTGCCAGGGCTGGGAGAAGAAGGAGAGAGGAGAAGGGATGGACAATGAAGTTGGGAATTTTAGGTGTCTCAATTTCTGAGCAAGGAGCAATGCCCCACCCTGAACGAGCCTGTTCTCCCCTGACCTGCCTCATCCTGAGGGAACAAAAAGCTGCTGGAACCCCAAGAGGCTTCACCCTCCTTCCCTGACAGGCACCAAAACTCCTGCTAAACCCTTCCTGAGTGGGAAACCCCCTTGGGAACTGCATCCAACCACAACCAAGCCAGGATCCCACCTCCCCAGAGGTCGACACACAAAGAACAGCATCTCCAAAGGGTTGAAATAAATCCAAAAGTTTATTTCCAACGAGTACACAGACCATGTGGGATGGGGATGCGCTACACCACGACTGGCTTTCGCCTGCAACCACCCCCTCCCCAAAATCCTGCTGCTGGCAGGGTGGCAAAGCATGGACAGACTTGCCACCAGCAATCTCTGCAGACAATAAAAGTCGTTTTTCCAGTACTCCAGATATTTTTTCTTGAAAAGCCTGGGGGTAGTGGAATGTTGTGTGAGACCAGGCTGGAAATCCAGCACGGGGATGGAGGGGTGGTTGGGATTTTTGTTGTGAGGAGGGGAAACAACCTTGGCAGGCGATCTCTGCTTGGCTGGCAAAGGCAGATCTGTGTGAATAGAAATACTGGGGTGAAATACCTGGCAGCACACCAAGGGCAACACCACGGCCAACAGAAAATCAGGCCCAGCAACATAAAACACCTTCGATGAGTAGTTTGGGTTACTTCAAAATCTCCCCCTCCCCGCTCCCCTGTATTCATGCAGGTTTATTTCGTCGTCTAAGTTATCAAGAACTCGAGTTGTAAAAGAGGCAAGTCGTTTAAAAAAATTGTTACAAACCACTTTTATGGCAGCGTTTGAGAAGGGGGGGGTGGGAGCCCCGGCTCAGAGCGGCTGCGCTGCACTCTCTGTGACAATAAATCAGATTCAAAAGAAAAGGCAAAACCCAGGATGGGGTTTTTACATCTCTGCCTGGTAACACCAAGAGTGAAACCAGCTGCAGAGCAAACCACTTCATCCACCCTTCATCCTAAAGCTATGGGAGCTGTAGTAAAAAGATCAAAAATTGGGGGAATTGAGGGGTGGCTGGGACCATCTCGTGGCTTATAAACATTCCCAGATGCCAAAAGTTTGGAGTCCAGTGTGAGAAGAGCTGGCCTTCTCCGTAGAAGAACTAGAAAAAGAGTATGAAAAGGTAGAAAAACCGAAAAGCACTTTTTTACGGGCTAGAAAGAGTCACCAAAAGGTACCTAAAGACTTTTGCCCTCCCGGATCCACAGGGATTTTTAAGCTCACACCTGATTCAGAACTGGTTCAGCGGGGTCACCGCAGACCCCCAAACCCCTTTGTGACACCCAGCTCATTTTGTACCTAAATCCCCACATTATGATTCCCAAAGGGATGATTCCCAAAGTTTCCCAGGAGGACAGATGAGTGGGGAAAGCCAGGAGTTGCTAGACCAGCCACATCCACATAAGTATGGACCCAAGGAGGAGCCCAAAAAGGTGGCGTGCGTCCCCCGAGAGCTGGGAGCGGATGAAGAAGGCCTGGGAATAACTCCCCAGCCTGGCCCGGAGCCCAGGCCATGTGTAAACAGGGAATCAGGCACCTCTGTGAAGGGGCGGCCCCACGGCTCCCAGGGCTGCTCCCCTGGCCCTTCCCAAGGCGGTGAGGGGGCAGCGGGAATGGGAGAGGCGGTGGGTGAAGGAAGGGGCAGAAGTGTCCCACCACGAAGCAGCATCCTGCCATGGAGCAGCATCCCATTGTGGGGCAGCATCCCATTGTGGGGCAGCATCCCACCATGGAGCTGTATCCCACCATGGAGCAGCATCCTGCCATGGAACAGCATCCCATTTTGAGGCA
This sequence comes from Corvus cornix cornix, assembly GCF_000738735.6. Taxonomy (NCBI): domain Eukaryota; kingdom Metazoa; phylum Chordata; class Aves; order Passeriformes; family Corvidae; genus Corvus; species Corvus cornix. Next base: position 2,270,756 of record NC_046335.1, on the reverse strand, counting down.
GCATCCCACCATGGAGCTGTATCCCATTGTGGGGCAGCATCCCACCATGGAGTAGCATTCCATGGTGGAGCAGCATCCCACCATGGAGCTGTATCCCGTGGAGGAGCATCCCATTGTGGAGCAGCATTCCATGGTGGAGCAGCATCCCATGGAGGAGCAGCATCCCACAATGGAGCTGAATCCTACAGTGGGGCTGTATCCCACCATGGAGCAGCATCCCATGGTGGGACAGCATTCCATGGTGGAGCAGCATCCCCTCGTGGGGCAGTATCCCACTGCAGGGCAGTGTCCCACCATGGAGCAGCATCCCAGTATGGAGCACTATCCCAATATGGGGCAGCATCCCACCAAAGGGCAGCATTCCATGGTGGAGCAGCATCCCATGGTGGGACAGCATCCCATGGTGGAGCAGCATCCCACCACGGAGCAGAATCCCACCACAAAGCAGCATCCCAGCACTGAACAACATCCCAGCAACATTCCAGACCAGCCCAAGGGAAGGAAGTGCTGCCAGGAACCAGGAAAAGAGCAGGACCAAGCAAGGAGGGCAGAGGCACAGAGGTGTAGGAGAAAGGAAAGACCCGGAAAGAAGTGGTCGGCTTTGATTTTCGGATTTCTGGCTCGCCCTGCAGCCGGGCTGGCACCTGCCCTGTGGCAGGAGGTATTTCAGGCACGTCTAAGGCATCTCAGGAGCTCTCTTTGCTTTCAGAATCGCCTCTGTTCCCTCCCTACGGCTTCTTCCACCAGCACGTGGTGCCAAACGCGAGAAAAGAAAAGTCTGGAGCGGATGAACGGAATCAAACTCTCATGCACTACCACTGAATGTCATCACAGGGGTATGGAGCACCAAGCACGACACAGGAACCACTTTTACTTGCAGAACCAAAGCTAACCATAGAGAGAATGGTAAAAAGTGGGGTTTGCTGAGTTGCCAGCACGTGGGGGACAGGCAGGAGCTGCCGGTGTCCCCTCGGCCCCCCCTGCTACGCTACAGCCAGAAATGAAAAAGCACAAGACCAAACACTGAGTTAACAGCACGGCCACCTCACCTGTCGCTATATATCTGACAACTTAAACCAAAAATATTAGCCTGGAAAGGAACCAACAACGTCATTCCAAGAAGGTTATACACATCCTTAGCAGTTAACTTTGCTCAGCACAACTCTGGTGCTTCAAATACGGAACAATCAAACAATTTTGTGAGCAGAAAAGTGACACGGATTTATTCTTTACATGGGTTTGGGGTTTGGGGTTTTTTTTTTTGTTGTTTTGTTTTGTTTTGTTTTGTTTTTCTCTTTCTAGGCAACTCTACAGACTTCAGATCTTTTGCCTCGCAATGCAGATCATCTGATTCCCCCAAAGGTGGCCAGGTTCTTTAAACATGCACATCTCTGTAGCTTCCAGGCCGTGTTTTTTACTTATTTTTGTTTAAATTCTGCGGACCAGCAGGTCGTCCCCATTCCTAAAAACTCTACATCAGTGTTCAGGGTGGCCTGAGTGCCCGTCAGGCTCCTCCAGGGTTTACAGGATCACGCAGAAGAACTTCTTCTCTCTAAAGGGGTTTTCTGAGGCCGGGACGGGGGTCAATAGAGGGTCCTCCTTGGCGTGGGCTTCGCAGTACGCCATCAGGTCTGCTGCTGCTTTGGACACCTGGAAAAGGAGGAGCCCTGTGTTAGGGACAGAACATGGCACCTGGAGAGGTGCCACCAGCAGGGAAGAGCTGGCAGCATCCCTGGGCAGGGAACCACAGATCTGAGGCAAGAACCCGACCGATGCCGTGGCAGCACATCCCTGCTGGGGCTGGTTCTTCACCTCTGGGCTCTGAGCTGCTCTGTCAGCCCATATTCCCATTCCCAGCCTTCCCAGCCTTCTCCCCATCCCCGTCCTTCACCTGACAAGGACCGACTCGAGCATCCCTGCTGGCTCTCCCACGCATCCCTTGGCAGGAACATCCACAGCAGCATTTCCTGCCCTCAGCCACCAACCTTGCTCTTTATTCCGGACATGGCAGCAGCTCCCAAACCACCAGAGCTCATCCCAGCCCTGGAGCACTTCTCCCCCTGGATTTAAGCTCTTAGCAAGGAGCTCAGATGCCTTGGGGACAGTCACTCCTTCCCACCACCCAGCGGGGCTCCAGGTGCCTCTCACCTCTCACTTCCAGCTGCCTCTCACCCCTGGCAGTGTCCAAGGCCAGGCTGGACGGGGCTTGGAGCAGCCTGGGATAGTGGAAGGTGTCCCTGCCCATGGCAGGGGGTTGGAAAAAGGTGGCCTTTAAGGTCTCTTCCAACCCAAACCATTCCTGGATTCTATGATCGAATGGGTGAGCATCTCCCTCTGTTCAGCCAGGGCCATCAGGATCACTTGGAAGAGCATCCTCCACAAACACCACCTGGGTCCACATCCCAGCTCCTGCCACGAGCTTTGGGCAGCAGCCAGGACCTCCCAGCATTCCCACAGGCAGCTCCCAAGAATCCCTACCTTTATCCTGTCGATGTTGGCTTCCATCTTCAGCTGCTCCACCAGCTTGCGGGCTTGTGCTATGCTAGCAGTGTTGTTGCTAGCCATGGGCAGGCCAGGAGTGCTCCCGGGACGGGCTGCGGGCAGGAACACACCGGGATCAGCTGCTGGGCTGCTCCCAGCCCTGCACGCCCCCAAAGGATGGGTTGGGGTTGCACGTGTGAAGTGTTAGAGCCGCTGGAATGACGGGGTGAGGGACACAGTGCCAGTGGTGCCATCGCCCCCAGAGCAGGGATGCCCCTTAGGTGACAGTGGCACTGTCCAGAGCCCAGCCTGCAGCAGCAGGACTCCAGCTGAGCTGTGCTTTGGTGTTTGCTGTTCCATGAAAACCTGTGGCAGCAACAGAAATCAGGGAACAGGCTCCCCCAGCAGCCCGAGCTGCCATGCCAGGCTCATTCCCTGCCCATCATCCAGCCCGTGCCGGTGCCCAGTGTGTGTCCCTGTGCCTCGCTTTGTCCCTGCTGCCAGTTTGCACATTGAGATGCTAAACAGGATGCTGGAGTTTCCTGTTTCTCGAGATTTCTACCCCAGGCAGGCGGGGGATGCTCATTAAGGCCACGCCGGGCTGGATCCCGGATGTTTTTCCGGCACCTTCTCCCAGCAGTGAGCTCTGGCAGAGGCAGCAGAGTCCCAGCATCCAGCTCCTCCAGCAGCAAGGCTTTTCCAGCAGTGCTCCTGCCTGGCTGGGGCTGCCTGCCAGCTCCAAAAAGGGGGTTTTTCGGGATGTCCTGCAATAGCGGGATACAGCGAGACCCCTGGGCGATGGGACAAGCCCTAAAATAAGGGAATTGTGGTGTTTTAAGGAAAAGCTGAGGGCTCAAGTTCATCTTTTGGGATTTAGAGGGTTTGGAGAGAGAGGGGTTTATCGAAGAAATCACCGTGGCACTGGTGCCTGTGCTGGGAGAACAATCACGCCAGGGCCAGCCGCGGTTTGAGGACGAGGAGGGGAGCACAAGGAGGGGTTAATTTTTACCAGAAGCCGATCTCTCCGGTGATTTGTGCCTCTAAGGGAAGCTCTGCTCCTCTTGGCCCTTCACTGCCTACAAATAAAGAGAACAGAAAATGGGGCTCGGCTCCATGGGATCATCACTCACAGCACCAGGGACCCCAGAAGTCCCTCGCAGACGCCGGGTGCTGCACCCCGGGTTCCTTCCGTGTGTCCCTCACCCTGTGCCGTGCAAGCCCAGCCCCCCAGTGACATTTTTTGTTTGCATTCAGCGAGGTTTTCAGCACAGGAAGAGGTTTCAGTCAGCGGGCAAGTAGCCCAGGGCTGCTGGCAGCCCCGGCAGCTGAGGGGGCTGGAGGATGCACAGGGACAGGGCAGGGATTTAACTCTGTCTGGGGCACAGAGCTCGTGCTGGGGTGGAAGGAGCATCCCCTGGGGAATGCTGCCAAAATCCTCCAGCCCAGCTCCCAGTGCCAGCCCGAGCTCCTGGCTGGATGTGCTCCCCCCAGGCCCAGCTCCGTGCCATTGCTGGAGGTTCAGCTCAGCCCCTGCGCTGTTTCTGGGTGGGTTTATCTCATCTCTCCCATATTTTATTTTTTTGGGGGGGGCTGGAGAAGGGTTTGAGCAGCAGAGTGCATCCCTCCTGCTTTTCCTTTTCCCTGCAAAGCCATGGAGTGTGCCATGGCTCTGGCACAGCAGCTGGGAAAGCTGGGGCAGGTTCAACCAAGATGCTGCTGCTGCTGCACGGTTTGGGTGCCACAGAGACTTTCCTAAGGCAGCAAATGCCGTCCTGGTGGAATTCTCATCCCTGGAAGTGTTCCAAAAGATGTGTGGATGTGGCATCTGGGGATGTGGGTAATGGTGGGCTTGGCAGCGCTGGGGGAATGGCTGGACTTGATCTTCCAGGGCTTTTCCAACCTAAACGATTCCGTGTTGCGCCCTTCCATACAAAGGACCTTCTCCAGTGGCAGGGAATCGCTTCAGGGACTTCAGTCACTCCATGTTTAGGATCTGTGGGAGCAGGGAGGACTGCTGAGATCATCTGCATGGCTCTTACAGCCCTGCTCCTTTAAATAATTCTCTATATCCAACCCTGCTGCCACCCTCCTATGAGGAAACCCTCCCTTGCTCTTAAGGCATCCAGCCCTAGGGGCACTAAAATGGGGAAAACAGCCCCAAAAATAAGGTGAGGGAAGGGTGGGAGGGGTCACCTATGAGCACAGGCCTGCTAGGACAATGCTGGGGACTCTGGGGCAACTCAGCCACCTCAGAGGAGCCTCCCAGGAGCCACCACACCCTCGGCCGCACCTCTCTGCAGGTGCTTCAAGCAGAAACGAGAACCAGTTTGGGGCCAGGGATGGTTTTAGAGCATTTCCACCCCTGGGGAAACCTGGGGCGTTTCCTCCACCGTGGATAACAAAAAAGCAGCAGGTGACACTTCAAAGTGAGCTCGTGAAGGTCCCGCCCCGGAAAACAGCCCTGCAGCAGCAGCAGGGCAGCCACAAAGGCAGCTTTTAAATCCCAAAGTCAGGAGACCCCACTGTGCCCCCGGGAAGGTGTGGGACCGCCAGGAGTAAACACAGACTCCCATGGGGTTTTTTGTTTGGATTGGATTTATCACAGAGGGATGGAATGGGTTAGGTTGGAAGGGACCTTAAATCCCATCTCATTCCACCCATGCCATGAGCAGGGCCACCTTCCACTGTCCCAGGCTGCTCCAAGTCCTGTCCAGCCTGGCCTTGGACACTGCCAGGGATCCAGGGGCAGCCACAGCTGCTCTGGGCACCCTGTGCCAGGGCGTCCCCACCCTCACAGGGAACAATTCCTTCCCAATCTCCCATCCATCCCTGCCCTGTGGCAGTGGGAAGTCATTCCCTGTGTCCTGTCACTCCAGGCCCTCATCCAAAGTCCCTCTCCAGCTTTTTTGCATCCCTTTAAACGAATTCCCCCCTTTCCACACACGTAAATAACCCACGGCCCCTCTGCACAGCAGACACATATCCAAACAAGCTGGCAAGATCCCGAGCTGCAATTACAGTGCAGAGCCCAAACGAGACAATATCCGTGTCCTGGCCGTGTTAAACATCATTAGCATGAACATAATGAGTAAGGACTCATTAACCTGTGGGCTCCAAGGCAGGAATCCCATTATCCAGACACGGCACGTGCCATTAAGTGAGGGAAATAAGGCGCTGTCTGAATTCCCTTGGGAATGCCATAAAACTCCTTCCCGCGTGTGAGAGCAGCCCTGCGGTAACGGGAAGACCAGGAAATATGGGGAAGCACGTTGGTTTCAGCTTCATGCTTGGGATTTTGCTGGCTGGGGCCAGGAGGTGAGCTCTGATGGAGGGGACCTGCTGATTAATTGGGATAATGCTGGCACAGCTCCCTCAGTGACCTGTATCCAAGTGCTGCCATCACTCCAGCATCCTGGGAATGCCCAGATTCCCCAAATGGGGTCCGGCAGGCTCTCTGCATCCATCACATCTCCAACCCTGGCTCTGCAACTTCCCATCCCTGTGCCTGCCCAGGAAGGGATGTCACTGCCAGGAAATACAATGCCTGGAAAATCAACTTCCCTCTAAATGCCACGCTCAAATATTTTGGCATTTTTCCTCGGATCTGAGGATACTTTCTGGGGTGGTGTTTGGTTGACTGCAATGAGTAAAGAGGAACCGGGGGTTGAAGGAGAGGAGGATGCTCCAGCAGCTCAGCTGGGCTTAAATCTCTTCCCTGGGAGGGTGGTGAGGCCCTGGCACAGGTTTCCCAGAAAAGCTGAGCCTGGAAGTGTCCAAGGCCAGGCTGGGCGGGGCTTGGAGCAACCTGGGATAGTGGAAGGTGTCCCTGCCCATGGCAGGGTGTTGGAATGAGATGGGTTTTAAGGTCCCTTCCAACCCAAACCATTCCATGATTCCATGAAAAATGCTGGCAATAAATGTCTGGGCACGGCAGTTTTGCTGCTGATTTTTCCCAGATGGTCCCTAAGCTCCAAAAAAACCAGCTCATTTGTTGCTGTCTGCTGAATGAAGAGCCTTTGATACATTTGGATGACATTTTCCTCTGTCACCCAGCCCAAACAGGCACCAAAAATCGGGATATAGGTGGGCAAACAGCGAGGCACATCCCAGATCCCTGATGCAGCTGTGTCCGCTCATTCCAGCTTTGCCAAAATCTTCATCTTTCACCCGTGATGTGGAGCAACAAATGTGGATGTGGAGCAGCTTGATGGGATGAGATCGGGGTTTAAAGTGCTCTGAGCTAAAAGCCACCATTACTCTGGGCCAAGGGACAAGCAGCCCTCCTCCACCTGGATTCCTGGATGCATTCCCACACCAAATGGCACATCCAACCCAAAAAAAGCCACCGCAAAAGGAGCATTTCTTGATGCTGAGCCCTCCTGCTAAGCTGCCATCCCATTCTCCCCTCCCAGCCTGGGCTCCTGTGGGGCTCTGGCACCCCAGAGCTGCCAGCTCTGCTTGCAGGAGTAATTAAGCTTCGTTTGCCAGCTCCTCGTCAGCACCAGCTGCTGCCTGCTTTGCACAGAGCTGAGCTGAGAGGCTCTGGAGCAGAGAGGATCCTGGAATCTGGGTGCCTTGTACTGGATCCATCACCAGCTCCAGCTCCCAGCCCATGGAATCAGAGCTTAAGCACCTCCTTGAGGTTCTTCTCCTCTTTTAGTTGAGTTTTAGCTCAGGGTCTGTGTGGGTGGGGATTGGAATTCTCCTGAATGTTGAAAAAAATGGTATTTCCCCTGGATCCCTGGAAGTGTCCGAGGCCAGGTTGGACAATGGGGCTTGGAGCAGTCTGGGACAGTGGAAGGTGTCCCTGCCCATGGCTGGGGTGGAAAAAGATGAACTTTGAGGTTGCTTCCAACCCAAACCATCCCACAATGTTATGATTTTAAGGGTGATTAATTAGTGCAATTACCCTAAACTGGCACTGCCATTGCAGAAAGGGTCTCTCAAAGCACATTTTGCACTGGCTTGGGCCTGTCACTGTCCAAAGGCAGCACTAACCCTGGGAAGCATCCCTGGAAAGCACTTCCTGACACTCCTGGAAGTGCAGACAGGCACTCAGTGAGATCTCATGGCTGTCACGAGACACCTCCTGCATCTCTCGGGGCCTGAGGCCTTTGCCCACCCAGCTCTGGTCCTTCCCACTTTTAAACCTGTGCAACACATCCTCTCCTGCCAGCTGGAATTGGAATAGGCAGGAAGAGGCACTGGAATTGTCAGTCCTGGAGGGATTTAAAATCCATGTGGATGTGGCACTCGGGGATGTGGGCCAGTGGTGGCCTTGGCAGAGCTGGGGGAATGATCTTAGAGGGCTTTTCCAACCTGAATGATTCCAGGATTCAATTTTCCATGCTTTTTTCACCTCCCAGCCAGCTTTTTCTCTGCTTTCCAGAAAACCCTTCTCTCCCCTCTGAACCAAAAGGAAAAGCAGGAATGAAACAGAAAGTGCTGACATTGGCCAGGCTGAAACCTCTCCGTTCCCTCACCGCAAAGACCGAAAGCAGCAGCACCCACCCCGAAATCAGCTCCTTTTTGGGGTGAAAGCAGAAACCTCCCTGCTCCTTGGTTTCAGAAAGAGTCACATTTTTCAACCCTGATGCACCAGCATTTTCCACTCAGTTATAGCAAAGTGGGGGAATCCCGCTGGGACAGCCGGGATTCTGGGGAGAGCAGGGATCAGGTTTGTTCCTACCAGGCAGGCATCACCCAGGAGGGAGGTTGGTTCGGAAAAGGGGTGGGTTTTTTTGGACAGAAAAGGGGCTCACTGCATTCTCACTGCAGGCTCTCCCAAAAACTGCCTTTTCCTCCTCAAAACCAGCCAGGATGCAGCATCCAGAAGGGAGAACTGGGAATGCTGCCGGTCACCGTCCGGCTGGAGCGTGGGAATCCTTCGTGAGGGGCTGGATGGCTTTGCCAGGCATCTTGTGGCTTTTGCTAAAAGCCATGGCTAAAAATAGGCAGCTCAGCTGCAAAAAAAATTGCTAAATATACCCAGAAAAGTACAAAAATACAACAGGCAAAATAGAAAATAGCAGAGCCGTGGTTTCCAGGGGGTGGGAGATGGGATGGTCCCACCGATCCCAACAGGAGTTACAGATCTGGCTGGGGAAGGAGCCTTAAAACACTCAAATTCCAAACGTTTCGCTCTTTCCTTAATGGTCTGAGCTCGGTTTGTGCCTGTGGGCTTCCCTGGGGCAAAGCACCTTAATCCTGAGCGGTGATTCCAGCCACAGCTCCCAGCCCCTCTCCACAGGGATTTTATTCCCTTTCCCAGCCAGTTTTTTATCCCGGATATCCAATACGGCATTTAAATCCCTGGGAAGCAGCCTGCAGGTCGGAGACGCGCCGGCAGATAAATAAATAAATAAATGAATGAATTCAAAGACGACGGAGTGGAGAAACGAGCCTGTTTCCATGGAAACGGCTTCATTATCCCGGCAGCATCCGATCCCTCCTGCCAAACGGGAGAGGTGGGATGGGCGCCCGGTTCAGTCCCAGTTATTGATCCCAGAATGGTTTGGCTTGGAAGAGACCTTAAACCTCACCCAGTGCCACCCCCTGCCATGGGCAGGGACACCTCCCACTGTCCCAGGCTGCTCCAAGCCCCAATGTCCAACCTGGCATTTCCAAGGATAGGAATTATCAAGGCAAGGCAAAGCACTGGAATTGGCTCTGCAGAGAGCCTGGCTCGGGATGTGCCCTTCACCCACCTCGTGTGCCAGAGCTGACCACGACCGCAGCCCAGATGGAGTCAGGAGGCTCCAGCCTCACATTCCCGGTCTGTCCCTTCTCCCTGGAGCAGCCCCTGCCCCGTGGGCATCGCGTGCAGTGGGAACCTCAGCTGTTTGTTTTCTCTCAGGCCCCTAACGGCTCAAACCGAGACAAACAGGAACCATCCTCCACTTCCTTCTTTTGTTTTTTAGGGTTTTTATGGTTTTTTTATAAAGATTGTTCAGGTGAAGGAGCAGCAGCTTGGGACATCTGCTCCAGTCCCTCCCTCATTCTCTGGGACATCTGCTCCAGTCCCTCCTGCCACCATTCCTACAAGATTTTGGCTCTCTCCATCCCAGTACCACAGGGAGGGAGCACAGACCTGCTCCAGAGCTGGAAAAAGGGTCCAAAACCATGGGAATGCCACTAGGGATACACTGATAGCTGAGCAAGCCCCCAGCCTGCTCCAGGGTTGTTGTTTGGGGAAAAACCCTGGGAAAAAGTGTTGGTGCACAAGGGATAATCCCAGTGGTGGGAGCAGATCAGGCTCTGGGTGTGCCCTGCCCTTGGCCAAATACTGGGGAATAAGGATGCCCAAATTCTGAGGAATAAGAATTCCCAAATACCAAGGAGTACAAATGCCCACACAGAGGGCAAATAAGGAATTCCCAGATACCTGGGGAATAATGCTGCCCAAAGACCAAGGAATAAGGATGCCCACATCGAGGGGAAGAAGGATTCCCAGATACTTGGGGAATAAGGATGTCCAAATACTGAGGAATAAGGATGCCCAGACACTGGAGAATTCAGGGATACCCAAACACTGAGGAATAAGGATGCCCAGACACTGGAGAATTCAGGGATACCCAAATACTGAGGAATAAGGATGCCCAGACACTGGAGAATTCAGGGATACCCAAACACTGAGGAATAAGGATGTCCAAACACTGAGGAATAAGGATATCCAAATATCAGGGAATAAGGATGCCCAGATACTGAAAGATGAGAAAGCCCATACAGAGGGAAACAAGGATTCCCAGATATTTGGGGAATAAGGATGCCCAAATACTGGTGGAACAAGGATGTCCACATTTTGAGGAATAAGAATGTTCAAATAGTGAAGGATAAGGATGTCCAAATCCTGAGGAATAAGGATGTCCAAATACTGAGGGATAAGGCTGCCCAAATATCAGGGAATAACAATGTCCAGATACTGGAAAATAAAGATGCCCAAATACTGGGTGGAAGAAGGATGTCCAAATTTTGAGGGATAAGGCTGCCCAAATACCAGAGAATAGGGATGCCCAAATCCTGGGGAATAAGGCTGCTCAAATACCAAGGAACAAGAATGCCCAAATACTGGGGAATTCAGGGATACCCAAAAGCTGAGGAGAAAGGATGCCCATACAGAGGGAAATAAGGATGCCAAAACAGTGGGGAATAAGGATGCCCAAATACCAGGGAATAAGAATATCCAAATCCTGAGGAATAAGGATTCCCAGATACTTGGGCAATAAGGATGCCCAAATACTGGGGAATAAGGATTCCCAGATACCTGGGCAATAAGGATTCCCAGATATCTGGGCAATAAGGATGCCCAAATACCAGGGAATAAGGATATCCAAATCCTAAGGAATAAGGATTCCCAGATACCTGGGGAATAAGGATTCCCAAATACCGGGGAATAAGGATTCCCAAATACCAGGGAATAAGGATACCCAAATACCAGGGAATAAGGATTCCCAGATACCAGGGAGTAAGGATTCCCAGATACCTGGGCAATAAGGATGCCCAAATACCAGGGAATAAGGATGCCCAAATACCAGGGAATAAGGATTCCCAGATACCTGGGCAATAAGGATGCCCAAATACTGGGAGCAAGGCTGGCATCTCCTCCTGCTGTGACACAGAAGGGAAGGGGCCCGGGCTGTCACTCGCTGTGACACCCCAGCAGGGACAGAGCAGGGCACACATCCTGTCACGCCATCCCCAGCTCCAACCCCGTGCTCTGCACCAGGGCTCAGCCCTGCCACAGCTGCACTTCACCGAAAATGAAAATGCTTTAAGGTTTAATGGCTTTTTTTGGGGGGAGGTTGGGTTTTTAAGGTTTAATAAAACATTAAGCAACACCCAGAGGCCACTGGGAGACTGGAGGCTGCTGCAGCACAGGAGTGGAGGAGAGGAGAGCACACGGCTTTGGAAATTCCCTGAAATCCATGGATGGATCGGAGTATCTCCTGCACACAGATCATGGAATTCCAGACTGATTTGGGTTGGAAGAAGCCTTAAAGTTCATCCCATTCCACCCCTGCCAAGGGCAGGGACACCTTCCACTGTTCCAAGTTACTCATCCAGCCTGGCATTGAACATTTCCAGGGTTTGGGCATCCACAGCTTCTCTGGGCAACCTGTGCCAGGGCCTCACCACCCTCCCAGTCAGGAATTTCTTCCTTATCTGCTCATCCAGCTCTGAACTCCTGACCCTTAATTAAGGGAAGCAGCCAAGACCTATTATTTCATGTTAATTAGCAGATCCAGTCTTGGGTTTCAGTTTTTAACATCCCGCTCTTAAGTATTGGCCAGGGTCGAGATCAAGATCTTGATGGGAAGATGGGAAATGAGGATTGAAAGGGAAGGGAAGATGAAGAGAGAGCTGCAAATGGAGCTGTTTCTCCCAGCAGCACATTTCCAAGAGGATTTGGAAAGGGACAAACCCACCCCAAGCCTCACATGAATCACCCCGAATTCAAGGCTGGGGAATGGTTCAGCTCCATGATCTCAGGGGTCTTTTCCGGCCTAAATGGTTCCATGATTTACCAATCCCTGCTCGTTGGTGTGGGGATACAGCCACCCCAGAGGAACTGGGACAAGACATTGCCCTGATTTGGCTAAAAAATCCTATTTTTAGGGGGCAACCTCCACAGGGAATGGGAAGGAGAATGTGGATTTTCATGCCAGGTTGCTGGGCCCACCCCTCTGCAAGGCAGTTTTCAGCTCAAATAAACCCCCAAATCCCTTTTTTTTTTTTTTTTCTTGGCTAGAGCCTCACCTTTTTTTCCCCAAAAAACCTCCTGCAGCAGGCAAAGCCTCGGGCTGCAGAAATCCTCGTGATGAGAAATCATCCTCGGATGATTTCACCCCGATCAAACCTTTATTAGAATTTTATTTTAAGTAACACTCGCAGGGAGCCCAGTGACCCTTTGCAGCCGCTGGGAATCACCCAGTGAGTTACATCAGCAGAGAAACAACCCCGTTCAGCAGCCCCATTAGTTTGAGCCCCCCCCCCCCCAGGAATTACCTGAGACTGCTTTAATTAGGTATCCAGCGTGCAAAAGAATTAATTAATTGGTGAGAAGCACCTGAACCACATTACTCATAAGGCTCTATTTCGAGCTTCAAATACAGCAAACAGGTTGCAGCCCAGCTGAGAGGGTGGAGAGAATTCCCAGGGCTGCTGCCTGGTGTTCCACTTCCCATCCTTACCACGGAAGGAGCAAGGCTGGGAATTTCTTTTACCTTTTTTTTTTGGTATTCGTTTTCCTTCCATCCTTGGAAGTATCCAGGGCCAGGTCAGATGGGGCTTGGAGCAACCTGGTCTATTGATTTTTCTTCTTTAACCCCATCCCTGGAAGTGTTTAGGATCTTGTTGGACAGGGCTTGGAGCAACCTGGTCTATTGATTTTCCTTCTTTATCCCCACCCCTGGAAGTGTCCAAGGCCAGGCTGAATGGGGTTTGGAGCTACCTGGGATAGTGGGAATTGTCCCTGCCCATGGCAGAGGTGGGACTGGATGATTTCCAGGTCTCCTCCAACCCAAACCATTCAGGGATTCTGTTTCTTTTCCAGGTTTTTCACAGCATCCAGAGCTGGTGCCTTTAGAGCCACTACTCCAACAGTGGCTGTGCCACACGGAGATGGGAGTTCTGTGATAATTTTGGGGGATTTGGTGTGTTTTAGGCGTGGGTTGTGGGGTAAAACCCCGTTGTCTTGGGGCTGTGAGGGTTTCGCATCCCTGAGACAGCCGTGAAGTGAGTGAAGCATCTGCTGAGGGCCACATCCCAATGTGCAGGTGGAGGCTCCACATGGAACGGGGGAGGGTTTAGCAGATTTCTGAGGGGAAAAAAAAAAAAAGAGGGAAAAGAAAAAGAGAGGAAAAAAGGGTATGAAAGGAGGGGGAAAAAAGAGAAATAAAAAGAGAGAAAAAAAGGGGAAAAAAGGAGGAAATAAGAGGGGAAAAAAGAAAAAATAAAAGAAAGGAGAAAAAAAGAGGAAAAAATTCCCTGTGTATTCTGTATTTCCACAACCCAGAATTTTGAAAAGGAATTTACTGTGGCTTGTGCTGGCTCTGACATTTCACAGCCTGGCAAAGCTGAAGCTGTGAGAGGGGGTGCTCCACAGGGATGGGGCAGGAATGCAGGCAGGGATGCAAACAAGGAGAAGGCCAGGGATGCAGGCAGAAACAGAGGCAGGGATGCAGGAACTGGTGCAGGCAGGGATGTGGGCACGGATGTGGACAAGATCTGGGCAAGGATGTGAGCAGGATGTGGGCAGGGATGCACACAGGGATGTGTGTGGGGATCTGGGCAGGGATCTGGGCAGGGATGGAAGCAAGAATGAGGGCAGGGATGCAGGCAGGGATGGAGAAAGGGCTGTAGACAGGGATACAGGGATGTGGGCAGGGATTCAGGAAGGGATACAGGAAGGGATGTGAACAGGGATCCAGACTGGGATGCAGGAAGGGATGTGAACAGGGATCCAGACTGGGATGCAGGAAGGGATGTGAACAGGGATCCAGACTGGGATGCAGGAAGGGATGTGAACAGGGATCCAGACTGGGATGCAGGAAGGGATGTGAACAGGGATCCAGACGGGGATGCAGGAAGGGATGTGAATACGGATCCAGACTGGGATGCAGGAAGGGATGTGAATACGGATCCAGACTGGGATGCAGGAAAGGATGTGAACAGGGATCCAGACTGGGATGCAGGAAGGGATGTGAACAGGGATCCAGACTGGGATGCAGGAAGGGATGTGAATACGGATCCAGACTGGGATGCAGGAAGGGATGTGAACAGGGATCCAGACTGGGATGCAGGAAGGGATGTGAATAAGGATCCAGACTGGGATGCAGGTAGAGATCTGGGCAGGGATGTGAGCAGGAATACAGGCAGGGATGCAGGAAGGGATGCGAGCAGGGATCTGGGCAAGGATGGAGAAAGGGCTGTACACAGGGACACAGGGATGTGGGCGGGGATCCAGGCAAGGATGCAGGCAGGGACGCAGGTGTGGATCGGGGCAGGGATGCAGGTGTGGATCAGGGCAGCGATGCAGGCAGGGCTGGAGCCCTGGCAGAGCTCAAACCGGGTTAGCTGGGCGGGCAGGCAGAAGTAGGTTGTCGGTGCTGCCGCTCCCCCTCGGTCGCCGCGCTGACCCATATTATCCCAATTAAATTTAACTCCCTGCCCCGCTGCTGCCTCCTTTTCCCCTGTGCCCTGCTGCATTCCGGGCTAAAGTAGGCCCTGGTATGGAGGCAGCGAGTACACCTGGGCCCTTCCCGCGGAATGAGGAGAGGAGGGCACGGCCGGCGTGGCAGAACTGGGACAGGGACGTGGCGCGGGGCCGAGAGGCAGCAGCAGCAGCAGCAGCGTGTGCTCAGCAGCTTCCTTCTGCTCCAGGCCTGACCCACCTACATTTTCCCTGACCACACTGCTCCTGCAAAACAGCAGAATTGGCTTTTCCCTCCCCAGCTGCGCCCTCGGAGCCTTTCCGTCCTCACCCACCCTCATCGCTTACTGACCTCCACACACAACGTCTCAGCTTTCCTACAGAGCCCTGAATCCCTGAACCAGCCTGTTTTCCCCTTAAAACACTGGCAGAACATCCCTGCCACGCTTCCTGCTGAGTCAAGGGCCTTGCTTTTCCCACCATCCCGGCTGTGGAATGACACATGCTCAGCACAGCCCGGGATTACGCGGGCGGCAGGAGAAGCCGCCAGCCTGGGCGGTGGTTTTACACTTACACGGCAAAAAAGAATAAAGGATGAAAAACTGGAAGCCCGAGGAAGGCTGCAAAGCCTGGATTAAGCAGCACAAGACAGCTGGATTCCCTCCCTTCCCATGCGCGGATCCCTCATGTGCCAGAGATCAACCCATGCCGTGGCCTCACGTGCTTCATTTATCCCCCTCCGTGTCCGCTCCCAGAGGTTTGATCCTTCTGGAATCACTGCCTTTGCCACCACCAGCTGCCTTCCCGAGGATAAACACCTTTCCCTGTCTACCTGCTGCTGGGAAAACCTCAGCTCCAGTGGATTCCTGTATGTTTCCTGAGCTGTAAAAGCACTGGAAGCAGCTGCTCTTTGTGGGCTCTCAGTTCCACGCAGGATGTAGGAGCAGCGTGGATTCAAAACCAGCCTAACTTTTCCATCATTCAACAGAAGCACTTACACAGGGCTTAGATTTTGGGCTTAAAAAATAATAATCAGCGCCTCCCTTATTTGCTGCTTATGCCTCTTCTTAAGCCTGGCTTGCTGCATTAAAATAATCTTTTTATTCCCTTCATTCCCTGTTTTTGTTCACGGTGTGGAGGGAGGAAGGAGGAGGGAGAGTCCCCCCCCGCTGCCACTGGCATTAAGTGGGGAGTGAGGGAAGCACCGGGGGTGGATACAAATCCCTGAGCAAGGATGTGAGGCTGAGCAATTCTATTAAACCAGCTGATAAATAATGCAGGGATTTTGATGGGGCCGGCCCTGCCGGCGCCACACAAACACCTCCACGTCTCCAGGATATTCAAAAATCCAAGGGATGCAGCACAGGCAGGCTTCAAGAATTGAACCCAAAGCCTTTCCCAACAGCTGAAGCTGTCCCAGGGTCACATTGGAGCTCTGTCCCCACCAGGCCCTTGCCTCTTCCCAAGGTTCTACACAAAGCCATGGAATCCAGCAGGCCTGGTCCATGTGCAGCGTTTCCCAGGGTGGGAAAGCTCTGCTTGGGCACTTCCCAGCAGGATCAGAGCTGCTCTGGCAGCAGCCACAGGCCTGGAGATTAATTAGAAGAGGTTCAGATAGGCTGTGATCCCCCAGCTACAGACCCCAAACTGCTGCAGACCCAGCGAGGGGGGTAGGAAGTCCTTGAGAAGGCACTCAGAGACATGGAGAAGACCTGGAGCATGGAGAAGACCTGGCCATGTTCCTGCAGGACATCCTGGAGATACCTGGAACCCCATGGACTCATTTGATGGACATGGGGACAGCTCTGATCTGCCCGGAGTGGTGGGTGGGTGAGAGCAGAGATTCCTTCCCAATCTCCCATCCATCCCTGCCCTCTGGCACTGGGAAGCCATTCCCTGTGTCCTGTCCCTCCATCCCTTGTCCCCAGTCCCTCTCCAGCTCTCCTGGAGCCCCTTTAGGCCCTGCAAGGGGCTCTGAGCTCTCCCTGGAGCCTTCTCCTCTCCAGGTGAGCACCCCCAGCTCTCCCAGCCTGGCTCCAGAGCAGAGGGGCTCCAGCCCTTGGAGCAGCTCTGTGGCCTCCTCTGGACTTGTTCTGGGCACTGGGAATTTTTCCTGTCCTCAGGAGTCTCAGCCCAAGCCCCGCCTGTTTCTCCCAAGGTTTATGTGCAGAGGACCTTTGGCTGCAGACATAACAAAGCTGGAACGATGACAAATGTCACAGGTGGCACATGACACGCTGGCACTGCCCTGGTGTCTCCTGGTGACAGCGGGATTGTGGAGACATTTTTCTGGCACTCCTGACTCTCAACACCTTCTTCATCCTCCTTCCTTCCCTTCCGTGCATCTGCTCCAAAGGAAAACCAAAGGCTCCAAAGGGGAATCAAATCAACGCTGAGCATCTCACATCTGCTGACAGCTGGTGCTTCCTTACCCAAAATGACCCCAAAACTCCTCCAAACCCACACCTCCTGCACAGCAAGTCACGGCTTCAGGGAGGATTTTAAGACAACTGAAGCCTGAAGAATCCCTTCAACTTCCTTCCAGCATCCCTTCAGAATTCACAGCCTCAGGCTGTGACTCGTGGACACCTGGCAGCGCTCCCTGTGCCATCCCAGGGGATGCTGCAACAGGTGAAATATTCCTGAACTTCATCCAGGTCCTGGTCTCTCCTCTGGGACACAGCTCGGATGGGAACAAGAGGGAAAACAGGGCTCCTCCACATCCCTGCAGAGGGACACTCTGCCTGTCCCACCACGATGTTGGCTTTTCCCTGGCTGCAGGGGCTCAGCACCACGTCTGTTCCTTGGCAAAGGAACCGGGAAAACAAATTATTAACAGGGAATTGGTAAAAACGGCACAGGAATTTCAGGCACTGCCCAGGGTGGAGTCCCCACCCCTGGAGGGATTTAAAAGCCGTGTGGATGTGACACTTGGGGGCAGGCTTGGCAGTGCTGGAGGAATGGTTGGACTTGAAGATCTTAGAGGGCTTTTCCAGCCTAAGCAATTCCATGATTCTAAGCCAGAGGTTTCCCAGTATAGCAGGGCTGACATGAGACACCACAGCACCCAACCGACCAGACCATAATGACGATAATGATCATAATGACCATAATGAGCACATGAACCCACCCCGGCAGTGTCACCGTTTTCCTGGAGGTGCCAGCCTTGGGAACACTGGGGCTCCAGGCAGGTGCAGGAAGAGAGGGAGCAGGGGGATTCTCAGCACTGATTTTCTCTGGAAGCTGCCAGAAGCAGGTTTGTGTCTCTGCACAGAGGGGCTGGTGGTGGCACAGGGCACCGATGTCCCCATGGCACCGATATCCCTGCGGTCCCCGCTGCAGCTGCTGGCTCTGCCTGCAGGGATGGGCACAGGCAGCTGGAAGGCACAGGAAAAGCAGGAAGCAGCCAGGCTTTGGAGCAGGGATTTATCCCCCTGGACAGGGGATGCTGTAGGCAGCAGCAGGAAGGATGCTGAGCAGCCTGGTGACACCAGCAACGCCAAGGAGTTTGCAGTGGGAATATCCCATGCTCTGCCAGGGATTTTTCCCCTCTGGAGGGATCTCCAGGAAGGAGCACGGATCCCTGATGAGCTCCAAGGCTCGGGCAAGGCTGCCCCTTCCCACACAGATCCCTCTTGCAGCTGCCCATCCAGGACCTCTCCAGCCAGGAAAGCTGTTCCTAGGGATGGACAGAGCCAGCTTTCCTTCCCAAATCCCTTGGGAGAGCAGGTGAGGGCAGGAAGATAAACCTGTTACACTGAGACACCAGCCCAGCGAAAGGAGCTCATCCAGCGGCTCCGGGTGTCCAGCTGTGCCAGGAGCAGCACTTTGGGAAGCACAGCAGCACCCCTGGAATAACCAACCCACAGCTCAGCTGGCTCAGGGATGCTGCATGAGAGCATCACCCACACCTGAGAACTCCAACCATGATCCAGCAGCACCTGGAGCTTCCCTTGGATGAACTAATCAACCCGGGTTCTAACGAGGATGACGATGCCAGACAATGGGGGAAGGAAACTGCCAAGTGAAAAGCCAGGGAAGGACGAGATAAGGTGAAAACGAATTGTGTTTGGGAGGATAAGCAGGTGCTGGTGCAGCTGCTTCCCAAGAATTATCCAGCTGCAAGGTGCTGATTTTTCAGAGCTTGGTCCAATGCCATTTCGGGAGGGATTTTTATTCCCAGTGGTCCTGTTGGTGCTTGGAGTCCAGCATTCCCGCACGAGATGCAGGAGATGAGCGGTTTTAGACTCCAGCCTCAGCACGGCTGTGTCCTCGCCCATCCCAGATGGTCTTTTAGATCCCTTCTAACCCCAGCCACCCCGTGATTCCCTCATTCCCTGATCCTGCATCAAGCGCCGGCGATTCCCTTGCACATCTCTAATCGAAGGCATCATTAATTAATCAATCAATCAATCACTGGCCTGACCCAACATCCACGCCCGACCAACACCATCCCAGCCACTCTGGAGGGGATTTGGAGCAAGCCTGATTTCTCCACGGAGCCAAATCCGTGTTCTCCTAGCAGCTGGATCCTGTCCTTCCCTGTCTCTCCATGGAGCTCGTGCCAAACGTGTGCAGAGAGCCGGGAGCCACAGCCCCTGTCCCTGCAGCCATCCCGAGCTTCAGGACCAGGACACCCCCCGGCCATTCCCTCCGGGATTTTGGGTGGACAAGGCTGCTCCAAAGGAAGAGGTTTTGGGCGGTTTGCACCATGCATGTGGCACCCAGAAGGAAAAATGCACATGGAAAGCTGTGCTGGGAGTGAGCAGGGAATAAAACTGGGGAAGGGCAAGCACAAAAATTCCCTGGTTAATGGACCTCATCCTGTTCCGTGGAATGAGGTTCCACCTCCCACTGCCTTTGCCCCCATCCCTCCTCCCCACGAAGGGGCTGAGCCCAGAGAGGGAGAACAGCGAGAAAAGAGCCTGAAAAGCAAGAATAACTGAAAATCCAACCTAATCCCTCTGCTCGTTCCTCCCGCTCCCGTGCTGGCTGTGAACACACACGGACACATCCCGCGTTCCCATCCCGTGTTCCCATCCCGCTCCGGGCACAGGAGTGAGATCCTCGGACAAGTCACGCTGAGAACTGATGCCACTCGTGCCTAAAATGGTGTTTTCTCGAGATAAACCCCTTATTCCCAACCCGAAACGGGGCGATCCAGAGGGAGGGAACAGTCCCGTGGTCCCGGGAGGCACCACACGCGTCCCGGGCTGGAGCATCCCGGCTGGGATGCGCGGAATGGAGCGGGACGGCCGCCCCTGGGCAGCGCTTTTTGGGGACGGGGGGGTCCGTGGGGCTCCAGCACCGTCTCTCCAGCCCTAATTACTGTGGGGACAGCCGGCATCAGCGCCTGCCTGTCCTCCTTCGGTGACTCACCGGGATTCAGCGGGAGAAGCAGCGCCCCAGCCACCACCGTGCCCCTGGAATTCCAGCGGGAGCATCCGCGGGGCTGCCAGGTGGGATGGCACTGCCCACCCCGACAAAGTTGCCTTTTTATTGCATTTTCCACTTGGCATGGGGTGGCAAAGCAGCAGGCGGGCTTGGGGATTAATCATAATAATTATTATTATTATTATTATTAATAATAATAATAATAATAATAATACAGCTTCTTCGCCGGCTCGCAGCCATCATCAATCCATGGGAATCCCACCGGGATTGCCTGCTCCTGGCCTTGAGAACCCCCATGCCAGGGAGCAGCCTCAGTTATCATCTCCTCCAGATCCAAAATGTGCCCCACGAGGCCACCACCAGCTCATGGCTGCGAGGAGAAAACCCCCCGAGATCCTTCGTGCTGGTGTATTATCCACTGGCAGCCGAGCTGGCAGCTCCCAGGGAATCTGGGAGAGAGGATGGGCACATGCGGGCACCGTGTGAGGACCACAGGTCCTCCCCAGCTGGGAATATCCCATTTTGGAGGCAAGGCTGCCTCCAGTCGTTATCCAGGTGATGCCGAACTCGCGTTCCAGGTGAGCAGCCGGCAGCACGTTGCATCAAGCAGCATCCCTGCCTCCTCCTGCAAGGCTGGAAATGCCGGGAAAAAGCCCCAAAACTGGTGCCAAGGAGCAGCTGGGGCGATGCCCGGCCTTGGAGGGCCAACACAGGAGCTGGGGTGGGATGGGGCTGAGCCACATCCCTGAATCCCACGGCACAGGGTGAGAAAAGCTCCATTAGAACCCCGGGAGCACCTCCAAACCTCCTCCTGGAGAAAGGCTTGGCCCCAGGGCTTTCCTGGCAATAATTAATTGAGTCATATTTCAATCCAGCCAGCGGCCATATGGTAGGAAAGAGGATTAAAATCGCATGCTCCAGTTGCATCCAGGGAAATCCAGTTATGAGGAAAAATCCTCAGTGCCTGGCTCCAGCCTGCTGCCAGGCTGCTGTCATCCATCCACACGGCCCCAGCCCCTTTTCCAGGATCCCTTTTCCAGGAGTGAGGAGCGCGGGATCGCTGGTGAGGAGATGGATCGTGGGCAATTCAGGGGGGAAGGGGGAAATAGGGACAGAAATAATTGATGGAACCTGCAGCAGCAGGAGCAGCGGTGGCAGATCATTGCTGCTCCGAGCCACTGCCCTCTGGGTACCGTGCTCGAAGTTCATTAGGAACTCATTACCAATTGATTAATGAGGGGGCATCGCTGTGCGCCAAGATTCTCCTTAAATATAAATCATTTTCCACCAAGGAGGCGAGAATCATGGGATCACAGAGGTTCGGGTTGGAAGGGAGCTTAAAGCCCATCCCGTTCTGTGCCATCCACACCTTCCACTATCCCAGGTTGCTCCAAGCCCCGTCCAACCTGGCCTGGAGCAATTCCAGGGATTTGGGGCAGCCACAGCTTCTCTGGGCACCCTATGCCAGGGCCTCCCCTCCCTCACAGCCAGGAATTTCCTCCTAATATCTATTCCAAATCTTCCCTCTGGCAGCTTTTTGCTGGATTCCCCTCCCACTGGGGCAAGCGAGCCCTGGACCAGTTTTCCTTGAGCTCATCTTCCCGGCGATTTTCCCGGGAATCCTTCACCCAAAGCACTGCTGGGAAAAATACGGATTTTGGCAGAAACGCTGGGAGAGGGACAGTGCTGTAAGGGATGGCAGGACGGATGCCCTTCCACCTGCGTGGACATCACCCCAAATCCCTCCAAGCCAGGCTGGGGCTGATCGCAGCTGAGGCTGCTGCGGGGATTTGGGGTTGGGAAAGTCTCCCTGCTCCTTCCTTCCCGTGATTAAAGAAAAAAAATCGGGAAAGAAAGAACACTACGCCTCATTCATCTACGGAGAAAGCCTTGCCTGTGATGGCAAATCAGTTGATTAAGGAGGATCAAACCCTCTAAATCCAACCTTTGTTGGGAGACTGAACTCCCTGTACAAGGCACCTTCCCGGCTCCCGGGGGCTGGGACCCCCGCGCCCCCATCGCCCCCCGAGACTTTGGGGTCCCCGTGGGGTCGGAGCATGCTGCGATTGGCTCCCTGCGGGATTTGGGGGGATTTTCTGCCGATTTAGGAGCGGCTCGGTCCCCACGGGGGTCAGTGACAGCGAGTGGCGGGGGTGGGGACCGCCCTGCCCAGCCCCACCGTGCGCCGGTGCGGGCAGTGCCAGCCCTCCCAGTGCTCCCAGTGCCCCCAGTGCCCCCAGCCCCGCTCCCCCCTGTGCCCGGCGGTTACCTGGAAGCGGGCGGCGGTGCCCCGGTCCCCGCGGGGCGGGCGGCGGCGGGACGGACGGACGGATGGAGGGATGGATGGACGGACGCTGGGATGGATGGATGGATGGATGGAGGGAAGGATGGAGGAAGCGATGGAGGAAGGGATGGAGGAGGGAGGGCCGGAGGGATGCGGCCGCAGGAGGAGGAGGAGGGTGGTCAGCAGCAGCCCCGAGCGGCGAGTCCCCACCCAGCTTTGTCTGCGCTCATCCCGCTGCCTACAGGAAGCGGCTCAGCCCCGACTTCCTCCTCCTCCTCCTCTTCTCCTCCTCCTCCTCCTCCTCCTCCTCCTCCTCCTGCCTCCTCTGCGATCCCCGGGTTGTGCGGATCGCTTTTGCCCAGACCCCTCTGCCTCCTCCCCTGCCCCGCACCCCGCGCCGGCCCCTCTCCGTGGCTCTGCCCATCTCCTGTCCCTTATATCGCCCCTTGTCCCTCGTCCGCCCCATTCACGCCCCGACCCTGCACCCCACACACGCTACGTGCCAACCCCACAACCCACACAGCCACCCGCTGTACCCCCATCCTGCACCCCACACCCGTCTGCGCCCACATTTCCTACACCCAGCCCCCCCCGCACCTGCACCCATCACACCCCCTGGACCCCCTCTGCACCCATCACACCCCCTGAACTGTCCCTGAACCCATTACACCCCCTGAACCCAAGATACACCCCCCTGCACCCATCACACCCCCTGAACCCCATATGTGCCCCCCTGAACCATCCCACCCCTAAACCACCCCTGTACCCCATCACACCCCCTGAACCCCACACACCCATCCCTGCACCCACAGCCCCCCTGAACCCATCCCTGCCCCCTCTCACCCCCTACACCACTCCAAGCACCCCATGCCTTGATCCCTCCATGTCACCCAAGCCCCCCAAAACCCTGGATCCCTCCCATCCCTTCCCTCACCGACAGCCCCCATCCCTCTGGCACACCCAGACCCCTCCCTGTCCCTCAAACCCTTCCTCACTCAAAAGCTCCCATTTAGGGCCCAGCTCAGGGGAGGATCACTCAGTATTTTATATTTTCTTTTCCATCAATTTGAGCCCACACCGCAGTTTGAGGGATTCCAGGTGGAAGACTTTGGAGGGAGCTGATGGGTTTTTTATAAGGCGGCTTTTCCTTTTCCTCCACCTGCCCCAGCCCAGCTGTGTCCTCATGGAAATCCTTCCCTGGGAGGGTGGGCAGGCCCTGGCACAGGGTGCCCACAGAAGCTGTGGCTGCCCCTGGATCCCTGGCAGTGTCCCAGGCCAGGTTGGACGGGGCTTGGAGCAGCCTGGGACAGTGGGAGGTGTCCCTGCCCATAGCAGAGGTGGAATGGGATGGGCTTGAAGCTCCCTTCCAACCCAAACCATCCTGGAATCCCATGATTTATAAGAAAAGAAGTTCCTGTGTCCCCCAGGCAGGGCTGGGGCGGGGGGCACAGCGGAGCTGGGGAGGGGCGCAGCCCCCAGAGCAGCGCTGCCAGCGCCCACAGCAGCAGCAGCAGCAGCACCGCGGGATGCAGCTCCCTTTGGGAACATCCCAAAAGGGTGACATCGGGAGCCCCCCGGGGCCGCAGCGGGGGACACGGGGCTGTGTGTCACCCCTCCCCCGGCCAGGCTCCGCAGGGTCCTGGCAGAGCCGCGCTGGCTGCTACGGTCCGGGTTTCCCCTCGCGTTTCCACAGCAACACTCGCTGACTGATTTCCTTCGATGACTGATTTCCTCCGCTGCCCTGCACAGCCTGGCACAGCACCCCGACATCCCAAAAACGCACCCAGAGCTGCCCCTGGAGCCCTGGCACCCGCCTGGGACACCCCTGACACCCAGCATGGAGCTGGCAGGGTCCCCCCGCAGCCCTGCACAGTGACCCCGGCACGGCGCAGGGCACCCGCGTTAATTAAAAGTGCTGCATCCAGGGATCATTTCAGGGGGCCAAAAAATCCCTAAAAAGCCACCAGCACACGGGGGATTTTTGTGATTCTCACCAATTAGTCCCTGCTGCCTCACTGGGGTGGTGCTGATGGGCACGTCCAGCCGTGATTGTTTTGGGAGGGGCTGATAAGAAGAGGGTGCAGGGCCAGGCACCCACCCCTGCTTAACAGCAGGAGAAAGCAGCTCCCGTTTGGATCTGGTCAAGAAATTAATTAATAAATTAAGGATGCCACTGCAACATTTCCCTTTTTGCAGTCGGCTCCACGAAATTGGCATTTGCCCGTGGTCACCCCATAAACCCAAAGTCTCCGACTTCTCCGGCCGCCCCGGAATAGTGAGGGGAGCTGCAAAATTCGGAAATGAAGCGACTGGAGAAGAGACGGCCCCAGGGCAGCCTTTGAGTCAGGCATGGAGCGGTAAGGCAGAGCAGCAGGAGGGCTGCCAGCAGCAGGGAGCATCCCAGAGAAAAGGCCAGCGTGGGTGCCTGGGGACACGCCGGGATGGGAACTCGAGGACCTTTCCCTCCCCTGGGGACCTCCCCCGTGCTGAGATGAAGCAGGAATGGAAGTCAAGTCATCAGAGGGAGGGGGATTCATTAAATTCGTTCCCATTTAGCCTTTCCTAAGCACAGCCCGCGGGGAGGGGAGAGCTCCCTCCTCCTCCTCACCCCCGCCAGCCAGGGCTGGCCGGTGCAACAAACCCTTCCCCATCTGGTTTGAGGAAAATTCCGGGGTTTTATAGGGCAGGGATGAAATCTGGAGGCTATAGTTAGCAGCAGACAATGCAGTCCCCCTCCCAGAAGTGGCTCATGGCCTCGTGCTCCTCCCTCCTGCCCCGAAAATGTTGCATCTTAGCAGAAATCAGCAATTAGGGCCCCAGACCTGCGGATGGTCAGTGCCCGCCTCGCCGGGGCCAAGGGATATTTATAGAGGACAAAGGGAATTTGCTGGGAACATGCAATTATTTCTGGAGCCTGTGGAAAAGGCACTGGATGCTCCTGGCACTGTGGATGCTGAAGGTGCCAGGGGAGGGGGGCAGTGGGGCATTCCAGAGGGGCACAGCCCCACATCTCCATCCCTGTCCCTCTCCCAGGGGGTTTGGAAGAGGGATGGATGGAGAGCAGGCAGCATCCAGGGATGCTCCAGGCTCCTGGGCCCCAGCCTTAAACTGGGACATGGCGGCATCCAGGGCCACAGGACAGTGGTGTGGGCTGGGAGAAACCGCTCTGGAAGCTTTACTGATGCTTCTTCCATGGGAAAACAGGCTCTTCATCATCATCTTCATGGAATCCCAGAATGGTTTGGGTTGGAAGGGACCTTAAAGATCATCCAGTTCCACCCCCTGCCATGGGCAGGGACACCTTCCACTATCCCAGGTTGCTCCAAGCCCCATCCAGCCTGGCCTGGAACAATTCCAGTGATCCAGAGGCAGCCACAGCTTCTCTGGGCACCCTGTGCCAGGGCCTCAGCACCTTCAGAGCCAGGAATTCCATCCCAATATCCCATCTAACCCTGCCCTCTGGCAGTGGGAGCCATTCCCTGTGTCCTGACACTCCACACCCTCTCCCTGTGAGAGGGTAAATACACTGAGGATCAAGAGACGCTCCAGAAACTGGGAATGGGGACACAGAAAGGTTGTGGGTGTTGGTACCTTCCACAGTTTTCCTTGGCTGGAGGAAGGAGGTGCCAGGATCAGCAAACCTGGCAAAACCACATGGAAAAAAACTGGCCAATTATGTTCTGAGTTTAATTAGCACCAGTGGGAGACGGGAGGGTGGTCCCGGGTGCTGTGGAGGAGAAAGGCAGCACAAACCCTCCAGCAGACACTGGAGAATCCACGTGCTCCACCCAAAAACATCCACTCAGGATCCTGCTCGGAATCACACCTTGAACCAACACTGTGGAGCTCCCTCCCGTGGGAAAACCCACCTGGGTGCTGCTCCCAAACACCCATCCCAGTGTCCCTACAGGAGGAAGAGGGAGGAAAGGGAAGTGTCACACAGTGAGTGCTGCCCATCCCCTGGCCGAGGTGGGGAGCAGGATTGGGATCTTGGGGGGCTGGGACAGGCTCTGCCCAGCCAGCTCCACAAGGAGGGGTTCAACCCTTCATCCCCACAGCTCCTGAAGGTTGGGGACCGCCCTGAGCATCTCACCAGGATCCGTACTACGGACACTCCACGTATTTCAGGAGCTCCCACCTCGCCTCCTCCCAACTCCAGAGCGCTGGAACTGGCTGTCACTTCCACAAAAATCACCAAAAATCAGGATTGAAAGGCTCAGCCCATCCACTGCCCTGCCTGGGGCAGGAGTTTCCTTAACCTGCTTTCTGGAGCCAGGACTGCCGGAGCAGAGAACGCAATAAATGCAACGTTGTCCTTAAATTCAGCCGTGTTCCAGCTCTCCCTTAAGCCTGGGAGCATTTTAGATCTCCAAGAGTCGAAGTGATGCAAACAACTGTCACTTTATTGTCACGTCCAGCCGTACTGCAAAAGGCACACAACAAACTTCATTGGTACAAAAGAATTTCGCTCCGGGGCTTTTCATGTCATTTTCCTTGAGTTTTCTTTTTTTTTTTTTTTTTTTTTTTGTTTCCTTTTGCAACACAGTCACTGGGCTCTCCCATCGCCCTGATGGGAAGATCCTTTCACAGAAAGGACTATTTTGTGCAGACAGACAGCCCCTTATTGCAGGGGGAACGGCCCCAAGGGCAGGCGGGCACGGCCACCCCCGGCCCCTGCCGGAGCCGCCCCGGCCACCTGCGGAATAACTGGGAATAAATGGCACCTCTGTGTCCCCCTGCTCCCTGGCACTGCTGCTGTTCGTAGGGATAAGCTCCATCAGAGCCCTCAACAACATCCCAACCCCATCACTCCGATCCCATCACTCCAGCTTCGACTGCAGGACAATGGGATGGGGAGGAGAAAAGGAGAGGCCCTGCTTTGGCTGCCCCCTCCCCACTTCAGAGCAGCGTTGAGCATTTCTTTACACGATTTATCCCTTTTTTCCCTCCAGCTCTGGGTTTCTGCAGGGTGAGGATCCCATGGAGAGCACCCAGGGTGGTGCTGCAGCCCCCAGGGGCTGCCACAGCAGGGAAAAAGAGGCTGGGGATGAATTTGGGGAATTTTCCTGCCTGTGCCAGCATGGAAACTCACGCTGCTGGTGCACACACTGCAAACCCAGCCATGGATGGGGTCTGGAGTCACAAACCTTATCCCAGCCATGGATACGGCACCCAAAGAGAGATTTTTGGGGTATTTGGTGGGGTCTCCCCCAAGCCAGAGCGGGATACACAGCCCTGAGCCCCAGGCAGCATCGCTCCAGCTGCCCTGTGGGGATTTAGGGAGAGCAGGATGCTTTAGGGACCCCCATCCTGCCCTGTGGGGATTTAGGGAGAGCAGGATGCTTTAGGGACCCCATCCTGCCCTGTGGGGATTTAGGGAGAGCAGGATGCTTTAGGGACCCCCATCCTGCCCTGTAGGGATTTAGGGACCCCCATCCTGCCCTGTGGGGATTTAGGGAGAGCAGGATGCTTTAGGGACCCCCATCCTGCCCTGTGGGGATTTAGGCAGAGCAGGATGCTTTAGGGACCCCCATCCTGCCCTGTGGGGATTTAGGGAGAGCAGGATGCTTTAGGGACCCCATCCTGCCCTGCCAGCATTTGGATGTTGACATTTTTCCCATAAAACCCCTCAGGCAGGGCCAGATCAAGCTCTGGGGTGGGGACATGGTGCCAGTGGCACGGTCCCACAGCAGCTCTCCCATATCCCAACATCCCAAGGGATTTTTTAGTGCACTCTGCCTATAGCTACGCTCCATTTCTTTTGGTACCAGCTCCCCTTTCTCAGCTCCCTCCCCCAACATTTCTTATAAAAATAAGATTGTGCTTATTTATAAAATAATTACAATTTTTTTTTGGTTTGTTTTTTTAAGAAAAAGCTTCCAGTTAAAAAAAAAAAAAACGGTGGTATATCAAAATATGGCAAAACTTTGGCTGTCAATGGCTAAACTCTAATTAAAAATACCCACTACAAAGGCATTGTGCTGTGATCATCAATTCTGCAATGCTTCACCCTCCAGAACCGACGGCAAATATTCCACCTGGGCTGTCTGGCTTCCCTGGGACGCACTCAGAAACCACCCTGGGATTTTCCTAGCACGTCACCATCATCCTCTGGCAGAATGATTCCAACTGTAAGACACCTAAAGACGCATGGAAAGCCTTGGGAAACGGGAACGGAGACGGCAGCGGGAAGAGCCACACGGACGAGGCGGTTGGATGCACGTTCTCCTCGAGAGGAAAGTCTGTTTTCTCACCTTAGTGCTTAGGAAAAATAGAGGATTGCTGACAGAGTTCGTGAAAGAAGAGAGGCAGATCCTTTGTATAAAAGGTGTTTTAGAGCAGGAGTAAAACACAAATGGGTCTATAAGATCCAGACATATATAAACATACATACCTTGATATATTTATATATGTATTCTCTAGATAGTCAATGTTTGGGATGCATTATTGCATTATCCTTATAGGGGATTTATCTTTTTCCATCCTCCTTTGCTTTCTTCTTCTTTTTTTTTTTTTTTTTGGGGTGGGTTTTGGGGTTTTTTTTTGGTTTTGGGGGTTTTGCTCTCAAAAAAAAATATTAAAAAAAAAGATAAAAACAAGTTGCAAATGGCTCTGAGAGCTTCCAGCCATCATCCACCTGGCTGGGACTGCTGCGGCCTGATCTCCAGCACAGGTTTTTGGACAAACTGGGATCATGCTCTGCCCCAGGAGCTGCTGGCCGTGCCTTCCTCCATGGAACATCACCGTGCCCGGAGATCCCTGGCTGGTTATTGCTTGATTCTCCCTTCCCATACTGGCCTTTAGGGTTATTTACATTTCTTTGGCTTGGCTTGAACACGACAGTCTGGCACTTTCCAGTTGCCCTGGAGTCACCTGGGGGCAAGGAGGGGGAGAGGCCACCTCGCCACGAGGCCACGAGAAAACACGGGTGGGCTTCTGCCGGCTCACACGGAGCCGTGCTCCTCCCAGTCGGAATAAGACAACTTGTGTTTGGCACAAACTCCTCTGGAACCAACTCCGTGCCCGGGCACCCCCATCCCGCCCCTTATCCGGACAATCCTCCGGTGCAGTGCCACAGTTCCCATGGTTTGCAGGGAGCGGGGCGGGGGGAAGGCGGCGTCGGAGCCTCCCCACGCTCAGACCACGAACTCGGGGACTTCGTCGTGGGTCAGATCCAAGGAGAAATATTTGCTGGTTCTTTTCACCGGGAAGGTGTCCTGGATGTTGATGCACTGCTGGGCCAGGCAGCCGTTGCAGTAGAGCCCGTCCTCGTCCAGGCCGTGGGCGCAGCCGAAGGTGAAGCTCTGCGCCGTGTCCTGGCACAGGTTGGCCAACTGCAAGAAGTCCTTCTGGTAGAGCCGGATGTCATCCAGGCTCAGGCTGTGCCGGTCCGTCGACGTCTTGGGTTTCCTGCACGTCGTCTGAGAAAAGCCAAGAGGAGGCTCAGGGTCTGCCAGGGAGCCCAGGGGGTTGGGGAATCCCAAAGCCCCCAGTCCCACGTACCTGGGGTAAGGAGTCGGTGCTCTGCCCCCGCAGCTTCACCACCGTCTCTGAGGAGCTGGAGGTGGAGGAGCTGATCTCCTTCACGATGAGTCCTGCACGAAGGAGAGAGGAAGAGGAGGGTGCCAAGGTTATTTTGGGGTGGCTCAGCTCTGCCGGGATCCACTCTTGCTGTCCATGGGGACAAAGGCTCCCTCAGCGCAATGCAGGGTATTCAGCCCTACAGCTCCACTTGCAACCAGCGTTACCTGCAAAGCCTCCCAAATTTGCCCCAAAATGGCATTCAAGGCTGTCCCCAGGGAGCCTGGCATCCCAAAGACCTCCCAGTAGCTCCCAGCACAGAGCTGGAAATGCAGGTGACTTTCTGGGTGCAGCTCCAGAGAAGATCATCAAGTCCAACCATTCCCTGAACACTGCCAAGGCCACCACTGCGCTGTGTCTCCAAGTGCCACATCCACACAGCTTTTAAATCCCTCCAGGAACAGGGACTCCACCACTGCCCTGGGCAGCTGTGCCAGGGCTGGACAAACCTTTGCAGGAAGAAATTTTCCCTGATATCCAATTTAAACCTCGCCTGGCACAACTTGAGAGAGGTTCCTCTTTTCTTTACCCCACCTCTCCTTCAACCCATTGGGTGAACAGCTTTTCCTCATGTCCCAGTGGACACCCTGGGCTAATTCCACTCTGCCAAACACCAAAGAACCACAGGATGACCAGGGTTGGAAGGGACCTTAAAGATCATCTCATTCCAGCTCCCAAAGGCATGACTTGCACTGGGGGATTGGGAAGAGAAGCGGCCACCACCTTACCCGAGTGCCCGTTGAACTTGCGGGACAGCAGCATGTCCTCGGTGATGTAGACGCACATGTCGGGGCTCACCTCCATCTCCCCGGCCTGCTCCAGCTCCCGGGGATCATCCACCAGCATCTCGATTTCTGCAGGACACGAGGAGACAGGACAAGTCAGGTGTGCACCTTCAGAGCACCCTCCAAGCCCAAAACCACTGGAAAACCCAAACCAGCGCCTCACCATCATCCTGGGAATCCTCCTCCAGCCGGTCCTTCCCGCCGCTCTCCACGCCGGAGGTGTGGGAGCTGCCGTGGCTGGTCATGGAGCTGCAGGTCTTCAGCTTGCGGTGGGCGCCGGTGCCCGAGAATCCGTCCTCGGGCCCCATCTCCCGGGGTTGGGGTCGGCCTCGATGCCGGACGTGTGGGAGCTGCTGTGGGAGGCGGTGGAATGCCGGGACAAGCGCTTGTGCCGGATGCTGCCGGCGCTGCTGCCGCTGGCGCGTGAGCGCTTCTCCAGCTGCTCCATGTCCAGGTCCAGGGTGTCGCTGATGTAGGATTCCCGGTACTGCTTCTTCTCTGCAAGGGGGGCACGGAATCAGCACGATTCCCACGACCCCCAGGGAAACCGGACCCCCTGGAAGGGCATGGACCCCCTGGCACCCAGAGGAATTATCACCCGAGCCCAGCGTGGTGGCACAGCTGGAGACGGTGACAGAGGGATGGTGGGGCAGGAGCCCCAAACCTGCTGTGCTCTGTGAGGGGCTGTCCCTCCAACAGAGGAGGAGGAGGAGGAGGAAGAGATGTCGAGGAAGAGGAGAAAGAAGAAGACAGAAAATAAGGAGGAGCAGAAAAAGAAGAAAATAAATGAGGAGGAGGAAGATGAGGAGGAGGAAGAAGAGGGGAGGAAAGAGGAGGATGAGGAAGAGAAAGGAAGATGAGAAGGGGAAAGATGAGAAAGAGAAGGAGGAAGAGGAGATGAAGGAAGAAGAGGAAGAGTAGAAGGAAGAGAAACAGGAAGAGAAGGACGAGAAGGAGGAAAACAAAAGAAGAGGAGGATGAAGATGAGAACAAGGAATAAGATGAGGAAGACAAGGAAGAAAAAGATGAAGAAGATGAGAAGGAGGAAGAAGTTGAGGCAGATGAGGAGGATGAAGAACAGCAGGACAAGAAGAACAAATAAGAAAAGGAGAAAGGAAGATGAGGAAGAGAAAGAGGAAGACAAGGAGAGGAAAGAAGAGCAAGAAGACCTTAAGCTTTCACAAGGACGAGGGGCACTGGGAAAGCTGTGCTGAAGCACTGGGCAGAACTGGGATATCAGGGGTGGCCGCAGGCCTTGTGCCCATCCCACAGCAGTGCGGGGGCTGTGGGCACGGGGCTGGCACAAGCACCAGGTGCTTTCACAGGCAGAAACGCCCCGTGGGAGCCTGTCCCGGCGGGATTGGGGCCTGGAGCACCTACCCTCGTTCTCCTCCAGCCGGCGGACCTGGCGCAGCACAGGCTGCAGGTTCATGTAGAGCCGGTGGCTGCTGCTCAGCAGCTGCAGGAGGTGGCGCGAGCGCAGCGGGCAGCCCGTGTAGTAGATGAGCTTCCGGGCCGAGGGCAGCCCGTCCGGCAGGATCTCGAACTTCTTGCCCTGGGTGGGACAAGGGAGACATCAGCCCCGAAGAGGAGAATGCTCCCATTCTCACCCAGTCCTGCTGCAGCTCCTCGTTAACCCCATGGGTTGTCATCGCCTGCTGGGGGTCTGTGCCAACGGCATCCCACGCCCACAGCTGAGCCCAGGGGATGCCCCGCCTGGGGATCGTGGAATCACGGAGTGGTTTGGGGTGGAAGGCACCTTAAAGACCATCTAGCCCAATCCTCTTCCACCTTCCACTATCCCAGGGTGCTCCAAGCCCTGTCCAACCTGGCCTGGAATACTTCCAGGGATGGGGCAGCCACAGCTTCTTTGTGCCAGGGCCTCCCCACTCTCACAGACAGGAATTCCCAATTCCCAATCTCCCATCCATCCCTGCCCTCTGGCACTGGGAAGCCATTCCCTGTGTCCTGTCCCTCCAGCCCTTGTCCCTCTCCAGCTCTCCTGGAGCCCCTTTAGGCCCTGGAAGAGGCTCTGAGCTCTCCCTGGAGCCTTCTCTCCTCCAGGTGAACACCCCCAGCTCTCCCAGCCTGGCTCCATAGGAAATGGTGCTCCAGCCCTTGGAGCATCTCCATGGCCTTCTGTGGACTTGCTCCAACAGCTCCATGTCCTTCCTGTGCCGAGGACCCTGGAGCTGGAAGCAGTACTCCAGGTAGGGAAGGTGGCACTCACCACAAAAACCAGTTTGCCCACATTTGTCCATGGGAAGTCGTAGAGCAGCTGCTTTTCCTCATCCAAGTTCTGCAAAAAAGAGGAGATGGAGCCATGGCTGAGGGTTCTGGCAGGGGCAGGGAGCTGAGCTGAGCCATCACCTTCATTCTGTCACCTACCTGGAAAATCTGGATGCCTCGTGTTGTCAGCCCCAGCGTCAGCGAAGCCTCCACTTCCCTTTTGTCCTAAGGGGGGAGAAATGGTTTTAGATACACAATTTGCAGCATGAAGTGGATAAATCCACCCCACCTCAGCCCAGGGGTCCTCCTGCAGTCACCCCAGTCACCATTCTGTGATTAATGTGCCAAATGAAAAATGGAAAGCGACTTTGCATGCTGACAGGATAAGGGGGAATGGTTTTAAGCTAAAAGAGATTTAGATGGGATATTGGGAAGAAATTCCTGGCTGGGAGGGTGGGCAGGCCCTGGCACAGGGTGCCCAGAGAAGCTGTGGCTGCCCCTGGATCACTGGAAATGTCCAAGGCCAGGTTGGAGCAACCTGGGACAGTGGAAGGTGTCCCTGCCCATGGCACGGGGTGGAACTGGATGGGCTTTTAAGGTCCCTTCCAACCCAAACCATTCCGGATTCAACTGAAACACCTCCAGCTCTCCCGGCAAACAAACGGCTTCATTCCCAGGAGAAGAACCCAGGTTGTATTTCTCAGGGAGGGCATTCCCAAAATCAAGATCCCAACAACCACAGGGCCAGGGCTCACCTTGTACAGCCTGTAGTAGTGCACGGCCACGTCGTCCAGCCTGACGGCCTCCTTGATGTACTTGAGATGGGCTTCCGAGGCCGTCAGGGCAAACTGGTCCTTGTGCATGTTGGGCACGTGCTTCAGGATGTAATCCTTGCCCCTCTTCGCAACCACCTGGCAGAAGGAGGAGAGAAGCTTGTCCAGCTGCCCCGGGCTCGCTCAGGGCTGCATCCCCAGCGCTCCTGGGAGTGGTGGTTTCAAGGGAAAAGGGGGAATTGGAGCTTTGTTCTAGAGATCTCCAAGCAAAAATTAAATAATTACAGCAGCCAGTGACTTCTTGCCAGTGGGATTTCCCAGTGGGAAGGGTGCTCCGTGTGCCCATTCCACGGAGCCTACACCACTGGTGGCACCTGTGCTGGGGGAGGGACAGTCACACATGGACTCCCTGCGTGGCTGGGGACACGGCCCCGGGGCCACCACTCCCCAGTGACGTGTGTGAAAAAAGGAGAAGCTGGAAGATTTTGGGACAAAACCAAGAAAGAGGTCGGGAAGGAGAAGAAAAGGCTTCAGAGAGAGCCTTGAGCACCTGAAGGGGCTCCAGGAGAGCTGGAGAGGGACTTGGGACAAGGGATTGGAATGACAGGATAAGGGAGAATGGCTTCCCACTGCCAGAGGGCAGGGATGGATGGGAGATTGGGAAGGAATTCCTGACTGGGAGGGTGGGGAGGCCCTGGCACAGGGTGCCCACAGAAGCTGTGGTTGACCCTGGATCCCTGGAAGTGTCCAAGGCCAGGTTGGACGGGGCTTGGAGCAACCTGGGACAGTGGAAGGTGCCCCTGCCCATGGCAGGGGATTGAACGGTGTGGGCTTTAAGGTCCTTCCAACCCAACCCATTCTGGGATTCTGGAATTCCGTGCCACCAGTTCCCAGAGGGCTGCACCTGATGGTGGTGGGGCAATGCTCGCACGGAATCCCCCGGGAGCATCCCAACAGCACACAGGGAATTCCCACCAGCCCCACACCAACCCCAAGCCGCAGCTATTTCCATCCCCACAGCTGTCCCAGGTTATTTATAACCAGGATTAACCCAGGGACCGGGATTGGGCCGGAAGGCTCCGAGCAGCCCAGCGCCAAGCTCAGAGCAGGGAGCACATCAGGATCTCTTACCCAGGCAGGGAAATAGGCCTCGGGCTCGAAGTACTTCCCGTAGTGCTTGTTCCTCTTGAAGTCTCCCAGGTCGGCTTGGAGGGCGAAGGCAGTGAGCAGGAAATAGGCCTCCTCCCTCAGCACACACTGCGAGTGCAGCACCTGCTTCCTCAGGTGCCAGTAGTAGTAGTACCGAGCTGTCCTGTCACTGGGGAGGGACACAGGACACAAGGAGGCATGAGCAGCCAGGGGACACCCACTGGGAAGCCCTCAGGGAGGCGTCACCCAGGGGTTTTGCTCCCTCTTCCCCGTTGGTTAAAATTCCCACTCAGCGGCGTGAACGTGGAGCCGCTTCACCAGCCAGGTGGAATAACCCCCCAAGAAAAAAATCTGTGGAGGTGCCACTGTGTCCCCAAACCCATGGAAATCGTTTTAGCCCTCAAGCAGGACCTGCAGCTCCCACTCAGCCATAGCTAAGTCCAAATCAGGCTGTGCTAAACCCGTGAACATGACGTCCTCACTCCCCGAAAGGCTTTGTCATTGCTGGCTGGGGGTGGTGTCCCCACCTGCCCCTGTGGGAAGCCACTCAGCACCCACCCACGAACAGCCCCAGCTTTTGGGATGTGCTCAGCACCCCACAGCACCCCGAGGCTGCAGAGCCATGCCAGGAGGTGCCCGTGGGGGTGGGCACACCCTACCTGATGAGCCGCCCGTTCTCCACGTAGTACTGCACTCGGAAGTGGATGATCATCGGCGGCCCAAACTGGTCGATCCCCTGGAAGGGAGGAGGATTTCAGGAATCCTGTGGGGATCCCAGCATCACATCCCAACCCCTCACCTCAACTCTCTGGGGTCATGTCTGTCACAGCCAGCCCTTGCCTGCCATGGCACCAATGGCATTTTTGTTCCTCCACTGTCCCCCATTTTCCCCCACAAAATGCTGGAAATGAAGGGGATTTGGAATTAAAGAAGCAGGTTGGTTGGGTTTGAGAAGCCCAGGAGTTCTGCAACCCCTCATTGCTGCTCTCCCTCTCTCAGTCCATCATCCACCAGCTCAGCACCAGCATCGGAGCCTGGACACCCCTCGGCATTGAAATAATGAGAAGGTGCTTTGGGGAGAAAAAACCCCAATTTGATTTTAGAACTTGGAAAGAAGGGACCTTAAGAACTCTGCTGAAGTATAAGGCAGGAAAAAAAAATATGAGCTCCAGGGACTGAGCCTGGAGGATGCACCCCCAGCTGGGGCACGTGGTGGCACTTGCAGTGACAACCCCAGGGATGCCACCACCACCATCCCCAGGGATGTGGTTTCGCACATCCACCCCCCAGCCCCACACTGACTAAATGCCCCCCCACCCCTCGGCAGCGTTCCCGGGTCCTGGAAGTGACCTGCGACGGGGACAGAGGTGGCCTTACTGCCGTCAGCTCTCCATGCAAGACCTCACCGCTGACCTTGCTGGCCTCCTTCTTCCACTCCTTGGGGCAGTACTTGTAGAGTTTCTGGGCCAGGTCCATGTACACGTGCTCATTGTCTGGGAGGGACAGAGGTGGCATCAGCATCCCCACGTGTTCCCTGCCTCCCGCCATGACCCATTGGTCACCCAGCTGTGACCTCCTCGTCACCCAACGAGGCCACCAAAAGGGGTAAGCTGCACACTTAAGCCACTGACTTACTCTGGATGACGCTGAGCCCGAAGAGGTGACAGTCCTTCAGCCTCAGGAGGTCACACACCTGCACCAGTAACTCTTGGCACAAAATCTTCACCTGCAAAAAATCCCTTCTGTGAGCCCTGGAACAATCTGTGTCCACCTAATCTCATTCCACCCTCTGGACACCTTTCACTATCCCAGGTTGCTCCAAGCCCAACCAACCTGGCCTGGAACATTTCCAGGGATGGGGCAGCCACAGTTTCCCTGAGAAACCTGTGCCAGGGCCTCCTCATCCTCACAGGCAAGGATTTATTCCTATAATCTCATCTAAATCTTTCCTCTTTTAGTTTAAAACCATTCCCCTTATCCTATCATTATCTGCCTCTTTCCAAATCTCTCTCCATCTTTTTGATAAGCTCCCTTTAAGTTCTGAAAGGAATTTAAACATTTTCCTGCATCAACAGCAACATTGGGTAGGGGTAAATTAACAAAAAATACAACAAAAAGTGGGGGAATTTCACATTCAATGCTCCATCCCAATCAGAGCCAAAGCCCCTCCTGTTTATTCCCTGGGCCGGACGAGGCTGAAGTGCCATCCAGAAGGGATTTGTGGTGTGAGGCTGAAGGATGGGGCTCATGCCACGCCGTGGGGTGCCAAGCAGCAGCTCACCCTCCCCAAACCCCGCTGCTGCCAGCAGCACGTCGAGCAAGGAGAGGAAGGAGAGCGTAAAACACCGCCGCAGCCTTCGGGGGAATACCTCATGAGCATTTCCCCGGCAGGGCGAGGCCAGGCCGGCTCCAAATGACACCCAGGAGCAAACCCAGGGTGTGCAAACACAGCCCCGGGGGAGGGGGGTGATGGAAATGTCAGCGCTCAGGGGCTGCCCAGCGCCGCCTTACGTTGATGATGATGTTGAGGGAGTCGTCGTTGGGGAGGAAGATGCACACACTGCGCCGGTCCTGCATGACTCTGTTGTTGTGGAAGGGCAGCTTGTTCATCGTGCTCCGGGCAGGGGGCTCGGGGTGGCTGGTGGGGAGCACCTCACCGGCGGGCCGGGGCGGCCTCGGGCCCCGCGGGCGCCATCCCTGTGGGAAAAAGGGGGATGAGCCCTGGGCACGGCACCCTCAGCTCCCCATCCCCGTCCCCCATCCTTCCCAGCCACCAGCATGCTCCCACAAGGTACGGGCTCATGGTCAGGGTGCCCCCCAAAACCCCTGAGCACACCCCACCACAGCCACCCCCATGGTTTTTGGCCCCAGAAACCTGAGCCAGCAGTTTGATTCTCCTGGCTTGAGTTCAGAAAAACCTCAGGAAAGGCTTTTCTGGCATCATTAAAATAAATAAAAGTTTATCCGCTGGGAACAAGCCAGTTGGGCCAGCAAGGAGCAGTGCTGGAAGCGGGAGGTTTCCCTGCCAGCCATGGAAAGGTAAGGAAAACCCACAGGGGGACCCCCACATTCCTTCCAACATCCTTCCCCCCAGTTCCGATTCTTTGCTGGGGTGAAAAAAACCAATCCAAGCACTAACAGGGATTTGCAGATGGGAATTGCCATGCAGAGCCGATGAATCCATCCTAGCACTGACCCCAGGAAATTCTCAATTCCGAGGGTGAATATTCCCAAAGCACTTTTTACCCCACCATCCACAAGGACACAAATTCCCACGTGACACCATGAGGATGGACTTTAAACTCTGACCTAGTTCAGTCTTTTCCTACCCCAGATTTACGCTGGCACCCAGGCAGAGTGTCTCCCTTGTCACCAAATATTTGCTTTGGTCTACATGGAAGCACCTTTGGCTTCCGAAAGCCTGGAATTTGCGTATTTGTGCAGCAGCACAGAGGAAAAAGTGCCCCGAGGTGACTTTTTGTTGGTGGTTCCTGGGGTTTTGCAGAAGTTGGGAAATCCGGAGGCGATGCTTTCCCATCGCCAAGGAACTCTGGGACCGCACCAGGGAGGTTGTGTCCGTGTATTGTGCGTTGTGTGCGTGCATCGTGGATTCCATGCGTGGCATCCATGGATTTCGAACACGTGTCATGTCCACGCAGGGCATCCATGCATTGCATCCATGTATCACGGCATCCATGCATTGCATCCATGCCTTGGGATGGTGCATTGCATCCACTCATTGCATCCGCGTGTCACGGCATCCATGCATTGCATCCACGCCTTGGGATGGTGCATTGCATCCACGCATTGCATCCGCGTGTCACGGCATCCATGCATTACATCCATGCATTGCATCCGCATATCATGGCATCCATGCATTGTGTCCATGCCTTGGAAAGGTGCATTGCATCCAGGCATTGCATCCGCGTGTCACGGCATCCATGCATTGCATCCACGCCTTGGGATGGTGCATTGCATCCACACATTGCATCCATGCATCCTGGCCATGCACTGCACCTACACATTGCATCCATGCATTGCATTCATACCTTGGGATGGTGCATTGCATCCACGCATTGCATCCGCATATCACGGCATCCATGCATTCCATCCATGCCTTGGGATGGCGTGTTGCATCCATGCATTGCATCCCTGCATCCTGGCCATGCACTGCACCTACACATTGCATCCATGCATTGCATCCCTGCATTCTGGTGGCACATTGTTGCATCCACATGAATCATGGCCCTCCGCTGCATCCATCCATTGTGGCATCCATGCATTGAGCTGGAACATCTTGGTAGCCATGCATTGCACCCATGCACTGGGGCCATGTATTGCATCCATGCACTGCATCCATGCATTGTGGTGGTACATCACGGGTTCTCTGTGTTGCATCCGTGGGCATCATGGCCTTGCACTGCATCCATGCCCGGAGTTGGAACATCATGGCACCTGTGCACTGCACCCATGCATCATGGCAGTCATGCATTGCATCTGTGCATCTTGGCAGTCATGCATTGCCCCTACACATTGCATCCATGCACTGTGGCATCCATGTGTTGAGTTGGAACCTCATGGCACACATGCATTGCAGTGGTGCATCATTGCATCTGTGCACTGTGGTATCCATGCATTGTGTTGGAGCACCATGGCATCCCTGCATTGCATCCGTGCCTTGGGATGGTGCGTTGTGGCCATGCATTGCATCCATGCATTGTGGCATCCACGCATGGAGCTGGAACATCATGGCAGCCATGCATTGCATCTGCGCAGCACAGACGTGCATCCTGGATGCCCGTGCCTTGCACCTACACATTGCGTCCACGCACTGTGGCATCCATGCATCGTGCTGGAGCACCGTGGCATCCATGCAGTGCATCCCTGCACCGTGGCTGTGCCTGGCACCTCTCCATGGTATCCATGCTCTGAGGCTGTGCCCGGCCGTGGCTGATCCCGACAGGAGCCGGCAGCGCCATGGTCGGGTTGGGTTTGGGGTTCATTAAGAACCCCGGCATGCACGCAACGGGGCTGAAGGGATTTGGCACGTCCTGGCCCGGCCGGGCACCGGCAGCTCCCGGGCACCGGCGTGATGGGACTTGCGCGGGCTGAGCTGGGGAGGGGCCGGGTTCCCGGCGAAGCAGCCGTGTCCCGGGGCACCTCCAGCACCCTCCGTGTCCTGCTCCCACCCTGAGGGCTCCTTGAGTCCCCGTGGTGCACAAGAGCTTTTTCCATAGGCTACAGCCAGCTTGGAATTCCAGCCACGGGCAGCACCCACTGCTGAGTTACCGGTGAATCCATCACTGGGATTCTCTCCTGGATATCAGCCCCCACACGGGCAGGGACACCTTCCACTAGCCCAGGTTGCTCCAAACCCTGTCCAATGTGGAAAACTTCCAAGGATGGGGCAGCCACAGCTTCTCTGGGCACCCTGTGCCAGGGCCTCCCCACCCTCCCAGTCAGGAATTCCTTCCCAATATCCCATCTAACCCTGCCCTCTGCCAGTTTAAAACCATTCCCTCTTGTCCTGCTGCTCTCTGGCATTCCGGGGCTGTTTGCCCCCACACCAGTCACTGCATTTCCTCCTCCTCCTGCAGCCTGGATTGGTCCCAGAGCACCAGGGATTAAACTGCACGAGCTGGCGTCAGCAGAGCACGGACATCGGAGGGAAAAAACAAAACCAACCCCAAACCGTACATTTTGGTATTTGTATAGAAAACATCCCAGTTCCTGCTGCTGAATGGGAACATTCCATCAGCCCACCACATAGGGACAGTCCCTACGGAGAATCCCTCAGTTCCAGGCGCTTCCCAGGGGCTCTGCCAGCCCTGGGAGCTGCGGGGATTCAGCGAGGGGACACACAAAGCCCTTTCCAGGGTGCTGTGCCTGCAGCAACCTCAGCCAGACGCCGGCAAATTCTTTCCAAGCATCTGCTGCTCATTCCGACAATGTCGGCTTTGATTCCCTGGGACCCCGCGCCGAGTCGCTCCCGCTCCGGAGGAAGCGTTGACAGGAGGCACAAACATGGAAGCATCGAATGGTTTGGCTTGGAAGGGACCTTTAAAGATCCAGCCCAGCCTTCCCGCCTCCGAGCTGGAAAGATCCTGGATTGCAGGGAGAGCCCCCCTGGATTGCCCCGCAGCAGAGGGGGCAACAGAGGTCACCCCACACTCCAAGCAGGAACTTCCACCCCAAGCAGTTTTCCAAAGGGTTTTCCATCCAGAGAGCAAAGTCAGCTGGAAAAAACACTCGGAATGAGGACTTGGGCATGGATCAGCAGAGTGAGGAGATCCAGGTCTTCCAGCCATGTTTTCCCTGCTGTAGGGAAAAGAGCACTAAAACTCCATAGGAAGGCACTGCAAACTGCTCGTAACTCCACAGCTGTGCCAAGAAAATTCCTCGATCCACCGTGTTTTCCAGGCCCAGGCTGCTGGAATATTGTCTCCCTGCCTGATGCCGTGGGATAAATCCCGTCGCAAAGCTCTGCTGCAAAGAAAACATCCCGTGAAAAACCTGGGAAAAGCAGCCGGGGCTGGCGCTGCTGACTCGGCGAGGGATTTGTTCATCCCGGGGTCCTGCAAACACATCCAAGGGCAGGCAAAGCCTGGGATCGGTTCAGACGGAGGTGCTGGAGCAGGCTCTCGTCAGAAATGGGAATTTGGGTGCAATTCCAGCGTGGGGATTGAACATGGCTTGAACTTGCTGGCTGAGGTGGGGTTTTCTCCCAGATTCTGTGGATGTGAAGCGAGGCTGGGTGGATGTGCAGCGTTTTTCCCTCTCCATGGATTTAAATGGATTTTAAAGAAGCGGATGAGTTGCTGTCCTTGTGGGTTTGGGTCAGGTTTGTCCCTCTGTGGTACCCACCAAACATCCCAGTGCCCCACTTTCAACCCAGCCACGACCCAGAGCTTCCAGGCAGATCCTGCCCATTTCTCCATCACCCAAATCCATCCCTCCTTGCCAAAATATCCGCTTTTTAAAAAACTCAGCCCTGTCAGACATCTCCATCCCTGGAGGGATTCAACAGCCGTGCAGCCGTGGCACTTGGGGACACGGGGCAGTGGTGGCCTTGGCAGTGCTGGGGGAATGGTTGGTTACAATCCTTTTCCAACCTAAAGAACTCCACGATTCCCTGATTCTAACCCACTGCCAGGCTTTTGTTCCAGCCCTCCTGCAGCACCCCAGGGGCAAGGGAAGGGATCCAGCCCAGGACCCACACGTAGGCAGGGGCCATCCCGAAGCCAGAGGCTGCCCAGAGCGCGGGGCGAGATGGGAAAATGAATTCATGGGGCAGGAATTTCTTGTTTTGAAGAGTCTGGAGTGGGTCTCACCCCACATCACAGGCGCAGGTATGCACAGAGCTGTTATTACAAGTTTTAGGGCCGTCCCTTAATGCAGCTTCTCCGAACCCAAAAGCCAGATTAATTCCTGCTTGCGGTTGCCCCGTAATTAAAATCGTCTCCAATTCTTCATGAACTCAACAGTTTCCTCCTAATGAAGAGAGGCAGATGAAAGAGACCTTCACTGGGAAAAAGGACTTGGTTATAAATATTCCATGACTTCATCCGCCACGAAAGCTATTTGGATGCTGGAAACTCAGCCTGGGCAGCTGGGGGCCAGCCCCCACCAGCCCCAGCAGATGCCCCCGAGTGCTGGGGGTACCCAAGAAGCCTCTCCAAGGAAAGTTCCTCCAGGAGCTCGCCCATCTCCACCTCTCCAACATTCCTCCTCTTCCTCATCCTCCTCCCCTTTGGCTACTGCAGTGGGACAACAGCGATGGGCAGGGATGGCTGAGCCACGTGGATCATCCTAAAAACGGGATGATGTCCCCTCCTGCTTGGGATGAGCCCCATGGGACACCACATTCCATGGGGAAACACAGGCTGAGCCACGGCAGCTCAGGAAACTGCTCCCCTGCCTCTCCTCATGCATGGAGCAGAATCCAGGCTGGAAGCGCTGATTTTCCATCCAACCCACAGCAGAGCCATCCCAGGCCTCTCCATTCCCTGACTTTGGAGCACTAAAATATAAACAAAGTGTCCCAGCCTCCGCCAGGGGTGGATGCAGAGATGGATTTCTCCTGGCAAGGGCTCCAGCGAGGGAGGGACAACGCCTGCTCTCCCTCTTCCCTCCTCTGCTGCCGAACCAGCCCCTTCCATCAGATTTCCTTCCGGGAAACTTTGCCTGAGCCTTTGGGATTAGAACAATGTCAAGACTGGGTTGGAGAGGGTTGTGCTCAGGGCAGCCAAGCTCTCCCATCCAGCTCCAGAGCCCATCCCACGGCGTTCCCAGGCATTTTAGGAACCATCCTCCAGCACCAACAAGCCCAAATCTCCCAGAGCTCTGAT
The DNA here is from genome assembly GCF_000738735.6 of Corvus cornix cornix. Taxonomy (NCBI): domain Eukaryota; kingdom Metazoa; phylum Chordata; class Aves; order Passeriformes; family Corvidae; genus Corvus; species Corvus cornix. The sequence goes on along the minus strand of NC_046335.1, from coordinate 2,227,581 downwards.
CCCACTCCCAGGATGACAGGCATCACTCCCAAGGATGCACATGGATGTGGAGCATTGCCTTGGCTCCCCTCTCCGTGGGCAGGCTGCAGCCCACACCAGCAGCAGCTGCCATAAATCCCTTGGGATTTGGCTGTGGGATCCCTGGACCACAAAGCTGCCCTAAGGGGCAGAAGCACCATCCCAAATCCCTGCACCACAGAAAGCACAGCCCTGAGTCTCCAAACCGTGGAGCTCCCTATTTGTAAGTTAAAGTCATATTTTAAATTTAATTAACAATATAATATTATATAATTAATAATGGCACGTAAATATGAATATTAATAATATACAACAATGAATATTTACGTTATTTTCTATAATAACACACCCCCAAGATGCTCTGACCCTGGGCAAACCCTTCCTTCCCAGAATGGGGCACTTTTAGGGAGCCCCATTCCCAATATCCCGCCCACAGGCACACTCCATATGGGATTGGTGCCCAAACCCATTCCCACTCTGGGGAATGTGCAGTGCTTGGTGCACACAGAGGGGAAAAAATCGGATGCAAAGTGCTCTGCAGACACACCAGAACCCAAAAACCAGCTCCATTTTATGCCCAAATACTCAAATCCATGCCTGGACTATGTGGAGCTCCCGCTGCCCTCTGTGGCGTCCTCGCCTCCAGCTCCAAATCCAGCAAAACGAAGCCAAACCAAGTTCCTGATTTTTTTATTCCTGGGGCGGGCAGAGGGAGATTTGTCTTCCCTCAGCAGCGCCGCTCTCCAGTTTTCCAGCTGGGAAAGCTCCTCGGCCACGCCACAGCCTCCACCAACTTCCATGCCCAGGGCACAATCAGGGAAAGCTTTTTGGGAAAAATATCCTAAGCCCACTTTTCAGTCAAGGGGGGAAAAAAAGCAGCATAAAACTCAATTAAGGAGCAGGCAGATATTTTAACCAGAGCCATGGTTTGTATACTCCATCTGGAGTCCAAAGGCTGCTGGGTTTTTTTTTTAGCAGGAGGGAACTGACATCATCTTAATTTCAAATTCCCATTTATTTTTACATCTGGTCTGAATTAATCTTTCTCAGCATCCTGACTTTCATGTAATGGAATAATTGCTTACAGACTCGGGGTTTAAAGAGCCTGAATAAACCCAGTTTAAAAAAAGAAACCCCTTTAAAAACCGATAGTAAAAATCCAGTACCTAGAACCAAACTCCAATATGCCTTCGGGATTGGGAATTTTAAACGGAACAACATCTCTTTCAGGCAAGAGAGCTCGAAATAATCCCAGCTCTATCCAAGATTCGGAGAGGGAGAGTGAGCCCTGTGGAAAAACACCAACACAAACCAGCCCGGAATTAGGCAGAGCAGCAAAGCTCCATCAGTGCCACGCGGAAGCATCTCTGGAAAAGCAGAGTTTGGCTTAGAGGGAAAAACATCCTGATGGCCAGAAAGGCATTGGCCATGAGCAGGAAGAGGAGGATTCAGGAATGGGAGACAGCAGCGAAGGTGGCGGGGGACCAGGGGCATGGCAGGGTCAGGATGTGCCTCACTCCCACGGGCGAGTCAAAGGACATGGGAACACCAAGGACGGTCCTGGGAAAGCTCAGTCCCAATTTCCCTGCTGCCACGAGGGCACCGTGGCAGATAAAGCCCGGCTTAGGAGCTGCACGGATTTATCCTCGCCGCTTCCAGAACGTGTCAGGGATAGGCATTCCCGGCGGGAAACGCGGACAAGGCCATCAGTGACACTACCAGGGACCAGCTGGCACCCCAAGCACCTCCACGGGGTGGGGGGCACCCGTGGGTGAGGGGAGCCCATGGACAACGGGGTCCCACAGTGGCTGTGACCCAGGAACAGGAGGATCCACAGATGAGAGGAGCACAGGGAACCAAGAGACGATGGGAACTGTGGCTGAGGGGACCCATGGGTCACCACAGCCCACGGAAAGGAGCTGGCACAGGCACAGAGGACCCGCAGGTGAGGGGATGTGTGAGCCAGGGGTGAGGGGATCCATGGGGAAGAGGACTTTTGGGTGAATGTGGCCCAGTGACAAGAGGGCCTGCGGGGGTGGGTGAGACCCAGGGGTGAGGGGACCCATGGGCAAGTGTGACCCAGGGACAAAGGGACCCCTGGGCACCTGGGAACCTGGGGGCAAGGGGACCTGGGGGTGAGTGTGACCCAAGAGCAAGGGGTGTCACGAGTGAAGTGACCCGTGGGTGAGTGTGACCCAGGGACAAGGGGACCCGTGGGCGACTGTAAACCGCGAATGAGGGGACCCAAGGGTGATGGTGACCCCCAGGTGAAAGGACCTGTGGGTGAGTGTGACCTGAAAGCAACGGGTCCCATGGGTGGGGGGACCTGTGGGCGAGTGTCACCCAGGGAAAAGGGTCCCATGGGTGAGTGAGACCTGTGGGTGAGGGGACGAGGCGGCCCACGGGTGAGCGAGAACAGTGGCCAAGTGTGACCCAGGGTAAGGGGACCCGTGGGCGAGTGTGACCCAGGGGCGAGGGGTCCCGTGGGTGAGCGCGCCCCTGGAGCGCGCCCCGCGCCGGAGCGGGTCCGGGGTGGCCGTGGCAGTGTCGCGGCCGTGTCGTGGCCGTGTCGCGGCCGTCGGGGGCCGTGGGGGGGTTCCGGCAGAGCCGCAGCTCCCGCGGGCGGGCGGAGGAAATGACTCGCATTCCTGCAGCCGGGGCCGCTCGCACCGCTCCGGCTCCAACTCGCCCCCGAGCGCAACAAGCGGCCGCGCCGGGCCCACCCGCGGCACAGCCCCGCGGGGCCGAGCCGAGCCGGACCGGGCTGAGCCAAAGCGAGCCGAACCGAGCGGAGCGGAGCGGAACCGGGCTGAGCCGAGCCGGGCTGAGCCGAGCCGAGCGCGGTGCGGGGCGCCGGGCACGCACCTACCTGCGGCTGCGGGAGCGCGCTGCGTGCCAGCCGAGCCGAGCCGAGCCGTGCCGAGCCGAACCCCGCCGTGCCGAGCCGAGCCGAGCCGTGCCGAGCCCAGCCCAGCCCAGCCCATCCCGCCGCCCCCGCCCCTTCCCGGGCCGCCCCGCACCGCCCCGAGCGGCACCGGCACCGCCTCCCGCCCCGGCGCCGTGCCCGGGACAGCGGGGAGAGGGTCGGCAACGGGGCGGCCCCCGGGCGGCAGAGCCGAGTGTTGGCCCCGGAGGAGGCGTGGGGAGCCGGGCAGCCGCCGCCACGGTGCCCACGAAAGGCTCTGGAAAGAGCCCGAGCATCCCCCGGGAGGACACACGGGCACGGTCCCTGCGGGGCTTGAGGCACCCGAACGCGCTCAGGAGCGGAGCTGAGCATCCTCCTGCGGGGAGCGCGGGGGAGCGAGGCCGGAGGAGGCCACGGAGATGCTCCGAGGGCTGGGGAACCTCAGCTCTGGAGAGCTGGGGGTGTTCGGCTTGGATTGACCTTAGAGCCCCTTCCAGCGGGGCTCCAAGAGAGCTGGAGAGGGAGTTTGGATAAGGGGGAATGGCTTCCCACTGCCAGAGGGCAGGGTTAGATTGGATATGAGGGAGAAATTGTTGGCTGCGAGGGTGGGGAGGCCCTGGCACAGGGTGCCCAGAGAAGCTGTGGCTGCCCCTGGATCCCTGGAAGTGTCCAAGGCCAGGCTGGACAGGACTTGGAGCAGCCTGGGATAGTGGAAGGTGTCCCTGCCCATGGCATGGGGTGGAACGAGATGTTTTTTTAAGGTCTCTTCTAATCCATACAACCCCGGGATTCTGTGATCTCCCAGGGAAGGGACTCACATGTCCTCTGTGGGCATCCAAACGCCCTTGGATAGAAGACCCCCACACCCACCCCAGTATCCCCAGCCCTGGCTGTGCCATTGGCACATTAAACCATTTCTTAGGATTCAGGTTGAGGCAGGAGCAGAGTTAAACCCCATTCCCATTAAATCCCCCACTGATGCCCTGGCAGCTGGATAAAGGTGAGTGGGGCTCACTCCTGGGAGGCCTGGCCACCCCTCGGAGCCGATGCACACACGGATCCATCTCCATAGGTGACCCAGGCCCGGAATAGCAACAGCAGCAGCACCATAAATTAGCAGCAAAGCATCTCCGAGCCGCTCCTCCTTCAGAAGTGCCATCTGGCGAGATTGTTTTTGGAGGAGTTATTTATTCCTCACTTTTAAGCGTCTACAGGCGTTTCTCGCGCTGACCTGCGAGGCCGCCTCGGCCCCCGCAGTCTCTACGAGGCTCCGGGAGAGAGGAGCCGCTTGTTCCCAGCCCTAAATAAAGAGCAGCTCTGCTGTGAACACCCTGACGCTCCTCGCTGAAATCTGTTTGCAGCTCAACAGATCGTGCTGGGTAATTACATTATGGGAGTGCACGGTACCAGCGCTGGGAATCCAACGCGCCGCTCTCCTCATGGAAAAAAACAACCTGGCTTTCTGCAGAGCTGGGGCTGGAAAACCCTTGGTTTGGGGCTCGTTCTCATGCTCCTGGTGGAACTGGGAGAGGGTTTCTACCCCACACCTCCTGCTCGAGTCCTTACAAAGCCACTGGTGCCACTGCCGAGGGCACAGGGATCATCCTCTCCAAGCAGGGCCTGTCATTCCAGCCAGAAATGTCTTTTTTCCCAAAAAACTCCCTCTGGAAGCACCCGTCCTGCAGGTAACACAGGGGGATAACCAGGCAAAGCCGCCCTTTGTCTCATTTATCCAAACCCATAAAACATTTTAGGGCTGCGGGGAGGCGCAAGCAGGACACGGCCCCACGGCTGCGGTGCTGAGGAGGACGAGTCAGTCCTGCTGAGCCCATCCCCAGCCCCATTCCAAGGCCTGTGGAATACAGGAATACAGGAACCCAGCGCCTGCCTTGCCGCAGAGGCTAAATAAAGCAGCAGGAAGAGCTCTCGGATGCCAGCGAGGCGATGGATAAACACCGACGTGGATGGCGCGGGTGCGAGCGCTGCTCCAGAGCCGGGGGAAATGTCTCGGCTCATTCCACAGGGAGATGCTCCCAAGGCCGGAGGAGATGCCCTGGGAAAAGCCATCCCAGGCTGCGATGTGGGGAGAGCTCGGAAAGATGGACCTCAGCCAGTGTCCGCTCTGCCTCTCCTCTCGGGGAGAGGAAAAGCCCAAAGATTGCGGTGACATTTCTCTCACAGTTCTGGATTTAATCTCCCTCAGAGTCCCAAGGAGCGGAAACGCAGATGGAGAATGGAAAAAAGAATGGAATTCTTTTGGGGTTGTTTTTTTTTTTTTTCTTTCTGCCTAGCTAATGGCATTGCTAGGCCTGTCTCCAAATTAATAATACTAATGAAAAAAAAGGTGTTGTGGTTATGACTGAAAATACCATTCCCATAAAATACAGGGATTTTTCTCATACTGGATGTATTTATATGGAGAGGACAGGAAATAGCAGCGGCTCACTGTGATCCTGCATTATCACCAGCCGAGCGTCTCCCATCCCAGAATTTCAATGCCAGCATTGTCACTGGCAGGGATGGACACAGAGACGTGGGAGCTCTCTTATCTCACAGTTTCCCTCGGATTTTGTTTATGGCATAAAAATTATTCCAAAAGCAACAGAATAACAACTAAACCCATCCCAATCTCTGCATCCCATTCCCTTCCCAAAGGCTGATGGATCAGTGGTGCCGACCCAAGCTTGCTGCTGTCAGTGCTCAGCATCCATTGCTAGGGATTTTTGGGATGCCCTGCTAGGAAAATTTATCCTGGAGCAGCAGCACGGGGACCTCAGCACTGACCACGAGCCTTGTGGGGTGCATTTGGGGACAGGGTTGTCACCGCTGCTCGATGACACCTGGCACAGCATCAGACTCGATGATCCTGATGGGCCCCTTCCAACTCAACATATTTCAGGGCTCCAGCTCTGGCTGCAGCTGGGATTTAGAAATTCCTGCCTGGACAAGAGAGGAAAACAAATCCCAGCTACTGTGAGCAGGCTGTGCTGGGGCTGGGAAGGTTCTCAGCCCATAAGGGGAAGAAATTAAATAAAGAAACCCCGGCGCGGAGCCACAACAGCCGGAGCGTTGCTATAAACTCCGCAGAGGAGCTGGACCTCGCTCCCATTCCTGCATTTCACGGGGATTTCCAAGGAAGCTCTTCCTCCCTCCCTATCCAGGCTGGGCTGGGCGAGTCCCTGTCCCCCCAGCACAGGTTGGTGGGACCCTCTCCGGCATTTTTCTGGGGTGTTTGGGAGAATTCCGTCTGATTTTTGGCCATAAATACCTAATTCACAGAGATCTAATCAAGCCTCTGCTTTAATTGGGTTTATAATTAAAAGCCTGAGCACACATTGGGATCCCTCCTCAGGGGTTTTGCCCCAGTGCTGCCCCACTTTTCTTTCCCACATGAGGGCAGCTCCAACTCCATCCATGCCAGCTGAATTTTGGGAAAGCCGGTGCTCAGCATGCAGGAGCCAGCCCTGGATGGTGCCAGGAAAGGGGGAGCATCCCTGGGAGTGGCCTGGAGACACCCCAGCTCAGGAACCAGGTGGAGAGCCGGATGGCTCCTTGAGCGTTCGGGAATGCTGGCAATGCCAAACCACCCCTGGCTCCCTGGGAATTCAGGGGATGCTCCCAGAGGGGTTTTTCCATCAGATTTTACCTGGGGGAGGATGTTACAATATTTAACCGGCCCCTCAAATCTCCCTCTGTATTTACTGTGCCCAGCCTTTGCCTGGGAAGTCGGCAAGGACGAAAATAAAAACGAGCTGCATTGAGATTTAAGTCCAACGAGGCCGGGAAGGGAGAAAATCCAGCCTGAATCCCCAAGTGTTGGAACCATCAAGAAAATCCAAGCGTGCATCTCGGCAGGGAAGCATCCCCCCGGCTCGGCACTGCTGATCCGGTGCGTTCTGCTAATCTACCCCGCAGCATTCACAGCTCCTCCAGCCCAGCATCCTCCGCAGCAGCGGGATGCGATTTGAGCCCGGGAGATTCCTCGGGATGGCTGGAGGGAAAGGCGGGATCGTCCCCCAAACCGAACCCCCCCATCCTCGCCCAACCCGGGGCGCCAAGATGGGGTTTATCACCAAATTATTGATAAATCCGGGGTGAGGTGGGCAGGGATTTTCTGTGCAGTAAGCCTGGTTTTCCCACAGCCCTCCCCCCCGGCTCATTCCCAAATCCACAGAGCATTTCCACAGCCCCTCTAAAAAGCCCGTTGTCCCCCCTCCCACCGCAGCTCCCCCATCCTTTCCGTTTTCCGGGGCCCCCAAAGGCTTTTCCGTGGCTCTGGGCCTGGGGGTTGTTCCTAGAGTTTGCTCTCAGCCTGCCAGAGCTGCTGAAATCCCATGGAATTGTGCTGTAAAGCAGGAAAGGGCGGCGGGGAGGGGCGGACGGGGAGGAAAGATCACAGGAGCGAGCGGGGGAATATTTTTAGCCCGTCTGTGCTCCGGCTTCAACACCACTCCGTGACTCCAATCCCGTCTGACAGAGGGGCAGATGCCTCAGGGCTGGAACGGGAGAGAAACCCCAGCAAGGGCCCCCTCAGGGGGTCACCAACAGCCCCGAGACATGAGAGAATCCCCCCCTCTCGGCGTGGTGGGGTGGGAGGAAAACTGGGAATTTCTCTGCTGGAAAAAAAGAAAAAAAAGTGGAGTTCAGGTGGTGAAAGACTGGCAAAGAGCCAGGGTATCCATCAGGGTGCTCCAAAGGAGGAGGATTCCATCCCTGACCTGGTGATCCAGCTCCTTGCTCACCTGCATCCAGGTATTTTCCATGGCAGCAGGGTTTGGCTACCAGTGTGCAGGAGCCAGGGTGAAATCTGGGAATGGAGCACAGGTTTTGCTCCAAGCCTGATCCAGGGAAGCGTGGCTGCGGGCTAAAGCCGGGATTAGGGGCCAGTGCCAAGCAGGTCAGGGGAGCAGGGCTGGGTTTGCTCTGTGCCCACGCAAAGTGCAGCGACATCAGGCATGAATTGAGCACGAGGGGTCCTGCACCAGCACCACATTTGCACTGGGAGAGCTGGAGATCCTCCAGTGCCCTTCCTGGAGCAACCCCAGTCGCACCTTCACACCCTGAGCCAGTTAAATTAGGATTTTCCCATGGTTTAAACCCCAGCTCCATCACAGAAGGACACAAAGGCTCCCACGGGCTCAGCATTCCCTCCATCCCCACCACCGTGCCCTGGGGTGGCACTGGCGTGCCGGGATGTGCTTTCCTGGTGCTACCACGACTTTCTGGGATGCTTTGGGGAGCAGATGGTGCTGTTTGCATCCCCAAGGAAAACAGGCAGGCACCTCTTTGTCCAGGGTAACAGGGCCCCAGCCTCGTGCTTCGTAAACAGGTTTGCAGCAGGGAAAAGCCAGCCCAGGCCACCCGTCCCCCTCTCCATCCCCAGGGACAAAGCAGCCCAGGGAGCCCACAGAGCTTGGCTGTGGCCCCATGTGTCCATCAGCCATCTATCAATGATTTACCGCTGCTGTGAAGAGCTGTTTGTGCTCCGGGGCTTCCCGGCGGCCCCGGCCAAGGTCAGCGCTCCATTTGGCAGGGGAAGGGATGGATGCCAAAGGGGAGAGGGGTTGGGAGTGCAAGGCAGGGAAAAGCAGAGCTCCCTTAGACCCCAGCAGCACCATGGGCTCATCCTGAGCATCCCTGCTCCCACCAGGCTCGAGGAGCCTGGAGCAGCTGGGGACAGAATCGTGGGAACATGGAATGGTTTGGGTTGGAAAGGATCTTAAAGCTCATCTCACTCCATTAACCCTTTCCACATCCACTTGATCCCACTCTGGCACCCCAAGGGGTTATGGGGCTGGTGCCAACAGCCTCTGCCCAGGGTTTGAGTCCAAGCAGGGCTGAAAATCCCCTTTGGAGACAGCGGGAATCGCTTCCCACCAGGGTCACTGACACAGCGGGCAGCACAGCCTAAAACCAGTCCCAGGAAAACTGGCAGTAGGATGTTGGGGCTGGATCAAAACAGGCACCTCACATGAGGGGTTTCAAAGGTTCCGGTGCTGTCAGGCAGGATTTGTGCAATTCCTGTGCTTTTTGAAGCCACTGTGGCCTCTCCCGATGCCCACCCAAACGAGAATCGATTTTTATGAAATGGACTGAGGCAGCCTCCAGGAGGATCCATAGCTGGGCTAATATTTGTCTAATGGGCTCCCACAAATAGCTCGTTAATCCCTTTGTGTTTATTAATGGCAGGCAGGAGCCAGCCAGCTGCAGCCAAGCTCCCTGGATCCCTGAACTCCCAGGGTCTCCAAGCTCCCCAGGTCCCTCAGCTCCCTGGATTCCCCAGGTTCCTGAGCTCCCTGAGGTCCCCAGGCACGTTGCTGCGTTCCCCAAATTCCTGCATCCCTCCACTATGGCCACCCACTTCTCCCAGTGCCTCTCCTTCCCCCTCCCTCATTCCATCCCACCCCAAGGGGATCCCCCTCTGCTCCATCACCCCCCAGGGCTAAAAGCCCCATTTTTGGGGCTGCACAGTGAACCAGCACTGGACACCAGCTCAGAAACAACCACAAGTTTTGGCTGGGCTTTATCCCAGTCCTGTTCCCTGGGGAATCTCACTGCAGTGGTGGCACCACCGAGCGCTCTGGCACCCATGGGGCACTCTGGAGCTGGCACCATGTCCCAAAAAGCCTTGAAGCCCCACAGCTTTAGTCATGGATTGGGAATATCTCCCTGCTGTTGCAGCAAACACTTTATTCATGTGTTTATTTGCTTATTTAGCTGCGAATTAATACCAGGAATGTTTTTGTAAACCTGTGAGTGAGCAAATGAATTTGGAGGGCTTGCAAAACCACGGTGTATTATTGCAGTGTATTTTTCCAGGCAGGATTTTGGGGTGCTCCTTTGGCAGGGAAAGCCTGTGGAAATGTGGATATACATATTTCTACATGTATATAGAACATTTGGTTATTAAATCTAAAACCTGAGCAACCTGGGCTACTGGAAAGTGTCCCTTCCCATGGCAGGGGGTTGGAACTGGGTGGTCTTTCAGGTCCCTTCCATTCCAAACCATTCTGGAATTCCATGATTCCATGACTCCCGCTGCCCTCCCTCCCTTCTCTGCAGCAGGAAAAGGCATCGTTTTGGTTTGGTTTGAAGGGGCAACTCTCAGTGGAAGCCTTTCCCAGACACGCCACTTCCCCGGGAAGCAGCAGCTGCGGCATCTCCGGCCGCTTCCCGCTGCCAGCTCCACACGCTGCTCCCGATCCATGGCACGGAGGAAAGGACATGTTTGAGCAGTGAGTCAGGCACAGGCACTGCCCTGTGCCAAAATGCTCATCCCCAGCTTTCACCCAGCAGGGATATCCTGCTCCGAAAGTATTTATCCCTCGGGAAGATGGTAACGACCCCGCTGGAAGAATGTTGTCTCCCAGACCAGCACCAAATTGAGTTTCTGGACAACGTGGCCTGAAATGACATCATTCCCTCGTATCTGGGATGTGCAGGATACCTGGATGGGCTGAGGGTAAACACCAAGGCCAGGTCAGGCTCAGGGATGTGCCCCAAACCAGCCTGGCCAGGGAGGAACAGATGATTTCCATCCCGGGGTGAACACAGCGCCCAAGCCACCCACCGTGGGTGCCAGGGGCACCCTGTGGATGGAGGAGCAGACAGTGCTCACCGCAGCCTGGGCTCCTGCACTTCCACAAGGGAATTTGCTCCATGTTTAGATCCCTCCCTCCCTTCCCAGAGTCTGGGGAAGCTGGGATTCTCAGCAGGACCCAGGCACTGGTTCCATTAAAGCAAACTGGGAGGGAAAGAGCCAGCTTGCCCTTCCCCAGGGCTGTGTCTGGGAGTCGGTGCAAGGCAGGAGGGAGGAATCACGGCTTTGGGGACGGATCTGGGCCACCTCAAAAATGTCCCTTGCTGCCCTGGCAGCTCCCAAACCTCTGCCCTATCCCTGGAAGTGTCCAAGGCCAGGTTGGATGGGGCTTGGAGCAAACTGGGATAGTGGAAGGTGTCCCTACCCATGGCAAGGGGGTTGGAACTGGATGGTCTTGAAGGTCCCTTCCAACCCAAATAATTCTGGGATTTTAGGATTCTACCCCATTTTGGGGTCCCACCACACCAGCGGGTGCTGCAGCCCCTCCCCTCATCCCTGGGCAGGGCATTATCAGGGCAAGCCCCAATCACCAAAACCTCAATCCACTCTCCCATGAGCTCACATTTTCATGGCGCCCTCAAAATCCCTGGGCTCCTACCCCAAACATCCCACAGCAGCTGGACCTGGCCCTCTCCACTTCCAAACCCAAGCTGTTTATGAGCTCTGTGAGCACGATAAACCAAAAGCAGCTGTGGCTACGAGCTCCTTTTACCCCCTTTTATGCAATTCCTTTTTTCCTTCCTCCCTCCTCTGAATTTTTATGATCCAGATACAAAGCCCTGGGAAATGGAGGTTTAAAGGACGACCCTGACAGCCGTTACTGCAGGGGCATGAAATGCAGTGCTCTGACTCTCATCCATCCCAGGAGATTATTTCCAATGATTTTTTTTTTTAAGAAAATCCTAAAAATAAAGTGCCTGGAAGCTCATGGTGGGCAGTGAGGGAGAAATCCCAGGTGTTCCTTGTTCAGCCTTGCCCACCTCATGTTTGCACAACTCTGCCCTGTGCCAATGTTGCTTTGTCCAAGGCCTTCCCCGAACAAAGGATGCTGTGGGCATCCCAGGAAAACACTGGGGAACTGTCACCTCACTGAAACCCTGCTCAGAGCAGCATTCCCAGCTCCCCCTGTTCCATCAGCACTTGCTGTATTTAAAATTAACGTGGTTTTTGCAGAGGAACCGGGGTCCTGCTGTGTTATCCCACCCAGTAACTCCCATCCTGGCTCACCCCATATCCCATCCTGCTCTAAAAGCCCAGAGTGGGAGGCACAGATGCCTTCATCTCCAGCCATGACTTTCTCCACCCCTTTGCACCTTTCCTGGTGCAAACCCAGCCCTCAGAGCCCTTGTTCTAAAGGAATTCCTTAATTTTGGTGCTTTGCAGAGGGGGAGTCCCCAGGCTCAGCCATCACCGCTAATCAAGCCGCCCCCAATTTATGGGATCCCAGAATGGTGTGGGATGGAAGGGACCTTAAAGCCCATCCAGTCCCACCCCCTGCCATGGGCAGGGACACCTTCCATTATCCCAGGCTGCTCCAAGCCCCATCCAACCTGGCCTTGGACACTTCCAGGAATCCAGGGGCAGCCACAGCTTCTCTGGGCACCCTGTGCTAGGGCCTCACCACCCTCACAGCACAGAATTCCTTCCCAATATCCCACCTAACCCTGCCCTCTGGCAGTTTGAATCCATTTACACCCCAAAATCCTCCCACTTACATCCCAAATCCTCCCACTGGATGTGGCAGCACAACCCACTCCCCTGATGTCCACAAGGCCTCAGCACACTCTGGGAGTCCCTTGTTTTATGCCACCAGTGATTAGAGAGATGCTACCTTGAAGAAAGGAGGGATTTGGGCTGTCAGAGCAGGAATTCATGGCTCTGTCCAGCCCCACGGTGTTCTGGAAAGTCTGGAGGTCCCCAGGTCCACAGCACCTGTTCCAGCTCATCACCCAAACCCCAAAAATCCCTCCCAAACAAAGCTAAAACAATCACAAAGTCCCCAGTTCTGTGCTCTGTGTGTAAGGAAAGAGCTGCAGCATCACTCCCCGGAGCAGCCAGGATCCCTGTGCCTGGCACAGCCTCTGCCAGGCCTGTGGAGTAAAGGCTGGTGCCACCTCCTCACCACCCTCACCCACAGTGGGGATTTCCCCCTCTCTACAGCAATATTCCCAATGCCTGAGGCTTTCCCAGTTTCTCAGGAACACAGAATGCTGCTGCAGACACGCATCTGCCCAGCCCGTGCTCCTAGGAGGCGATCAGCTAAACAAAGTAGAGAAAATAACACTCACAGTTTATTTTTCCAAGTATAAATCCCTGTTTTTCAGGTAGAATCAGGCCACTTTCCAAGGCACAAAAAGCCTTTTCCCTTCCTTCCCCTCTGAGCTCAGCAAACAACCCTACCTGAGGAGCCAGCCTGGATTTATCACATTCCCATGGCTGTGTTTATGACAGGGCTGGATCTCACGCTGCTGCATGAGGAGTACCAGGCCTGCCCTCCCTTGAGCTGGGCTTCACACCCAGCCTAAGCCTAAACCTAAGCCACATCTCATCCCTCAGACACCCCAATTACCCTGTGCAGGGGTCGCTCCTACCAGCTCCTGGAATGGTGCTGCTCCTTCCACACGCCATGGAGAGATCCTTTCCTCCCCGCTCATCCCAGCAACACCAGGAAAGGACAACACATCTGTGGGACCAGCAGAATTCCAGCCTGGAGCTGCCCCATCCCAGCGCTGCCCCATCCCAGCGCTGCCCCATCCCAGCGGCGTGGGAAGCTTCCCACACAAGTGCCCAGGCCAGCCGGGTGGGGTGAGCCTGGAGAAGACATTTAATTACACAGGGCTGGCTGTTTTTCCAGTTGCAGAGGCCCAGCTGCATATTCCCTCCCTGTACCAGGTGCCATTAGTGCTGTTTGACTGCAAAATAGCAATTAATAATATCTTTGCATTATGCAAATGAGTTCTAAACACCTGCAGATCGATTATTTTGTGTTTGCAGAGTGCAGTGGTGCTTGGGGCCTTGGACAGTGGGGATTTTTTTTGCTATGAGCTGGAAAAGTGGGTGTTTAGGGGTGCCAAAGGACCATTCCCACAGCATCCAGCATGAGTGGCCAGCCCAGGGGATGGCTGGCTCAGGAATTTCCCTGGCTGACCCATGGGATGGGTGCGATGGCTGCGGGGCAGGGCTGGGGCCGCTGGTGCCCAGCTGATGAAAGGCCACTGGGATGTGTCTGTCTGCCCATGGCCAGGATGTGCCAGGCTGGTCCTGCTCCAGGTGCCACGGGGGAGGAGGGAATGACATTAAAACCAGCCTCAAATCCCAACAGGAGCAGCAGCTGAGCGGGATCGAAGGCAGCATCGAGGCAGCTTTGCTTATGCTAATGGGGGAGAAGACTGCAAACAGCTCCAGGTGAGAAGATTGGGCTGGGATTTTCCATGGGCAGGCAGCCAGCCCCAATCCCTTTTATCTGCTCTTGGGAATGTCTGATTCCTGGGGGGATGGATGCATGGCTGCCCCTCAACCTGAGGCCAGCATCCTTGTGTTGCTACATTCTCGGGCCCCATTCTCTACACTGGGGCTTTCAGGGGAATTTGGCTGCCCCTGAGCATCTCATTCCTACAAACATCTGTGGGAGAGTGGGAAGAAGCTGGATAAGCAGCACAGGGTGTTCCAGAGGCTTTGGGGTTACTTCTGGGAAGGGCAAGAACCACAGAATCGTTTTGTGTTCTATTGCCAGGGGTTTTTATGGGCGTGAGGAATTGTGCAGAAAGGTCCTTTTCCCTCCATAGCCCCATCTCAGCAGGATCAGCTCCCTTGGGATTGTAAATAAATGGTGGCAACCCCTCCTCAACCATTTACCTGCTTTAAATCCATCAGGATGCAAAGCCGAGGTGATTTTTCCTAGCACAGGCTACTGGCGCCCCAAGCTGTGTTCCCACACTGTCATTCCCTTTAATTTTGGGGGATCAGATAGTTCCTGCCAGCCCTGCTAACTCGGCTGGCTCCCCAGCAAGCCTCACTCTGGGCTTACAGAGGCATCTCTAGGAAAGATAAGCGAGATAAAGGAATTACACACCCCAAAAGAAAAGAAGAGGCTCCCCAAGTGCAGTGGGAACACCTGCCCGGAATTCTGTCTCCCTCACTCCAGGACTGGTTTTGCAATCAGATCTCCCAGCATATGAACTCACACAAAGAACACGGAAAAGCAGCAAAGGCCCCATTTTTCCCCAGTCTGGGCAATTCCCAGCAAAAGGTTTGCAGATCTGGAGAGCAGGAAAATATAAGTCACTTGTGCAATGGGCTGTGTGATGCTGTCAAGTGCTCAGGGAGATCTTTCAGGGAAGGGAAAGCGATTTGGGAGCAGAGCAAAGGTAATTTTTTCCCTGTTTCTGCCCAAAAGCTTTGCCTGACACTGAGCAGAACCTGCTCAGAGAGCACATCAATAAACACTTTCCTTCCCAGGCTACACATGAACTTCTCACAAAAAAATCATCTGTGTTCTTTTGATGAATCATTTGCATTCAAGGTAATTAAACCTTAATCAGCAAAGCCAGAGAAAATGAGATTTTTTTTTTCCTCCAGCAGAGATGAGATAGAGCTGGACCTGATTCCTATCAGACCCAACGTGCCCCATTAACACTGCCCAGCTCCTCCAGGTCTCCCCATCCCTCTTGTGGGAAACTGGATGAGGAAGAACAAAGGGCGCGAGCAAACAGCAGGATAATCCATGGGTTTTCCAAGTGAAGTGGCAGCGCTGAGTTCATGGGGGTAAAAATTACCTGCTCCTTCCCGTCGGCTTTCTGGTGCCTCACTTGCAAACCCTCAGTGCTGGAAAAACCCTCCCCACCCAGGCGGGGCAGCCGAGGGTAGGGAAGCTGCTCCTTCCCTGAGCCGGCTGAGCCGGCAGCCGGCGGGAATGCAGGAAGGAGGCTGCTCCCTTTCCCTTTCTGTCCCTTCCCTCTCTCCATGCCCATCCCCGTCCTTGTCCCTGTTCCCATCAGATTCCCATCCCTAAGCTTGTTCGTGTCCCCATTCCCGTCATCAATCCTTGTTCCCATCCCCATTCCTGTCACCATTTTCATCCCCACTTCTGTCACCTTTCCCATCCCCTTCTCCATGCTTATCCCCATCCTTATGTTTGTTTCTGTCCCTATTCTCATCCCTATCCTCATTCCCATTTCCACCCCTATACCTATTCCTTTTCCCATCTCCATTTGCACCTTCATTCCTGTACCCATTCCCATTCCTTTCCCCATGGATGACAGACCCTCTCCTCCAGCAGCCAGTGTGATTGGAGGTTTTTTAGCCAGCCCTGTTTTTTATCAGGATTTCAGCTAAATCCCAGGTTTTTAACTAAATCCCAGGTTTTATTGGTGAGGATGAGGCTGGTCCACATGCAGGGCTCAGCCAGGCTGTGGGACCCAGCTCAGGCACTTCCCTAAGGGATAAAACTCTGGAAAGCAGAGATGGATGATCCTGATCTAGTGCGTGACATCCCTGCCCATGGCAGGGCTTGGAACGGGATCACTTCCCACCCAAACCATCCTGGGATTCCATGAGTCTATGAAGAGCATGGATGTGGAGCAAAACCAGCCCTGGGGACAGTTTGCAAACCACCAAGGACTCCTCCTGTTCCCTGCAATCCTCAACACACTTCCCCCTCTGCTAATAACTCATCGGGATGTCACAATAGCAGCCTGCACCCTTCCTGCGTCACGGGGCACGGCGGCCCCTCTGCCAGGAAAAACGGCCAGGAAAATAACTTCAATCCTTATATTTTAGGGCTAAAATTGGGTCTTAGTAGGGAAAAGGCTGGGATGGACCCTGGATCACCTGCTGGAAGCAGTGTGGGTCCCCCCTGCCACCCACTGCGTGGACAGGAGACCAAGAGCTGGGTGTCTGTGCAGGAAGGGTGATGCTTTTGGGAAGGGGTGATGGGGATATTTATGGGATGGAGGTCCCCGATGTTTGCTTTGCAGGAAAGATGAGGGAGAGGGTTCACTGGGAAGGGAAGGGAAGAGAGGAGGAGGAAATGCAAACTAATTAACTAATAAATATGCTGGGTTGGCTGGGGGCAGCAGGAGAGCAATCCAGAGGGCTGACTCACTCTGACTCAGGCGCAGAGGAGTGGGATGGAATCTGGCTCAGGAGTATCTCCTGCCTCAGCCACGCTGTCAGGACACAGGGACTGATCCCAAACATGCCAGGGCCGAGCATCCCATAGAGACCTTCTTCACGTGGGCTTTGCTTTCTTTGGAGAAGAGAAATCCCTTTCTAGAGGGAAACAAAGCCAAATTCATCGGCTGGAGCAAGCAGCTGAAATGGAGTCAGGCTTTTAGGATGCAATTCCCTGTCTCTCCATTTTCATCTCAAAATCAGGCAAATGCAGGACAGGTGGGAAATCCCCCTGCACACAGTCAAAGCCACTGTGGCTGTGGGAGGCGATGCTGTTATCACCAGTGCTGGGATCCCAAACATGAATCCCAAAGCCAGAAAAAACATCCAGAGCCAGCAGGGTGACCAAAGGGATCACAGAGTCATAGAATCCCAGAATGGTTTCGGTTGGAAGGGACCTTAAATTGCATCTTATTCCACCCCCTGCCATGGGCAGGGACAACTTCCACTAGCCCAGGTGGCTCCAAAGCCCCATCCAACCTGGCCTTGGACACTGCCAGGGATCCAGGGGCAGCCACAGCTGCTCTGGGCACCCTGTGCCAGGGCCTCCCCACCCTGACAGCTAAGAATTCCTTCCCAATATCCCATTTAACCTTGATCTGAGTGAAGCCATTCCCTGTGTCCTGTCCCTCCATCCTTTGTCCCCAGTCCCTCTCCAGCTCTCCTGGAGCCCCTTTAGGCCCTGCAAGGGGCTCAGAGCTCTTCCTGGAGCCTTCTCTTCTCCAGGTGAACACCCCCAGCTCTCCCAGCCTGGCTCCAGAGCAGAGGAGCTCCAGCCCTCGGAACAGCTCCATGGCTTTCTGTGGACTTGTTCCAGCAGCTCCACATCTTTCCGATGCTGGAGATGCCAGAGGCAGCTCTGCAGGTGGGGTCTCACCTGAGTGCATCAGAGGAGGACAGTCCCTCCCCCGCTTTCCCTGCTGCCCACGCTGTGGGATCAGCTCAGCACCCAGCTGGTTTTTGGGCTCCCAGCTCACACGGGCACCTCACATTGAGCTCCTCACCCACCGACACCCCCAAATCTTTCTCCCCAGTGCCGCCCTCACTCCATCCTCCGCCCAGCCCGTGCTGGGATGGCTTTGAAGGGACGGATGGAGCGGGGCCCTGTGGGGAGGCCGTGCCGGAGCCGCGGGCCCGGCGTGTCGGTGCAGGCCACCGGGGAGGTGCTGCCTTCCCCCGGCTCCTGCTCGCCCTGGATTCGCCCCGTTCCTGCCCGATGACTGGGTGCGATTGCTTCACCCCACACGCTCCAGCCCTGGGGCAAAAGTCCTTCTTGGCACCCACTCCCTGCTCCCCGCGGTGCCGCCCCGGGGACGGGCACGGCCACGGATCGAGGGATGGGCGATGTGGTCAGGAGCATCGCCCCTCGGCACCCCCACTTCCGAGAGGCTGTGCCTCAATTTTTGAAGGAGATGAGGCCCCTCCTGAGGGGATGCAGCTCTGATATTCCCCCTCCACCCCACGGAAGTGCCAGTGTGCTCTTGGAGGTACATGAGTTCGGGGAGACAAGTCCCACCCTCAGCGCAGGCATGAAGGAAAAGGGAGAGAAAAAAAGTTCTGCAGTCAGCTTGGGGTTTTTTCCCACCCCCGGAGGCTTTTGCACAGACTGACTTTCTTTTTTTTTTTTTTTATTTTATTTGTTCTCGCTCCCTTTTTTTCTTTTTCAAAATATTTTCAACCGACGCGTTACTGAAGTCGTTTGCCTCCTGACAAAACCCAGGCTGCCTGCCAGCACATATTTCTGATAATTCATCCATTATTAAATGAAATCAAAGACAGGAGTTGCTTTTTTTTTTAAAGAAAAAGCCATGGGAGTGTTCGCATCTGAGAGAGACGCTGTTTACAGCTGGGCTGGGAGTTTCTTCCACTGCAAAAAGATCTCCCCAGGGGAAACCCACCCAAAATGCCTGCCCTGCTCCTCACTCTGCAAACATCTCTGTGTGGCCATGCTAAAATCCAGGGATTCTACAGAGTTTTCCTGCGTGGATAAAGGTGATTCCATCCTGACTTGGGTGGGTGCTGCTGGATATTCCCCTTCCTCAGGGAGAGCCTGCAACCCATGGCCAGAGACAGCCCGACTGGATCAGCCGGTCCTTTCCAAACCGGAGCGAGAGGAAAATCTGATGGAGAGGGAGGGGCCCAGCAATTACAGTCTTTTCTCTTTAATAACCCTCGCTGCTTCCCTGAGTCCATATTTACATCCTTGGCACCAAAGTAGTAATTAAAGTCTCTCCACTCAGGTCTAAACAACAGCAGACCCTCCTGTCATTAAAAGCAGAGGCAGAGCTGAAAATAAACCTGATTTTTATGGCTTTGGAGCCTCAAACCTCTTTCTATCAGTAGGCTGGGCAGCAGGTTTTGGGGCCACACGTCAGTGCTTTGCTAGGACATTGATAAGCTGCATCTATCTCCATGGGATGCTGGGGATGGAAAACCAAGTGGAAAACTGCTCTGTGCCACTGGTCCCTTCTTGTGCCATTTTTTGGCCATTCCCACTGCCCATAAGGGAATAAAGGGGCCTTGGGGTCTGCAGGCTCCAGCTAAAGGACTGAGCTGTTGTCGTGCCAGAAGCTGCTCAGCGGCAGCTCGAGTCCTCTTGCTTTAAAGAAGCTATCAAAAAAACCTGTGAGAAAATTAATTATTCTCTAAGACTGCTAATTAAGCTGATTTGCTCTGTGAGGGCATTGAAGGAAATGAGCTGGAGAAGCTCTTAATTGTTTAAAAAGAGCCGTCCTACAGACGCTCCTCCCAGGCTGCTCTGCTTGCCAAGACACATTGGTCCCATGTTCCACCGGGTCCAGAGGAGTTTCACACAGTCATGGAACGGTTTGGGTTGGAAGGGGCATTAAAGAACATCCAGTCCCACCCCCTGCCATGGGCAGGGACACCTTCCACTAGCCCAGGCTGCTCCAAGCCCCAGTGTCCAGCCTGGCCTTGGACACTGCCAGGGATCCAGGGGCAGCCACAGCTGCTCTGGGCACCCTGTGCCAAGGCCTCCCCACCCTCTTCCCAATCTCCCATCCATCCCTGCCCTCTGGCACTGGGAAGCCATTCCCTGTGTCCTGTCCCTCCATGCCTTGTCCCCAGTCCCTCTCCAGCTCTCCTGGAGCCCCTTTAGGCCCTGCAAGGGGCTCTGAGCTCTCCCTGGAGCCTTCTCTTCTCCAGGTGAGCACCCCCAGCTCTCCCAGCCTGGCTCCAGAGCCTTGGAGCACCTTCTTTGTCTCCTCTGGACTGGCTCCAGCAGTTTGACAGTATCTGTGCCAACATCAACCTTGCAGGTGATTTCAAATCAGGAAAGACCAGCCATGAAGCATAAAGTGCTCCTGAGCCCTTGTCCCCAAACTGCGTGACCCAATGCAATCCGGAAGGGATCCCTGCCAAAAACACCCGAGGAACACCTACTCATACACATATATATAAAAACCCAAAGGCTACAGGCAGCTTGGAATTCAGCAATCCCAGCTCATTCCTCAGGTTATGGAAGCTTGGAAGCAATAGGCACCAGGACCGAAGGCAGAGCGCTGCACCCACTGCCCAGAGCACCCTTGGGTGGGTGGCTGTGGAAGATGGAGCTCTGGAAGCCCTGCGCCAAGGGAACTGGATCTCTCCCAGCTGCCGGGTGCAGGGTGGGAGCAGAGGTGCCCCCAGGACCTCACTCAGCCTCCCACAGCAAGGAGTGGTCCCCTGCCCACACCCAGCCTTGCCCTCCCACTCCCACCACCGTTTCACTTCGATCCCACTTCACCGGGACCTTCCCTTCTTGTCCTGTAGGGGTTGGTGGAGGAAAACTCCCGATGTCACATGGCAGAGAACAAAAGGAGCTGTTTTTAACCAAACAGATTCAGCTTTGACAAGGACAGGGCGATGCCACGTTGCTTCTCCCACAGGAATCAGTCCGGCACAATCATGGCGGGTTTGCTGACAAGGAGCACATCCCATCCACTCCAACACTTCCACCTCTGGCCGCTGCCAGGATGGGAGAAATCTGGGGCTTGGCGCAGGCAAAAGGTGGAAATCACACCAACAAAACCAAGGGAAAACCCACGATCCAAGCAAATGGCATTGCACCGGGAGCTCAGGGTTTTCCCGAGACCATACCATCCTCCACAAGAATTCTCAGGCATCTTCACCACTCCTGGCACAGCTCTTGTGCCAAAATGCCGTGATAAAGGAAAAACATGGCCACAAGGAGCATGGCTGCCAACACTTGGCCAACCGTGTCCTCAGCAGGAGAAGGCAAAGCTTCCCGACACCATGATTTCCCTGAGGTCCTCTGCTGAGTTTCCAGCAGGTGGGAAGGATTCCACAAGCCATGGAAAACACCTGGACAGGCACCTCTCAGTCAACACCACAGCTCCACATCTCCAATGTCCCCACCAGTACCAGGTCACCACCTGCCCCCACCACTCCCTTCCCTCCCCAACACCATTAAAACAGGCCCTTGTTTCCCTACCTGGTGCTGGGAACATCTATGAGTCAGGTTCCTCCAGCAGCTCCATGGTGAGCTCGGCGTTGTCTCAGCACAGCTGGAAGATAAAACCACCAAGAGAAAAACTCAGTGTCCCTGCAGGGATGGCGTTTTTCAGAGCAGGTTCCTCCTGCGTGGCCGCTGGGAGCCCATCCCGCAGGAGCCGTGGGGCTCTCCACGTCCTCCTGGGCTGGTGAGGTGCCAGGATCCCTGGGAATCGTGCTCTGCTTGGAAGGACCTACCCTTTTTGACTGGTGTCCAACCCCAAAGCGCGTGTTCTTACCTGCTCAATGGAAGACAAGGGAAGGCCGGACCACCTTTCCAAGAAGCACATGGATCTCAGCAGGGTGTGGATCTCCTGCTCTTCACCCAAACGTTGTTCAGGAGAAAAGGGGGCTGCGAAGTTGTGGGAAGCTGGAGAAAAGAGGTTGGGGGAGCAAATGCTCCTGCAGCTGGTGCCGGCACGGCTCTGCCGGTTGGTTCACAGCGGAGCTGTGATCAACAGGGATGGGGATGTCAAGCTGGGACTTGTCTCCTCAGCAAGGAAAGGGAACAGCAGAGATTACTAAGCGATGCAGGAATGTGGTTTGTTTAATATGAGCCATCAACACAGAAGAGTAAAATAATGACAGATGTGTAATCACATTTCCTGAGTCTAAAACCATGAGATCGAGAATTTAAACACCACTTTTCGCAAGATCAAGAAGAGGAGCCGTTTGGCTAAGAACTCATTTGGTTACTAATTTCCTCGGCATTAAATCAGCTGTTTCCCCAATCTCTTGACAGGCTTTGCTCCAAGGACAGGGCTGGTCCCTGGCTTGCTTTGATGTGAGGGTAAGCGGAGAGGGAAGATGCTTTGGAAACGTGGATACACCAACTGACCGAGCTGGCCTGGATCAGAGGCTCCTCAGCGTTGCTTAATTGGTTTATTTTAATGAAAGATGGCGAGATAAATTTCACATGGATCTTTATCGGGGGAGCGGCGAGTGGTGGGAGACAGAAACCCGTAGCTGGGTTAAGCCAACCTTCCAAGGGCAGGATGGGGAAAAGGGAGCCCTTTCCCCATCATGGAAAACCAGAATTCCTGCAAGGTTGGCCTGCAGAAGACGCGTGGCTGAGGGACACCAGACCCGAAGCCCACCAAGACTGGGGAATGAAACCTCTGCTCAGCCCCTGGAAGTGGCGTTTTTCCCAAAGGTCATGGGTGCAGGACCTGGAAGGGAGCGGTTCCGTGGTGGGGTAGGGCTGGGAGGGAACGGTGTCATTTGCTTGTCAGATGTTTCTATTTGTCTCTTGAGATCAAAAGTGGGAAAAGCACCAAGGAGGGAAGGTGCTGCTGGCACAGGAGCCAGCTTTAGAAGGACTCCAGTCTGCCTCTCTTCTGGATTTGGGAAGCATGTTCCCTGTCCTAAAGGGCTGGGGGTGTTCACCTGGGGAGGAGAAGGCTCCAGGAAGCCCCTTCCAGTGCCTAAAGAGGCTCCAGGAGAGCTGGAGAGGGACTTGGGACAAGGGGATGGATGGACAGGACACAGGGAATGGCTTCCCACTGCCAGATGGGATACTGGGAAGAAATTCTTCCCTGTGAGAGAGGTTTAGGAAGCTGGGAAAGCCAAAAAAGAGGTCCCCAAAGGTGCAGGACCACTCTCCCAGGTTGTGGGAGACACGGAGAACATTTAAGGCCTAACAGGAAGAATAAAGAACAAAATTTGTTCGTTTATTTTGTATTTTCCTTCTTGTCTCTGTGTTGGATCTCACCGGTGCTGGTGGGGCTCATCCCTGCTCGCTGCTGGAGGAGCTGTGCCAACCCTACAGCTGATGTCCCCACAGAGCAGAGGAACCAGAAGCTCACACCTCCCTGCTGTGAGTCTGGGAATGTTCCTACATTTCCAGATAACTGAACAAAGTGGTTCCTCCCCTGAAGGTTCTTAACGAGCAGCGTCCCCGTATCCATGACCACATCCATGCTTTCCTCTCTGACTTTATTAGAGCCCACGAAGCTGCTGCCTCCTGCCACTGAAGAGACAGCTCCCTCCCCTAAACGGACTTTAATTAGCTCAACTCCCTGCTACGAGCTATTCCAGTGACACCCATGCTCCAATTAAGTCATGGTTTCACCCCAAATTGTGCAGAACTTGGACATGACTTGTCCCTGGCTGGTGGGGACCGGGTCCAGCCTGGGGAACTGGGGAGCAAATCACTGGTCACTGCATAAAATCATGGAATCCCAGGATGGTTTGGGTTGGAAGGGACCTCCAAACCATCTCATTCCACTCCCTGCCGTGGGCAGGGACACCTTACACTCTCCTAGCTTGCTCCAAGCCCCGTCCAACCTGGCCTGGAACACTTAACGTGGCCTTGAACTCTCATGATGCAAAGGGATAACTTGGAAAACAGGGAAAACATCCCTTGCAGCGGATTTGGGAGCCTGTGGAAGCATTCCTGGAGCAGCCATAGGAGGCAAAGCAACCTGCCAGCCCTGCCTGTGTGGAGCAGCTCACCCTGTTCCCGGGGCACTGACGGCTTCCTGGGAGCGCCGTGGCCTCCGCTCAGGGCTGCCATCCCGTTGTCACCCGCGTTGTGAGGAGTCACCTCGGAAGGGGGGGATGCAGATGGGCTGAGTCAGCCGCTCCCAGCTGTGCACAGCAGTCTAGACGGCGGCTGATGTGGAGACATTTCCTCTGCGAGATACCTGCGCCACGTCCCCACATCAAAGGGCCCTGAGCTGCTCAAGTGAGGATATAATTAAACCACCCCACGGCAAGAGTTTCTCCCAGGGCCGGCTGATCTCCCTCTGCAGCTCTGTCCCTCGGGGTGGTGGCCTCTGTCACCCTCCCAGGAGGATTTGGTGGCCGTAGCAGGATCTGCTGTCCCACATTTTGGGGGGGGGTCGTGGCTGGTTTGTGCTGACCCTGCTCTAAAAGTCGGAACCCAAAATATTTTCCAAGCCAACCATGCTCTGCTCCAGCTTCCTGGCAAGGAGAGGAGCCCTGTGCAAGGACAGAAGTGTCAGGAGCTCCTTAAACCCTTTTTCCTGACAAATAGCTCCAAAAGCCAAGCAACAGCCTGGGCAGACTCTGGGAAGAGCAGGAGGAAGCTGAAGGCCTGGAAGTCCTTGCAAACACCACCACAGCCTGCCAGCAACTCACTCCATAGGTGACCAAGCATTGAAATGCAGCAGGATGCAATTTTCATTTCAGGGAAAGCCCAGGAAAGCAGACACACAACCAGAGGAACCAGCTCCGTGTCACTCCTTGCTGTGAAGAGCATCAGAGTCTCATCTTTGCCTGTGCAAAAAACCCCAAGAAACCCAATGCCTTACAGGTGGGAGATGCTGGATGGTGTTTCCCCTTTTAGTGGGGATTTGTGCAGCTGGACCATTGAACAGAGCCAGCAGCTGACCACAAAAAAAGAGAAGATTGGCACAAACAAGAATTGAAGCTCTGGTGGGCAGGGAAAAAGGATCCCACCATGGATCCTACCCGCAGCACCAGCAGGGCCAGGTGTAACATTGCCTTAACAAAGGCAGGGAGGGGCTCCTCAACTTGCTGTTAAAACCTAAGCGCCACAGAACATCCATGAAGCTCACATTAAAGGATTAAACGCTGGCAGGAAGATCCCAGGAGGCGGTTGTCCACCAAAAAAAAACCCCACTCCATTAAGTGAAGCGTTGATGCTGCACTCTTAAATTACAAACTTAAAGAAAATCATCTGTTTAAAGGTAGGTCTCATCCACCCAGCTGCATCTTCAGATGGATTACCCCACAAAAGGGGGTTATTTAGTAGGGTGATCTTCTCCCCCATGCACGACTTCAACCATCTGAGCCTTAAGTGACGTGTCACAGAATCCCAGAGCAGTCTGGGTTGGAAGGGACCTTAAAAATCATCCCAGCCCACCCCCTGCCATGGGCAGGGACACCTTCCACTGTCCCAGGTGGCTCCAAGCCCCAGTGTCCAGCCTGGTCTTGGACACTTCCGGGGATCCAGGGGCAGCCACAGCTGCTCTGGGCACCCTGTGCCAGGGCCTGCCCACCCTCACAGGGAAGAATCAAAGCTGTCCTTGTGCAGCCCTGATGGCTTGATGGTCATCTTCTCTCATCTTGGAATTGATTTTCCATTTTCCAAGAGAAGAGTTTCCCTCTGTTTTTCCCTTTCTTTATCCTCTGTTAAATCCAAACTCCACTGTGAGCACAATTTGGGCTCCTGCAGCTGCACCACGGCCTCATTTCCCAACAGAGGCAGCCAGGGAAGGCTTACCTGGGAAGCGTGGTGGGATTAAAAAAGAACACCCCTTTGAAATGTGGAAACCTCGTTTCAAGCTGAGTAAGGATTTGAGGTAAGGAATGTTCTAGGAGCGAGCCAATGCAAAGTGACTTTTAGGATTCATTCTGTCTCCAGCCTGATCTGGAAGCCGCTGCAGATGTAGATGGTGGGTGACTTTGAGATGAGAGGGACAGTATAGATGCAAAGAGAATAAAAGGTGCAGTGACATGATTTTATGGGCTGGGTAATATTCTGTAGAATATAATAATATAGGGAATATGAATACATACCCTGCCCAGACAAGAGTTCATCCATGTGTTCATCCCACAGGATGCTGGACAGAGGGCGAGAGCTGGGCATCAGCATGCCTTATCCAGGAGCATGAGGGGCCAAGGGGCAGCAGTTATTCACTAATTATTCAATTATTTCACTCCACAGGGTGAGCAGGAGGACCTCTGGCCCAATGCTGTGCTCCCAGAGCCATTCCCCTTCCTCCCACAGCTTTTGCAGATCTGCTCCTTATAGAGGAGCAAAACACCAGCTTGAATTTGAGGCAGGAGGAATTACCCAACCTGACTGCCCTGAGCAGTTCCAGGGCACTGCAAATGCAGGAACTTGTCAGAGCTGCAGTTGATTTGCAGATTATTTATTTGCTTATTAGATCACATTTGGCTGATGGCTGCTGTGATCCTCCAGAGCACGAGCTCAGAGATCTTCCCTGGAGACCCACCAGCGTCTGGCTCGATGGCCAGCTCTGAGACATCCCTAATTAACCAGTTTTGCCTTTCTAATTGAGCCCTGGAAGTCAGCCAGCAAGAGCAGGAGGCGTTCACCTGGCTGCCACCCTTTGATGACAGCAGTGGAGGTGAGGAGGAGGAGGTGGTGGCCTGCCTGAAGCTGTGCCACGTGTCCTGTCACAGCCCCGACCTGCTGAGACCTCCTGTGGGGCCTGAGCTTGTCTCAGCCCGGATGTGTGTGCTGGAAAAAGGTCCTTCATTCCTATGCCAACGCCTCTCCTGGCATGGGAGGGGGTAGAAGGGGCTCTCAAGGTGAGCAGAGCCCTGCACAAAGTGTCACTGCAGTATTTTCCCAAGGGGTTTGCTCTGTGTCTATTCTGGGGGAACATTCCAAACTCTGCTGCCATCGGAGCTGTTGTACCACTGGAGCATCCATCAACCTGCCTGGCAAAGCTTTCCCCACATGGAAAAGCTTGCCCACCTCTGGTGCATCAGGCACCTCTTCCCACCCCACCTTCTCCCTGCACCATTGACGGGATCTTCTCCAGGGATCTGACGTTCCTCCCCAAATCCTGCTCTTCCCATCCCACCTTCTCCCTGCACCACTGACAGGATCTTCTCCAGGGATCTGATGTTCCTCCCCAAATCCTGCTCTTCCCACCCCACCTTCTCCCAGCACCATTGACGGGATCTTCTCCAGGGATCTGATGTTCCTCCCCAAATCCTGCTCTTCCCATCCCACCTTCTCCCTGCACCACTGACAGGATCTTCTCCAGGGACCTGATGTTCCTCCCCACATCCCGCTCTTCCCACCCCACCAAGCCCGTGCTGTGTCTCATCCTGCCCCTCCGAGGCATGCACCCCTCTGGCACAGGGAATGCCTCTTCCTGACACAGCTCAAGCACTGGAAAAATGCGTCCCAGCTGGCTGGGGCTGTGCGAGCAGCACGCCGTGGGCAGGCATCCCAAATCCGCCTCTTCTCCAGCTCCATCCCACCATCCCTCGCCCTCCTTCGCCTCCCTCTTCCTCTCTGCTCTCCCCCGCCTGTGAAACAAGGAGGCTTTGTCTGCTCGCCCCGTTCGGAGCAGCACGAACGGCCTGAACTTTCCCTGAGTGAGTTTTTCCCCTCCAGCAGGATTTTGTGCTGTGCCGATGCCAGGGATTAACTAAGAACATGACTCAACGAACCAGTTCAGACCAAGCAAGAACAACCCTTCATTTTTCTTCCAAGACTCCGGCTCAGCCCAGCACAGGCTGTTCTGGAGCATCAGAAAAGGGTAGTTAACTTGAAATATGACTTTTTAAACAGTTTATTACTTTTCCTGTCCTTTGTGTTGCAGCTGGTATGGGAGGATGATGGAAATGCAATCAAGGAGATCATTCCAAGGTGGTTTTTCCCTAAATTTGCTGTCTGGTTTCAAGGTTTCCCTGTGAGATCCTAGCATGTATTTCACAGAAGTGACACTTGCCAGGGGATGGAGATGGACATTTCCAGGAAGGATGAGATCCCCAGTTTTTGCTTCACAGAATCATGGAATCATTAAGAAAAGACCTCCAAGATCACTGAGTGCAATGTTAGCCTAGAACTAAGTCCACCACTAAACCACATCCCACAGCTGGTCAGGGCCATGCTGGAGGCTGGAGCTGCTCTTTGGGATTGGAGCTGCCATTTCCATGGAAAGCATCATCAATGTTGTGTTTTTCCTTGCTGTCCTAGAGCCACTTCCAAGCCTGAGAGCCCTGATGCTGCCAGGAGCTCGCCAGGAACAACCTGCACTGCTCAGGATTGCCCAGGTGGGATTCCACATGTGCATTGCACATGCTGGATGAGAGACATCTAGGAGACATTGGTGAGGCCCTGGAACAGGTTTTCCAGAGAAGCTGTTGCTGTCCCATCTCTGGAAGTGTCCCAGGCCAGGTTGGACGAGGCTTGGAGTGACCTGGGATGGTGGAAGGTGTCCCTGCCCATGGCAGGAGTTGGAACAAGATAAGCTTTAAGGTGCCTTCCAACCCAAACCATTCCATGATTCTGTGATTCTATCTCTCCCTTTGCTTTCTTGTGGATGACATGGAAAAGGAGAAGGATAGGAGGCAGGAGAATGGTGTGTGAAGCAGCAGTGCCCAACTGTGGGGCAGAAAAACCTCCTCAGCTTTGGGAGCACCAGGAGAGGACATGGGATTGATGTGGAGCACTGGAGGTTTGTCCTGCACATAGCTCAGGAATTTGGAGAGAAGGAAACCAGGAGGTCCTTGATGGCAACATAACATCTACACCCAGGAGAAATCCTGCAATCAACCGGGACAGTCCCAGCCGGGAAAGAAGCCAGACCAGCTCGGGATTGTGCCAGACTGGGCAGTGACCTGCAAGTGCAACCCAGGGAGAACAGCTCTGAAGCGCCGTGGAGGTGGGAAATCAGCTCCTCCTGCACCTGCAACGAGCTCCAGAGAGAGAAGGTGTCCAGAGAGGGGCTCTGGAAAAAGTGTCCTGAGGGTGAGGAGCACACAGCCCTGTGTGTCATGTAGGAATTTCACGTTGGAATGTCCCCAGCCCCTCTGGAGCCAGAGTAGAGCCGTATCCCTGGCATCACTGTCAGCCCAAACACAGCCTGTGCTCCTCATCATCCAGCAAACAGATGGGCTGGGAATTGCTTCCCCTGCAAGATTCCAGGGGGATGGACAATTTCAGTGCAGTGGTACCTGAGCTGTGGCAATTCCAGGCCCATGTCTCTGATTCCCTCTGCGACACCTGCCAAGTGTGGCAGGCACCTGCTTGCAGTCTGGGGAGGAAAACCAAGGTGTCACCTCCACTTCCCTTAAAAACCACCTCACTGGGCTTCCCAGAAAGCGGATCAGGGACTGAACACACTCTGTGTCCGTGCTTGGCAGGAGGGATAAGCAGTGGGAAGGTGCCTTAGATCCCAGACAGAGCAGGGGGACAGGGATGAGCCGTGGGTTTGCAACACGAGGGTTTTTCCATGGGGAGAACCAAGCAAAGCCAGAGCGGGTGGGAGGGAAGGTTTCCCAGTGTTGAAATGTTTCATTTGGATGTTTTTCTACAGGAAACTTTCTGCTTCCAAACAACCAGCGCTTTCTGTTCAGCAGTGACCTCAGTGGGAAGAAAAATTGCTGCACAAAAGGGACGGGGAGCTGACGCCAGGAGCAAAACCTCGGTGCTGGTCCCACGAGCAGCTCTGGGTGGGTCCAGACAAAGCGTTTTTCGGAGCTTTTGTAAAAGTAGTGGAATAAAAATCCCTCAACAATCTGGCTTTTTTTTTTTTTTTTTTGAGAACTGTGGAGCACAGTTGGTTTGGACTCCCTACACCAGAACCTTCCCAGCTTCCTGGCTTGGCCCCTACAGCAAAAGTATCCAAATCTTTCCCATTTCTTCATCTCTCTGGGCTCCTTTTGCTCACGCATGTTAATAGAAAAAACAACACCGCAATTTATAAACCCTGCAAGAATCCTGAGGGCCTCATTAAAATCCTTCCCTGTGAGGGTGGGGAGGCCCTGGCACAGGGTGCCCAGAGAAGCTGTGGCTGCCCCTGGATCCCTGGAAGTGTCCAAGGCCAGGCTGGATGGGGCTTGGAGCACCCTGGGACAGTGGAAGGTGTCCCTGCCCATGGCAGGGGGTGGAACAAGATGGGATTTAAGATCCCTTCCAACCCAAACCATTTCAGGATTCTGTGATGTTGATCCACCCTCAGAGCATTCATCTGGTTTTATTCCTCTTTCTGCATTATTGACTCCTTTATTTCCATGGGAATCGGGGCAATTTCTATCCATATATTCATCCATTCATATATTCAGGGGAGCAACTGCCTTTTGGTGACTACCAATGGCCCTTCCCAATAATACCTTCTCCAGATGGAAGGGATTTCCCAAAAGATTCTTCACTATTTTGAACCCTGAGCAGTCGATTTGGGGTGAATTTTGTTCTCCAGGGAGAGCCACCATGGATCACATCCGTGGTAGGAGACACTCAGGACAGATTTCCCATTAAAACTGCCAACAAAACCGAGCCATGGTTTGGCAAACTGTGCACTCCAAATGTCTCAAAAAGAGTTTTGGACTAAAAAGTCCTTTTCCTGCATGTTCTGCAATTATTTCACTCCAACACTGAGCTCAATTAATTCCAAAGTACACTTGAGAGAAGAAAGGAGAGAAGATGAAGCCTGCACTCTAATTTTCTGGAGCGTTAGGCCTGTGGCAAAACACATCTCAGCTAAGCCATCCATGAGATTTGCTTCCCAATCCCAGGCCAGGAGTTTTCCAGAGGACACATGGGCAAGTCATCCCAGCCTGGGAATACCATTGGGATTCAGAAGTGCTTTCCAAGAAAATGCCAACCAGGTGTTTTTCCACCCTCTGGAAAGAATCACCCAGGTGCTTCAGGACCCCTTACCTGGAACGTGTTGCTGCATCCAGGACTGGGCATTTCCAATTCCCCAATTGCTGCCATGACCCCGCTTCATTGCTTTAATTTGTGATGTTTTCCACAATTTCATATGGATAGAAACCCCGGCATCTCCCACTAGATATCCATGCTGGAATTTGAAGGAGTTGAGGCTGGAAAAGCCCTCCAAGATCATCAAGCCCAGCAGTGCCAAGCCCACCCCAAGTGCCACATCCACACGGGATGTGTAACCCTTCCCTTCTCCACGTTTTTTTTTTTGCAGAGCTGAGCAACCGACACCAGCTTTTTGTCTGGAAAAAACCTCTGGGAGAGGAAAAATTAGGGAAAAGCATCCCTTGCAAAAAAGGGGTTTTTTATGTCCATCTCTGTTAGGAGCCCACCAATGAGCTGTTGCAGGTGGAGCGTTTTTCTCCATGCCTTGGATTGCCGTCGGATGTTTGGAGCTGCTGCCTGCCAGGATTGCTGGGAGTGCGCTCCATGTTTGCAAACTCGTTTCAAAAATGTCTTGGAATCTGCCAGGAAACAAAACTCCAAAGAGAAACCGGACAACTGGGATGAATCTGGGCCTTTCATTCCAGCTCTGATTGAAAAAGATAACCCATCTTGTCATGGAGAGGGAAGTTTGTCCCTAAAGGGAAAGTCAAAACGTGCCCTCGTGAGGAGGGTCAGCCATATTCCCGCAAAATACCTCGGTTTTGATGGAATCATCGTTCTCTGCCAGGAAAATTGCTTTGTAACACAATACCAGCCCCTGGGAAATAGGATGTGACAGAAACCATCCACCAGGACCATGCCAAGGAGGAGGTGGTACCAGGGCGTCGCTGCTCCCAAGGCGTGCTGGGAGATTATCCCAAGTTTACCTTGGCTCCAGAAGACCCTTCCAAGTTTTCCATGTGTCTCTGAGCTGACATTTAAAGCTGACATTCTGGCTGGCTACAGAGTTCTGCTCTAATTCCATTCCAGTGTTTTCCTCGTCATTAGCTCCTTCCTGGCCTGATCCAGAGTCGTGTTTTCTCTGGGAACAGTTGTGTTTTGGATCTCCTTCTTGTCAGAGGCTTCTCCCAGGAGGGCTTTGAACCAGAAGGACTTTTTCCAGTTTTCAGGACTCGCAGTGACCTCATTGTGTTCTCTGGGCACGGATCAGAAGTTTAATGTGAAGAAAAATAAAAGTATTAATCCAAAGATTAGGTTTGCAGGGAAAAGCGGCGAGCTGGGAAAAACAAGGTATAAGTCATGAGAGTATCAGTTCAATACCTCAAGAATAAAAAAAGCCTCAACCCACAGACTACCTCCCCCTCCAAAAAACGTGAAGAATTCCCACTGCTTCACAGGAAGTTCGTTACGCTCGTTGTTTTCTCTTTTTAAGACTAATATTTTGATTTTTAAAACTTCTCTCACGAGCACAAGGCCACCTGCTCCGTGCCCAAGAACAACCGGCTGGGCTTTGGATGTGCTCCCTTTGGATGAGCCTGGCTTTGGGAGCTGCCAAACAAATTCCCTCGGCTCTGCTGGGATCCCATGGGCACAAGGCAGGAGAGGTTGGGTTGTGTCTGCATCCAGGTGCTGATTTGGGCTGAAAACTCTGAATTTTTGGAGCAGCACACGGGGGTTTCATCCCAGCTATCAGCGAAGTGGGGTTTGATGCTGCTGCCGCTTCTGCTCAGGGTGGAGACGACACAAACACGCCCGGGAAGCTCTCACAAGGCACCTGGGGCTGTGCAATGCTAAGCTCAGCTCAAAAAGGGTTTTTTTAATGTTTCTTTTTAATTACGATGCTCCTCAGCGACAGCGGAGCAGGAGCAGGGGCTGCTTTTCTCTCCCCAGTCTTCTCAGTGCCATCTATCTCCCAACAGTTCATTTTAATTATGCAATTACAGTGTGTACAAAGCTTTCTGTGAGCTCCAGTGGATAATTAAAACAGATGGGGAGCTTAATGGGACCAACTCCTTTTTCTTCTTTTAATTAATGTGTTAACAGTTTATGGGCCAGCCTGTGGAGATCTGTTCGTCAGCAGCTCTTGGGGGTCCACAAGTCCCCCTCATGTGCACAGCCCTGTCATGGGCATGGAGGTGCTGTCCCAAGGGTGGTCTCCAGAAGGTCCCCACACACCTCACGTGTCACCTCCGTGGTGTCCTGTCACTGGTAAGGCATGAACACCCTTGAGGTGGTGCTGGATGGATGGAGGTTTCCAGGAATGCACAGATCTCCTGCGGGTCCGGGATATTCCAAGCATCTCAGGAGATCATCTCAAGTCTCTGCTGGGAGAGATGGTGGAGGAAGAGGAGGAGGCAGGCGTGGACACATGAGTTCCAGGGCAAAATCCACTCCGATTTCAACCTGTGGGGATGCAAAGTGCTCTTGGGGACAAGGTGTGGGGCCCAGCAGTGGTAGCTCTCCAGGGTGGAAGACCAGGGAAGAGATGGGGCAGGATAGAACCATGGAATCCCTGAGCGATTTGGGTTGGAAAGGACCTTAAAGCCCATTCCATTCCACCTCCTGCCATGGGCAGGGACACCTCCCACTAGCCCAGGCTGCTCCAAGCCCCGTCCAAGCTGGTCTTGGACACTTCCAGGGATCCAGAGGCAGCCACAGCTTCTGTGGGCACCCTGTGCCAGGGCCTGCCCACCCTCAGAGGGAAGGAGCCCTCTGTTTGCTCAAGGTGACTTGGAACTCCAGGATAAGGCAACAAGCAGCTGTGGAATCTTGGTGGCCTTGGGAATTAGGAGCTGTGTCCAGCTAGTGTTGACACAGGCTCAAACAGGCATCAAATGATGCAGGTGAGAGCATCCAAAAGAAGGTGGGTCCCCTACCTGCCCCTATTTAACCTGCTGAGCTCACAGAGCACCAGGAATGCCAAGGGTTCATGAGGATACTGGAGAAGTTAATGGGATAAAAATCCACCAGTTGCTAAACTCCCAAAAGCCTCATCAGGAAGCCCCTGAGCTGGACAAGTGAAATGAAATATCCATCGCTGAGAGACTCTCATGGGACAGGATGGGCTGGGAGCATTAAAGGTCTTTTCCAACCTGAAGGATTCCAGGATTAATTTAATCCATAACTGACTTCAGCAGGGAAGTCTGTGTTCTGCAGGCAAAGCCTGAGAGAAAGAAGGAAAGAAGGGTTTGGAGAGCAGCTCCCAGTCCTGTGGGCGGCTGCAGGCACATTCCAGGAGCAGCCTGATAAACTGATAATGTTTTGTAAGCTGGCCCTGATTGCAGCAACAAGCAAAGCACGGGGCAAAACTGCAGCAGAATCCCCTCCAGCCCACCACTGGACTGGGGATAAATCCCAGCACTTGCCTTGGGCTCTCTTGGGCCACTGGGATGAACTCCCTGAAAAAACAGCGCTTTTGTGGGAATGCTCTCTGAGCAAAACAAGGCCACTTGATGCCATTCAACAGGAGAACCCCCCTGCAGAGATTTGCTTTGCCCAAGCCCTGATGCTCTTCCAGGCTTGGAGTGCTGAGCTCCCACCAGGAGCTCCCACACCAAGTTTTTCCTGCCAAAACCATGGCTGAGGGATGAGCAGGGCTGGTCCAAGTGAGCTGACCAGCTGAAATAATAATCCCGTGGTCAAGGGGAAAACAATGAGTTATTCCTGAGAGCCCTGGGGTTTTGTCTGGATTTGATTTCACGATTTTTAATCGCAGAGGGGCTCTGCAGCTCCACAGAGGACTCAGAGGTGCGAAATTAAGGATGAGCCGAGCTCAGGGATGTGCACAGGAGGCAGATGGGGCTGGAGGGAACAGGGACACACACACACACATGCTGCAGGCTGGCTTTTCCCCACATCTGCAGCCCAGCTGTTGGGCCACAGCTCAGCATTGCACAGCTTTTCCAGCTGAAAAATGTTAATAGCAGGGAGAGGGACACCTCTGTGAGGGAAAGCACAGCTCAGCAGCCACATTCCAGCACCGGGAGAAGCTTTGCATGGCACTGGAGGCATTTGGATGCTGGGGGAATGGACTTGGAGGAAAGCATCCAACCCTTTCCGGGCCAGACCACAGGGATGTTCTCAGCCATGCCAAGCACGCTGTCCCCAGTGAGGGTCACTCAGTAGGGCCGGTATCAATCATCTCGTGATAAGCCCTGTCCCCAGTCTGGGCTGTCCCAGCTCCCCTCCTGCCCCTCTCCAGCCCTTCCATTGCACAAGGAGCTCGTTGCTACAACAGGAATTGCAAAAAGCCCCGTGGAAACTGCTTGTCTCAGCCAACCCCAAACATCGCTGTACACACAGCATAAAATTTAGTTACTTTAAACTTGCATTTTTTGGCTCAACTCTCCCGGCCACATCCTGAGCCCGAATGGATTGAATTACGGAGCACGAAATAAATTCCATCTGGGCGGGCTGCAGCCCTTGTCTCCCTGAACAAAGGCTGAGGTGTTCTCTTTGCTTTTTTAGTTTTTGTCTCCTGGAAGAAAACAAGCTGATTTTGTCCATGTGGAGGAAGAGAGGCCGGGACACTGGGAAGAGCCGTGTTAGCCACGATTCCCTGGCATCAGCCAGAGCTGAAGAGACACCATCCATTGCCTCTGCATCAGTCCCTGGACCGTGATGTTGCTGCCTGCAGCTTCCTGCTGGCAAATGCCATCTGATGTGGCAGTGCCACCTCTCTTTGTCCCCTCTCCTTTGGAGCAGGGACCACACGCCAGGTGCTGCACAAAGAGGGAAGGAGGACTCTGAGTGTTTGGGAGGCAGGGACAGGGCTGTCCATGGGCTCTGTTTTGTCCTTAAATTAGGCAGGAGAGTGAGGAGGAAGGAGAGGGAAGTAGAGAGGGGTGGGAAAAGAGCTGGAGGGGAGCTGCAAACACCCACCAAGCACCAGCACCCTCTGCCAGGGTGCTGCCCCTGGATCCCTGGCAGTGTCCAAGGCCAGGCTGGATGAGGCTTGGAGCAACCTGGGATAGTGGGTGTCCCTGCCCATGGCAGGGGATGGGACTGGATGGGCTTTAAGGTCCCTTCCAACCCAAACCATTCTGGAATTCCATGATTCTATCCTGCCCCATCCCTTCCCTTGTCTCCCACCCTGGAGAACTACCACTCTGTGTCTCTGAGCCCCCCACCCAGCCATGGTGCACAAAACCTGGGCAGGGAATGATCCCAATGATCCCAGCGCTGCCCAGGCCGGAGGGTTTTGGGATGGGGCAGGAGGGGCTCCAGGTGTGGAATGGGGGATCCACCAGGGCAAACAAAGCTCATCACGCCCCAGGTGCGTCCCACTGATTCCCAGACAAACCCAAACCCAGGCAGATTCCGTGGCCAGACAAGAAGGAAAGCAGAGAGGAGCCACTGCAGCCCCTCCGCGCTGTCTCCAGCCCGTGGCTGCCTCCGAGGGAATCTCCCGGTGCGGGCGTGGGAAGCGGCTCAGCCGGCTCTGCCTGTCCCTGCAGCCGCTCCACCCCGGAGCCGGCGCTTCCCGGATTGTCCTCTGGCTCACACGCGCCTGCAGACCCCCTCCATGCTCTCCTCCATGGAAAACATCTCCACAGGGTCTCATCCAAAGGGCCACCAGACCCCCTGGTCCATGCTGGAATAAACCCACCAGGAGGTGTGACCTCAAAACCCTCCTTAATGAGAGAATCCCCCCAAATATGATTTAGATAACCCCAGTGCTCTTCTCACAGCCCAGTTCCAGCCCTGCAGAAGTGCTTGGGGAAAGGAACTTCTGGAAAGTTTTCCTTGATGAGCCCTAATTTGCTCCGAGGAACCGAAATGCTTTGTGATCTGCCCAATTCATTCTCCGCTGGTGGCTCATGGACCCTTCACCTGCTCAAGGTGAGGGCTGCAGCTGGAGAGGAAAACTGGAGCCTGTGCCTGCCCAACATTCCTTGAGGATAACTTTTATTGACTTTACTATCGTAGCCCTTTTTGGAGGGGAGAGAAAAGCCCAGACAGGGTTACCACTGACACCGTGGGGTTTGTGCTTGGTGGCCGTGGTTTGATGTCACCCTCCAGCTGTGCCCACTGTCACTGGGCCTTCTCACAGCTTCCAAAGTCAGCTGGGAATAATGGGACAACAGCTGAGGATGTGGGGATGGTCTTCCGGGATTCATCACATCCTACTTGGCACAGTGAAAGGGCAGGAATCTCCTCAAGGACAGTCTCACCAAAAAGTGATGGATGCCTTGGAGCAGGGACGTCCCTTCTGGGTGGGCTGAGCCATCCAACCCCTCCTGCACATCAAGGTGTGATTCCTTGGTGCTGGGGCTGAACCACGTGGAGTGAATTCTTCCTCACACTTTCTCAGGCTTGGAATTTAATGAGGGATTAATAACCACTTAATGATTTGCACACACTCCGTGGAGGTGGAGCGATAACTGCCCGGTTCCTTTATCAAAACCCACATCTGGTCAGGAAAGTTTGGCACGGCCATGGCTTTGATCCCAGCTCCCTGTGACTCCCACGCCCCAGCGCTGGGTCACCCTTCCCTGGCACGCCATGGAATGATGGAGCAGCTCCCAGTGAGCCACCACCTTTTCCCAAATCCCTGTACGGCAGTGACATCACCACTTCCACAAAATCACAGTCACTGAATAGTTTGGGGTGGAAGGGACCTTAAAGTTCATCCAGTCCCACCTCCTGCCGTGGGCAGGGACACCTCCCACTGTCCCAGGCTGCTCCAAGCCCTGTCCAGCCTGGCCTTGGGCACTGCCAGGGATCCAGGGGCAGCCACAGCTTCTCTGGGCACCCTGTGCCAGGGCCTCCCCACCCTCCCAGCCAGGAATTCCCAATTCCCAATATCCCATCCATCCCTGCCCTCTGGCACTGGGAAGCCATTCCCTGTGTCCTGTCCCTCCATCCCTTGTCCCCAGTCCCTCTCCAGCTCTCCTGGAGCCCCTTTAGGCCCTGCCAGGGGCTCTGAGTTCTCCTTGGATCCTTTTCTTCTCCAGGTGAGCACCCCCAGCTCTCCCAGCCTGGCTCTATAGGAAATGGTTCTCCAGCCCTTGGAACATCTCCATGGAGATCTCCTGCAGCCAGGCTGCTCAAGCCCCTCTGTGGTGGGCAGGTAAAGCTGGAGAGAGGATGTCTGTGAGAGAAAAATATTTCAAATAGCAGAGGATCCCCTCCTGCTCCTGCTCCATGGAATCTCCTTTTCCAAGCGGTGGAAACCTGTCCTTTGAAACCCCGGCAGGGCTGTTATTACACTAAATGAGTTTGCAAACAAGGATGAGAAAAACAAACAAACCCGAGTGCCAGCCCTCCCGCTTGTGATGGAGAGAAGGAAAGCAGCCACTCGCTGTGGCCTGTGGCCTCCATCCCAGCCCCCCTCGAGCCCACACCCAGCTGGGATGCAGCATTCCAGTAACTCCAGCTCTCCCAGACGCCTCGCTGCCGTGACCCCATCCCAAAATCTGTCAGCTCTGGGAGCAGGGTTCTGCTTGCTCCATGCCTGGTGTCATGCAGGGCTGGCACGGGGTGAGCTCCAGCTCAGCAGTGGGATGGACAAATCCCCCGTGGAAGTAGAGGAAGGAAGAGGGACCTTCTCATCAGGGGAGGTTTCCAAAAACATCAACACAATCAAATACCCACTGCCATCCCAATCTGAGGGGAAATTTTGAGATAAAATGGGGAAGTTTATTCATGGAAAATGGGATTCTCCTCTGGGGAGAGACTGTCTGGGGTCTCCTCTGGCCCCACAGCCATGGGACAGGTTTGTTGTCCTGAGTGCTTGGCTTTTCCCTGGTCCCAGCAGCGGGCACAGCATGAGGGCAGGATGCGCCCCAGGAGTCTGGGAGCTGGGAAGCTCCAGAAGAATCTTCTGGCAGCCCCAGCAGGAGGGAGCGAGGGAGCAGCCCAGCTGCAGACACATTCTGAGCACACAAAAGCGTCCGCCTGACCCCTCATTATCCATGTCTGAGGAGCTGGTGCATATTAAAATAATCCCTTCAAAGAGACCGGGGGAGACGAGCACTGAAGTATTGATGAGCCAAGCTGGCACAGGGATTGATCTTGATGGGTTTGTGAATTTTATTAAGAACTTTAGAGAGGACACCCAGCACACAAACACATCCCCCTTGCTGGGCTCTGAGGGCTCCCCATCCCAGGATGAGCCAAAGGTCCCCTCGTCTGACCCCAGGCTGGTCCTGCCTCATCTGGTGCTCTCAGAGCCTTGGAAACAGAGGAACAAACAAGAGATAAGGGCAGAATTTGATGCTGCAGATAAACAACAACTAAAATCAGAGGGAAAATAGCAAAGCCTCAAATGAGATTCCAGCTCTGCCTCCTCTGGGCTTTCTCATGCAACACCGTGGAAATCCCCCACATTCCCATCTTTATGTCTCTTCTCCTCCTAAAGCCAGGACAACCTTTGCTCCAGCAGAGCATCTCAGCACCCAGGAGAGGCTCTCACCACTCCAGTGGAAAGGGTTCTTCCCCAGAGGGTGCTGGCACTGCCCAGGCTCCCCAGGGAATGGGCACAGCCCCGAGGCTGCCAGAGCTCCAGGAGCGTTTGGACAGCGCTGCCAGGGATGCCCAGGGTGGGATTGTTGGGGGGTCTGGGCAGGGCCAGGAGCTGGGCTGGGTGATCCCTGTGGGTCCCTTCCAGCTCAGGAGATCCTACATTCTCTAATTCCATGATTTTATGACCCCAACCCGGCCCAGCTCCGCTCTGCTCTCCTCCAGAATTCCTGTCCTGATACAGATCAGAGAATTTTCAGGACTCTGCCGTGAAACTTGCTGTGTCTTGTCTCCAGATTTGCCTCTGCTCCCCTGCCTGGGCTTTACAGGGAAATCAGATGGATAGCAACAAGGGTTTAAAGTGACCCCCTGCAGATAAGCCAGGGCTTGGTGGGGGATGCGTTGCCCAGTCCCACAACTCCTGGGCTGACAAATATCATCAAAATCACTGAAAACTTCAGCACAAGACCAAATCATCTTCACGTCGCCATTTTAGGGGCAGAGAGGGAACAGCTGCAAGAATCCCTCAGGAATCTGGAGCAGGATCTCCCCTCCTTGTGCTCCTGCCCTCGCCATCGACTCCTCTTTCTCCAAGCAAACACTGCCCAGGCCCTTGGGAACTCCCCATCCCCACATTTGGGAGAACAAGGAGGCAAAGAAATAAATATCCACTATTTTCATGATCTCTTCAGTGCCTGGATTGTCCTCTTCTCCCACTCTTTTTGTTCTCTGTCTCACTTGGTTCCTTGGGGGAAAAGCTCTTCCAGCAAAGCCATGCCTGATTTCCATGTGGAAGCACCGTAGGACACCCCACGTCCTCCCCAGTTCCCCCCAGAGCTGCAGCCCCCCAGTTAGCAGGTGACTGGTCTCCTTCCAGCTGCTTACCCAGCCTCTGATCCCTGCCCTTGTAAATCCTGGGAATGCACACAGGGAGCAACTGGAACAGCGTCATCTGGGGCTGCTCTGACTCACCATGGACAGACCCAAAATCTGGGAACAGCCCAAAAACACCGGGAGCAGTGATTTACAGCCTGGCTGCTGCTTGCTGCCAGCTCCAAGGTGACACTGTCTGTGCAGGGAGGAAATTTATAGGGCCAGAGCTCTTTCCTCCCACACCTGAGCTGTCCTGGGCGTGACACCAAGCTGTGCTCCCAGGAAGGCTGGATCCAGCTTGCCAGGGTTGGAAAGGACCTTAAAGACCACCTGGTTCCACCCCATGCCATGGGCAGGGACACCTTCCACTAGCCCAGGCTGCTCCAAGCCCTGTCCAGCCTGGCCTTGGACACTGCCAGGGATCCAGGGGCAGCCACAGCTTCTCTGGGCACCCTGTGCCAGGGCCTCCCCACCCTCACAGCCAGCAATTCCCAATTCCCAATCTCCCATCCATCCCTGCCCTCTGGCAGTGGGAAGCCATTCCCTGTGTCCTGTCCCTCCATCCCTTGTCCCCAGTCCCTCTCCAGCTCTCCTGGAGCCCCTTTAGCCCCTTTAGGTCCTTCTCTTCTCCAGGTGAGCACCCCCAGCTCTCCCAGCCTGGCTTCATATGAAATGGTTCTCCAGCCCTTGGAGCAGCTCCGTGGCCCTTCCTGGACTCATTCCAACAGTTCCATGTCCTTTGCAGGAAACCAGGGAGCCCGTGATGCATCACACACAGCTCATGGCCATGGTCTATCAGCTCACAGCAGGGTGTTACATTCCCAGACATGGTTTCCTCTCCCTGTTCCATGACTCCACGACTCTTCTCCTGGGCTGCATTTGAACCCCTCAGCCCTGGGGCCATGTATTATGCAGTGACTCAGATCCCAGGATCAGGACTCAGAGGGAAATTTGCAATTCAGAGCAGCTCCAAGACTCAATGAGAGCCTCAAATGGGCAAGTGGGAGAGGGCAAAGCACAGACAGGGCGTCAGTGACAGGGACAAACACAACTCTGAGTGTTCAACCAGCTGGATGGAAAGCAGTGACCCCATCAGAGCTTCAGCCCCCACCATTCCCACCAGGAATTCACCTCCATGGGGGATGCAGATGCCCCACGGGATGCTGCAGAGCTGGAGAGGACGTGCAAGGGTGGGAAACCCTTTCTTAGATCGAGCTCCAACCCCACTGAGAATCCCATGGGATGCTGAAGCGTTTGGGTGGGGGGTCAGAGTCGGCAGGGCTTGCAGGAAAACCTTCTGGGTGAAGCCAAGCTCCAGGAGCTCCACCTGGCAGCGCTTTTTGGGTTTACCGATGAAGGTCTGCAGGCAGCCAGTGGGAAAAGATCCCTGTCAAGTGCTGCTTCCTCAGCCTTGAAGAAAATAATTGCAAGAGGGAGCAGCTGACACAGGACAAATCAATCCGGGAGATAAAGTACAAGGGGTGAGCTCTGAGGTGAGGAGGAGGGTGGAAGTGTCGACTCCCTCAAGGGCGAGGGATGTGACAAATGGAGGGAGCTGAGGTGGGGTTTCATCCAAAAAGGAGCGGTGACAAGTTGGTCACGAAGAGGAAAGGAGAAACAAGATGGGAGGCTCCAAACCCAGAATTTCTCGTGGGTTTGGGTGAGGATTTTTGTAAGGCAGGTGAAGAAAAACAATAAATCACAGAAGAAAAATCGACCCCTATCAACGCATTTTTATGCAGTGCTACAGCATCACATGTGCCATGGGAGAGCCCTGGGATGCAGAGCAGCTCTGGGACGTGCTGCTGTCACCCTCTGGGTGGGCAGCCTGAAACTCAGCACAGCCCCAGCCCTGGGGTCCCACAGGAAAACCTGGAAAAGCAGCAGAGCGCTGGTCCTGGGGAGCATCAGAGGAGGCAACAGATGGTGAACCTTCCTGTGTGATAAATATTGCAGGAGAGCCTGGATTTGCCTGTGCAGATGCCTCTCCACAGGCTGGGAGCAGGGCTGAGGGCAGCAGTGCATGTGTGGTTTGGGAATGGCCATGGAACAAAGATGGAAAGGCCGGGAACACCAGGATGAGCTCCCGGCAGAGCCCAGCCTTGAACAGCAGGTTCTGTTGGTGATGGTGCTCCAAGGAACACAAAAAATTCGGGAATGAGGTTGGGATGTGCTGATCTACAGCTGTCCCAAGTAGAAAGGGAGAGCAGCAGCCATTAGTTCCCAGCAGCTGGCAGGACACAGATTCTTATGGAGTCATGGAATTGCTGAGGCTGGAAAAAGCCCTTTAAGGTCACCCATTCCCCCAGCACTGCCAAGGCCACCACTGCCCCATGTCCCCAAGTGTCACATCCACACAGCTTTTAAATCCCTCCAGGGATGGGGACTCCACCACTGCCCTGGGCAGCTGTGCCAGGGCTGGACAACCCTTTCCATGAAGAAATTTTCCCTAATATCCAATCTGAACCCTCCCTGGTATAGTTTAAGACTTTTTCCTCTTGTCCTGTCCCTTGTTCCCTGGGAGCAGAGCCCAACCTTGCTCCACCCTCCTGTCAGGGAGTTGTGGAGAGTGAAAAAGTCCCCCCTGAGCCTCCTTTTCTCCAGACTGAACAACCCCAATGGCTTTGACCAGCCCAAGATGACTGTGAGTAGCATCACCTGGAGGAAAATTCCCAGGTGATGTTCCAGTTTCCTTCCCAGCAAGGTCAGCTCTCACCTGTCTTCTCAAAGGTTCCCGGGACCTGCTCAGAGGGGCTGGGAAACATTTTGGGTTCCCTGCTCTCCTGAGAGGCTTCCTGAGGAGCAGAATCACGGATCCAGGTCTGCACTGGGGACGCTCATCCCTGTACAAATGCAGGAGAGACACCTGAGAGGTTTCAGCAGGAGCACATTTGTGCCAAATCCTTGGGAAAAGCCCTGGAAATCAGGGACCACGGATGTTTTGGCTCCCAGCACCATCTGGACAAGAGCTTCCCAGCGAAGGAGGGACTGCAGCGAAGCCAAGCCATCAGAAGGGGGCTGGAAGCTGCCCACTCTGCCAACCAAGCTGCCAAGGATTCGGGGCCAGGAGGGATTTTCTCCCTGTTGGAGCAAAGAGATCCTGATCTTCCATTGATCAACGGGGCTGGATCCAACAGGTAAAGCAAATGAGCTGGCAAAAGCCAGGCTCCGTGAGTTCCAACAGTGCCACAACAGGAGTGGGATTTGGGGGGAATGAAGGCCCAACAGGGACAATCCCCACTCTGTGACATCCATGAGGTCTGTTAATGCCACACCTACAAGCAGGACTCTTGTGGGAGAAGGTGATGACGAGGTAAGAGACAGAGGTTGACAGCACTGACATGGAGTCAATGGTCTTGAAGGTCTTTTCCAGCCTTAATGATTCTGTGATTCTCCAGTTGCTTTCCAAAACAAGGAAATTTCCAAGCTCAATGGCTTTGGCCCAGTGAATAGAATAAATTTTAAAATAAAGCAATTCAGCACTAGTGTGGTTGAAATGTATTAGCGCTGCTGACAGTGCTAATAACAAACGTGATTATTCCAAAGCTCCCCCAATATATCAGGGAAGTGAAACTGCAGAAATTGGCAACCCTTGGGCATTCTTCTTTTCCACCTGCCATTAAATCAATTTGAAGGTCCCATCTCAATCTATCAGAATTAATTATGTGCTTTCAGGCAGCAATTACTGGAAGAAGTCCTTCATTTTGGGGTTGTTCCATCTCCGTACCCACGGCAGCAGGGGCATGCAGGGACCAGGGTATTTGGAGGTGGATTTTGCATCACTCTGGGGCTGCTTTTGCTCTGGAAGGTCTGAAGGTGCTCCTGGACTCTGCCCAAAACAGGGCACTGAGCATCTCTCATCCTCAGCAGGAATGGACTGGAATATTTCAGTTGTCACAATTATGAAGTCCAACAGCTTGATCATCTCAGGGCTGACCAAAAGTTATTTATTGAGGGACTTGTGCCTCTTAAACCTCCCTAGAAGTGTTCCAGACCACACTGGATGGAGCTTGGAGAGGCCTGGTCTCGTGGAAGGTGGAATGAGATGGTTTTTAAGGTCCCTTCCAACCCAAACCACTCTGTGATTCCATGGAACACTGACAGGCTCATTAAGGAGCTCTCTGGGCAGCCTGGTTCTCCCTGCACACACCACTCCAGCAGAAGTGGAGTCATTCCTGCCCAGAAAAAGTCCATTCCTGGTGCACTTTCAACCCATGTCATGTGCTTTGGGGTTTTTGTTGGGTTTTTTTTTTAACTCCTGCCTATTTTTTTTCTTTTTTTTTAAACAACCAAGTTTGGAAAGTCGCAGGAAATCAAAACAAGAAATTGCTGACAAGTGTCCCACTGTAATTGAGTGAGAACACAGAGCTCAGCTCTACAGATTCCCAGAAATACAGGCCAGATGTGGCTCTCCACGGTGGCTCAGCCAAACCACAACCACTGAAATGACATCCCTGGGACTGGGAAACTTTCCCAGCGCCCCTTCCAGCCATGCACCACGACAGCCGGTGCCCAAAAATCGCCCAGCCCAAGATTTGGGAAAACACAGAGCTGGCAGCAGAGCCTGGAGGGGCCCTGTCAGTCCCCAGTGCTGAAGGTCTGCAGCAGGAATCATGGAGTGATTTGGGTTGGAAATGACCTTCAAGATCATCTCATTCCATCCCCTGCCATGGGCAGGGACACCTTCCACTATCCCAGGCTGCTCCAAGCCCCGTCCAACCTGGCCTTGGACACTTCCAGGGATCCAGGGGCAGCCACAGCTTCTCTGGGCACCCTGTGCCAGGGCCTGCCCACCCTCACAGG
Organism: Corvus cornix cornix; assembly: GCF_000738735.6. Classification (NCBI taxonomy): domain Eukaryota; kingdom Metazoa; phylum Chordata; class Aves; order Passeriformes; family Corvidae; genus Corvus; species Corvus cornix. Next base: position 2,182,935 of record NC_046335.1, on the reverse strand, counting down.
GAAGAATTCCTTGCACTGCTCTTCCATATCAGAGGGACAGGTTTGGTGGCCCAGGCAGTGTCCCAGCACTGGCGCTTTGCCTCCCAGCCCCACAGCATGGAAATGGGGAAGGAGGGAATTGTCCCCTGCCCTCTGCAGCCTCCCATGGGCCATCACAGCTCCCGCATGCCCTTTGGTCTGTGCTGCTGCTGGGGCTCATCTCACCAGGATTTAACTGAATTTGTGAACTCTGCTCTTCCCAGATGGATGGGAGAGATGTCCACTGACCCATCTGAGTGGCTTTTTAAGCTGTAAGAAATCCAGGCGTGTGGTGCAGGGTGATGGTTTTGCTTCCAAATTAAACAACGGAAGAGCATCTACTGGTTTTGATAAGTTTTTCTCCCAAAGTGGTTCACTGAGCATGGCGAGGAGAGGGGAAAATCCCTCTACACCTCTTAAAGGAGGAGAGAAACGCCTTGAGGCTCCATCACCAGAGCCGTGGCGCTCCAGATCTGCCACGGGCTGGCACAGGGATCATGGATGTGCAGAGGAATCTGTTTGCAGAAAACACACAGGTCGGGCGAGGCTGGGCAGATCCTGTTGGTGAAAGGACCATCTGTCCCCAACGTGTGATTTGTACCAACCTGATGGTGTTTGCAGAGCCAGCCCAGCTGCACTGCTCAGCCATCTGCTCTGCAACAGAGGGGAGGGAGGGAATCCATCCCCCCCTAACCTCAGGGTTATGTTCTTCATGTTCAACACCGGAGAAGAAAACAAAGGCTGTGATTTGAGGAGGCTGCATCCACGTCCCCATCTCCATATGGAGCTCCAGGGCAGAGCACAGCCTGGCTGCTGGGATTTCAGGGCCTGAGGGATCACTGCAGCCCCACCACGCCACTGCAACCCTCCTGAAGGGGGTCAGACACTCTGGGTGCCCCTGAAGACTTTAATTTGGAGTATTTGACCATAAATAACCCAACACTGTCCAGGTGTCCCAGCTGTGGCCTGCATTTCCTGTGCCATCCTCACTGCCCTCAGCACCGGCGATGGATGGAGAGCTCAGCCTGGTGTAAAGGATAACCAGGAGGTGCTGTCAGGGCAGAACTTTCCAGCATGGAAAAGCTGGAAACAGACTCACTGGAGCAGGTATTGACCCTGCTGGGCCTTTTCCCCATCCACAAGCCAGTGCACCCACAACCCTTCCTCCCTCATGGTCCTGGGCCGTGCCTGGTCCCATCCCAGCCTGGAGCTGTGTCATCCCTTCCCCAGCTGTGTCCTGGGGGAGGGACAGTTCCAGGAGCCTCTGAAATGTGACCAGAAATGTTCCTCTGCAATCGATGTGTTCCCACTTTCCCATGGTTTTCAGGCAGCTGGATTTAAGTGAGGCAGAGGGGGTCATGTTTTCATAAGCTCAGGTGTGTGCATAGGTAAGAAATCCAGGCTTTGGGTGGATCTAAGGAGGTTTTTTTGCAGTATCTCCAGCCCAGCAAGGATGTGGAGCTGTTGGAGCAAGTCCAGAGGAGGTCACCAAGTTGATCAGAGGGATGGAGCAGCTCTGCTGTGAGGAAAGGCTGGGAGAGTTGGGATTGTTCAGCCTGGAGAAGAGAAGGCTTTAGGTGACCTAATTGCAGCTTCCAGTGCCTGAAGGGGCTACAGGGAAGATGGAAAGAGACTCTGGACAAGGGCCTGGAGTGCCAGGACAAGGGGGAATGGCTTCCCACTGCCACAGGGCAGGCTTAGATGGATATTGGGAAGAAATTTTACTGTGAGGGTGGTAAGGCCCTGGCCCATGGAACAAGATGGTCTTTAGGGCCCCTTCCAAGCCAAACAATTCCATGATTCTATGATCAGACTTTGCCCACACCAGGATTCTGGGAAGGTGGGTGGTTGCTCCTGGAAGCTCCTCGAAGTCAGGCAGGGGTAGTCCAGGGAATCCCATTTCTAACGTGGGCATCCACTCCTCTCCACCTGCCCTGGCAAGTACAGGGATGCCTCTTTGATTCCCAAAGTTTTCACAACCTCTTTCTCCTGAAAGACCTGCAGCTCTCATCTAAGTAGAAGTTCCCAAACCAGCAGTGAGGTCTGTGGGTAACACCATCCCTCTCAGAGCCAAATCCCTTCCCTGCAGTTCCCAGGGGCTCCTTCCCCGCTCTTCACTCAAGGAAAACCTCCTGCCACCATTATTGCTGTTCTTCTTGCTGAAAGACTTAACTCCCTGTACAGCAGAGAAGATTTATTCCCTGTATTCCATGGGAGAGATTATCTCCAGCTGCTATTATTCCCTTATCAATAATTCACCGTGCAGCCACACTCCGGCTCATTCCCAACTGCACGAGCAGCCAGGAGCGATCCCAGCTCCTCAGATATTGCTGATGCTCTCAGCAAAGCAGAGCACCACAAATGAGTCACACTCTGGAATCTTCTCCTTCCAGCCTCCCATGCAGGGGAGCAGCTCCACGGAAGGGCTGTGAGCCCGTGGCGTTGAAATAAATCAATAAAGGGGAGATAATGAAACTCCATATTTCAATCTTAGAGGAGGAGCTCTTCATGTGGGAAATCCAACACAATGAGGTGGTTAGAGGAGAAAAGCAGACATGGAACTGTCTGTGAATACAGAGCACACACCAAAGCCTTGATCAAGACTCCCCCGTCAGAAGGACGAGCTCCTTGCTCTTCCCATTTATCTCCCACAGGATAACAACTGTGCTGCACAGACCTTGGGATTAAAACAGCACCATTTCATTGGGTTCATTTATCCCATACAGTGCACAGCACAAATGCCTCATTTCCCACTGGAGAGACGAACATTGGGATCATCGGGATACACGATCCGGCCTCGGCACCGCCAGCCTCCCATCGCTGATTGGAACTCCACCATTAGGGAGATTTACGGCTCTGAGGATGCACAAGTGTCATCCGTGACTAAATCGGGCACCGGCTGCGAGAGGAAAGATGATCTCCCCCTTCCCAGTTGTCACTGGGAAGCTCCAAAAGCCACAGCTTGGATGAGCCGTCTCGGATGTCCGAGACATCTGTGCAATCATTGACTGAACCTTTAATCGTCCAGGCTGGCTTCACTCTGGAACACCAGCTCAGGGAGCCAAGCCAAGCAGCACTTGAGCACTCTTTGATCCAGCCAGGTGGATCTGCCTCCCAGGGATTTATTGGCACATGGAAGAGATGCCTCCCGTTTCTCTCTTTACCTGCACGTTTCAATGTATTGCATCACAAATCACACGATCCCAGAGTGGTTTGGGTTGGAAGGGACCTTAAAGCCCATCCCATTCCATCCCTGCCATGGGCAGGGACACCTTCCACTAGCCCAGGCCCCATCCAACCTGGCCTGAAACACTTCCCAGGGATCCAGGGGCAGCCACAGCTTCTCTGGGCACCCTGTGCCAGCCCCTCAGCACCGTCCCAGCCAGGAATTCCTTCCCAATATCCCATCTAAACCTGCCCTCTGGCAGTGGGAAGCTGATCCCTGTGTCCTGACACTCTATGGGACAGCAGGATGCTCTCCAGGGTGCTTTGAGCAATGCAGAGGAAGAGTGGTAGGAATATAGAAGTTTGGAGAAGGCCAGTGCCACCAGCACCGGGTAAAGCTGAAGAAACAAAACCCAAAAGGTTGGAATTCATCTCTCCTAAAGGGGCTATAAGAGACCTGGCGAGGGGCTTTGAAAGGGGGCCTGGAATGACAGGACAAGGGGGAATGTCCTTAAGCTAAAGGAAGATGGATTTCAACTGGATGTCAGGAAGAAACTCCTAAGAAATTGAAGTGCCCAGCAGGGAAGTTGGCTCCAGCAGCTTATCTTGAGCCTCCACTTATCGCTGGGCTTGGACACGCTCGGACAGGCTAATCCAGGAGGAGATGCTGCAGTACCCAATGCACTGCAGGAGATGACAGCAGCTCCAAGCTAATGGATAAGGCTAGAGACGGTGTGACCAATGGGATGAATCAATCAGAGCTGTGCAGCTTCAGGAGAAGAGAGAAGAGGAAAATAAAAATCAAGGCTTAGAGTTTTTAGCCCCTGGACTCAAAGGAAAGGCAGATCTGGGGCTCCCAACATAAAAACAAGCCCAGGACAGGCCACAGAGCTGCTCCAAGGGCTGGAGCCCCTCTGCTCTGGAGCAGGGCTGGGAGAGCTGGGGGTGCTCACCTGAAGAAGAGGATCCAGGGAGAGCTCAGAGCCCCTTGCAGGGCCTAAAGGGGCTCCAGGAGAGCCGGAGAGGGACTGGGGACAAGGGATGGAGGGACAGGACACAGGGAATGGCTTCCCACTGCCAGAGGGCAGGGCTGGATGGGAGATTGGGAAGGAATTCCTGGCTGGGAGGGTGCTGAGGACACCAACCTCATGGTACCTGTAGCATTTTGGGATAGTTGAGCTTTCCTGGATGGTCACACTGGGGGCTGTGAGGGGAGATGGTGGCTCTCCAACACTCCAGGATGGAGGAAGGCTGGAGGAAGATTCCCTGGGATTTATCTGCTCTGTGGGCAGGTAGTGAGGGAAAGATGGAGCAGGGGCAGCCCCTGGAGTTGTGCCAGGGCTGCTCCCTGTGTGGATTTGTGCCAGGTTTTCCTGCAGGCTGTTGGCAGAGGATGGAGCCAGCACGTTATGAGTGCTGCAGCACTCGATGCCCAGTGCTGCTGTGTGTGCTGATTCCAGCCCAAAGCTTGGGAAATTATTTCCCTCTGGGCTTCTCCCACCTCCTCCTGCCCTTCCTGCATCCAAGGGCCACAGGGATGCAGCTCTGTAGATGCTGGATACAGGAATGGGGTTCACCAGCGACACCTGGGGATGGCAGCACCTCCAGAATGTGCTTTCAAAAATCAAAATAAAATTTAAAAAAAATTTAAATCACTCAGTTAAATCGACTGAACACATATAAACCCCTGAACTGATAGCACTTAAAAAGAGCAACCACCTCTCCTAAGCACAGCTCTCACTCACCCCAGGGAGGGAGAAGTGCCAGAAATCACCTCGAAAGCGCAGTCGATTCTCAGTGGAAGGAATTCAGCTGCTCTGCTGATAAGCAGCCATATAAATCTCTAAGCTGGAGAGGTAGATCATTAAGGGGAAATGTTTAGAGAAATTAAATCCTTTTCTGCTGCTTCTTATGCTAATAGGGAAAAGCAAGCTGATTTGCAGGAGGGCAACATTTAGCAAAATCAAATTCATCAACGTCCCCATCTGTTCCCGTTCTCGTGCTGACTTTGTCAAAAATCAGCTTTCCTTCAACCAACACCCGCGTCACTTGGAGCCAGTTCTGGGCAGATTTGTAAATAAAGCACTTCTGCAAAAAAATACAGGGGAAAGGCCTGATAAATAAAAATACATGTTGGGATTGAAGGGATTGAGGAGGTGGCCAAGAGACTAAAGGGACAGGGAATGACTAATCAGCCCAGCTGGGAAAACAACCCAGAAGCCAATGGAGAGTTAATGATACCAGAAAGGGGAAATCTCCAAAACAGGATCCTGCATCTCTGCCCCAGCTGCTGTTGTTGCTCCTGGATGAAGCAGGATCTGGAAACAGCTCCATGCTGGAGCTGCTCTGCGTGCAGGGACCAGCAAGCTCCTCCTGCAGCTTGTGGGGGTCTGGAAAGTTCTCCTAAAATGCCACAGAATCATAGAAGAGAATCATAGAATGTCCTGAGTTGGAAGGGACCCACAAGGATCACAGAGTCCCACTCCATGTCCTCCTGTTTGTTATGGGAAGCAACACTAAGCTTGTTTGTGATGCTGTTCTGCCTATTCCCAGTTACTGGAGCAAACAGAATCAATACAGTAATTTATGTCAATGTCACTATGAAGAAAGTCTTGTCTCAAAACTGAGCAATGAGGGATTTCACAGAGCCATAGAACTGTTGGGACTGGAAATGACCTCAAAGCCCATCCAGTCCCACCCCCTGCCATGGGCAGGGACACCTCCCACTGTCCCAGGCTGCTCCAAGCCCTGTCCAACCTGGCCTTGGACACTCACAGGGATCCAGGGGCAGCCACAGCTTCTCTGGGTACCCTGAGCCAGGGCCTCCCCTCCCTCACAGCCAGGAATTCCTTCCCAATATCCAACCTAAATCTACTCTCTCCCAGCTTAAAGTCATTCCCTGTGTCCTGTCCCTCCATCCCTTGTCCCCAGTCCCTCTCCAGCTCTCTTGGAGCCCCTTTAGGCCCTGCAAGGGGCTCTGAGCTCTCCCTGGATCCTTCCCTTCTCCAGGCTGACACCAAACTTAAGTACCAAGGCTGCCTTCCCATATTCTCCCTCCCGGGCAGGATTATTCCATGTGCTCCCACATCCCATTTATTTGGCGATGTGACCCATGCAGGCATTTTCTGCCGCATTTCCAGCAGTGGGAATTCCAGGTCCAAGGTGGGCACATCCCCATGGATCACACTTGTCACATGGCATAGCCCAGGTGGCATCAGGTGGTTGTGCTCCCCCAGGACACCCAGCAGCAGAGCCCAGCCTTCCTGGCAGCTCCGGCGGGGATCCCGCTGGGACACGCACGCCAGGTGTGGGCACCGAGCGGATTTGGCTCCCGGCACCGCGGCAAACAGAGGGGAAAAATCCCTGACATGCTGCCCTGAAGAGAAAACTGGGGTTTATGTTCATTCACAGGGCAGAAAATCCCAAGATCTGCAGCTGCAGCTCAGGCAGAGCCCCAGGGCAGGACTGGGCTCTGCTCACCACCTGCCCATTCCAGAGCCTTCCTTCCCCTCCGAGCCCTGCACAGCCACAGAATTCCAGCAAGGAGCACACGCAGACGAGCCCAGCTCTCCCTGGAGCAGCCAAAACGCTGCTCCTGCCCTGGAATTCTCCCATCTCCTGCCCCACAGAGCCAGCACCAGCAGCCTGCTGCCTTCCCAAGCTCCCTTCTGCACTGGCTCCCTCTTCCTGGTCCAACACCAGACTCAGTGGGAAAAGTCAGAAGGAGCCCGACAGAGCTGGGCAAAGGAAATCCCAACAGGTTTTGAGGATACACCTGTGCATGACCTGCCATGGAAGACAGCGTGCTCTGGACAGCTTCCATGGAATCGTGGAATTGTTGAGGTTGGAAAAGCCCTCTAAGACCGTGGAGCCCAACAATTCCCCCAGCACTGCCAAGGCCACCACTGCCCCATGTCCCCAAGTGCCACATCCACACGGCTTTTAAAGCCCTCCAGGGACAGGGACTCCCAGCCTGTGCCAGGCTGGACAGCCCTTTCCATGAAAAAATTTTCCTCAATATCCAACCTGAACCTCCCCTGGCACAACTTGAGGCCGTTTCCTCTCATCACATCCTTTGTTCCCTGGGAGCAGAGCCTGAATCCCACCTGGCAGCCCCCTCCTGTCAGAGAGTTGAGCAGAGCAATAAAGTCTCCCCTCAGCCTCCCAATGTCTCATTGCTCACTCCAAGGCCTGGAAGTCCAAGTGATGATCTCAATCTCCACAAAATAAATCCATCTGTGGAAAGCATAAAGGAGAAGCTGGAGATTTCCCTGTGCTGTCGTTACCTCAGCCAAGCCTCATCCCGCTGCCAGGTGCCTTCCTGCTGCACTTCCTCTGGCTCACCTTAATTATTCATTTCCTGGCATCCTTCCACTCAGAAAGGTCTCACTAATCCATAAAAACTGCTTTTTCCATTTGTTTGGTCCATGCCATTGTGGGCATCCACAGGGTCAGGTGACACAGCTGAAAATATTTACATTTCCTGCTTTTACCACCCTCTTTTAAGCCATGAATTAACGTCAGGTGTCTCTGTAGAAGTGAAAATTCCTTCAGGGAAGCACAGATCCCAGCAATCCTTCTGTAGCATCCCCACGTTGCCACCACGTGGCCGGATGGCTCCTTTCTCTTCCTCTCCTCCTGGCCACTCCACCTCTTCCACAACTCTCTGGAGTAAAGTTGGAGCAGACCTTTAGGAAACGTGCTCCAAAACTCTTTAAAAAATATTTAATAATAATAATAATAAAAATCTATTTAAGCACACCCAGGCTGGAGCAGATCTGTTTGGAGCAGCGTGAGGAGCATTACCTATTAGTCCTAATTATCCTAAACTCCTAATTATCCTAGACAAAAGCAAGGAGTGATGCCCCGGAGCTCCTCCCGAGGCAGGAAGAGGGAGCCCCACCTGCACATTCCCCACCCTGACCTGCAGCCAGATCCAGCCCGAATTTCACCAGGCTCCACCCGGCTTCTCCCTTTCCTGGGTGTGCGGGAGACAAATGAGGCATTTCCAGGGACCGCAGGAGGGATTTCAATCAGGAAATTTTGCAAAAACACCGATTTTAAAGGTTTCTTTATGGTACCTCTGACGAGGGGCTGTGCTGGCAGCTTCTCCCTCGCAGCGAGGTCTCATTACACCACCCCACGGTGGTTGGAGTTTCAGTGCTGGCTGCAGAATTCCAGCGGAGCATCCGAACCAACAGCTCTTCCCCCGGGGCCAGCAGGGTTTGTTGTTGCCTCTCCTGCTTAAGAAAACAGGCAGAAAACTCCAGGGAAAGCTCAGATCCCGGGCAGAGGGGCCTTGGCTCCAGCGATCGTTCCCCACGGCGCTGACAAAGGGATGGATCGGGAAGGGGATGGATCATCCTCGCTGAGGGCTCTGACAAGTGATGCATCAACCTGACAGCTCCCTCAGCAAGATGTCACCACACCCATCAGCCCGACTGAGCTAAAAATACCGGGATTACACCCAGAGGGTTGTCCCTGAGCAAGAGAGATTTCAGGAATGTTTGGCTTTTGTTCCTCGTCACGCAGGGATTTCACTGATCGGTTCTCGTGTTGTGGCATCGCCGCTCGCAACAGATCCTGCAGCACCTCAAAAGCTTTGGGAATTCTGGAGACAGGCACATGTGCTATCCTAAGGTGGAGGGCACATCGGGTGTCATTCCTGCTCCTGGGCACACACAGAGCCCACAGCAAAACCAGCAGGGAGGGAGGATTCTGTGTAAGACCACACTTCAAATACTTCCAAAATATTTGACAAGGAGATGAGAAAAGGAGGAAGATAAGGCTACTTATCCTTGGAGAACCATTTATCCCAGAAACCCAGAATGGTTGGGTTTGGAAAGGACCTTAAAGCCCATCCCATTTCACTCCTGCCATGGGCAGGGACACCTCCCACTAGCCCAGGGTGCTCCAAGCCTGGTCTTGGACACTTCCAGGGATCCAGGGGCAGCCACAGCTTCTCTGGGCACCCTGTGCCAGGGCCTGCCCACCCTCACAGGGAAGGATTTCTCCCTAATATTTAATCTCATTCTGTCCCTACTAAATCTACTTCTCCAACCATCTAAGAAATCAGATCCTAATCCAGTAAACAAAGTCCCTCTTACTTTCTTCATGCCCAGGCTCTCCCCCATTGCCACAGGAATGGGAATACCACAGGGAAGGGACACACCAACTGAAGTTGGCCTCTGGGAATGACATCCTGTATCCCTGTGATTCCAGCCACAGGTGAGAAGAAATCTTTACTCTGAACACACATTTTCCTTGAGCCTTGATACATCCACATGCCAAGGAGCTTAAAGAAAAATCTAGAGAGAATCTTCCTGAGGGATCAGCGCTCACACAAAAGGGGGGAAAAAAGGACACTGAGGTCCAGGCTCAGCAAAACAGACTCTGGAAGGAAAAGCACAGCTAAGAAAAATATTATCTTTAATAGTGAGTTTGCATTAATGGTTTCTCATTTCGGACTCTTAAAACTCCTCAATAGAGACAAAATTTAATGCAGAAAAAACCTTTTAGAGACACACACATTTCACTGGTGCTTTCCCCCCCTCTGCTGTTCATAGGGATCTCAGAACCTGCCCTCACTTCAGGACATCACTCACACATCAGCCACACCCACCTCAACCCCTCCTGCCCAGGGATTCCTCCTGGCTTCCAGGAACGCACCTGGGGAAGGCAGAATTCCTAGGATCTAGAAGTTATCCTTCTGGATCTGCCTTGCAGTGAATCTCTTCTAGAAAGTCACAGAATTAATCAAGGTAGGGAGTTTGGAAGGTAAAGAAAAGCTGATCCAAGAGTGGACAGCAGGGAATCAGCCACAGAATAAACTCAGGGAAGGGCCAAAGGTGATGCTGTCCAGGTCAAACCAAGAATTCCACATGATGCAAACAAGGAACAAGACACCTGCAGGAGACAATTCCCTCTTCAACCTTAAAATTGAGATTGTATTTGGTGTTTCTAAACCAGTGCTGAACACTGAAATTTCTCCTTTCCCATCAATCATCGTCACAACTGAAAACACTGATTTCCAACCCAAACCCGCAGCTGCCTTTGGCAACCTGGGAAACACCAACTGCCAACAATTCCCAGTTGTTTCTTTCCCATCAGGCAATTCCCAACCATTTTAATATCTAAAAATCCTTCAGTTTGACTCTTCCCTTGGCTTTTTCCTTCTGCCATTATTTCCTGTTGGATGTTACACACTGAGTGGAAGAGGAGGGGGGTGAGGTTTGTACGAGCATCCACTGAGTGCCTGTGGAGTTCTCTGTTCCTTACTCCTGCTGGGGAGGAACTAAGAGCATTATTGCACTTTTCCAGGAAATTCCACACGTTCAGAGCTCCCAGACCCTCAACAGCCATTCCCAAGGGCAGAGATGGAGGGAAGGGAAGGAACAGGGAGCGGGCTGGCTGTTCCTCAGCAGTGCTCCGAGCATTCCTTGTCTGGATTTGTCCCCTCCCCAAGAAGCCTCTTTCACTTCAGAGCTCCCACAAATTGGAATTAAGCTTCCCACTCCAAGATTAATCCCACAGTGTCGATCCCTTCAGCTGCTGGGGTTGGATGCAGTGTGGGAGGGCCAGGGGAGGGGCCCATCTTCAGCTCCAACACCACTCGCACGCGTTTTACGCGACTACAGAAAACAGTCGCCCAAAAAATGAACTTTAAACATCATTTGTCAACTCCAACCTACTTTTTTTGCTACACAAAACCACATTTTATTACCATTTCTGGCTAAGCCTGGCATGAGTGAAAGCTCCTTCCCAAACCATTGGAACCATCTACCAAAATGAGGTACCCAAGCCAGTCTTGACTAAAAAAAAAAAATCACTCAGTGCAGCTTTAGTTTGAATTATTATTCAAACCTGACTTTTCTTGAAAACTTAAACATTCTTTTAGCTGCATGGTTACACTTTTTATTCATGGAAGCAGCTGTTTCATCACTAAGCAGCAAGATCCTGACCAAAAAATAAAACCAAACCAACAAAAAGACACAAACACAGGAACCCAAAGCTGGTGGTTATTTTTTTACTTGAAGACTCTCCAAAAAACAAAATTATTGTTACAGGTCATTAATTGATGAATGAATCAAATGAATCAGGCCTGGTCCAGGTGGTGATATGGAAAGGGCAGTCTGCTTTTTACAAAACTGATATTCAAGCAACATCAAAACACACAAAGGACAGGCTCTTACACTCAGGTTACAGTGCTCAGCCTCAGTAAACATCTTTGGAATAGAGATTTTAAAACAACAACAACAACAAAAAAAGTCAAGGAACTTAAATATTCACAGGACAAAACCATAATTATTATGGAAAATATGAAGGGTGAGATTAGCAGAGATCAGCAAACACAGGCTGCCTGTGGATAATCCAAGCAGGAGTTGCACACAGGGGCCGGATTCCAGCAGCTGGGAACAGTCACCCCTAAGAGGCAGCTTTGGGGCTTGGTTCTGTGCCTAAGGCAGGGAGAAGTGAGCAGCAGGCAGAGGCAAAAGGTAAATTAGGGCTGGAAGTTCTTGTTCAACCAGGAGCCCACAAGTACAGCACAACGAAGGAAAGGCTGGGTGTTCTTTTAAAATGAAAAGTCAGCCAAAAAGTCATCAGGGGGTCCTCTCTATATTGCACCAAGTTTGGTTGTAACTGAAAAATCAGAAACCCCTGCACTTAGAAAAGCTACATTTAAATATATCCCACACGGAGTGAGCAAAGATAGTTCAGCTTTTAAAACAATTCAACGCTTTTTCCTACCAGCTCCAACATTTCTGTCTTCTCCAGCCCTCTCCAAACTGAAAAATCACCACTGATCAAAGGCAGTGCTACTACTTCTCCTTAGTATTTATTTATTTATTGCTTCATTTAGGAGTGACAAAGGCTGAGAGATGGAAACTTCTAGAGAATTTAAGGCAATTCCACAAAACCAACACCTTAAGGGCATTCCTGGCACACAGTGGTCTTCATTCCAACACCAGGAGAGGTTTTATCTTTAAAAAAGGACAGGGACACTCCGATTTTAGCCAAAAAGACCCTTTCAAATATCAGTTTATCTTTCTAACATACAGCACTGAAGTCAAGTCATTCCAGAGCACCAATGTAGAGAAAATAAAAAAAGAGAGAAGTCAGATGACCAATTAAAAAAAACCCCACTAAATAACTACAAATAAAAACTAAAAAAACCCCTAAATAACTACAAATAAAAACTAAAAAAACCCCTAAATAACTACAAATAAAAACTAAAAAAAAAAATCTAACTAACTACAAATAAAAAATAAAAAACCCCTAACTAACTACAAATAAAAACTAAAAAAACACCTAAATAACTACAAATAAAAAATAAAAAAACCCCTAACTAATTACAAATAAAAACTAAAAAAAAAAAACCTAAATAACTACAAATAAAAACTAAAAAACCCCCCCAAATAACTACAAATAAAAACTAAAACCCCAAAGCTAAACAAACAAACAAACAAAAATACCAGACACAGGCTTGTCAAAAAAAAAAAAATCTAAATGTGCTCAGTCTTAGGCTCATCCTTCCCTTAAAAAACTTCGGAATTTAGTTTAAAAATATGGAAAACTCTTTACAACACTGGTCCAATGGGCATGTGCATTCTTTTTATTTCTATACAGAATGAAAACAAACACCATACAGACAAGAGTAAACTACACCTTTTTTTTTTTTTTTTAAAGAAAAAAATTCAGGTTTAATGCTCCAAATGGTTTTGTGAAAACGTGGCGGGGGGGGAAAAAGCTTCTGTAAAAGAAATAGGAAGGAGTTATTTCAATTTCAGGCCAGGTACAGCCTGCATGGATTTGCAGCAAGATTTGACTAAGAAATGATGGATTAAAACCAAGCAGAGTGCACCTGGCACTAAGGAGGAGGAATGGAGAGGATTTGCACAGAGAACCCTGCGTGTAAACTATTCCCACGTGGAGTCACAGAGACAGACAAGACTCCGAGGTGCTACTTGTCATTTGTTCCTAAAGAAAAACTACTTTGCCAAGCAGCTCACAGAGTTTTCTACAGCCTTTTCTGGAAGAAATTGATGCAAGCAGCAGGTTTCTGGTCAGCCAGAGAATCCCACTACGGAGTGCTTGTGCTAAGTTCCATCAGCTCTTTGTAAGAAAAAAGGTTGGGGGGGTTTGTAGCACTCATTGTCATAGCAAAAAGCAGTTTTTGTCATGATAAAAGCCTAAACCAAAGGAATTTTAGTTCCATAACTAAAGGAACTCTTCCCCTCAGCATTTCTTCAGGGCACAACTAGAGATTCATACTGAGAAAACAGCATAAAAACAGGGAACCCTTTTGGAATGCTGCACCAACAACCCGGTCAGTGCATTTTCCTTGCTAATGCTCCCTTTAATGCAACGAGTACTCTGGGTTACATTCTCTTCAAAATAATCCCTAGGGAACAAGTCATTCCAGAAGCCACAGCAATCATTCCTTGGCACTTCCCTGCACACAGACAGGAGAAGTTCCAGCCATTTGCAACAGCAAGTTTTCCTTTGGAATACCTGATGCCTTTTTTTATTATTATTTCCTCCCAATTCATGAAATGCAGCAACGTTACCAAGCCAGGAGTCATTTTTCTCTTCAAGCTGAAGGATTTGACTTTGATCTCCCTTTGAGTGGATGACTCAAACGCTAATCCTGATGCAAGTGCAGCTAAGATTTCTCCAGTGGAGCAGCAGTGGGCACTGGGCGCTGCCGGACACCACCTTGTGACCAGTCTCTCTTGCTCCCCTCCTTACCCTCTGTTTCATCATCTGAGATGTCTCCCTCATCTGCTTCTTGCTCTTCATACCTATTTTTCAGCAGCTGAGCTGACTCTGGACCTTGTTTTCCTCAAGGAGAAAGGAAAAATACACAAATAAATACCACTCCCAAGTAAAATCCACTTTTTAAACATCACAGGCAAGCATGGCAACACTGAGAGCTCCACTCAGTTCTCTCTCCCTGCCCATGTGGAATTTCGTGTCTTGCAGGTATGAAAATGCTCTCAAAACACTTTTTCTCTCCCTATAACCAGTTTATTAAAAATACCCCAGCTTTACTAAACAGAAAATCCCAACCCACTCTAAACCCTAAGGGTGAAGCATCAATCCCAAATGCCAAGTTCTACACTCGGCATCACATCCTACAGACACCAATATTTCCTTAATAAGAATCTTTTCTACAAATGACATTTACCAATCAGTTTCACTGAATGAAGTTTGCTGTGGGCTTACTTGACTGAGGGTGGAGCTGTGGTGGTCTGTGTCTTTTGGAGGGACACATGCAGTCTGCCAGGAACACCATCATCTGAAAGCAAAGAAATCCAAGCTGAAACTCCCAAACATTCTGCACGTTGGCATCATTTAGGCTGGAAAAGACTTTTAACATCGAGTTCAGCTGTTTATCCAGGGGGTGGATCCCATCCAGCCTCACACTTGGCGTGACCATTTCCCCTCGGATTATGGGGGTTTCATCCTGCTCCCCATCCCTGTGTCCCAGCTCAGGATACCCCAAAACCCCAGCCCAAAACTGAGGTGGAGGCAGCACGAGTGTAACACAGTTACTCCCAAAGGCTGCACTTACAAGTCCCAGGACCATTCCTAAGAACAGAGTTGCCAAACCAAAAACAGCATAGGAGCCCCAGACTGGTATTCCAAGATTTTCTGTTAAATAGCCATGGCCGTGCTGGAATTAAAGACAAGAAAAGCATTTCAGGAAGAGTTCAGCATCATACTGGGGGGATAAAATGAAGAAGAGATGTAAGCAAATACCCTGATCCACATGGACAACTTGAACAATGCTGACATGCTGCTCATCCTGAAACAAAGCAGAGAAGAGTAACTGAGAACTCCTTTAAATCAGCCTCAAACCTGTGTGAAACAACCTCAGCTTGTACATGGACAGCCATAAATTCCCAAATTCCTTTAATTTGGTTCTGCTGACACATGAATTTCAAGATAGTTTTATGTTCTAAGTTCCATCTGGACCAACGGTCAGTGAGAAGCCAGCTGGAACTCTAGTGAAGATATTAAGGATGAAGCATCAGGAGGTTTTATTAAAACAAAAAATTAAGCTATTAGAAGAAAATCAGGTTGTAAGAGCTGAGAGATCTTCAGACACTTAAGTTTAGTGTCTGAATATAGAAAATAACAGAGACCTTGTTAATACTAATTTAATACCCAGTTTCACACATTCCTTGGTGTGGGATAATACCTTGTAAGAGAACCACCCTCATAGCCAGGAATTCCTTCCCAATATCAAACCTAAAGTCCCCTCTGACAGTTTGAACCCCTTTTTCCTGTTAGTTCCTGATGCAGAATCCCTCTGTGACTTCCTTGTAGACCCCTGCAAAGAGTGGAAGAAATTTCCTAGGATTTAGCTGGGCAAACCCATCTCAGTGCCACAGAAACCACGCAACTTCAAGGGTCAGCAGGTTACCTACAAGAGTTTAGGAAACAATGCAGTCACCAGCAATCACTTCAAACCTTAAGGTAAACCTTGCTGAGGACATCTCTGCTATGGTGACAATGTTCAGGTCACCTGTGCTATGGTGACAACCCTCCCACAGCTGAGGAAGAATTAGGACACCCACCCACCCACCACATTCACACAGAGCTGGGAACAGGGAGCAGGACACACCTCAGGACATCTGGCAATAAATTATTGCAAAAACCAACCCAAAACTTACAGGAAAGAGGAAGGACCAAGCCAGGAGGACACTGGTTCAATGGATTTCCATTCCTCGTCACTGATGAAATTAATGAAGGCAGCTTTAGTCCTTGCTCCCTGGTATCTCCTGAACTCTCCATCTTTGCAGCTGTAAAACAACACCACCACCACCACAAAATCCTTTATTTTATATGGTCCAATATATGCACCAAGTGCAGCATTTGTTTCCACCCAAAAAATTCCCTCCCATCACCTTGCCTATTTTTACATCTTCACTTTTTCAGTGTCAATTCTTTTAGCTGATATTGCCTCTGAAATATTTTCCAAACACCTTGACTAACTCCAAGTTATTTCCAGAACACTGACTCCATGAATACCTTGGCTAGCTTTAGGCTGTGATTCCATAAAAAAAAAAAAAAAGAAGATAATGATCTTCCTTAAGCCCTTGCCACACACCTGCACTGAAGATCAACCTACAGAGAAACAATTGCAAAACAGAAACACCCATGAAAAGGCAGAATAAATAAGGCCTGAAGGGAAAGGAAAAGAAATCATCTGGCAGCACAAGGTCACAGCAGGTGAGACAGTGGCTGTGTCAGTGAAAAGTAGCTCCCATTCTTAAAGAACATAACAAATCTCATTTATTTGCCCCCCAGAAAAAGGAAAAAATGCCCATTCTCACCTCAAAAAATCTCTGCTGTGTTGAATACTTACTGATAGATGGTAGGGAGAGCTGTGATGATAAATCGTCCACTTAACCCTATAAGAAAAGTTATTTTGAGACTATTTTGAGTATGTTTATGGAAAAAAAAAAAAAGAGGAAGGAAATGTTGTAACACCCCAAAATACAATGGCATCCCTAGGTATCAATCTTTCAATGAAATCCAACACAACCTTGTGCATGTCAAAGCAGCACACACAGTCTAAAAAACGTCCCTGGATGAAGAACAAGGAAGTTTATCCATGGGGAAAAAGAGATATCCAGGGATAATTGCTCTATTGGACTGTTTTGGCTGTAGCTCTTCAGAGAGAGACGCTCTCCTTTGCACACATGATCTGCAGCCTCCAGCAACCTTGAGGAAAATAATCCAAGTGAGGAAAGTTTCAAAAGTGTTTCTGTAGAAAGAGATCAGCATGGGGAAAGCCACATTTACAAATCCCACACAGACAGGAGAGTTTCAGCAGGGGGAGAGCAGATTGTCTGCACTCCCTTCTACCAACCAAGGGAGGGACTGGAATGGCAAGGCTAAAACCTTATTTTTTGCTTAAAAAGTACAGCAAAAAATCTTCTTGATATCTTCCAAATCGTGCTCTGGAGAAAACCTCTAATTCCTTTTATCTATTATAGTCTATCCATTTTATTTATGCTATTTATTCAATTATATCTATTTTATCTATTATCTGACAGTCTCCTCCCTGTGAGGGGAGCTGGAGGTTCCTGTGTGAAACCTGGCACAGGGTGCCCAGAGAAGCTGTGGCTGCCCCTGGATCCCTGGAATTGTCCAAGGGCAGGTTGGACAGGGCTTGGAGCAGCCTGGGATAGTAGAAGGTGTGGTAGGGGATGGAATGGGATGATCTTTAAGGTCCCTCCCAACCAAACCATTCTGAGATCCTATTAAGCAAGATTAGGCTGTTTAGTCACACAGCAATGTGCCTTTGGTAGAGATGAGTAAAAGACTTTTAGTATCCCTATTAATTCTGTTTGCTTCCCAAAAGCACACACTGGAGATGAGCACCCCCAAATCCCTCAGCACCCCGAATCCCTGAGGGGGTCAGGAGCCCCCTCCAGCCCCTCTCACCCGGCTGCTCCGTGACATCCACTTTGGCCACGTTCACCCCCAAGTCCTCTCCCCACTCGGCGAACTTCTCCCACTCGGGCTGCAGGTTCTCGCAGGCGGGACACCAGGGCGCGTAGCTGTGGGAGCAGCACAGCCCCGTCACCACACACCCCACACACATCCCCACAGCCCTCCCCGGCAGCGCCGCTCCCCACTCACAACTCCACCATCCACTCGTCCTGCAGCAGCTCCCTCCACATCCCGTCCGACAGCACCTTCACGGGGCTCGGCCTGCCCCGGGCGGCGGCCGCCAGCGCCAGGCACAGCAGAGCGCAGAGCGGAGCCCTCAGCGCGGCCCGACACCGCCCCAGCGCCGCCATCTTGGCCCCCCCCTTCCGCCTTCCCGCCACGTCACGGCCGGGCCCGCCCTCAGAGGAGAGCGGGGGAGGCGGGATCGGGGAATCCCGCAATGGCTGGGGTTGGAAGGGATCTTAAATGCCGGCTCGTTCCACCCCCTGCCATGGGTAGGGATACTTTCCAGTAGCCCAGGGTGCTGCAAGCCCCGTCCAGTTTGGCCTGGCATAGTTCCAAGGATCCAGGGCCGGCTGGGCAACCTGTGCCAGGGGCTCACCACCCTCACACAGGGAAGGATTTCTTCCCGTATGTCGTAAATTTCCCTTCTTTCAATTTGTACCCATTTGTCCTTATCACAGAGTCATTAAGATTGGAGAAGATCTCCGTGCTCGGTGAGTCCAAGGTGTGCCCGATGCCCCCCTTGTTACCCAGCCCAGAGCACTGAGTGCCACGTCCAGTCGTTCACGGGACACCTCCAGGGATGGGGACACACAACACCTCCCTGGGCAGCCCCTTCCAATGTCTCATCACCCTTTCTGTGAGGAAACTCTTCCTGATGTTCAACCTGATCCTCCCCTGGCCCAGCCTGAGGCCGTTCCCTCTCCTCCTGTCCCTGTTCCCTGCCAGCAGAGCCCGACCCCCCCGGCTGCCCCCTCCTGTCAGGGACTTGTGCAGAGCCACAAGGTCCCCCCTGAGCCTCCTTTGCTCCAGCCTGAGCCCCTTTCCAGCTCCCTCAGCCGCTCCTTGGGCTTCAGACTCTTCCCCAGCTCCATCCTCTGGACACTCTTCAGTCCCTCAGTGTCCTTCCTGAACTGAGGGGCCCAGAACTGGACACAACACTCGAGGTGTGGCCTCACCAGTGCCCAACACAAGAGAAGAATCACTTTCTTAGTCCTACTGGCCACACTGTTGCTGATATAAAATCACAATCCCTACAGTTCCTGGTGAACAGTCCCTCTCTGGCTTCCCTGTTGGCTCTGGCTCCGTCAGATAAGGAGGTCTCCACACGACCTTCTCCAGGCTGAACACCCCCAGTTCTCCCAGCTTGTCTCCATAGCCGAGGTACTCCAGTCCTCTTTCAACTTGGTGGCCTCCTCTGGACTTGCTCCAACAACTTAGGTGAAGAAATTCCTGGCTGTGAGGGAGCTGAGGCCCTGGCACAGGGTGCCCAGAGAAGCTGTGGCTGCCCCTGGATCCCTGGAAGTGTCCAAGGCCAGGCTGGACATTGGGGCTTGGAGCAACCTGGGCTAGTGGAAGGTGTCCCTGCCCATGGCAGGGGGTGGCACTGGATGGGCTTTAAGGTCCCTTCCAACCCAAACCATTCCATGATTCCATAATCTTTAGTTACTTATGGCAGAAAGTAACAGCACCTGAGTGCTTAATTCTCAAGCAGAAGTCAGGAAGAAGATCAATGTTAACAAGCAGACAAATCCCACATCATCTCACTCCTGTCTCTCCGAACCTGAAGCATTTCCAGGGAAGGAACCTCTTTTTTCATATGCACATACTTTCTTTACCACAAATTTTTTCCCAGCTCCCGCTCGGGAGCAGCTGTGATAATGTCACCTTTCCTTTCCTGCCTGGATAATTTCTTTCCCTCCCCCCTTTGCCATAATTTCCTATCCCACAGTTCAGATCCTTGGCAGCCATTGGGCGGTGCAGGAAAAAAAGAATAAATCAGCATTTGGGGTTTTTTAAAATTTTATCTTATTTTGGCAACTTTTCTCTGGTACAACGTGTATGTTCCTTTCTCTAGGAGAACAGGCATTATTAAGGACTTGTTATTCATTGATTCAGCACTCAGGAATAAATCACTGCTTGCAGCACTCTGCTGACTGCTGTTTTAGGCATAATTGAATTTTTGAAATGTGTTATTGATAATCCATGAATATTCCATTCTGCATCAGCAAATGCAAAGAGCTGTCTCTGGGTAACGACTGGACTCAATGATCCTAAAGGTCTTTCCCAACCTAAACAGTTCTGTGAATTCTGTGATTATCCCTGATAGTTTGAGATGTGTTGAGGAATAAGTGCATTAAAGTGTGCTGGGTAACCATGTGTAAATAAATTTACCACTGTGAATAGAAAGATTTCTTCAAAGGCACACCGAGCTCCCTGTGGGAACAGCTTGAAAGACCCTGAAAATTATGACTTCATACCTCCCCTGCTTGGTTCCAGGAATTATTTTAAGTGTAATGACTGCTCTGAATTACTTTTATCTCCGTTATTAATATTACATTGACATTGCCTTGTTTCTTTGTATAGTTTTGAGAACAAGAAAGCCTTGACCTTATCTTTGAGGCATCTTCCTCCAGCCTGTTCCCCTCAGCCCTCCCAAGCTGACAGGAGAAATATCTGCCTCATCTGTCAAGGCTCACAGCAGAATAAAGAGAGTTAATAACCAAGTGACCTCAAGAAAGAACCACATCTTTCATTCTTTTCTTCCATGTTCTTTTTCAGCGCTGCCACACAGAGGCAGAGTTGAGGCTGCTTCTAAAGGGAAAGAGTGAAGGAAGAAAATCCTTTTTGGTTAGAGATTACCTGGATTTCCTGCTGGGGACACCCTGTCACTTTTCAAGGTGTTAACATGGAAGGCTTTTTTCTTGTCCAAGAACTCGTGGTTTAGGTTGTTTTCCTAAGGTAAAGGGGATTTTCTGGTCAGTTTAAACCTTGCCACCACAAATAGATCAAGGTTGGGGTTACAAAAACACCACCGCCAAAGAGTCTTTAAATTTCATGAAAAGAATTGTCCATTTCAAGTGAGCACTAGTGATGCACAGCAAGAAGCACAAGCCCAGATAATTGTTTGACAGAGGGGAAATTATGAATATCTTAACCAGGTCTAGTGGAAGGTGTCCCTGCCCATGGCAGGGGGTTGGAACAAGGTGGATTTTGAGGTACCTTCCAACCCAAACCATTCTAAGATATATTCTCCTGACCACAGAGCAGTTGGGTTTTGATAGAGGATGAAGGGTGATGAAATAAGAGAGGCCTGTGTCATCAAGAAATCATCTTGATGATGTCTGTGGCTCATAAAATCAGATCCCACAGGTAGGAGTGGAAATGGAAAGCTTCCTTTGGGCTTTGCTTTCTTTTGAGCTGAAAATAAAAATAAAAAGACTCGAACACTTGAATGCCTCGATGTTGTCCCCAAAGCTAAAGCCACAGAGATGAACAAATTCTCCAAACTCAATCCATTCTGTAAGTGCTCAAAACCACTTCAAAAAATTGCACACCAATTGACTCACTGGGTTTCTTTTTTGCAGAATGTTGATTCATTTATATTTAAAATGTGAACAAATTGAAGCAGTTCTATTCTTCCTTATTTTATCTTTCTTTTTTTCTCCATTTTTTAAGCACCTTTACGTGTCCTGAGGATGAGCTGAACACGAAACCAGATGAATGAGCTGCAGGAGCCCAGCACTTGCCCACCTGGGGCTGACCTTTTGAAGGACCCCTTGAAGAGAGCAGAGGGTTGGCCAGGTAATGGTTCCAAGCTCTGCAGTCCCTGGATCAGGTACAGCATCAGAGCCCTGACCTCATTCACAGCTCCTGCATTTATGAAATGCCAAGAGATTATGCAGAGAGCTTTCCTGAGTCTGATCATGTGAGGCAGGAGACATGAAGTCATTGTCCTAAAGCCCAAGGTGAAACCAGGCTGTCCCAAAATGTCCCAGCCAGGCCTGGAGCTGCATTTTGTAGTGCTGCAGGAAGAAAAAATGATCCTGGGTAATCTTTATAGGTGGTTTTGCTAAGGTAAAGGGGATTTTGTGGTGGGTTTAGTCCTTCCCACCAACACAGAAGCACAATTTGATCAAGGTTGGGGTTACAAAAATACCAAATGTCTGTGAATTTCATGAGTTGTCCAGTTAGAGTGAGCTGTTTCCTGGCTTCAGTCTTTTGGGAAAGTTGGCATCTAGAATTCCACTCAGAGCAGTTTTCTGGGCATCAGCATTAAAAAAATCAAAGTCAAGATGTAATTATTTCTCTGCAGCTCAGGATTTCATTCCAGGAACTCGATCCATACACCAGTGCTCTTTTCCTACAGAAAAATCCTGTATTTCACAGGAAATAATTCACCCTGGCCTGACTGGACTGAAGCCCCCTGGAGGTGCCAGTGACTTCTCAAGAGCCACACTGGGCTTGGTGCATGTGAACATTCCCCACTGTCCATGGCTGGGAAGGATTAACAGAATCCTCTCCTCCTGCTTGGAAAAATCCCACTGGGAAGCACATTCCTATCCAACAGCCCCGTTCCTTCTGCTCCACGGCACCTGAGCTGCCTCAGCAAAGTTTCACTGTGTCCAAGGGTTCAGGTTTTTGGGAGCAGAGAGTTTCCCATCCTCAGCTCTGCCTTTACACAATCAGTTTGCTGCTTCCCACTTTGGAAAACCACTTGGAAGACCTTGGAATTATTCTCACAATCCTCTCTGCACTAAGAAACCCCAGCAACTGCTAATTATTCAGTAATTAAGTGTCTCTCTGGGGTCGTAATTGTGAGTGTGGCCTCTCCCTGCCTCTGTGTGCTCGTTAGGTAGCAGTTTCCTCAATGCCCAAACAAATTCTCTCTCTCCCATTTGATTGGATTACAGAATTGCTTGAAACTCTGTGGAGATGATTAGGAGAAGTGTGGTCCTGCGCAGGAGTTACCATGGGAACTCAAGTAGGGAGAGATCTTTGTAAACCAGAAGTCAAGCAGGTTGTGTTTCAGACAATTAATATTGCCTCGTTCATTTGCTTTAACTCTTCTGTGCTCTGTTCCAAAGTAGTTTTTATCTCTTTCTCTGTATTAAATTCTGTGTCACGGAGGTTCTGCTCCCTTGAGGATTCATCCCTTGTTCTCCTGCAAGGCCACCTTGCCTTCAGCTTCCCCTTTTGCTTTGCTTTTTGGGGCTGGGGACATCTCTGGGGGCATCCAGTGGGATTTGGTGTGGGATTGGGACACACGTGTGGGGAGAAGTGTCAAGGCTCCCATCCTGTCACTGCAACCAGGACTGGTGGCTGGGCTGAGCAGCTCTCATTGCTTCTCCTGCATGAACCCCTCTGCTCTCTTTTCTAACACCTTGGACTCCTCCAATCTTCTTTTCTTCTAATTCCAAGTTTGGCACTTTAGGGAGGAGCAGCTGAGAACTGTCCCAGTGCCAGTAGCTGTCCCTCTGCTCTCCTCTCTTTCCAAACCCTCTTTTTCCAGCCCCCATCCCATCTCCTGATTTCTCTCCCACCTGCCCTTTCCCAGCATCCTGCCACCCTCTGTCTCTCCCCTCACAGCACATTTCATACCTTAAAAATAATTAGCAAAGGAATGTCCTTATTTTCCTTCAGACCTCTGCCTGGCTCTGTGAGCAGGAGGAATTCCCCTACCAAGGGAATTCAATATTCATGTCTTTAAAAAGCAAGCTCCTCCTCAGCCCCCTCCCCTGTGTGATGCTGACCTCCCTCCCCATGCTGGATATGAAATTACTCATTTTCCCAGGGGCTGATCCATCACTTTGTTGTTTCAGCTCCTCACAAACAATATTTCTGTCCAACCACAGGCAAAAGCTGAGTTCAGCGTAAAACTACTTCGTTTTCCAGCTGCTGTTCAGATCACAGGGCCTTAATCCCCCTTTTTCCACCATCCCACCTGCAGCCACACTTCATCACCTTGGAAAAAGCGAGGGCCAAACCACCAAATTTCCCATTTCTAATCAAAATCCAAGAAGAGTGAGACAACCTCAGAGGACCCCGGGGGAGAATTAGCATTGCATGAGGCAAACCTCCTCCTTTCCCCAGCTCCAGTCTCCGACTGCTGAACGGATTTTGGCAGAAACCTTCCAGAATATTTGTTCTGAGGCAGCCTGGAATACGTCAGCGGGCGAGATTTCAGCTCAGGGAGATGAGAAGAGACTGGAAGCACGGGCTTGCAGTGGGAATTGTTGGGCAGCCAGAAATGGAGGTGTTGGCACTTCCTCTGCCGATTTTGCTGCAAAATATGAGTGTGCAGAGCAAAGAACATGGGCCGAGGACCCTCTCACACACCCACCTGAAGAGCCAGATTAAAAGGACCACCTCCTTCCCTCCAAATCCTTCTTTGTCCAGATAGAAATCCCTTCTGACCTGCTGGTTTTCCATCCCTTTGCACCAGCCTGAAAGATGCTCTTGGTTCTGGGAGACAGCAAATGTTGTGCTGATTGAAACCCATTTTGCTGTGTTACAGTGACAAGAAACCTGTTGCCCTGAGGCCAGCACAGGAATCTGCCTGAGGGTATCCAGAGACATGGAGGGGGAGATGATATTAAGACTGTTTTCTTGTAAAATGTTACTTTTGCAGGAGGAAGGTCTGGGCAGGTATTTTTGTGCTGATTTAGGAGCTCCAGCAGACAATACAAGCATGGGCCTTGTCCAGACAAGACCAAAAAGAGGCCTTATTTAACTCCCCAGTCCACAAAAACATTCCAGCTAGGCCCAGTTTCTGTCCCTAAAGATCCACGGGGCAGGGGAGATGTCAGCACACCTTGCATTTCCCTGTCACCGAGGAAAAGGAAGCCTGTCTAACCTGAGAAGCTGGAGAAAGAACCAGAAAGTGCTTATTGTGGCCAGTGCTCCATGTGGATGCATTCCCAGACACCTGCAGACCAGTCCCAGCCTTGTGCAGGCACAAAAGATCAATCCTGGGTGTTCACTGCAGTCCCTGAGGCTGGAGGGATTTTTCTGGGAAGCTGGTGAGGACGTGATGTTGCTTTTGAAGCCAAAAATAATTCTTTCAGATGACTTAATCTGCAGCAGGCCCTTTGTTGCACTGTAACAGATGATGCTGACGAGAGGCAGGTCACGACCTTCTGGAAGATTCTGTTGGATTATTAGATCAGATTAGATTAGATTATCTCCCTGGATATTAAGGTCACAAGGGAAGAGAGGGATAGGCTGATTTTCCCTACATCCCCAGGCATCCAGGTGCTTTTCACGGGGGATCACCTCACTCCTGCTTTTCTTTACATCCCTGTTTAATTTACTTCAGCCGGCTCTGTCTGGGCATTGATGCCAACCTCTTTCTAGCCATGTCCTCACTGCTGGGATCAAACCCACAGTGCTGGCTGGCTGCTGGCAGAAAGCCTGCTGCTGCCTCATTTTAAAAAGGATTTTAAATCAAATTGGTATTTTTCTCTTTAAACGAGACATCTCAAATGGAGAGCTCAGCTTCAAAGAATCAAACAGAGCAGCACAGAAACAGCTCCAGAGCATCTGAGGAGACAGAGAATGACACTCCCGACCCTGGTGAGGCCAGCAAGGCGCACAGAGCTTCCAAAGGCTTCGGCTTTGAGCACAAGGGAACTTTTCTCCTTGTGACTCTTCTATTTTCCAGCAAAAAGAGAAGCACAGTGGTAGCATGGCAAGAGAACAATACTGTTCCTCCAGAAGGAACCGTCATGTCCAGCCAAATGTCTCCTCATTGACACTGCTGGGCTCGGAGTCAGGCTCACAAGAGGATGAACGTGATTTTCCATTGAAAATTCTCCCCCACTTTTCTCCCTGGAAAGACCTTCTGTGAGTAGCCCCATTGCTGGCTGGTGCTGATGGATATTCGCTCTCCTGGGCTGGGATTAGGATGGCAGGAACTTGCTTGGACCCCCAAAAATAACTTGCCATCCAAACTCCCTGAGACTGGAAGAATTTAGATCTCACCCTGGATTTATTATTTACATTTGTTTTTCCTGGCCATGTGATTTTGCCTTTATGCAGTGGGTGTGCATTTGCCACACTTTTTCTACCAGACAGCTTGTAAGGTTTGCTAAAAACTTCTCCTGCTATTTTTGTCACTAATATTTCCTTTGACGCCGTGGGGATTGCAGTCCCAGGCCCCGGGGAGCTGCGAGGCACAGGCTGTGATAAGGATGGACGTGCTGGCTCATTCACAGGAGGGCTTTTCTTGTCACACTGTCCCTTCCTCTGCTGCTGTCACTGAAGGCCCGAGGGGTTACACTGAGCTGCCTGCAGAGAGGAGCTGGCTGAGCTTCATGTCCTCTGTAAATTCTAATGGAAACCTATTTTCACTAACAAAATATGGATTTATTCGCTCCTTTGCAATAAAAACAGAGTCACTTTAATCTGCTTTCAGGGCATAATTGAGTCAGTGACTCTGTAATAAGAGCTCAGGCTCCTGTTCCTCGGAGGGAGTACTCTCTGGCACATTTATCCATATTCCTGCTGGGAAGAGCCCTGAACGACCTGCCCACGCTGTAACTGCTGTGTGGGCTTATGCAAAATGTTCCTTCACCCACCATCCCTGCCTGCCTCTGCCTTAAAATGTCATTGAGAAACCAGCCCAGAAACCAGAATTAATGGAGAAACTTCTCTGCCAGGAGTCTGCTCCAGCCTGGACATGCTGACCTGGAGGTGGCAATGCCAAATGTGCTGCAGAGTTTGAAAAGTGATGGGGATGTTGGTTTGGGATTCAGAGGAAAAGCATGGGGACATCTGGTTATATGAGTTCATAAAGTCAGTGAATGGTTTGGGGTGGAAGGGACCTTTAAAAGTCATCTTTTGTTATGACTTTCCATGGACAGGGACACCTCCCACTATCCCAGGCTGCTCCAAGCCCCTCCAACCTGGCCTTGGACACTTCCAGGGATCCAGGGGAAGCCACAGCTTCTCTGGGCACCCTGTGCCAGGGCCTGCCCACCCTCCCAGCCAGGAATTCCTTCCCAATCTCCCATCCATCCCTGCCCTCTGGCAGTGGGAAGCCATTCCCTGTGTCCTGTCCCTGAATCCCTTGTCCCCAGTCCCTCTCCAGCTCTCCTGGAGCCCCTTTAGGCCCTGAAAGGGTCTCCAATGTCTCCCTGGAGCCTTCTCTTCTCCAGGTGAACACCCCCAGCTCTCTCAGCCTGTCAGAGGAGCTCCAGCCCTTGGAGCCTCTCCATGACCTCCTCTGGACCCACTCCAACAGATCCGTGACTTTCCTGTGCTGAGGACCCAGAGCAGGATATGATATTCCAACATGGTGAGTGTAGGACTCCTGCCCCACAGGAACAGAAGATGCAATGATGGGAGACAGTCTGGAGGTCAAACATCAAACACAGGAAAAGTGGGACCCAGGGGTTCCTATCAAACATCTAAATCAGAGGCTGGAGCCAAGAGGAAGTTTGATAAAATGGGTCCATAAAGGAGCAGCTTTTCCTAGCACTCAGGCTTGCCTCTCATTTCCATTGATTTATGCTTTTCCTCACATCAACAACAACCCCTTGTGCTGTTGGAACCAAGCTGAACCTCCAGACAAGCAAACAAACAGGCAGTAAAACCCTCCCCAGGAGAAAGGGGTTCATTTTCTGGGTACACAACGCAAGGCAGCAATGGCAGGAAGGGGAACTGGCACTGCCATGCAGCTGAACCCTGCTCTTTAGCAAAATCCATCACTCCTCTCCCCTCTCTGTGCCTGAGCAGTCCCAGGAATGCAGCACCTCCTGCACAGACGTGTCTCATGCTGCCTCTTCTGCTGCAGCATCTCCTCCTCGCCTGTCTGCCGCCTGCAGTGGGATAAGTCAGGTTTAATCATTCCCAAGTCTTATTCATCCAGTGTTTGTGGGGTTGCAGCAGCAATTTGGTGCAGATGGGTAATTCCTGAGCACTTTAAAGGTGTAGATTTCACCAAGTTCATAATAGAATTATAGAATTATAAAATCATGGAATGGTTTGGCTTGGAAGGGACCTTAAAAACCATCTCATTGCGCCCCCTGCCATGGGCAGGGACACCTTCCACTAGACCAGGTTGCTCCAAGCCTCATCCAGACAGCCTTAAACAGGTATGAGATGGCAGGGGGATGGTTTTAAAGCAGAAAAGGGTAGATTTAGGTTGGATATTGGGAAGGAATTCCTGGCTGTGAGGGAGGTGAGGCCCTGGCACAGGGTGCCCAGAGAAGCTGTGGCTGCCCCTGGATCCCTGGAAGTGTCCCAGGCCAGGCTGGACGGGGATAGTGGAAGGTGTCCCTGCCCATGGCAGAGGATTGGAACAAAATTACCTTTAAAGTCCTTTCCTAACCAAAATATTCCATGATTTTATGATTCTGTGTCCTTAGAGCCCCTTCCAGTACCTAAAGGGAAGCTGGAGAGGGACTTTGGACAAGGGCCTGGAGTGCCAGGACAAGGACAAATGGCTTCCCACTGCCAGAGTTCAGGGTGAGATGGTTTAAAGCTGGAGATTTCTGGAATGAGAAGGGGGGAGGAGACAGCTGGGACCCAGCTGTGGGAACAGCACAGGGCACAGGAGAGCTGAGAGCCCAGCCCGAGGTGTGACATCCTGCTTTGTCACCTTGTCACCCTCACATTCCCAGGCACACGGGGCTGGTTCCCTATGCTGGCACCGGTGTCACGATCCCCATCCCGTTGTTCCGCACGCAGCTCCCCGTGGAGAAAATCCACCCTAATGAAACGCTTCCCGCACTAATTGGATTGCCACTGCAAACAAAGTCATTATGCTGATTGTCCTTTGCTTTTGGAGATGAGACAGTGAGTGGCAGCTCTCACTCCTGGATCCCTGTGCTGCAAAGTCAAGTCAGGAGAGGAAGAGCTGGTGCGTGTGAGGTTCAGGAGGCCACCAGCTCCAAATGTTCTGCTCCTGCTCCAAAATGGGGCAGGGGAGAGGCTCTAAAGTGGACAGGGGACTTTCCAGGAGCATGTCCCAGCTGTGATGGCATTCCCAGTGAAAGGAAGGAGACAGATTTGTCTTTACAAACAAACTGTGGGTCTGCTGCTAGGTAAAGATAGATACAGAGAGATGAAAGAAGCAATGGGAAGAACCATAAATTCCATAAGAAAAGAAAAAGGGGGGTATACATTAGAAGGGAGTCTGTATTAGGTGATTTGGGGAGCCTGTACCTCTCAGCCAATGGGGAAAGAGAGGGAAATGTGGCTGGGAAGTTAGGATAAATAGGAGGCTGTGTCCTCTAACAATCTGAGAGACCCCAGGGAAATGCCCCATGGCCTCTCCCTTTATTTGAACAAAGTTACAGGACTCCTCTGTCTCCTTTTCGGACATAAACCTCTGGTGTTTGTGGATTAATTTTCCTGACACCAGGCACAGCGTGCCCTCCCAGTCCTGGCTGAGTGACAGACGCTTCCCAATCTGTGGCTGGAGAGCTGCTCAGGGAAGGGCTGGCTGTGTTCCCTGCTGGGAATGCAGAGATCTCCAGCTGACAGGAATGAATGGTGGGAGAAGGAGCAGGGGAAGGATGGGTACCAAAGGTGTGTGTCAGCAGCAGAGGTGGGATCAGACCCAACCTCCTCTGAGCTTCCTGGTTCTGGAGATCTGGGCTGAACTGGTGCCAAAAATCTGCTCCTGACTGGTGGAAAAGAGGTGAAGGCAATTTTAGGACACTCTTGGAACAGCCACAATTCCAGCAGGGCTTTGTCATCGTGGTTTGATCAACAGCACATCTCTGCCTGTGCCATCTCCTCCCCCTTTTGTTTTTCAGGTTCTTTAGTCACACAGGGAAATGTCAAGCTTTAAAAAAACTCACAGAACCAAATCCAAAGCCCAGGTGAAAAGGAAAATGCAGCTGCAATTCTGAGGTTGCCTTTCAGGTTCGCTGTGACTGAAATCCTTCCAGCAGTGCCAGTAGGCCACAGGAAGACAAAATGCCATTGGAAATCAAGGTGCCTGGTTGGATTTGGGACTGGTGAAATACACAGCACAAGAGGAAATGGCCTCAAGCAGCACCAGGGGAGGTTTAGGTTGGATATTAGGAGAAATTTCTTCATGGAAAGGGTTTTCCAGCCCAGGGTGGGGCTGGAGTCCCCATCCCTGGAGGGATTTAAAAGCTGTGTAGATGTGGCACTTGGAGACACAGCGCAGTGGTGGTCTTGGCAGTGCTGGAATAACAGCTGGACTCAATGATCTTAGACCATTTTTCCAACCCAGATCTGATCCCAGTTCCCAGGGAGGCAGCAGGGAGCTCGGTGCTGGTTCCCATCCCAGCTCTGGGATCAGTCTCCCTCTTCCCTTGTGTGCCCATGGCCAGAGGCCAGTGGGAAGAGCAGAAACCCTGGTCATGGCCAGCTGGCAGCCAGCAGGAGCTTCCCAAGCCCTGTGGCACCAGAGCACAGAGACAATTTCTTCCATGTCCAACCCAGTGCTGCAAAGGACCGTGTCCCTCTGGAGCTGGGGCAGAGCCAGGCTCGCTCCTGTGGAAGCAGCACCCGTGGGAAGCAAGGCCAGCCCTGGGAAAGTTCAGCTTGGGAGATTTTAGTGGCTTAGATGGGATGTGGGGCTGTCCAAGCCCAGTTTTGACAATGAGCAGAAGCAACCTGGATATGTTGTGTCCTTATTCCGGTGCTGCAGGAGCCTGTGGATGCCCCGACACAGCAGGTACAGCCACTGCCACTCCAGGACAGCTCTCCAGTGCTGTGACAGATCCCAGTGTCCATCTCCAGCCCCTCCACCTCTCCACAAACCAGTGCAGCCAGGATGGGCTCATCCACATTCCATCCACTCTCCCCACCAGCAGCCAGATGGGGTCGGGAAGCGGGGCTGGGTTCAAGCTGCCAAAAGGCAATGCAGCAATGCCAGGAGGAGCCTTTGAGGAAATCTGGGATCCCAGCCACTGCTGGAATGCTGCGCCTGGGCTGCAGTGTGACATGTGGAGTCCCTGTGTGAGGTGAGGCCATGGCTGGGACAGCACCTCCCTGGTGCACTGTATTCCAGAGCCTCTGGGCAATGTGGAGCAAACTGGGGAAATCCTATCCAAAGACCTTTGGGAAAGCCAAAAGTTGGGAAAACAGGGCACGGAGGGGAGAATTCTGGAGACTGTCCCAACAGATAAACTGTACAGGTGAGGAAACACACAGCTGCTGGGAGAACACCCAAGGAAAAAATCAAAGATACTGTCCTGCTGTGACAGCATCATCCTGATCAGAGGGAAGGAGCACCTCTCCTGTGAGGAAAAGCTGGGAGAATTGGGATTGTTCAGCCTGGAAAAGAGATGGCTTAAGAGTCACCTAATCACAGTCTTCAGGTACCTGAAGGGAGCCTACAAGAAAGATGGGAGAGACTTTTGACAAGGGCTTGGAATGACAGGACACAGGGAATGGCTTCCCACTGCCAAAGGGCAGGGATGGATGGGAGATTGGGAAGGAATTCCTGACTGGGAGGGTGGTGAGGCCCTGGCACAGGTTGCCCAGAGAAGCTGTGGCTTCCCCTGGATCCCTAGAAGTGTCCAAGGCCAGCTTGGACAGGGCTTGGAGCAGCCTGGGACAGTGGAAGGTGTCCCTGCCCATGGCAGGGGGTGGGACTGGATGGACTTTAAGGTCCCTTCCAACCCAAACCACTCTGGAATTCTGTGATCTTAAGCAGACAGCTGGAGACATGAACCATGTGCACCACAGGATGAACAGCGTGGCCATTTCTCTGATCCTATCCAAATGTGGCTCCTAGCTGGGAACTGCCTGAAAATTCGGGGGAAAAGAGAAAGTTTAATACCCACACCATTCAACAATGCAGAGGCAATGCAACCCCACTGTGCTGTTCCCAGGGGGGAGAGGAATGTGCTGGAGACCTTTTTGATCTAATAAAAGCAGTGCATAATGATACCCAACGGCGAGGAGCTCGAGCCAGAGAAAAATTCTGGCTGGAAATGAGATGCACATTTTTAGGGGAAGGCGATGAATCACTGGAGCAGCCTGCCCTGGGATGGGATAAACGCTCCAGCACACGGAGCCTCGCAGCCCCACCTGGATCTCAGAGGGAGATGTTTGTGAGGAGCTACTGGCCATGGTCGGAGCACATCAAAACCGCTGCCCTGAAATCCGGGATGTGTGTTTCCCATGGAAAACAGTCCTACATTGGATCACAGGTTTGGGTTGGAAGGGATCTTCAAGCCCATCCCATTCCATGGGCAGGGACACCTTCCACTAGCCCAGGCTGCTCCAAGCCCCATCCAGCCTGGCCTGGGACACTTCCAGGGATCCAGGGGCAGCCCCAGCTTCTCTGGGCACCCTGTGCCAGGGCCTCCCCACACTCACAGTCAGGAATTCCTTCCCAATATCCCATCCATCCCTGCCCTCTGGCACTGTCCCTCCATCCCTTGTCCCCAGTCCCTCTCCAGCTCTCCTGGAGCCCCTTTAGGCCCTGCAAGGGGCTCGGAGCTCTCCCTGGATCCTTCTCCTCTCCAGGTGAACACCCCCAGCTCCCCCAGCCTGGCTCGGGAGCAGAGGGGCACCAGCCCTTGGAGCATCTGGGGGACAAATCTACACAGCCCCTTCTTTTTCCGTGCTCTATTCCCATACTCTGTTTCCCTAACACTTCTCCTGGCTCCCCACACCACACACCAGGATGTTACCCCACACTTTAACCCATGGATTTGAAAAGAAGGGGCTGTGTACACCCAGTTTGGGTTCAGTCGATCACCAAGCCACGCCTCTGTTTGCTCAGTGGCCCAAGATTCCAAATCATCACATCTTAATCCAGTAGAACACGGGCCCAGGGAATACATTTGTAACACTGTCACTTAATTTATTCACACAATCAGATTAGTAAACGAATGTGTGCCAAGCCCTGTCTCTGTTACAGTCCATGGATATTTCTCCCTGCATCTGGATGTCTGACAGTTTGTTTACATGATCACAGACATGAATAACTTAAATTATTTGGCTTAGCACCCTGAGCAGCCTCTATTTTAGCTGCCTGCAGTGGAAGCTCCCAGTGAATTTTAATAAGCCATTAACAATGTGTGCAGGATTTGTTGTTGTCAGCGGAAGGACAGGGGGACAGACACTTGCTGAGGGGTACAAAAGGATTAATAATTTCTTTTCCTGTATAGTTGAGCTGCCTGGCAAGGTGGGTCATCCCACAGACCCTTCCCCAGCTCCTGAGGGAACAGCTGTGCCAGGGAGGGTTAGGTTGGATATCAGGGAAAGGTTCTTCCCCCAGAGGGTGCTGGGCACTGCCCAGGCTCCCCAGGGAATGGGCACGGCCCCGAGGCTGCCAGAGCTCCAGGAGTGCTTGGACACCACTCCCAGGCACATGATGGGATTCCTGCAGTGTCTGTGCAGGGCCTGGAGTTGGACTCCATGATCGCTGTGGGTCCCTCCAGCTCAGGATATTCTGTGGTTCTGGCAGTGGGGCAGGAGCTGTGCTGTCACCTCTCAGCTTGTTCTCTTCGAGGAGACTCATGAAAAAGGAAAAGAATCATGGTCACTGCCCAGTTCTCTTCCATCCTCCTGGCAGGTTCCTCTCCAGAGCTGGCTCATGTTGCTCACAATCAGCGGTCTGGAGTTCCCTGGTTTGGAGCTGAAGCATCCAAGCCATCACGTGAGTGTCACTGGGCCTCTGCCAGCAACTGGGTTCCAGCAGCTCCTCAGGGCCTTGCTGCAGCCTTGGGAAGCAGCTTTGCTCCAGACTCCTGCATGCAGGAGGGTTTGTGGCCATGGGGAGCCACATGTGGTGGTGGCTGAGTGTCCTGAGGAGTTATCTGCTCAAAAAGAGAGAAAAGCAACTCCAGATGTTAAGCCCTGGGCTGGGATCAGGTTTGTGCTGTCCCAAATGAGGGAGAGGCACCAGCAGCACATCCCTGTGCTCAGGATGGAGCAGAACTCCCCCTTCCCAGGCAGCTGCCTGTCCCCCAGTCTCATCCCGGTGCCAGTGTCTCCTCCCAAGAGCAAAGATCATGGGGAGATCCCACATCCCACAGATCCCGGGACAGCCAGCAGCCCCCAGCTCTGGGGGTGAACTGGAGCCCAGCACCAATTAAAGGGGACCCCAGGTCCCTCCTGATTCCTTCCCTGCTCCGTCCTGTGTGGAGCTGTAATTAGGAGGAACATGGGCTCGGTTCCAGCGTCCTCCCAGGGGGACACTCCGTTCATGTGGTCCTGGCAGCTGGCAGGGAGTGCTGGCAAAGCAGGTTAATGAGGAGTGACAGAGCACGGGTGGGTGTGGGAAGGGCTGCACTGGGAGTTTGGGTTCTTCATCCCATCTGATGGGCTCCAGGAGAGGCCACGAAAATCATCACTCTATGCTGGAGCCAGGCTGGGAGAGCTGGGGGTGCTCACCTGGAGAGGAGAAGGCTCCAGGGAGAGCTCCGAGCCCCTTGCAGGGCCTAAAGGGGATCCAGGAGAGCTGGAGAGGGACTGGGGACAAGGGATGGAGGGACAGGACACAGGGAATGGCTTCCCAGTGCCAGAGGGCAGGGATGGATGGGAGATTGGGAAGGAATTGCTGGCTGTGAGGGTGGGGAGGCCCTGGCACAGGGTGCCCAGAGCAGCTGTGGCTGCCCCTGGATCCCTGGAAGTGTCCAAGGCCAGGTTGGATGGGACTTGGAGCAGCCTGGGCTAGTGGAAGGTGTCCCTGCCCATGGCAGGGGGTGGGACTGGATGAGCTTTAAGGTCCCTTCCAACCCAAACCATTCCGTGATTCTACATGCAGGGATGGCAGAATTTGTCTAATGGCCAGATCAGACAGCAGCAGACCTGGAGGACGGGATTTCAGACAGAAAGGCATCATAAAAAAAAGGGATTCTATTAGAACATCTCACCAGGGAAGTTTTTACCAGAGCCAGGGGACCGTGACCAGCACGTGGGGAATGACCCACACAGTTTTCCCCAAGCCCAGGAGCTCCTAAAAAACCTTTTACAACCAAATCCTGACCTTGAGCAAAGCCACATCTTAACCTCACTCCTTCCTCCACCCCAGTGAGTGCAAAGCAATGTCCCAGCGGGAAAAGCACCCACCTGGACACAGGTGACACTCGGGGACCACATCCGTGGTGCCAGGGGGTGTGAGACACAACCCCGCCGTGGCTGTGCCGTGCCAGCCCTGCGGGAGGACAGGCAGGAGGCTCGGAAGGAGCGGCTAAAACGGGATTTGCGCACTCTCCTATTTTAGCAGTGCTTTAGTCAGAGCAACACGTACTCCCTGGATATTTTTATCTGTTGCAGTTGGGGAGCGCATCTTCGGGAATGCAGCTCCTTACGCAACATCCCCAGCACGCCGATGTCCCCCAGCCCCTGGGGGCTCCATGCCCTGGCTTCCCGTGCCTGGAGGAGGATGTGGCGAGCTCGGGAAGAGCCTGGAGAGAAGCAGGAGCGGTGCATGGCCTCGCTGCTCCGTGTTAGAGGAAGGAAGCACCTTCCTGGTGTTTGTAACCTTTGGAATTTGAGGTGTTTGCCCCTGCAGAGATGGTTTTGGAGGGGATCTTGGCAGGAATCATCCTCCACATCGATGGAGAAGGAACTACTGCTCCCTGAGAGTTTCCCTTCACCTATAAAACCCTCAGGAATGTTGACAGAGCCACCTGTGACTTCAGCCTGACTCTGGCTTTCCCTGCTGCCCTTCCAGAGCATCCCTGGAGGTGGAACCTTCTGCTGGGCCCCTTCCGTTTCCCTATCACCATATTTTTGGCAAGAGATCAGCTGAGCTGCCTCAGAGGCAGGCTCAGGTTGGCAGCCCGTGCAAGTGCAAATGTGGATGGAAAATGGGGTGTTTAAGAATTAAAACCACCACCAGTGGGGTCTCTGACTTATTCCTCTGCCTGGAAATTAAAGCTTCCTGGGGATGCTTGAAATTTGGCTGTGAGAAGTAATTTGTCCTATAAATACAGTGAGTCAGTGAAGCTGGGAATTGTTGTGTGGAAGAGCTTTCTTACCTCCAGAGACATCCTCTTCTGAAAAGGCAAATGTCTTGTTTATTCCTTTCTTGGATAAAGGGTTTTCTTTAGCTTATATTATTTCCTGTGAGTCAGGGCACCGTGTAAGGTTGTGTCATGCTCCAGTGGGTTATTTATGTGAGGGGTAGATGATGACAACCATTAATTGGGAATTAAGGAATTGTATTTAGTCCCCAAACAGCTTTCTTGCTGCACAAAGGCACAAGCACAGCTGTAATGAGCACCAGGAGAGAAGTTCCTCACCAGGGCTGCTCAGGGCTAAAGAAAGATCCTAAAAATTGAATTAATGGCCTGTTTTGAAAGCCAGTGTAAAGGTGATGGAAGCCATTTGATGCAGAGCTCAGTGGCCCACAGAGTTTTGCCAGACCTTGGGAAATATTTTCAAAATTCAGACTAAATGAGGGCAATTTATGAAGTTTTTAAAAAAACATCAATCCTCTGCATGAAATGTGGGATGTACCAAAAATGTTGCCCACAGAATCTGTGGCTACCCCTGGATCCCTGGAAGTGTCCAAGGCCAGGCTGGACGGGGCTTGGAGCATCCTGGGCTAGTGGAAGGTGTCCCGGCCCATGGCAGGGGGTGGAACTGGGTGGGCTTTAAGATCCCTTCCAAACCATTTTGGAATTCTATGAAAGCTTTTCCATTTTTGTTCTGTTTAGATAAACACTGAGGCTCCCCTTAGCTTACAGGAATTTTTTCCACAGCCAGGCAGCATTTGCAGTGCGGGGACATCTGTCAAAAATGATTCATTCCTTCCCCTCCTCTCTCTGCTGGTGTTTTCCTCCCAGCCATAGTAATACTCATTTTTCTCTCTTAATCTTCCTCACATTGCTGTGTTTGGGGTATTGCGTGCCCCAGCAGGGGGTTGGTGAGGACAGAGATGGGTTCCCCCTCACATGGAGGGGGACCAAGAGCATGGCATGGGGACATGCCTGCCAGCCACCTCCTCTCCTGGAGAGCACAGAGCCCTGGAATCCTGGAATGGTTTGGGTTGGAAGGGACCTTAAATCCCATCCCATTTTCCCCCCTGCCATGGGCAGGGACACCTTCCACTAGCCCAGGCTGCTCCAAGCCCCATCCAACCCCACTTTGGACACTTCCAGGGATCCAGGGGCAGCCACAGCTTCTCTGGGAACCTGTGCCAGTGAGGTGACACAGCCAGCCTGGCACTGCCTGCAGCACTGTGTGACTGGGCTGGATGTTCCCAAACCAGCACAGACCTCCTCCATTATTATCACTTGGAGTTATGCGCAAGAATGCTCCAAGGGCTGGAGCCCCTCTGCTCTGGAGCCAGGGTGGGAGAGCTGGGGGTGTTCACCTGGAGAAGAGAAGGCTCCAGGAAGAGCTCAGAGCCCCTTGCAGGGCCTAAAGGGGCTCCAGGAGAGCTGGAGAGGGACTGGGGACAAGGGATGGAGGGACAGGACACAGGGAATGGCTTCCCAGTGCCAGAGGGCAGGGATGGATGGGAGATTGGGAATTCCTGGCTGGGAGGGTGGGGAGGCCCTGGCTCAGGGTGCCCAGAGCAGCTGTGGCTGCCCCTGGATCCCTGTGAGTGCCCAAGGCCAGGTTGGACATTGAGGCTGGGAGCCACCTGGGACAGTGGAAGGTGTCCCTGCCCATGGCAGGCGATGGAACAAGATGAGCTTTAAGGTCCCTTCCACCCCAAACCCTTCCATGACTCTCTGAGATTTAATTCCCCTCGGCCCAGCTTTGGAATCCACATCCCCAGAGCCCCTTGCCCCACGCTGGTGCGAGGGTTCAGGGAAGCAGCCTCTGAGCTGATATAAATAGGGAGCTTTTGGCTCCTGTTTCCAAGCGCACAAGGCAGAGCCGGCTTTGCTCCATTCCGATGGTGCTCAATTTTCCCCAGCTCGGTGACAGAGAAGACAATGGAGAAGTTCTCAGGTGCTGGGATCCATTCTCTGCCTGCCTTCGCCTCGGTAATTTCGTCTGCCCACCTCCTGCTCCTCCTCCAGCAAGCCCCCGCCCCCGGGCACAGATGGAGCTGCAGCATCCGCCAAGGAGGATTGGGAGAGAAAGGGAGCTGGGAATCTACTTCTCCTACCTGCACATCCCTCTTGGAAAGCGGGATGCTCTGAGGAAAGGTGTTTGCACCGGGCCTTGCAGCACAACAGGATGTTGTGAATCCTCCTGCACTCCCCACCTCTCTGCTCCATCCCATTCCTTCCCCAACCCTGACCACATCCCACCTGAACCTCCATGGGGTCTCCAAGTAAACAGCTCAACCGAGATCCAAGTCCCTGAGCCACCAGAGGTCACTTGGAGAAGGGTCACTCATTCCGTTTGTGTTCACTGCTGGACACACTCCCAGCCCAGAGCTCACCACCCATGGCCACTCCTGTGTTCTTAAATGGACACCGCTCCCGTTCCAGAGCATCCTTCCCAAAATCCCTTTCCTTGTTCAGTCTCACTCCAGCAGCTGCTGCTTGTTTCGATTCCCATTGCAGATGGGATCATTTGATCTCCAGATTTCTCAGTGCAGCCAAGTCGGAGCTTGCAATTTCCTTTCAGCTGCATTAAGTTCCTGCATAATTTTCAATTCACTCCTCTTTTGTGGGGGATGAATAGAGAAGGGTGTTCTCTGTCAAAGAAGGTTTATTAAAATGCAAATAAACTTCGAGCTGAAGGTCCATTTCCACTGAAAATCACATCAACAGGGAATATTAAATTGGGTCACAAGAAGAGCTGAGGAGCAGAATAAGGAGGGGACAAAACATCTCTCCCACTAAGAGACTTTTATCTGTGGCTTAAGTCATCACCCCAAGCTCCAGGTAGCCAGAGCTGGCATTTCCCATGCCAGGTGTCCTACTTG
Organism: Corvus cornix cornix; assembly: GCF_000738735.6. Taxonomy (NCBI): domain Eukaryota; kingdom Metazoa; phylum Chordata; class Aves; order Passeriformes; family Corvidae; genus Corvus; species Corvus cornix. The sequence goes on along the minus strand of NC_046335.1, from coordinate 2,144,498 downwards.
TCTCCTTGGAAAAGTTCAGGCCAGGTCAGCCACTTTTGAGGAAGGAATAAAAGCTGAGGGGAGGGTGGACACGTCCGTGGTGAGGACTCTTGGGAGCCTTGCCAAATCCAAGCAATGGCACCTCCCCATCCGCGGCTGAAGCTGCCCAGAGCTGGCACCCAACAGGCTGAGCAGGGTGGGAATGGCCATGGATTGTCTTCCAGGGGGACTGGAGGGAGCTGCTGGTGATGATGAGGAGGGAATGAGGGAGGAAGGGACCTGAGAACTCAGAGGGGAGCAGTCTGCATGTTCCCAGCTTTCCCTCCCCCCATCCAGCTGCAGCAGCACCTCTGACCGAGGTCACATCTCACCAAGGACCACCAGTGATGCCCCTGGAGCAGCACCCATCTCCCACCAAAGTGCCTGGAGAGAGACTCTGGACAAGGGCCTGGAGTGACAGGACACAGGGGGCAGGGATGGATGGGAGATTGGAAGGAATTCCTGGCTGGGAGGGAGCTGAGGCCCTGGCACAGGGTGCCCAGAGAAGCTGTGGCTTCTCCTGGATCCCTGGAAGTGTCCAAGGCCAGGCTGGACATTGGGGCTTGGAGCAGCCTGGGACAGTGGGAGGTGTCCCTGCCCATGGCAGGAGTGGGACTGGATGGGCTTTGAGTCCCTTCCAACCCAAACCATTCCAGGATTTTATGATTCTCTTTCATGGCACACAGACCCAATTCCTGCCATCCCAGGTGCCCACTGCCCAAAATAACCCCCTCAAAGCTTTCCAGCACCCAGTCCTGGAGGATCCACAGGTAGGAGGGAGAAGGGACCACATCCTGGGAGGGTGGGAGCTGGTCTTTGCGGGGGATCCAGCACAATCCCTGCCTGCAGGGACATTCCCAGCTCTGCCGGCCCCCAAGGAGCCGTGTCACTTGTTGACTGATGTCCCTGTGGCCATCTGCAGCCAGGGAGGCCAAAGCCGTGACCAGAATCCATCCAGGTTGCCATGACAGCAGGAACAAAAAATTTAAAAAATATAAACAAAAAAGGACAAAACCCCAAATCTTGGGTATGGCAGAAGGAATGTCCAACGAAATAAAAAGCCAGGATGATCTCAGTGCCAACACAGACCTGGTGGAAGCTCCTGGGAGAAGAGGGAGGTGTGTTGGCACAGGGGTGGATGATGGATGGATGCAGAGCAGTCGTGGGAGGAGGAGGAGGAAGGCGGGCACAGCGTTACCAGTTTGTCACTCTCCTTCAGGGAGGAAAAAAGCCCTTTAGAGCCTTATGGGATGTCTGGATGAGGTGGAGGCACTGCCACAGCCCAGACACTCAGAGAAATTCCCTTTTTTACAGACAGGAATGCTGCACTGTTTCCTTGTTCTTTCCCAATTGCTTGTGCCTCACCACTGGCTCTGGACAGCCAGTGATTGGAAGAGCCCATCAAAGTGGGTTTGTTCCTTACCTGGGCTTTTCCAAGCTCTAAAAGGACTACACTGACTCATTTTCATTCCCTTCATTTTCTTTTTCAGGTTGATTTTTCCAGTACTGTTCCCCACACCCCTCTCTGCTCCCAGCAGTCTGCACTGAGACACAAAGTCATGGAATCACAGAGTCCCAGAATGGTTTGGGGTGGAAGGGACCTTAAAGTCCATCCCATCCCACCCCCTGCCATGGGCAGGGACACCTTCCACTAGCCCAGGTTGCTCGAAGCCTCATCCAGCCTGGCCTTGGACACTTCCAGGGATGGGGCAGCCACAATTTCTTTGGGCAAAGAAGTCCACAAACCTTTCCTTTTCCTGGCATTGTAGCAGCCCTTTCAAATGGAATGGTTGGGGGTGAAGTCTCCATACAAATGATGCCCTTTTTGATTTGCTGGAACAAGCCTTTGGAGTTTCCTTCCGAAAAATCAAAGCCAAAAGCAGGGAGGAAGAACAAGAGTCTTCAGAAAAGTGTCCAGCAAATCCCATGGAGCACCGATGTCCTGGTGTCCACGTTTTCTTCTTTCCATGGTCCAGACCTTGCATTTCCCTCAAGCTCCTTGAGGAAGCTCAGGCTGGAGAGCTGCCTCAGCTCCAGGGAAAAAGGGGAAAGGTTTTCTTGGAGACAGCTTGATCCCTGCATCAGGGGACTGGCAGGTGACATTCCCTTGGCAGAATCCCAAGGCCTGGAGGTCTGTCTGCCTGGAGCAGCGCCCTAGGCAAGGAGTCACACAGCTCTTCTCTCCTAAAATCCTGCTGGATCGCCAGCACAGCAAGGAGCCTGCAGGAGGGAAGTGTCAGCCTGTCACAGAGAGGGTGCAGCGAGGACAGCTCAGTTCCTGTGAGGTGATCCAATAAAATGGCCCAGAGGATGTTTTCTTCCCACATCCTCTCCTCTTCACCTACTCCAACATCTGCCTTCACCATGTCTGAACCAGATGGGATGCACCTCTTCCATCCCTGACTCCAGGCTGGATGTTTGGGTGCTGGACCTCCTAAATGCACAGGGAATGTGCCTGTGGTTGGCATTAACCTCCCCAAAGAAGGGTTTTCCACTTTTTTTGGAATTAACCTCGGCATTGGAACAGCGGGAGGTGGCAATGGTGTGTGAGAGCAGCAGTGCTGGATATCCATGGACACATACTGGTGAGCTCGATGTTGTCCCAGGATGTTTCCACTGCCACCTGGGATGAGATCAAATCACAAAACCATGGAGTATCTCAGTGTGCCAGTTCCTCTCTGTTTTGCCCTTTTATTGAGATTTAAAATGTGACTTTGCCAGCCAGAGGTGAGTCTGCAGGAGGAGTGGGCCGGCAGGAATGGGAACATGCCTGGTTTGCTTCCCTCACATCTCCTCAGCGCTTCCACCACCACCTCCTTGATTCATCGGAGCGTGTCACTGCACGGCAGCAGGCTGCTGGCAGCACCCACACGAGGGATCCGTGCTGGGAACGGGGGGAGACGTGTCGGGAAGCAGCGATTCCTCTGGGAGGGGCGGGCGTGGGATCAGGGACAGCGATCCCACCCAGAGCTGGAGCATGGGATCCACCACCCCATCCCAAAGGGGCAGCTGTAGGGTTTGGGAAGGGTCTCCCTGCTGCTGTGCTTGCCACAGCCTTCAGTTTAGGAGCTGTTGGCTCTGTGAGCATATCCATATGGAAGGGTTGATCCTGTGCCTCTGGCACAGTCTGGCCACCATTGTGGCTTCAGGTCAGGTCAACTTTTGTCTGCCAGGACCTGACACCCAGCCTCCAGACCTGGGATCTGAGGCTGTGTGACCCTAGGGAGAGGGATATCTCTCACAGCACCTGCCCAGGACATCCTGCCCTTTCACCCTTGTTTTCCTTCTGGAGAGAATCCACCTCCCGTGCTGGAGATCCTGGAAGAGAAACACGCGGTGGCATGAGCAGCAGCAAACCCAGGCCAGGCTGGATGGGGCTTGGAGAAGCCTGCTCTTGTGGAAGGGCAGTGGGTTGGGACTGGATGGTCTTGAAGGTCCCTTCCAATCCAAACCATTCTGTGACTCCAGTATTCCATGAAACTCATGCTGAGGAATGGCAGCACCTTCTGCTGACCTCGACAGGACATTCCCAGCCTCTGGTGAAGGCTCTGCAGCAGGGGGAGTGTCCTGGAGCCTGGGCTTCACCTGAAGGCCACTTGGAGCAACAGAAAAACTCATCCTCTGGGAATCAGCCCATCCATCTCATCCCAGCTACCATCAGACATCCACCATGAAGACACCCACACCTGGGCAAGTCTCCCCAGGCTCCCCTCCCGAGCCCCTGCCCGATTTCAGCTCTCCGATTTAGGGAGAGGTGATGGAGCCCTTGGACAGAGGCACCAGTCAGGGCTGCCCCCTCCAGCAGGACCTGCACACCTGGGAGGGAGCCCCTAAAACACTCCCGGTGTGTCCCCCCTCCAGGCTGCCTCACACAGAGCTGCCACTCGCACAGGCAGCTTTCCCAGCAGCCCAGGGTTTGGGTTTAGTGGTTTATTTAGTGGTTATTTCGAGCAGATGGACACTGGCACCGGTTTCATGAGTGTCCCTTGTCACGCCATCACAGCAGGTGTTAAACAGCTGCTCCGAGCACCTCCAGCTCATTCCCAACGTAAATCCCGAAGAGCACCAGGAAGCGGATTGACTCCCAAAGTGATGCAAAACATCTAACATGGAGACAATCTTCCCCTGTCATTACTGGAATGTTAAACACCGTTACATAATGATTACAGATTCCAGGTCAGATCCTCCATACGTCACGGAAGCATGGAGTGTTTTGACATTTATGGGAATACTTCTTATTTTTAGTTAGTTTGGTTGCCATGGCAGCGAGAAGAAATCTGCACCAGACTCAGCTATACATTAGATTTGAGCCTCCCACTTGATACATCCAAAAAAGTTTTCAGCTGCTTTCCCCCAAAGTTGTCAGCCAGAAGCTGCAAGGGGTGGAAGGAGGCTTGGAAAGAAAATATCCCACTCCATCATTTAATGGGAAAGCTGCTCCTGAAGGCCTCTCTAACACCTGGGTGACTGCAGGCACTCGTTGGCAGATCGAGTTTTATTATTATGTTTCGATATAATTTAGATTTTAGAGTTTAGAACTTCAGAATTTTGATTTTATTTTAACCTTCCACCATCCCAGGCTGCTCCAAGCCCCATCCAACCTGGCCTGGGACACTTCCAGGGCAGGTCAAACAAGCCTTGAGTTGTTTGTGAAGCCACAAAATTTTGGACAAAGCTTCCTTTTCAATGCTGGAGACACAGGGAATGTCCTACCTTCAGCACATCTGAACCTCCAAATGTTCCAGCTGAGTCTTTGGGCAGCAGGGAAAGGAGGATGGAGACAAACCCAGCCTGTGGGAGGAAGGACAGATTTTTCTGGTGGGATGAGTTTAATGGTGCTGTTCTCCAAAATGAGTCACAGGCTGGAGAAGTGGGGCATTAATCCCAGAGGAGATGAGTAAGTGGGCAGGCTGGTCAAAGGAGCATCACAATTTAGACTTGGAGCTCTGCTCTTCCCATGTATTAGCAACGGTTTCTGCTCTCTTTCGATAAAAATCAGAAATTTTCCACCAGCCCCTGGGAGAAAAAAAAATAAATAACTTAAAAATAAATGATGACACCCTTGAAAGTAAGCAGCACATTGAGATTTACAGATTTTTTTCAGTACATCTCACTCTGAGGCATCATTTGAGCTTTAACTTCTCCTCTTCCACAGTCAGGCATCCCCAGATCCTGGCGTCTCGCCAGCCTGCTCATATTTAATGGAGCAATTTTGCCACCTTATTTTCAGAAGTGATTTCCAGGAGATGTTTTTGGGAAGCATTATCCCCATGGTCACAGCTGGAATTCCTCCAGGGAGAACAACCTCCTCTGACACCTGCGGGTTTATCCTTACCCTGTGCTACCAATTAAGTGCAGGATTTAATAAGCAAAGCGTGTGCTCAGCGATTGTAATTAAAGTCTGATAGAGGAAAAAGTCGTTAAATATTTCAATCAGTTACACAGTTAATGTTGCCATTAGGGTTTCTCAGGATGCAGCCTCCCTGTGCCAGGGCAAGGAGCAGCCTTGGACACCTCCAGAGGTTTTTGGGAAGGCTTTGAGCAGTTATGAAGCTGGGGTTGTTTCACACCCACTCCGTGTGGGTGGTGATGAGCTTTGCTGGTGTTGCTCATCAGCCAAACAAGCCCTGGGTGTCATTGTTTGGGAAGCAGAGAGATCCCTGAATCACAGAGTGGCTTGGCTTGGAAGGGATCTTTAAAAGCCCTTCAGTCCAACCCCTGCTGTGGGCAGGGACACCTTCCACTAGCCCAGGGTGCTCCAAGCCCTGTCCAACCTGGCCTTGGATACTTCCAGGGATCCAGGGGCAGCCACAGCTTCTCTGGGCATCCTGTGCCAGGGCCTCCCCGCCCTCCCAGCCAGGAATTCCTTCCCAATCTCCCATCTAACACTGTCAGTTTATATCTACTCCCCCTTGTCCTGTCCCTCCATCCCTTGTCCCCAGTCCCTCTCCAGCTCTCCTGGAGCCCCTTTAGGCCCTGCAAGGGGCTCGGAGCTCTCCCTGGAGCCTTCTCCTCTCCAGGTGAACACCCCCAGCTCTCCCAGCCTGGCTCCAGAGCAGAGGGGCTCCAGCCCTCGGAGCATCTCCGTGGCTCCTTTGGACTCATTCCAGCAGCTCCACGTCCTTCTTGCGCTCAGCCTCTTTGCCTGCCTCCTACACAACAGGAAAAATTCTGAGTGTTTTGCCATTGGGAAGCTTTCCTCTAACTCCCATAATCCATCTAACCCCAGGAAACCTCATCCCTCTCCCAGGCAGCTGCAATTCCCTGCCAGCAGTGAGGCAGCAGAGCTGGCATCGCCTTCAGCCTGCAGCAGCTCTGAGTGATGGGAAGGAACCTGTCCTGGGCAAAGGGAAACTGATTCTGGAGAACTGGGCATCAAAATGTTCAAAATGCTCAAAAACTGGAAGGTCTGGCTACAGGCACAAAGCATTTCCTGGATCCCTCATGTTGGTGACACAGAGATACAATGGGCAAAGATGCCACCTGCATTCAATGAAGTCGATTGTCTGAAATAATCTGGCACTTTTCCTTGCAAAGAGGAGACCTCAGAAACAAATGGGAAGGGTTTCCAACTTTCTGAGCTCCTGAAATGGTGCCTGGGGTAAATGATGTCAGCAGTAAGAAGCTCTGAGGGTCACTCTGGGAGGCAGTTCCTGCCAAAACTCAGGGAGACCTGGAACCTTTCTAGGCATGCTGCCAGCATTCCTGACGATGCTCTTGGCACCAGAGAGGAGGGTGACCTCAGCACCTGTCCTGCTTCCAGGAGCTGGCCCCAGTACAGGGAAATCAGGATATGCTGAAAGCTCTGGATGACCTGAGGAAGCAGGACAACAGCGGGGATGCGGATTTCAAGGTCGTGCACACAGGGACTCACAAACAAGGATTTCTCCCTTCAGCCAAGAGCTCATCCGTTCAAAATGATGGAGGAGGAGGAGGAGAAGGAGGAGGAGGAAGAGGAGGAGGAGGAGCAGGGTGTATTGGTTGGTAACAGGAGGAATTGTGATCTGCCAATGTCTTGGAGTCATAAAAAGGCAACTCCAAGCTCTGGCTGCATCCGCGGAGATGTTCCCAGGGGGCACAGGGAGAGTCTTCCAGCACAATGGGTTCTGCAGGAACACCAGAGGCTCCGTGGTACCTCCAAGCAGGAGAGGAAACACATTCCCAGAGCCTGAAGCAGGTTTCCCACATGGCAGTGGAAGATCTGCTTGCATCACACACCTGAGGCCTTTTCAGCAGCGTGGGAACACCTCTGGGAAGGCTCTGGTGCTCCCAACCCTCTCCTGTGAGGAACTCTGAGGCCTTGTCCACTCCTCTGATTTATCCCTTCAAGGTGTTGTGGGTGTGGGATGAATAAAGAGACTGCAGAGTTATTGTCTTGGTTCATTCATCTATTTTATTTATGAGCTCTAGGCCAGCTCAGATATTTATTATGATTCACCAAGAGGATCCAACAGCACTTAGAGAGTCTAAATGACTTTAATTTATCTCAGCCCAGCTGTGGCTTCCACACTCTCCAGAGCAGAGGTTGGTTACAACAGAGGATGCACCAACAGCAGGAGACGCAGCTGCTTCTACAGCAGGAAAATTCAGGAGAATTTTCATCATGGAAAGGGTGGTCAGGCATTGGAAGGGGCTGCCCAGGGAGGTTTGGAGTCCCCATCCCTGGAGGTGTCCAAGGAAGGACTGGATGTGGCACTCAGTGCTCTGGGCTGGGGACAAGGTGGGGATTGAGGTTGGACTCGATGATCCCAGAGGTCTTTTCCAACCTCAGCGATTCCATGATTCTGTGTGAAGGTGAGGCTCCTGGCAAGAGCCACACGAGAAAAGCAGGAGCCAGCTGAGAACAAGACAATTTCTCCATCCCTTCACTGATTGTGGCCACGGCAGACAAACGAATGCTGAAGCTGGGTCAAGTAATTATTGCAGGTTCAGAGCTGTGCAGCTCTCGGGGCAGTGACAAGTGTGACAGCCGTAAATAAAACACAGCCAGGGCGTGAGCAGCACTTGCTTCTCGCTGAGGGCTCCAGCTGCAGTGCCAAGAAGAAAACAGCTCAATGTTTATGGCCAAGGGTTGCTTCCAAAGGCACTGGCTGCATTCCTCTTTCTGCCCATTTCCATGATCAGCGGGATCACTCCAGCAGAAAGGGCAATCCTAGACCTGCCAGGGTGAAAAATGGCCACAGGAAACAAGAGGCAAACAAGGAATGATGGTTTTACTTCAGCAAAAGGGCAGCTCGAGGAGGGAGAGCAGGGAAAAAAAATGACCAGCTCTGAGCAGAGACACCAACAGGGAGCAAATGAGGAATGTCCAGCACAGCCCAGGGAAGCCACGGTCAATATGGAGCCAGCAGGAGCCTGAGGAAGCAGAAAGGAAAAAACAAAGCACACCAGAGTGGAAAAGAGAAGCACTCAGAAAATCCTTTTCTCCTTATCACTTGTCCTTCCTTATCAGGCTGAGAAATGGTGGTGCCTTCCTTGGGCATTCCAGCTCTTGGGCTTCCCTCTGCCTGAATATCAGTGTGGGAGCTTGCAATTGCACCTGCTCGCTGAATCCCAGGAACTGCATGGACCCCCTGGAGAGGGGAAGGAGCCCCTCAGTGTGTCCTGCCAAGTAGGGGACACACAGCCCGGGGTGCCCCCCAGTACTTTTGCCATCTCCACCACCATGGAAATGGGTGCCATGGGCAGGGACACCTTCCACTAGCCCAGGCTGCTCCAAGCCCTGTCCAGCCTGGCCTTGGGCACTGCCAGGGATCCAGGGGCAGCCACAGCTGCTCTGGGCACCCTGTGCCAGGGCCTCCCCACCCTCACAACCAGGAATTTCTCCCTAATATCTGCTCTAAATCTTACCTCTTTTAGCTTAAATTCATTCCCTGGGTCCTGTCCCTCCATCCCTTGTCCCCAGTCCCTCTCCAGCTCTCCTGGAGCCCCTTCAGGCCCTGCAAGGGGCTCTGAGCTCTCCCTGGAGCCTTCTCTTCTCCAGGTGAACATTCCCAACTCTCCCAGCCTGGCTCCAGAGCAGAGGGGCTCCAGCCCTTGGAGCAGCCCTGTGGCTCCTCTGGACTCGCTCCAGCAGCTCCACGTCCTTCTGATGTTGGAGTCCCAGTGCTGGACACAGTCCAAAGCCATCATGGGAGGCACAGAGCATCTGCACCAACAGGCAGCCCCAAATGTGCGCACACAGAGAGGGGAATAAGAGATACTACAGAGGCATTCCAAGCAATCCTATTTTTCCATTGGCTGAACAGGGCCCGCTGTGCCGCTCTGTTGCCAGGAGAGTTTAAGACCTCAGCCGACCTTCAGAGCGAGCAGGGTTGAGAAGCAAAGCCACGGGAACCCCTCGGGGCCCCTGTCCCCGCTCTCCAGTGGCGGATCGTGTCCCCACGGGGGCGTCCCAGGCTCAGGGACCGCGTCCCGCTCCCCACGCAGGGCATCACCGCCACCAGCATCCCTCCGCTGCGATCCACGGAAAGCCGTAGGATTACCGAGCGTGATGCGTTTATCGCGCACGTGGGGCTACTCTCATAATTACAACTACAGCCTCACGACCGCATCCCTCAGCAGCTCCCTTGCCACCAGCGCTCCCAAAGTCACCTTGTGCGGTCAGAGGGGAAACCGCAGGAGCGCCCCTGGATCCCGGGAGAGGGATGCTGCGGGCACCGCTGGCTGTCCGCGGGGAGGGCGGGGGCTGTAGGGCGGGAAGCCCGGGGTGCAGTGACGCTTCCCGGGAGCCGGGGGAGGGAAGAGGAGCGGGAAGAGCAGCGGGAAGGGCAGCGGGAAGGGCCGGGACAGGCGCTCGCCCCGCACCGACCCCGCAGCGCCGCCGCAGCCCCGAGCGCAGCCCCCGCACCGGCGCCGCGGGGCGGGCGGGCGGGATGACGGACAGGGGGATCAGCCAATCACAGCGCGTAGCGCACCCCCGCGCCGGCGGGCGGGCCAATGGCGGGCCGGGGGGCGGGGCCCGGCGGCGCGCGCGGCGGGCGGGCGGCGGGCGGGCGGCAGTCGGCGCCGAGGCGCGGTGCGGTGCGGGTCGCTCCTCTGGCTCCTGCCGCGGCCGCCGGAGCCGCGCCGCCGCCCTCCCTCCCTCCCTTATGGAAGAGATGGAAGAGGAGCTGAAATGCCCGGTGTGCGGCTCCTTTTACCGGGAGCCCATCATCCTGCCCTGCTCGCACAACCTGTGCCAGGCGTGCGCCCGCAACATCCTGGTGCAGACGCCGGACTCGGAGTCTCCGCAGAGCCGCCGCGCCTCGGGCTCGGCCGTCTCCGACTATGACTACCTGGACCTGGACAAGATGAGCCTGTACAGCGAGGCGGACAGCGGCTACGGCTCCTACGGGGGCTTCGCCAGCGCTCCCACCACGCCGTGCCAGAAGTCCCCGAACGGGGTGCGCGTGTTCCCGCCGGCCGCGCCGCCGCCCCCCGCCGCCCTGGCGCCGCCGCCGCCGCCGCGCAACGCGTGCCTGACCTGCCCGCAGTGCCACCGCAGCCTGGTGCTGGACGAGCGCGGGCTGCGGGGCTTCCCCCGCAACCGCCTGCTCGAGGGCGTCATCGACCGCTACCAGCAGGGCAGGGCGGCGGCCCTGCGGTGCCAGCTCTGCGAGAAGGCGCCCAAGGAGGCGGCCGTGATGTGCGAGCAGTGCGACGTGTTCTACTGCGACCCGTGCCGCCTGCGGTGCCACCCGCCGCGGGGACCGCTGGCCAAGCACCGCCTGGTGCCGCCGGCCCAGGGCCGCGTCAGCCGCCGGCTGAGCCCCCGCAAGATCTCCACCTGCACCGACCACGAGCTGGAGAACCACAGCATGTACTGCGTGCAGTGCAAGAGCCCCGTCTGCTACCAGTGCCTGGAGGAGGGCAAGCACTCCAGCCACGAGGTCAAGGCGCTGGGAGCCATGTGGAAGCTCCACAAGGTGAGCCCCGGCTTCTTCCAGCAGCCCCAGCCAAGTCACCTTGCCCCACACGTTCCATCTTCCCCAGCTGGCAGGGTGGGAGCATCCTCACCCATCCTCTCCCATTCCCTGTTGCACCCTTGCTTGAGAGGAGCGCTGCCCCTCGGCGTGGGGACATTGGCATCGTGCAGATGATGCTCCCCGTGGCTCCCCAAATCCAGCCCTGCCAGCTGGACCTCGCAAGCCGAGGACCTACCAAAGGAGCTGGCAGGGCCCGGGGGCGGGTCGGGGACATCTGCGCCGCAGAGCTGGGAAAGCAACAGGGAGCGATGGGTTCGGGAGGAGGAGGGAGGCGTGAAATCCACCGCGGGGCCGTGGGAGCGGGGAGCCTTGGGGTGCCACCTCCTACCGCACACGGAGTCACCGGGAGGAGGAGGAGGAGGAGGAGGAGGGGTGGCAGTGGGCAGCCAGGAGCCTGTCCCTGAATACCGATCAGCTGCTCCCGAGCGCACTCACTCCCACACGCCTCCATGCTGGAGGAGAGGGTCCCAGCGCTTGAGGCAGGGATGTGGCCATCATCAGCTTCGGCTCTATCCATCCCTCTCCCTCCCTCCTCGCACCAGTGACCGAAGGAACTGGGGCAGAAGTGACTGGGACACGGGCGGACAGGGCACAAGGGGATGGGCATCATTCCTTGGATGAACATCGGCATAATTGGCCCCCACTCCAACAAATTGGAGCAGGTGGGGGGACCTGTGACAGGGAGCTGGTGGGGGGATGACCTCCCAGTGGAAGGGACTGGGCTGGATCACTTTCCAGGAATATCTCGGGATGCTCTGGCAGGTTGTGTGGCAGCGGTGCCCATCTCTGGGCTGCACTCCGAATTGGGTCAGTGGGTGCATGCAGGGACAAGCTGTCGCTTGTCACGATGCCCCAAAAAGGGAGGTGACCGCATGATGCTGTGGGGAGAAGGGTTTGGTGGTGCTTGTTGCTGCTGGAAGGGGCTTTTCCTGACCCCCGTTTGCTGGGAGCGGGAACAACTCCTCTCTGGATTTTCCGTGCTCTTATGGGGATGTGCCAGAGCAGTTTGGTGCCCCTGTCCGTGTACATGGGGTGCAGTCACTGATCCCAGTATTGGTGGCATCCAGCTGGTGTGGGATGCCCAGGAGCAGCACAGCACAGGGAACTGGGGACTTGCTCACAGGAGCACAGGGAGGCAGAGGATGGAGCCTGGATCTTGTGATGTGGAGCAGGTGGATGAGAAGCAACAGGCAGAGATTGGAACAGGGAATTCCACCTGAACGTGAGGGGGAATTTCTTTACTGTTCAGAAGCCGTGGCTCCCTGGAAGCATCCAAGGCCAGGTCAGATGGAGCTTGGAGCAACCTGGGATAGTGGGAGTAGGGTTGGAATAAGATGAGCTTTAGCTTTTCGTTCCAAATCCCTCTTCCCAGGGGAGAGCTTTAGCCATGCACCGTTTCATTGATGTTGCTGACAGATGTGGAGCTGTAACATTATTTCCAATGATGAGTTTCGCACAGTTGCTCTCGGAGTTTTGGAAATTGGACAGCGAAGTCTCACTTGCCTTGGGTGAGCTGTTTCTGCAGGGGTTCACTGGTGTTCCCTGGTGTTTGTTTGCTTTTTAGGGAGGCAAAAAGAGTCTGTGGAGTTAAATGTGGTGTTAAGGAATAATAGAAGGAGTATAGAATATTCTATTCTATAAGAATAGAAGTATTTCAGGAGCAGAGCTCAGATTGCTCCTTGAGATGCCATCCAACAAAATCAGGGGAAGAGGTTATTCACCTTGATTTTTGTTACCAGAAAAAATAAAATACAATGAATCAATGGCCATGATTTCCAAGCTTGGTCCTGGTTGGGACTGGGAGTTAGGAACTGAACCACCTGTGGATTGGAGTGGTGATCCTCTTGCAAAAGTATCTGGTGTCATTTTTTGAGGGGACAGATTTGCTGAAAGGGCGCCTATCCCTTTTTTAGCTGATTTTTTCCCTGTGATGAGCAGTGTAGTGATAGCTACAGCTCAGCTCACAGGAGAGGATCATGGAATGATTTGGGTTGGACAGGATCTTAAATCCCATCCCATTCCACCCCCTGCCATGGGCAGGGACACCTCCCACTAGCCCAGGCTGCTCCAAGCCCTGTCCAACCTGGCCTTGGACACTGCCAGGGATCCAGGGGCAGCCACAGCTTCTCTGGGCCACCTGTACCAGCCCCTCCCCACCCTCCCAGCAGGGAATTCCTTCCCAATATCCCATCTAAACCAACCCTCTTTTGGTTTACACCCATCAGCCAGCAGCTCCTGAATTCTCTTGTGCCATTCCAACACCTCTTGGTGTGAATATTCTTTGGGATGCTCTTCCCTTCTGACCCAGGGAGGCTGTGATTGTCCCCACAGCCTGTGCTGACCCCAGAGTGCCTGGATGAGCTGTTGTTCCTGAAAGCAGCAGCCTTCACGCCTCAGTAGGTGATTGCCAGGCCCAGGGCAATCCCTGCTAAGTGCAGCGTGCTCCCCTTGGAACCAGATCCAAAGGGCTTTTGCACAGGCCTCTTCGGGAACTGCCCCAGTTTTCCCTTTCCTCTCTGAGGTCCTCCCAGAGGATTGTTTAAAACAATCTGTGCTGAGGCACAATCAGTTGTCATTCGGGGAGCTGGGATTTCCAAGCTGGACACAGATTGTGGCAAATCCTCTCTCTCCCTGTCTTCCTTCCAGGACAGTTGTTGGGAGCAGGGTGAATATTGAGAGAAACGGGTTTTTAGTCAGAATTGTCCCAGTTTTGCACAGATGTTGCAGCTGTCTGGGTTTTATCCTGACAAGCTGGAATGCTGCTTGGCGTGCCAGAAGCAGGAGCACAAGATGGAGCTGCATCATTTATTCCTTGCGCATCCGAGTCCCTCTTGTTTTTTGCTGGAGATGTGTGGAGAGTGCAGGCTCAGCAGCTCGATGCTGTGTTTTTATGGATAGATGGATGCATGGATGCATGTGTACAAATACAGACGGACTGGGAGGGATCTCCAGGGGCTCTGCTGTCCCCCGCAGCCCTGAAATCCCACCCAGCTGATCAAACTCGGTCTGAAAATCATTTTACTGTTGCTGGCTCAGGTTTAAAAGGTCTCCCAGAAGTTTGTGGATTCTATAGCAGATTTAAAGCAGGTTTGAAAGGTTTTTGGGTTAGGAAATGGAGAGACAGTGATGCAGAGCAGTCATTCCTGCCTGTCTCTCAAATACTGAGTGTTACCCATCACTCTTGTGTCTGATTCTGCTCTGGGAGTCCCTGGCACTTCTCACCCCGTGGCTGGACACCTCCCTGGGCTGGGTCACGCCTGCCAGAGGCTGCTTTTGTCTTTGCCATCCCTATCCCAGCTGCTGCAAAGGTGAGCCTGCATTTACCATGCACAAAACAAAAGCTGAAGAGGTCAGGGGTCCCATGGTGAAAATCTTCTGCTCTTTCTGGGCAGTGTAGGAAGACGCTTCCCTCTGCTTTGGGCTGGGATCACAGGGTTTGCCTCTTCTCTCCGCTCTCATCCACATTTCCTTTTGCTTTGTGCATCCAGGGAAGGGCAGCAGAGCTGGTGAAGGCTCTGGAGCACAAGTCCTGTGAGGAGTGAGGTGGAGTCCCCATCTCTGGAGGGATTTAAAAGCCCATCTCTGGCACTTGGGGACATGGGGCAGTGGTGGCCCTGGCAGTGCTGGAGGAAGGATCAGACTCCATGGTCTTAGAGGGCTTTTCCAAACTTAATGATCCCAAGATTCTAAAGCAAGACTCCAGGGTTGGACCACTCTCTCCTTGAGGAGGAGGTCAGGCACCATGTCCAGGTTCTCTGGGAGAGAAGCAGGAACAGGTCTCGACTTCAGTGGAAGGTAAACAGTGCTCTCTGTTTTAATTTTACATGGGATTTAACTGCCCAGCTTGGGGCTGCCCAGGCTGAAGACACAAACTCTCCTTGGATTGCAAACCCCTGCAGCATCCCTGCCAATCTCAGCAGAGCCCAGCCCTGGGAATTTCCATCCCACACCGTGTGGGGTCAGCAGTGATGGTCAGCAGCTCACTAGCACAGGTGTCACCTGGAGCTCAGCCCCTCCTGTCCCAGCACAGATGGGATGAGGGATGCAGGTGATTCCTGTGAAGAATCAAAAATCACACACTGGGAGTTTATTCTAGCTCGTTTGCACATGTGGGAAACACTGCCAGGGCCTCTCCGTTTGTGCCCAGGGGACACCAGGGATGAGCAGACAGGGTTTTTCCTTAGCTCACTTGGCCAGGGCTCTGTGCTGGCTGCCAGGAGAACTTTTGAGGGGAGATTGGGACACTGGGAATGTGCTGCTCTTGTGTCTGTGGGAATTCCTGTAGCCCACAGCGCTTGGGGAAGTATCCGGGGAGTTGCTGTCTGACCAAGATCTGTTTGCATTCGCAAAGTAAAATATTTGCTGTTGAAAGAGGAGCAGGGAGAATCCTTAATGCTCTCCTCTGCTCTTTCCCAAGCCTTGGTGTGATGGCCTTCCTGAATCCCACCACCCTTTTTCCATCTGCAGCAGCAGGATCCATCCTCTCCTTCTCCAGCAGTGCCCAACAGCCTTCCCACTTGCTCTGTTCTTCTGTGGCCAAATCCAGAGGGTGGCCAACAGGCTGAGAGGCTTTGAAGTCAGAAAAAGCAAAGAAATGTCAGGATCTGGAGCAAAAATCTGATGAGGAGCAGCTGGGGAGGCTCAGCCTGGAGAAAAGGAGGCTCGGGGAGACCTTCTGAGTCTCCAGAACCCCCTGACAGGAGGGGACAGCTGGGGGGGGTCGGGCTCTGCTCCCAGGGAACAGGGACAGGAGGAGAGGGAACGGCCTCAGGCTTGGCCAGGGAATGGTTAGGTTGGATATTGGGAACATTTCTTCATGGAAAGGGTGGTCAGGCATTGGAAAGGACCGCCCAGGGGTGCACTGGCGTCCCCATCCCTGGAGGGATTTAAAAGATGTGTGGGTGTGGCACTTGGGGACCCGGGACTCAGTGATTTAAAGGTCTTTTCCAGCCTAAACCATCCCATGAGTCACAGCAACTTGTGCCTGCCTGGGATCAGAGGCGATGCTGCCTTCTCCTGTGAATTTATGTGGGTAAAAGCTTCCTGTCAGGCAGCTCTTTCCTCTGCACTCACTGCAGTAAATGGAGTAAGGAGCAACACCCTGCTAGTGTGGTACAGCCAGTTCTCCGAGGGGCTCTTGGAGCCCAGCAGGCAGGAGGTGACCTCTGGGTTATTTGCAGATGGAAGTGGGCCCGGGGTCATCTCCCAGAGTGAGTGTAAATCGCTGCAGCTTTTATTCCATTCCAGTGGGAAGTTTACATTGGATATGAGGAAAAAATCCTTCCCTGTGAGGGTGGGCAGGCCCTGGCACAGGGTGCCCAGAGAAGCTGGGGCTGCCCCTGGATCCCTGGAAGTGTCCAAGGCCAGGCTGGATGGAGCTTGGAGTAACCTGGGACAGTGGAAGGTGGCCCATGGCAGGGGTGGAATGAGATGAGCTTTAAGGTTCCTTCCAACCCAACCCATTCCATGATTCTGTGTCCAAAAATACACCACCCTGACAGAGTGATGCTGTGCTGCACCATCTGGCTCAGGCTCTCCACAGGCTCTGAAGCATCTCAACAAGCAGCTGGAGCTCTGGTGGGGTCCATCTTCATCCACAAGGTTCCTGCACACTGTAAATATCAAACCTTTTCCGTTCTCTCTGCATCTTTTTCCTTCTCTTGGCCACTTGATGAATGAAGGAAACCCCCCCCTGGATCTTGCTGCGTTTACTGTGGTGCATTCACGAGTCAGGTGATGGGGGGGAAAAAATCAGCCCAGGGACTAATTCTTGTCTCTCTTTCATGGAAATCTCGGCAGTATCCATGCCCAGAGATTCCCCTGTCACCATATCCCTAGCCTGGAAAAGCAGGAGAATTAGGAAGCAGAGCAAACAGAGCACCTGGTGTTAAATAAATGACTCAAGAGTGTGGAAAGGCTTTGCTGTTGATTTACCAGGCTTCACAGGATGCTTTTGAAGAGCTGACACTGGTGCAGGGTGGATCTTTGTTGGGAAAATGTTCTCAAGAGCCTTTGGGGCTGCTCTGCATTGCTCATTCCTGCTCTTCTACGTAATCCAGCACCTAGAAGTTTAGGTTTTTAAAGGGAAAACTTTGCTTGGTGTCACTTAGAGAATACCAAAATGGGTTGGGTTGGAGTGGACCTTTAAGATGATCCCATTCCACCTCCTGCCATGGGCAGGGACACCTCCCGCTATCCCAGGCTGCTCCAAACCAAATCCAGCCTGGCCTTGGACACTGCCAGGGATCCAGGGGCAGCCACAGCTGCTCTGGGCACCCTGTGCCAGGGCCTCACCTCCCTCACAGGGAAGAATTCCTTCCTAACATCTCATCTAAGTCTTTTGTCTTTTCTCCTCTTGCCACAACCTCTTCCCACATGACCACAAAGTCCTGTCTGGAGTCCTGCAGTGTGCTTTCCAGCAATCCAACACATGCCCCTGGGAGTCATCTCCCTTCCCTTTCCTGAACTTGGAAGGAACTTGCAGCAGCCCTTGATTAACTTGTGTTGCTCACACACATTCATTTAATGCAGAGTGCCTTCAAATTGCATGGCTCTTCCCAGCTGTATGAAAGAATAATTAAAGAAGAACTCAGCTGAAACATAACAACTCTCAAAGCTGCTCTTTTGTCAGCCTTGGTCCTTGCTTTGTTTGTTCTTGGGGCGAGGTTTTTTACCTGTTAAATTGGCTTATAAATAAGCCAGCTCATTCCCTACTCATTCAGCTCGTCCTGCTGGGATGAATTGGATAAATATCTATGTACAGCAAGCACATAAGCCAGAGAGAGCTGGGGGTATAAATCTCTGGTGACCCTGGCTCAGGTAATGTCCTGGAAGGAGAGGCAGAGGCTGGTGTGGAATTGCTGTGACGAGTAAAAGCTCTCAGGGTGGGTTTCTCAAATTCCCTGGAAAGAGCAGGATTGGATGGTTTGGGGTCTGGGACCACCACTGAGGGGTGGATGAGGGTCCTACCAGGTGGCCATAAATAGGGAATGTATTAAACTCTTTACCAGGGGAGACAGAGAGATAGAAATAAACAAAAATGAAGCCCAGCTCTCACCCATTCCAGTGGCACTGATGCCATGATGGTTTTTTGCCTTTCCTTTTATACCCCTTTTATACCTTTTTATAACTTCTGTATTCTTAGTGTTTCTTAGCCTACATTCTTGGACTTATCTGTCAAGCTAAGAGACTCAACATTTTAGAAGCTTTGTAGCCAGGGATCAGTGTGCCCCAGAGCCCAAGGTGCTCTCCAGAACACATTCTGTAACCTGAGATAGAACCATCCAGGGGAAGGCTCCTTGGGGAGGGGGGCTCACTTGAGCCTCTCATTGGGGAATCTTTGATAGATTGCTAATTAGTAACACCTCTAATGTGATACCAGATCTTTTGGGGGTGAGCATTTTGGTACATTCAACCTGGACGTGGTGCACCTAAAGATCCTTAAAATAAACACAGATAAAACCCCTTTTTTGCTTCTAACCATGTTTGATTCTTGGTTTTAAAACCAGGAAAAGGCATCAGCACCTCCCTGATTCATGCAGGAAGGGAGACCAGAGCTGAGAACAGCAGGTCAGAGAATTCACCTTTCCTATTGAAAGGAAAATTTTGTTTGCAGTCCGAACCAACTCATATTTTGCCTTCAGAATTGGATGCAGCTCTGGGGACAGCCTGACCTGGAGCTGGCTGGGAAAGCTCAGCAGAGGCTCTGCTCAGAGCAGAATTTTTAGGGAGAAAGAACAAGACCAAGTTCAGTTTGAAATTTTCTTGAGCCAGCACCTGGCTGGAGCAGCAGGTGAGGGCAGAGGGGTGACTGTGAGGGCGATTCCAACCTCAAACACCTCAGGCACAGCACGGACTGGGGTTTGGGCCACGTTTTTGTATTTATTAGCCATTAAATTCCCCGTGTCACAGAAATAGAGGGGTGTTAATAGGAGCCCGCTCAGTGCTGTAGCAGCAGAAATTGCCCTGGGAGGGATCTGGCAGCTGAGGGATTTCCCATCAGTGCTAATTACCCTTTCCTCTTCACAAACCTTATAGGAGTTGATGGATTTTTTTTTTAAAAAAAGCTGGGAATTGGATGTTAATAAGGCATGCATGGATGTTGCCTGGAGTGCTGTGTGCTGGAGCCACAGTTGCCATTCCCGAGAGGAGCGGCTCGGATGCGCGGCTGGGATGACGGGAGCACGGCTCCGCGGAAGCAGATGCAGCAGCAGCGAGCCACTGGAGTGGAAGAGGATGTTTGTGACTTCCAGTGCCTCCTGTGGAGACCCCAGCCTGAGTGCCCTCACTGGGGCTGCTGCCTCCTGCTTGCTGTAAAGCCTAAATACCTGGGAAATACCAGTTAAATTATTTGCACCAACCTGGAAAACGTGGAGAATCTTCCAACCAGTGATCCCTACTTTGTTTTTCTTTTTGGGCTTTTGGACCCTTGCACTTTCTTCTGGTTTTTTTTCCCTTGCTCCTGGCCCCCCCGGATGTGCATGGGCAGTTCCCTCCCTGTTGCTGTTCCCTGTGGCAGGATTGGTGTGTGTGTGAATTAATGATGGGTTATGGGCTTGCCTTCAGCTCGAGGGGGCACAGTGCATCCACGGCATCATTCCTGAAAGCCTGTGCTGTGCAACTGCTTTCCACCTGCAGCTCTTGGGGTTTTCCCAGGTGAAATCCCTCTGTTTTCCCAGATAACCAGTGCCCCTTGAGTCAGGATGCATTAATTCGCTGCATCTGTTAACGTCACCATTTTTCTTGTCCCTGCTTCCTCTCCCTGGAAGTTTTCCAAGCCAGGCTGGACAGGGCTTGGAGCACCCTGGGATAGTGAAAGGTGTCCTTGGTCGTGTCAGGAGGTGGAACAAGATGGGATTTAAGGTCCCTTCCAACCCAACCCATGCTGGGATTCTGTGATTCCCAGCCCACACTGACTGCCCAGGGTCTCTGACCTGGGGGCTTGGCTGTGCCGGTGGGATTCCTGCTTGGGAAGGACCTTTCTGTCTGCAGAGGCAAACTCAGAGGTCTGACTGTGATGCCAGGCATTGTTAGGAAAACACCCCACTCAAAGCAGGTTTCTCTGGTTCTGTGCTGTGGTTTCTCCATCGGGGGATGTAAAGCTGGGAGAAGGCGAGGGTTGTGCCAAGCTTTGAGGTGGATTATTCCTAACAAGGAATAATCCATCTCAATTCCTTATTGATTTCAAGGCACAGACACTGCTTTGGGGGTAGAGCCTCTGTTCCCTTCCTGTCACCCAGAACACCCAGGGATCCAGGCTGGAGCAGGGGAGGAGTGGGAAGATGCTGGCAGGTGCAGCCCTGGCTGTTTACACTTCAGCAGGGGAGGGAACTGTGGCAGCATTTCCCTGAGGATGCTGGAAAGGGAAGGGGTGGGCTGGAGATCAGTTCTCCCTGCCAAGGATTTGCTCCGTCCTCCTGGGCAAATAATTGCACAAACCCCCTGTCTGTCCTCTCCCAGGAAATGTGTGTTTAGCACCAGTTCCCTTCCTCCAGCCCAGCAACCCCACCACGGTGGGGTGATGGGAATTCCAAACGGAGCATGTGGAGATGAGCTGGGAACTCCTAAAAACACTCGTGGAGGAGCTGTGAGGGCTGGGTGAAATCCCCTCAAGGGCACAACGGGAGCATCAGCCTCCCTCCTTGGGAAAGCACTTCCACCCTTGCTCCGACCCAGACTGAAGTCACAGAGGTTTGAGGGTGTGACTTCAATGCTTTCTCAAGCTGGGGACGTCTGAGATGAGAAGCTGGGGAGAGCCCTGGATGTGCAAACAGCGCTGGCTGAGGGCTGGTGGTGTCCCTTGGCTCCGTGACAGATGCCACAGTTCCCCTGGGAACTCAGCGCTCGTTCCTTGGCAGGGTACAAGGCAGAAGTGCAGAACAAGCTTCAACTTCCACAGCAAACACGCCGAAGCCTCGGCCCTGCTGTCTGAGGGAGCAGCCACAGCGTTTCTGATTGTCCCGGCGCTCATTCCTGGCTGCTCCTTTGTAGTTCAGCCAACTCCCTCTTTCTTGTGCCATTTCTGCTCCCCAGCCAGCTCTCTGTGAGGCTGTTCCCTGAGAGGAGCAGCAGTGGTGGCTCACGTCACGCTGTCACACCGAGCCCACGCAGCCCAGGCGTGGCTCAGGCTGTGCTGTATCCATCCTGCCCCAGCGCTTCTTCCATCCTGACATTTTGTTCCCAGAAAATGGGGACCTCAGAGGGCATTTGCTGAGGTCTGCGCCGCCAGCAGCCCACACCTCGGTGAATCAGAGCGAGAGCTCAGACACAGTTTCTCACCTCTGAGATGATTTCTCACCTCCCCCGGAGCACAGCAGTTAAAACTGGTGAATATAGGATTTTTTAAATTTTTCTTTTTCATTTTTTAATGTTGCCCTCTGGCAGCAGGCGCTGCACCTTCCCCCTGCCCTGCTAGTGACAGATGCCAGCCCAGACTGAGGGGCAGGGAGGTCATTTGCTGGGATTGGCTGTGGGAATCGTGCTGCGCTCCTGGAGCTGTGGCCAGATGAGCGAGCACTCGATCCATCTGTGGCTTGGGCTCTCCATTGATTTCCTGCCGTGGTGCCAGGCTGTCAGATGGGGAAGGACAGGCCACAGGCGGCTCCAGGGAGGATCTTTCCTCCATTCCTGGCTGGCAGGTGCTTTGCCCACATCCTCGCCAAGTTGCCAGCTGACCACTGCCTGTTGCAGCAGGTTTCTGGCTCGTGTTGCCATGCTGTGCCATTTGATTATGCCAGATGTGGCTGGTTGGGCTGGGATGTGATTCCTGGATGAGCTGGGAGTGGTAGGAAGGTGCCAGAGGAAGGCCACCGTGCTGGGCTGCTTTAGCCTGGAGCAAAGGAGGCTCAGGGGGGACCTTGTGGCTCTGCACAAGTCCCTGACAGGAGGGGGCAGCCGGGGGGGTCGGGCTCTGCTGGCAGGGAACAGGGACAGGAGGAGAGGGAACGGCCTCAGGCTGGCCAGGGCAGGCTCAGGGTGGGCAGCAGCAGGAATTTCCCCATGGAAAGGGTGCTCAGGCCTTGGCAGGGGCTGCCCAGGGAGCCTTGGAGTGCCCATCCCTGGAGGTGCCCAAGGAATTCCTGGAGGTGGCACTCAGAGCTCTGGGCTGGGGACAAGGTGGGGATTGAGCACAGCTTGGACTCGATGGTCTTGGAGATCTTTTCCAAGCTCAGTGATCCCAGGATTCTCTGGGATGTCTCATCCTTGTGGGAAGCCTGGAGGAATGTGCTGCAGGGTGGAGAGGGGGGAGAAGCAAAGGGGAAAGGAGGTGGGATCCCACCCACTCTCAACATTCTCCATCCCCACCTCGCAGGGCTCCAGCAGCTGGGAGGCTTCAGGGGCAGAGATATTTTGTTCAGTTTGTTCCAGACAAGGTTGGACGGGGCTTGGAGCAACCTGGTCTAGTGAAAGGTGACCTCAAACATGAGCTGTGTGTGAGCTGGGGGAACACCTCCTGTGCTTATGGGATGTTTCTTCAGCCGAGGGGGAAAGGTGGGATGCTTTTATGGGGCTGTTGCAATTCCTGGGCTTGGCAGAGGCAGTGATGGGAGGGTGATGCTGCACAAGGTCATTTGTGGCAATTAGCACAGATTGTCTTCGAGGGACCGTGTGCACTCAGCGTTTGGCGCCTCAGTTCATCTGGTGATGCATCCAAAGGAAAGTCAGGGAGTGATTTATGTCACGACTGCAGCAGGCTGTGTGTGGTGGGATAAAAGCCCTTCCTGCCATATGCCACGGGTTTAGCTTCAGCAGAGCTGGGAATTGTTACGTGCTCATGAATCATGTCAGGTCCCAGAGCTTTGGGTTTCACAAACCTGACGGTGACCCCAGGAGGGAGGGACAGACTTTGTAGCAGGGCCTGTTGTGATAGGACAAGGGCTCATGGTTTTAAACTAAGAGAAAATTGATTCAACCTAGATTTAAGGAAGAAATTATTTATTGTGAGGGTGGTGAGGCACTGGAGCAGAGAAGCTGTGGCTGTCCCATCCCTGGAAATGTCCAAGGCCAGGTTGGACAGGGCTTAGAGCAACTTGGGACAGTGGAAGGTGACCCTACCTGTGGCAGGAGATGGAATGAGATGAGCTCTAAGGCCCCTTCCAACCCAAACCATTCTGGGATTTATTCAGAATTAACATCAGGTAGGTCGTGGCTCAGTTCCCTCCCAGTGAATGTGTTACAAACAATAAAACAAGCGTAATTTAAAACAAAACCTACCCGTGGGGTTTGTATTTATGCAGCCGTTCCTGAAGAGGTCACATCCCAGCAGGGCTCCTGAACCCAGGAAAACATCCACTTGCCTTGTACTGCCCCAAAATACAGCTGATTGAAATTAAATATAATGAAGGTTATGGGGCCAACAGCATCACCTGGTGAGAGCATGTGCTACACATGGAGTTCAGGAGGCCTGTGCTGATTTAGCCTGATTCAAACTCCACTCTAAAACGTTCCTAAATGTACTTCCCAGGGATCCAGAGCAGAGTTTTGTGCCTAATCTCCATCTCTGGGGAAAAGCTTTTAACCTTGGTAAAACATTTATGAAATCAATATTTATTTTATTGCAGCCATTTGGTCTAAATAGTTCACTTGGTTTGGGGTCTCCGAGTTGATTTGCAGTTACAGTGGGAAGGAGCCAGGAGATCTCTGAGTACAAGTAATGTCACAAAAGTGTGTCCAGTGTGGGATTTAAGGCCTGGTTCTGCCTCCTTCATTTCTCCTGGACGTCAGGAATATCTGTGGTAACTTGAAGTGATTGATTCCTTCAGCGTGAGGTTGGTGGAGTTTGACTGGGAGCATTTCTGTGCAGTTGGTAGGTAATTTATGTAACACTTTATGTAACAACTTGCTGCCTCCACCAATCTGTGTGTGCATAAATACATCGACCAACCTCTTCCTGAAGGAGAATATTTTAAAAGCAAGGTGGCTGTGGTGGCTGCACAGCTCTGCAGCGAAAAATAGGTATTTATTCTGGGGCAGGCTTGATCTAGAGATGGTTATTTTTGATGCCTGTGTTCTGAGTGGCAGATAATATGGTCTGTAATTAAATCCATGAGACACTGATGGCCCTAGATGGGATATGGACATAATCCAAGGGCTGGAGCCCCTCTGCTCTGGAGCCAGGCTGGGAGAGCTGGGGGTGCTCACCTGGAGAAGAGAAGGCTCCAGGGAGAGTTCAGAGTCCCTTGCAGGGCCTAAAGGGGCTCCAGGAGAGCTGGAGAGGGACTGGGGACAAGGGATGGAGGGACAGGACACAGGGAATGGCTTCCCAGTGCCAGAGGGCAGGGCTGGATGGGAGATTGGGAAGGAATTCCTGGCTGGGAGGGTGGGGAGGCCCTGGCACAGGGTGCCCAGAGCAGCTGTGGCTGCCCCTGGATCCCTGGCAGTGTCCAAGGCCTCTTTAGGGTTCATCCTGGGGCACACAGCTCCCACCTCAGTGGTTTTCCACACTGGAAGTGCCCGTGAGAGCTCAGAACTCAGGGAGCTGTTGGCTCCTGGTGCTGCTCCGTGTGCTGGGAGTGTTTCTGTTGCTTTGCTGGGAGCCCCTTCCCTGGGCTTGAGAGAAAGATGGGAAGAACAGGCCTGGGCAAGCTTTGCTTAATGAGCTGCTTTTCCCTTCTGTATTCAAAACTGGTTGTAAGTTTAAACAGAAACACATTTAAATAAGGCAAAGCCTTCAAGGGAAAGGAACAGGCCCTGGCATTCCTGTGGCTCAGCCTTCACCTTGGAAAAGCCAAGGAAAAACTGGAAAAAGCTGCTGGAAGAAGCCCGAACTTCACATTTTAGAGTTCTATGCAAACCCCTGGTACTCTGTGACATTCGTGTGCAGACCCTTTGTCCTCACTTCCCTCGTGAGGAGCCACCAGAGGCTCCTGGCAGTGCCAGTGCTCCGAGGCTGGAGGTGACAGCCCAAGGGCTACCCCGGAGCTGGGCGGGACAGACAGGACAAAGGGCAGCCATGGGACAAATCCAGGCTTGTCCCGTGCCTCTGGATTGTCAGTCCAAGGGGTCGTGGCAGGGACACTCAGGCTGACCACCTGGGAGCTAATTAAAGCTCAGGGCTAATGAGCTCAAGCTCAGTGGGCTAATCCCTCTGGGCCAGGTCTGCTGTGCAGCCAGCTCTGTGGGGTGGGCATCCCACAGATGGGATGAGAGGAAACGGCCTCAAGTTGCACCAGGAGAGATTTAGGCTGGATATTAGGAGAAATTTTTTTCCCCAAAAGGGTTGTCCAGCCCTGGCACAGCTGCCCAGGGCAGTGGTGGAGTCCCCATCCCTGGAGGGATTTTAAAGGCACGTGGATGTGGCACTTGGGGACATGGCTCAGTGGTGGCCTTGGCCTCCTCAGCACCATGTTCTTTTAGAGCTGTGCCTGTGGCTCCTTTCCTCCTTAGCCGGGTTTTTCTTTCTTTTTTTTTTGTCTTGGAAGCACTTTCCCCTAAAAAAACCCCAAACCTATTACTGAAGTAAATGTGAATTATCCTCCCCGCTCCCATCTCCTGGTGTTTCCTGGATTCTTCACTTCGTCATAAACGATCGTGACTGATTCTGTGAGCCCATTCCTGGCTTCCCTGGTGACACCAGGATGTATCACTGCTCCAGCACTTCGGATTCCCTCCAGTTGTGGGTATGGAGCCCCCTCGCTCCTCCTTCTCTGCAGAAACACTGACAAGTTCTTCATTACTTCCTAATTAGCCAGACATCCCTTCTTATTAAAGATTCATTTCTTTAAAGGCAGTCATTATCTCAGCTCTTCCAGGATTATTGATTTATTCTTCTTCCTTTTTTATTCATGGATCTACAACCTTCTCCTCATCCATCCAGTGCAGTGCTTTCCCTGCCTCTCATCCTCCTTTCCCTGCACCCTTCCTGATCCCCTGCTGCCTTCAATGCTTTTATCACTCAGTGCCTCTCTCTGGGGTTTATTTTCCTTGGGAATCTCAGTGTAGGCTCCCAAAGGCCACTTCAGAACATCTTCTGAGCTCCAAGGAGTGGGATTTCCAAAGAGAGCTTGGGTTTGTTTGCCTGAGGTCACTTCCAGCCCCCAGCCAGAGGAGGAAAAGGGGCCTGTGAAATTCCTCCTGAGCCCTGTCTCTGGTAGGGCTTCTGTTTATTCTCAGTCTAGGAATGAGATGTTTTCCCATCTCTGTTCCCTCCGTGTTTTGGAGTCTCTGTAATCCAGGCTGGATTTATGGGTATCTGCAGCACTAAAAACAATCTGGTTGCTATCACATTTTGGGATTAATCCCAAATCTAGCCCTTTGCAACCTGGGAGGCTTGCGTCCAGATGTAGGGGCTCGGAGCCCAGTGCCTGGAAGAAGGAGTTAACAGAGCAGAAAAGCTGAATTACTGTGTTTTTGCTGTGATTTCCTGCGTTTGAGGTGAGAGCTGAGCTTCCTAGGTGTGTTCTCCTGCCAGCATCCACCCAATCCGGCTGTGGTGAGCGGTGCATTCCCGGTGCTCCAGTATCCATGGTGATGGGAAGGATTTCTAAAGCCCTGCTTTAAAGGGAATGTGAAATCCTGGTCCTTGGACCTTCCCTTTGGTCTCTTGCAGAGAACTCCCAAGGGCCGAGCAGGACTGAGTGAAGCCCAAGGGGTCTGGCAGTGGCCCTGCTCTGCTTTGTCCCCACAGTGAAGCCCCAGTGGGTGACAAGGTGGGAGCAGCTCTGCTCAGGCAAAGATGTTCCTGGCAGGGAAAAGCTCTTTTTTTTTTTTTAGTGACACAGCTTTGGTCATAGAAAACTTCAGATTAGGAGGGATCTCTGAGGGCTCGAGTCCAGCCTTCTGCCCAGAAGCAGCAGCAGTAACTGAAGGAGAGTTTTCCAGAGGGATTTGAGTCAGAAGGGACCTTAAAGCTCATCCAGTGCCACCCCTGCCATGGGCAGGGACACCTTCCACTAGCCCAGGCTGCTCCAAGCCCCAATGTCCAGCCTGGCCTTGGACACTTCCAGGGATCCAGGGGCAGCCACAGCTGCTCTGGGCACCCTGTGCCAGGGCCTCCTCACTCTCCCAGCAGGAGTTCCTTCCCAATATCCCATCCATCCCTGCCCTCTGGCACTGGGAAGCCATTCCCTGTGTCCTGTCAGCTCTACTGCTGAGATCTCCATGTCTCTCAGGCTGCCTGGAATCTTCCAGAGGCTCCTGGCTGAAAACACAGATTTGAAGTGATGCTCTCCAGGGACCATTTCCTATCTTTCCCATCCTGTTGGAGGGGGAAGAAATGAAGCAGAAAGACCAGGTCATCCATATTTTCCTCCTTCCTCCTCCTGCTGCTGCTGTGTGACTCCAGCAATCTTATTGAAAGCAGAAAGCATAAAATTAGTGATAATTAGCTGATGTCCTGCTGCTGAGATATTCCAGTGGCTGTGCTGAGCAGGTGGATAAATCAGCTGGGCAGAGCTGCCGTTTCCTAGAGATGTGAGGGAGAGCTCAGGGAGGCTGCTGGGAATGCTCAGGTCCCTGAAATGTGTTTTGCTGATGGCTCTGGGCATCCTCCTTATGCAGAACATCTCGGGAGGTTCAACGTGTGGCTTTTGTGCTCAACAGGAGCTCACCGGTGCACACAAGCTTTAAAGCCCTGCCCAAGAGCAATGTTTAGTGAAACACCAAAAAAGATGTTTTAAGAGAGCCCACATCCTCCTAAAAACATGTCAGGGAAGCGGAGGGAGGGGCTCGCTGTGTACTTGGAGGTCAGGTCGGTGGCGATGGATTTTCCTGAGGAGGTGATGATGGTGATGGTGCACAGGGATTTATTTGGTCAAGTCAATGGAAGGGCTCAAAGGAGAACACAAAAAACACCCAAAAAAAGGTGCTGTGAGCTGTCCTGGATGCTGGGGAAATTCATGTCAGCCCATCCTCATCTGGAGGTGGTGGTGTGGGGTACCCAGGGATGGGGGCGATTGCAAACTGTGGTGGAGAGCGGCTGGAAAATGAGACCTCAGGAAAAAGCCACAAGCTGGGCATGCACTGAGAGGAGAAAAGGAGGTTGAAGAGGAGGATTGGGGTGGTCCTCAAGCCTCAAGCAGGCTGGTGGAGGCTTTGTGTTTCCATGGGTGCAGCAAGAAGTTTGGCACTTCAATCCTAGCAGTGGAAATGGGGTTAAATTTACCTTTCTCCCGCTTCGGGATTGGGAGTTGTGGCCTGTGGGCAATGGCCTGAATAGTGACCCCAAATACCATCTCCTTCCACAGGGGTTAGCCAGCGTCCCATCAGGAATGGGAAGGATGGCCTGAGGCTGATTTAGATTTGAGCCAAGGATGGAAATGACCAAGTGCAGGCTGTAATCATAAAATCACGGAATGGTTTGGGTTGGAAGTGACCTAAAAAATCTCCAACCCCTTCCATGCTGATGCTGTTCCACTTCACATCCCAGGCTGATTTTCACCGTGGCAGATGGTTAAGAGAAGCAGCCAAAAGGAACACACACGGAATTCCACATTTTGTACTTTTGTAGGACTTTGGATGTGGCCAAGGTAAGATTTGAGTGGGAGAGGAGAGACCTTTGGTTTGGCTCCTTCCCTTGGGAAAGGCAGACAAGATTTTGGGTACAGCAGCCCATCCTTGGAGGCTGCAGCACCGAGGATTCGTTAGAAAATGCCAGGAGATGAGTGCAAGGCCACTTTGTGGGGATGCTGGAGGATGTTTGTGCTTCCTCCTGTCCAAGGGAAGCTCTGTGTATCCACAGCCGAAGGGAATGAGATGCCATCTCCCATCTGCGCCTTTGAAAAACCTCCCTTGAGCTAAATCCATGAGTAAATTGTGTAAAATCTCAGTTCTGGGCAGCAGCCAAAGAGGCAGAGGGCTGTGAAATGAGGAGCTGCTGCTCAGGGGCCGGGCTGGGATCTCAGAGAGCTGTGGTTTGGATGGCCAGGGACATCCTGCACAGGGGTGCCGTGGCTGTGGGACCTGCCTGGTGACAGCCAGGACATCAGCCCCCTGCTCCTGCTGCCTGCAAGGTGGGCTTTTGCCTTTGTGGGAAGCACCTGAGGCCTCTTTAGACTGAGTGCCCACCTCACTGCCCCAGAGCTGGCACTGGGAGAGGTGCCCAGTGTCACACTGGTCACCTGTGGCTGAGCAGGAATGGATTCCAGAGCTCCGGGATGCCACATCAGGGCCAGGTTCAGGAGGAAGGGGCTTCACTGAGCTGCCCTCTGTGGAGGGACTTCATAGAATCCCAGAATGTTTGGGTTGGAAGGGCCCTTAAAGTCCATCCAGTCCCACCCCATGCCATGGGCAGGGACACCTTCCACTAGCCCAGGCTGCTCCAAGCCCCATCCAACCTGGCCTTGGACACTGCCAGGGATCCAGGGGCAGCCCCAGCTTCTCTGGGCACCCTGTGCCAGGGCCTCACCACCCTCACAGGGAAGAAGTCCTTCCATGTATCAAACCTAAATCTTCCCTGTTTCAGCTTAAATCCATTCCCCCCTATCCTGTCCCTCCATCCCTTGTCCCCAGTCCCTCTCCAGCTCTCCTGGAGCCCTTTTAGGCCCTGGAAGGGGCTCTGAGCTCTCCTTGGAGCCTTCTCCAGGCTGAGCATCCCAACTCTCCCAGCCTTGATGGTCACCACCTGGCCAGTCACAGCCATGGGATGTGTTCCTTTCCCTTACTGCCTCAGTGACTGCTCAGAACTGAAGAATCCAATACAATTTGCATTTCTAGGCAATTAAATGTCAAAGCAAAGTCAAGATGCTGGCGAGCTGTCAAGGCTGTTTATGGCTGTGCCTGACTCCAGCACCCAGATGGTAATTAAAGGCTGTAGAACAAGACAAAAGAATGGTCAATACACTTCCCTGCAGGAAGAGGAGTTGCCCCACAGGGCTCTCAGCCCTGGGTTAGGGCCAGGACTGGAAAAAAAATCATTGTTTATGCAGTTAATCAGGTTTAAATTTAACTCCAAACATTGTAATCAGATTTAAAGCCTTAATGCAGTAATGGGATGGGAGAGCTGAAGTGTGAGCAACCACCGGAGCGGGGAGGCACTAATGGGATTGGAGGCAGATGGAGTTTTAAGGCAGAAAGCGCCAGATCTGCAGTGTGCACATCCCTGGGTGTTGGGCAGGGCCTGGACCACAAGCACTGCCTGGATGGAGGTGGAGGAGAAGATGTTGGGCCCTCACATGCGGTGGTGACCACATCTGTGTGTTCCCATGCTAATTATAACCCAAAATGTGGGTGTGCCCATCCCCCAACAGCCTCATGGCCTTGTTTTGTCCCCAGCACCTTTATCCTGTACAGGACGCAGATCTTCACCCCTGAGATCACACCCTAAGTCTTTGCTTCCGTGTTTTTTTCATCCACCATGGAGAAAAACAGGGTCTAAGGAGGCAGAGTTTGCCTGCTGGGACTTCCCTCACCACTTACAGCAGCAGCCTCCAGGTTTTTCAAAGTAAAAAGATGCAGCATTGGTTTGTGTCCTACAAACCCAGCAGGACCCAGCCCTTTCCCTAGCACTGACCTGACTGGAAGGGGTTGAGGTTGGAAGGGGTTGAGGTTGGAAGGGGTTTAAAGCTCCGTGACCTTTTCTGGCAGTCGTTCCCCCCGTGCTCGTTTGTTCTGCATAAGTAGGAGCATTTCACAGCAATCCCTGAGGAGCTCATTTTCTTCTGGATGAACTCAAACCCTCCAGCATTCCTTGGGCCTGAAGGAGAAGGGAGGTCAAGTGGAGCCGTGGTGTTTTAGGGAGATGACAGCAGGTTGCTGAGGAAGAGAGAGGGATTTGCTGCCTCCAGGATATAATTAAGGGTGGCCATGTCACCATCAGTGTTTCACATCCTACTTCTCATGTCATGGGAATCCTTGGGAAGAGCTGAGATGTTTGACCATGGCTCAGTGTTCCCTGAGTGTTGTGTGGGAGTCTGCTTTGGTGTTTGTCATGGAGAGAGGTTGCTCTCTCTCTAAATCTTTTTTTTCTCCCTAAATTCTAAATCTGGTGGGAATCCATAGCAAGAAGCACAGAATGGTTTGGGTTGGAAGGGATCTTCAAGCCCATCTCATTCCAACCCTCTGCTCATGGGCAGGGACACCTTCCACTGTCCCAGGCTGCTCCCAGCCCCAATGTCCAGCCTGGTCTTGGGCACTGCCAGGGATCCAGGGGCAGCCACAGCTGCTCTGGGCACCCTGTGCCAGCCCCTCCCCACCCTCCTAGCCAGGAATTCCTTCCCAATATCCCATGCATCCCTGCCCTCTGGCACTGGGAAGCCATTTCCTGTGTCCTGTCCCTCCATCCCTTGTCCCCAGTCCCTCTCCAGCTCTCCTGGAGCCCCTTTAGGCCCTGCAAGGGGCTCTGAGCCCTCCCTGGATCCTTCCCTTCTCCAGGTGAACACCCCCAGCTCTCCCAGCCTGGCTCCAGCCCTTGGAGCATCTCTGTGTCCCTGTGGATGGCTGCAGACACCAAAGGGATGCGTGCCAGCAGGGGAGAGATGGGCAGCTCTGATGGGCTGTAACGAGGCTGTGGGAGGAAGCAGGGAGATCCTTTGGCTGGAAAAGGCACAGTGAAGATCCTTCCCAAGGAACACGCAGCTCCCTTTACCAGCTGTGCCCAGCATGTCTGGAGGAGCCCCATGGTGGTGGTGGCATTGTCACTGTCCCTCGTGGCTGCCCTGAGGCACGGTGGCTGTCGTGTGGCCGGTGGCATTTCCGAATCACCCCGCACTCAGCTCGTTTGCTGTGTGCCAGTGCCACCGTGTTCCCAGAGATGAATGAGGCTGGGGACAGGTCACAGCTGAGCAGTGACTCCTGCAGCTCCCTCCCCCCTGTGAGGCTCAGCCCAGCAGTGTCCTGAGCTGCTGGAAATGCTGGGAGCTCTCCTGGATCAGCACCCACGGCCACATCCCTGGGGAGCTGGGCTGGTTCTTGGCTGGAGGTGCTTTACAGGCAGAATAAACACAGAGCTGCACCTCCACTGCTCTCCAGAGGAGCTAAGGACACTCCATCCTGCACACACTCCTCCTGGATGTATGGAAAGGGGTGTTTAAGCACTCCTTGCTGTTCCCCAGCCCTCAGAGGGAGCAAAGCCCTGCATGGTGAAGGGCAGTGCTGTGGGCACTATCACTGCAGCCACCAGGGCTGTTCCTGGGCTCCTGTTCCTCCTAGGCTGGAGTTTGGAGCCCATTTCCCTCATGGCTGGGACAGCACACACCCCTCTGCCCTGGGATGCTCCTCTGTGTGGGACATTCCCACCAAGCTTCCTTTTTCAACTGCAGCTGCTGCTGGAATAGGGACAGGGAAGTGAAACGAGCAGGGCTGAACCCATCCAGAGAGGTCCGGAAACAAGAGAGGGGATGGGAACGTGTCCAGCCTGCTGAGAGCTCCCTGTGCCCTCGTGCCAAGAGAAGAGAATCGCAGAGGGGAAGGATGGAGCACCCAGTCCTGCTCAGGGATCCTTTGGAAAAGGGGCGGTGGCAGAAATCTGTGGGTGAGAGCAGAGCAGGGCACAGTGATCACCCCACAGCTCCATCAGCGCACCCAGCACTGGGAGAGCTGGCCTGGATGCAGCTCCTTGGGGATGGGCTGCTCTGGAGGAGGTTCTGGAGTGGCACCACAGAGCTGCACTGAGGCTTCCTGCTTGAGCTGAGAAAATTTTGGGGTCAGGCCTGGCTAGAAAGGGTCGGTTTTGGTCAGAAATGAGGGGAGTGTGTAAGTAGGTGTCATCTGAAGGGAGCTACAAGAAAGATGGAGAGGGGATTTTTTTATGGAGTGACAGGACAGGGGGGAATGGATTCACACAGACAGAGAGTAGGTTTAGATTGGGTATTACGAAAAAATTCCTCCCTGTGAGGGTGGGGAGGCCCTGGCACAGGGTGCCCAGAGAAGCTGGGGCTGCCCCTGGATCCCTGGAAGTGTCCAAGGCCAGGCTGGATGGGGCTTGGAGCCTCCTGGGATGGTGGAAGGTGTCCCTGCCCATGGCAGGGGTGGGATGAGATGGGATTTAAGGTCCCTTCCACCCAAACCAGTCTGGGATTCTGACATCACTGGGGCTGCCTGCTGCCATCAGGCACATCCTGGCAGATTTCCTTTCTTGGGAATGATGAGGGGCAGGACACGTTGCAGACGGACATCCAGGACAAAACACCCAGAAGAAGAGCCTGTTCTGAAGGGAACCTGCAGACATTTGGCTTCCTGGTGCCCTGGAAAGCGAGATGCACCTTACCCAGAGCTGCTGGCCTTTGCTCCCCTTGCCAATGTAGAACCAGCCCTGAGGAAACACCCAGGAGAAACCCAGGGAGGTGGGTTATTGCCATGGAGTTACCGCTGCTGGGGAAGTCAGCACACAGCAAATATCAAGAGCGATATTGCTCATTAGTGCCAGCTAATCAAGGCAGTGGATCCAGTTACAGTCAGCCTCAGGAAGCAGAGGTCAGCTTTGGGAGGAGGTCAGAAGGACCTGGCTCATCAAGGAAGATCTCCCCCATCTCAGGCAGCCACGGAAAGAGCACTCCTGTTGTTCTTAAGAAACAACAAATTCCTTGCTGGGCTTTAATTACAGAGAAAGGCCATTAATGGAGCTGCATTTCCTGAGCAGGCTGCTTAGCAGCAAATCCCTCTCAGAGCTGATCTCTGCTCCTTGTGCCATTTTCCCTTCACTCCTAAGCCTCAGAGCCCTGGATTCCCCTCACCACGGTGCAGCAGACGTAAGGGAATAGGTATTAAAGACTCAGCTCGTGTCCTGAGCTCCAGGGTCAGCTCCAAGGGTTCCCTTTGTTTCCCCAGCAATGCCCTCTGGGGTGCAGAGCTCGTGTCTCCCTCTAGGTCACCCTCCCAGGGTCCAGCAGTCACCTCTGGCTCAGGTGGCCACTGGGCCAGTGGAGTGGCACACACGAGAAATCCCAAGCAGCCACCTCCAGGGACATCCCAGGGCACAGCAGAGAGGGAGCTGCCTCTACAGGAGGTTTGGAATTAAACAAGGGGCAGTGGAGGAGGCTGAACAAGGAAACTGGATCAGAAGAACCTGGAGCTGCTGGAGGAAGTCCAGAGGAGGCACAGAGATGTTCCAAGGGCTAGAACCAGGCTGAGAGAGCTGGGGGTGTTCAGCTGGAGAAGAGAAGGCTCCAGGGAAAGCTCAGAGTCCCTGGCAGGGGCTCCAGGAGAGCTGGAGAGGGACTGGGGACAAGGGATGGAGGGACAGGACACTGGGAATGGCTTCCCACTGCCAGAGGGCAGGGATGGATGGGAGATTGGGAAGGAATTCCTGGCTGGGAGGGTGGTGAGGCCCTGGCACAGGGTGCCCAGAGAAGCTGTGGCTGTCCCTGGATCCCTGGAAGTGTCCAAGACCAGGTTGGACACTGGGGCTTGGAGCAGCCTGGGATAGGGGAAGGTGTCCCTGTAGGCTGTACAGCTGGAGCTGAGTTCCTGGCTGCCACCTTGCCCTGAGCTATCCCACGAGGAACAACGGGGAGGAATTTATTCCCACCCTGCTTGCATGAACCAGCCCCTAGCAAAGCTGGGGGCCTTCTTGCCAGGGCTCAGATCCCAAAAACAGCCAGACTCCACATGGATTTGGAATTCTCCTGACCTGCATTTCCACCCTGTTGTGTGTGTGCAGGCCTGCAGCAGCTCCTCTCAGGGACACAACCGAATTGTCTCTCCTAAAACATGGAGAGTGAACCTCATCACCAAGTCACCCAACAAATCAGTATTTGTAGTTTTTAGTTCCTCCCCTTACCTTGTTTGCCCCTCTCTGTACCCGTGGGAGAGCAGCAGCTCCCAGCTGAGTTTTTCTCAGCATCCCTGTGACAGATCCTGCAGTTCTGTCTGTGCTTTCAAAGGGACCTGTGTCGGGTGTTGGCAGGGAAAAGCTAAGATCGTTTGCTGTTGAGCGTTAATGAAGCAAACTAGGGATTAATTGGACAAAATCAAAGGGCTGTTGCGAGGTGCTTACATTTCTTCTCCCTAAAAATCGAGGCAAAGACTAGATCCTATATCAAAGCAAGGACAGAGAATCTTTAATCCATCCCCACAGTCAGGAGCAGCCCAGGACATTCCATAACTCCGGTATTTGTTCAGTCCAAGGACCAGGGACAGCCAAGAAAATCACAGGAGTGATCCACAGTGAATGTCCCTGAGGGCAAAACTGGCCTCTCTCAGCTTCAGCCAATCTGGAAGGTTGGACTTGATGATCTTGGAGGTCTTTTCCAACCTTTAATGATTCAGTGACTCATCAGGTTGCAAGGAATCATCCTAGAGCTGCCCTTTTCCAGGGGAATACGCTAAACCAAGCTGGATCCCACTGCAGTGCGTGAGGTGTGCAAGGTCACTGGTGCTTCATTGGAATCTGATAACTTCATCTGGTGTCTCCAGGGTGTTGGAAGGGTGTTATCTCTCAGGCCACTTACTTGGGTTTGTCTCTTCTGCTGGGGACTTTTGCGTGCCTGGTTCGCCCCTCAAAGACGTAGCATAAAAGAGCAGGGGTGCTGGAATTTGGGGGTTCTCCTCATCCAGGCCTCTCCCAAATCCTGCTGAGGAACCACTGCAGGCTGCAGAGCACCAGCTGGCCTGGCCTGGGAGCCAGGGAATGGCAGGTTCAAGTGAGCACAAGGATTCACAGCAGGAGCAAAACGTTTTGCTGTTCATTTCAGCACAGAAGAAGCAGCGTGTGACCCGTCCCCTCAGCATTGCACGCACTCCAGCCAAGCCCTCATCCACACGGCTCCTAGCAGGAGGTCTGGAGGCCAGACTTGTTCTTTCACAGCTCTGACATAGCTATTATATGCCTTTAAATCCATGCCAAGAGAAGAATTGCTGGTTTTACCCTAAATCTCCTGCTTCCAGCAGCGTCCCCAGTGCAGGCCTCGGCGGCCAAGTCCCAGCGGGGCGTTCTTAAAACATTAAAAGTCTCCTTTCAGGGAGGACCCCCAAAACCTAGGGCTGGTCAGGGTGTGGGGTGAGGGGCTCTGGGCAGCCAGCTGGGCCTAGGCAAGGACAGATGGATGACAGACATGGCCAGTGCTGCAGGATTGTCACTGTGACCAGGCTGAATAAAACACTAAATCCAGCATGGCCCACAGCAAGGCTGGGAGCAGGCAGAGCACCGTGCCTGCCCAGGGCCAGGGAATCCCACATGGGAGAGGCAGTGAAAGGGTTTTAGTAAGGTCATGCTTGAAAAGAATATATCCTTGTTTTATTTCCAGGCTGGAGCTTTTGAATCAGTTCTGCCTGCCGAGGGAATACAGGGCCCTTGTGTCTGCCTGAACAAAGCCAGGCCGGGGCCATCTGTGCACCCCAGTGACAGCTCGTCGGGGCTGGGGGCTGCAGCTCTGCCTGGGTATTGCCAGCATCACCTCACAGGAGTTTAGGGCATCCTAAGGCAGCAAAAAAATCCCGCAGACACGGGGCTTGGGTCCGGAAATGGACACAGATTTAGCCACGTGTGGAAGGGGTTGGTCAGGGCAGGCATCCTGGTGACATCCAGGCTCCTGTGGGACAGGCAGGTGTCCACAGCTCTCTCTCCCCTTTGCAGGGACATTCCAGGGGCTGCTCCTGGGGATCTGGCCATGCCCAGCTCTCCCCAAATCCAACCAAACACCCGCAGCTCCTCACTGCAGGGGAGGACGGGTGCGAGGTTTCACCTCGATGAACAGTAACTCTGGTGGGAATAAATAAAAACCACCTGGGCTGAGCTGATAAAGCCTCCAAATTCTGAGGGATTGGCAGTGATTTCTGCTCTTTGCTGTTGCGTTATCAACGTTATCAAAAAAGTAAGTGGCTTTAACAAAATCCTACCAGCTGGCAAGCAGCACTTCAGGTTTGGGGTTTGGCATGGGGCAAACCCCACTGCACGGCCTCCCCCAGCTCTGCCTGGCAGAGGGGGTGGGAATTTTTTTCCCAGCTGAATTCCCCACTGCCTTCGTCCTAGCTTGGTCCACAGTCCCTTCTGGAGCAAGATTTCCCACTGCCAGCTTTGGGAATGTGAGTTTGCTGTGTTACTGCACAGGGATGGGGTAAAGGGTGGGAAACAGAAAGGAGGGGGCTGCAGGAGGACAATTCCCTGTGCACAAAACACAGTCTGGGTCCCCAGGGGTGCCCTCAGCCCTGCAGAGGGGTGAGGGCTGATGCTCTGCACCCATCCTGCATCCCAAACCCACCCCATCCCTCCACTGTGGAAAGGATGGGCTGGGGGTCCTTGGGGAGCTGCACCTGGGTGTCACCACCACGGAGGTGACACACCCCAATGTGTCCCCACCTGGGGTGTCCTCCCTCCTCAGGTTCTGCCTGGGGTTTTCCCAAAGGGAAAGGGCTGCATCCTTCCCCCAGGAGGACCTACCAGTTCTAGGATTAACAGGAGTGGGTGTAGTGGCATCCCTGCCTTTTCCAGAGGCACAGGGGCTGCTCTGCACAGCCTGGAATTAATTCCCATGGCAATAATGTTGCCCCCAGGATAATCCCCTGTACAGATGCCTGCCCCAGAGATCCAGGCCCTGGGGAGGATCATCTGCTTTGCACATCCCAGCTGCTCTCCAGGCTGGGCAGGGACAGCAGGAGCATCCAGCCCAAGGCACACTTCCCTGATGGAGCTGCTCTCCAGGCTGCTCCACCTGAGGATCTACATTTCATCTTCTTCCTGCACACCCCAGATTCCCCAGCATAACTGCAGTGAAGGAGGAGGAGAACCAAGGCCGCTGTTGAATGCAGCAGGGGAGTGGGATCCATTCCTGAAGATTCCTTTTTCTCCTGGAGTTTGCACCCAGGAGCTGTGCTCACAAACCTGGCTCTGTCTGTGTGTCCTGATGACAAATTCCTGCTCTTCCTCTGTTGCTTGATTTGCAGCTTTCTGGCAGGCTGGGAGAACATCCTTCTTGTGGGAAGCCAGGAAAACTGAGCTGGAGCTATGTCCAATGCTCAGCAGCAGGATGATTGGAAGAGGGATAATTCAGACCCATGGCCTGTTCCTGTCACCTGTTTTGGCTCAGAGTTACAGATATCTGCAGCGGAGATCGTAAAATCACAAAATCATGGAATGGTTTGGGTTGGAAGGGATGTTCAGGACCATCTCATTCCATCCCACTTCCACTAAACCAGGTTGCTCCAAGCCCCATCCAACCTGGCCTTGGACCAGAGAGCCAGAGAGGGACTTTGGACAAGGGCCTGGAGTGACAGGACAAGGGACAATGGCTTCCCACTGCCAGAGGGAAGGGATAGATGGGATATTGGAAGGAATTCTTTCCTGTGAGAGTGGGGAGGCCCTGGCACAGGGTGCCCAGAGAAGCTGTGGCTGCTCCTGGATCCCTGGAAGTGTCCAAGGCCTGGCCCCTGCAGGATCCCAGGACACAAGGAGCAGCCCCTCCAGGATCCCAGGACATGGCACTGTCTGACCCCTCGAGTCTCAAGGGCCAGGTCAGCCCAGGCTGCAGCTCCTGGTTTCTTTCCAGAGGCAGCCTTGAATCCAAAAGTCAAGCTCTCATGACT
The DNA here is from genome assembly GCF_000738735.6 of Corvus cornix cornix. NCBI lineage: Eukaryota > Metazoa > Chordata > Aves > Passeriformes > Corvidae > Corvus > Corvus cornix. The sequence continues at coordinate 2,106,120 of NC_046335.1, read as the reverse complement.
GGAGCCAAAAGCCAATTAGCAGCAGTTTAGCTTCATCAACTTCCTGACTGAATGCAAGTTTTAATTAAACATCCCATTTTAATTAGTCAGGCATCACGTACAGGGAGCTGGCCTCAAGATTCAAAGGCTGCAGGTCCTGTGCTTTAATTAAAGGAGACTCGCATGAGTTCAACTCCAGCATCTGTGACAGCTCCTCATCCTTTGGAGGGCAGGAGCAGAACAGCTGGGAACAGCTCCTTTCCCTGCCAGGGTATTCCTCTCCTCTTTTACTTCCACATGGATGCTCCAGTGGAAGAACTGGCTGGGAGATGATTTGGTTGGAAAGAGTGAAGAAACAGGGGCTGGTTGCAATGCTTGGGGTGTCAGAGCAGGTACTGGGCTCTTGGTGTGATGCCAAGAGCTCTTTTGGGGTGAGGTTTGGTGTTGGTTGACGGCAGCTGAACACGAGCCCAGGTGTGCCCAGGTGGGCAAGAAGGCCAAAGGCACCCGGCTTGTACCAGCCATGGTGTGGCCACAGGGCCAGGGCAGAGATTGTCCCCTGTGCTGGCACTGCTGAGGCCTCACCTGAATCCTTGGGTCAGTCCTGGGCCCCTCATAACAAGAAGGATTGAGGGGGCTGGAGCATGTCCAGGGAAGGGAACAGAGCTGGGAAGGGGCTGGAGAATTCCTGAGGGAGCTGGGAAAGGGGCTCAGGCTGGAGCAAAGGAGGCTCAGGGGGGACCTTGTGGCTCTGCACAAGTCCCTGACAGGAGGGGGCAGCCGGGGGGGTCGGGCTCTGCTGGCAGGGAACAGGGACAGGAGGAGAGGGAACGGCCTCAGGCTGGGCCAGGGGAGGTTTAGATTGGATATCGGGGAAAAATCTCTTCATGGAAAGGGTTGTCCAGCCCTGGCACAGCTGCCCAGGGCAGTGGTGGAGTCCCCATCCCTGAAGGGATTTCAAAGCCCTGTGGATGTGGCACCTGGGGACATGGGGCAGTGGTGGCCTTGGCAGTGCTGAGGGACAGTTGGGCTCCGTGATCTCAGAGGGCTTTTCCAACCTCAGCAATTATGTGATTTTATGATCCTGCCCAGTGCCAGAGCCTGCAAACGAGCTGGGGTTTGAAATGGGAGCAGCTTCCTCACCCCTGCTGGTGTCCAACCCCAGTGAAGTTCAGGCTTTTCCCGGTGTGCCAGGTGCAGCTGTCACACCCATCCAGCACCCAGTGCCTCCGAAAATAACAAGCCCAGCTCCCTCCTCACCTCCGAGTCAGTGTGGATGAGCTCCATCACTGGCAGCTGGGTTGTACAGGAGGAAAAGCAGAGCAGTTCCAGCGACGCAGAGTTAAAATGATGCTGTTCTCTGTTCCTTGGAGCCTGCTCAGCCCTGCTGAGCCCTCAGCCCATCTGCACTGGCTGCTCTCGTCCCTGTGCTGGGACAAGGGAGAATCAGAGAGTGACAGAAATCCCTTTGTCAGCCGTGCCTGGGAAGGAGGAGGGTTATGGAGCTATTAGTGAGCACAAAGAGGGGACAGATTCTCTCCTAAGTGCTCTGGGGACAGAGATTTAAATGCTTAGCTGCCATTAATGCTAATGTGAATCAGAGGTCTCTTCTTACTGCCCTGGAACAAGAGCATTGAAAAAAAGAGGGCAGCTTTCCGCAAAGGACAAATTCCCTTGATTTTAAGGTGCTGGTAAATGGGATTTTTCTTCATTTCACACTCATTAATTCCCCTGCCTGCTCTAGTTGAGGGTTGGGCTCAGCTCCACTCCAGCACATGGGAGCTGCCAGGCCCACTAGATGATCCCCTGGATGGTGTCCCCAGAGCAAGGTTTCTGACCCCAAAAAAGCCACCATGATTTTGTCATCACGTGGAGATGCCAAGTGCAACGTTCCAGTTTTTTGCAGAGAGGGGAAGTCCTTCCAGCATGTGTCAGAAATACTGACAGATCTTGTTTCCTCTGAAGGACTCCAGTGCCTAAAGGGGCTCCAGGAGAGCTGGAAAGGGACTGGGGACAAGGGGTGGAGAGACAGGACACAGGGAATGGCTTCCCACTGCCAGAGGGCAGGGATGGATGGGAGATTGGGAAGGAATTCCTGGCTGGGAGGGTGGGGAGGCCCTGGCACAGGGTGCCCAGAGCAGCTGTGGCTGCCCCTGGATCCCTGGAGTGTCCAAGGCCAGGCTGGACACTGGGGCTTGGAGCAACCTGGGATGGTGGAAGGTGTCCCTGCCCATGGCAGGGGGTTGGAACGAGGTTGTTTTTGAGGTCCCTTCCAACCCAAACCATTCTGGGGTTCTGTGATTCCTCCTGAGTCTCCCACTTAGATCACACACTTGTGGGAATCCTGTGACTCTTCCATCAGTGTCTGGTGATTAAATCCATCTCGGAGCTGCCAGACTGCCTGGCTTTGCTCCAGGGGTCACGGGAGGCACCTGTAGGAATTACAGACCCAATCCATCATTAATTCCCCCCAGAGCCTCTGGTTATGAACGTGGTAACAGCCACCAGCAGGACTCTGCTTTTCCGTGGCACCTGGTTGTGGATCACATTGTCAGTGCCCTGGATGAATCCACCATGGAATTCCTGCGGATCCCGTCGGGTGCGTGGCTTAATTAACCTTGTTAATGATATTTCACAGCCCCCAGCAGGGTGGCTCTGGCCAGGAGCAGCAGGGGTGCAGCAGGAGGGCTGGGCAGGTGTTTGTTTCAAAGGGAGTGAGTCCAGGAATGTGTTTGCACTCCGGCAGAGCCTCAGCATGAGGGGGACCCATCCTGGAGATGGGGACGAAGCCAAACCTTGGAGCTCCTGTGTCCAGTGAGCAACCTGTGCCCACCTATATGTAGGAAGTGGCCTTAAAATTATGGAAAAATTACATTTTTCAGACAGATGATGCCCCTCCCTCACTGGCACTGCAGGCATCAAGAACAGCCAGAGCAGAGGGAAGGGCTGAGCTGAGAGGGGGGTATAGCGAGACCACAGGCAGGGATGCTCTGACGTGATGAGCCATCTTTTTTTGGGAGGCTCCAAGCTTTCTGCACCATGGGAGCAGTTGTGCAGGGAGTCTGTGGGGAAAGAACTTCCACGGACAACACACACAGGCACCACAGAGCTCTTACTCAATTTAAGCCCACTTTTAAGAAGCATCCCCATTAGGAAAGCCTCAAATAATTACGTTGATCTAAAGATCCCCTTTATGAAATTCATGTTAATGGGGAGGGCAGGGGGGGGAACCTTCTAAAGACTTCAAAGGAAAAAAAAAACCAACCCAACATGCTGCAATTTTAATGAGGAGCTTGTAAACATAACCAACCCCTGCTGATTTTTTCCATTAATTGCCTGTGTTATCAGGGACCGGGGCCCTGCAGCAGAACAGCTCTCAGCAAAACACCTTGCTGGGCTTGGGGCATCTTCCCAAACCCAGCGGGGCTGGAGCCGTGTGGGGGCTGAGGAGGGTGATGGAGGCTTTGGAAGAGGCAGGGTTGCGTTGTCCCTGCGGGGCTCTGACCTTGGCTGGGGGAGGGAGGAGGGATGGGGGGACCTGCTGAGCTGACTTAGCAATCCCATTTTTATTAGAGATGCATTCGCTGATTAGCTCCACATCCTAACGACTCGGGCGCCATAAATTACAGAGGAAATGCAGGAACCACTTGGGTGAGATTAACATCTCCTGGGGAAGCAGCAGCAGCAGCCAGGTCATTTTCTGGGCCCTTATTTTCTAGGCCATTAAAGGGTTGCCGCTGGCTCTCCTCGGCAGCAGTGCTGGGTTTTGTTCTTGATTTCAGCCCAGCAGCACCTCAGCGGACCCCTCTGCCATCTCACTTCCCATCTCCCACACTGGCACAGCACCACTGGGAATGGGAGCCAGCCCAGTGCCCACATCCTGATCCCAGGAGGGGTGGGCACGGTGGGTTTTTGGAGATTTGGGGACATCAGCCACCTTCCCAGCTCCCTTCTGTGTCTGCCACAAAGAAAGATCCCCCCTCAAAAGCCACGGGGTGTTTGCAGCCGATTTGCAGCCCACAAAAGAGGCAAAACCTCTCCCAGAGGAAAATCATTGAGGGTGATTTGCCCAGCTCTTGAGATAATCACTCCTGCTGGAATCACGGCACAAGGGGAAGGTCGGGAAGATTCCTGAGTGAGTGTCCGGGAAGTGCCGTGAAAATGAAAAAGCTTTTGATGAGCATAATGATTGTTATTACCTCGTTCTGCTGCTGGCCGGGTGTTCCCACCCCAAAGGGAGAAGGAGCAGTCAGTATTTTGCAGGAAGAACCTTCTCTCCCTTCGCTTTCAGGAGGGTGTGGGTGATTTTCAGTGTGACTCGGGTGGCCTGGCCCGTGTTCCCAGCAGCCGTGGGTCACATCCTACAGGAGTTTTGGTGATGCCCTGGAGAACACAGATCCAGGGCAGGGAGTGACTGGCTCACTGTGAGACCCAGGGTGGGTGTGGCTGATCGCCCAGGGAAGCCCGTGGAGGAGGTGGACATGGAATATCTCCTTCCCGAAGCCAGGACATCCATGATGATGGTTAACCCTCCTTCTCCTCTCCTTGCACTCAGAGACACACGGACACCTCGGCGGGATGCAGCCCACCCCCAGCCCAAATCCCACACAATCCAGGGGGGTGGATGAGTCCTGGGCATGGAGATGACCTTGCTCTTTGTTTGTCCTGCAGAGCCAGCTCTCCCAGGCCCTGAATGGTTTGTCAGACAGAGCCAAGGAGGCAAAGGAGTTCCTGGTCCAGCTCCGCAACATGGTGCAGCAAATCCAGGTACTGTGTCTCCAGGCTGAGAAACTGCCCCTTCCCACCAGGATGAGCCATCCTCCATCCCGTTTCCCAAGCTTGGATTGGTGGGTGCTCTTCCAAAAGAACCCACACCTCACTTTTAATATTACCCCCCCTGAACCCTCTCCAAAACTGCTGCTCCCGGCGTCGTGGAGGGAGCAGCAGAGTCCTGAGCCCTTCCCATCTCTACCATGGGTAGATCCAAACCTGTTCCTCGCCTGCCACCACCACGTTTTCCACGATCCAAGGCTGTAAGGATCCCACATCCAGTGCTATGGATTAATTAGTGGGTGGCAGTGGTGCAGCTGCACATGCAAGAATGACCCGTGTGGCACCATTAAAAAGGAAAATCCAGTTTTCCAGCTGGACTGGGGACGTCCCCTGGGCTGTGACTCCCTCTCTGCCCCACAGGAGAACAGTGTGGAGTTCGAGGCCTGCCTGGTGGCCCAGTGTGACGCCCTCATCGACGCCCTCAACAGAAGGAAAGCCCAGCTGCTGTCCCGGGTCAACAAGGAGCACGAGCACAAGCTGAAGGTGGGCCTGGGTGGTCAGAGAGCTTCCTGCAGGGTTGGCACTGGGTGGGAATGAGGACTGGGATGCTGTTTGTTGGGGAGGTCACTGGGAAGCCACTCCTTTTCCACATGAATTCCATCTTGCTGCAGGTGCCCAACCCGCTCCCAACGTGTCCCTGAGCAAAGTGTTCCTTCCTCCAGGTGGTTCCCACTGAAGTATTCCATTATTGGGTTCATTCCTAGTCCTTAGGTCAGCAGAGCCGTGTGTACAGCATGGAAGACGACTTTGTTCACGTCCCATGTTGCTCCCAAGCTTCTGGAATGATCCCGCAGGATGCTGAGTGCTCGTAACTTCTGCTGAAGTCCTGGGCCACTTGGTGTCACGAGATGTCACCAGGAGCAGGGCTGGCTCCCATTTCTGTGCTTTCGTGGCCTCGGGGGAGTGGTGGCGCTGAGATTTTTGGTGTTGGGGGAGCAGAGGTGCCGCTCAGTGGGAGCTGTGGGAACGGGCTCCCGGTTTGTGTCGTTCCCGCTGTCACCACGTCTGTCCAGCTGATTTGGGGCTGAGAAGGGAGGGAAAGGACCAGATCTCACCTGGGAGCAGTCAGAGGTGCAGCCATGGCCAGAATTGCTGGACAAGGTGGTTGCACGCTGGCCATCAGTGATGGGGTCCAGCTGAGGGGTGTCACACCCACATCTGTGATCCCAGGGTCCCTCTCCCGAGGTCATTTCAGTGTTCTGCCTGGAAACTTCTGTGTCTCTTGACCTTGCTTTGGGCCACCCGGGAGGCTCCCAGAGAGATTCCTGGAGCTGCCTAAAACAAGAGAGAAGGCCACCAGTCCTCTCTGAGTGCAGACCATGGGCAGCACGAGGGCATTTCCACGGGGAGAGAGACAATGGCAGCTTTGTGGGGCCGAGCCCACCATCAGTGCTCATTCCCAGCAACAAAGCACAACCCCAAAGAGCCACGGCACAGAGGGGACCCCCAGTGCCTGGTGGGCTCCCCTTCCCTCATCCCCCTCGGGCCATGGTTAATTAAACTCTCACAAAGCCGGGCAGCACAAAGCAATTTCCCTGCTCAGCACAACCCCGGGAGGCTTTTGGCTGGAGGAATGGATCTGCATCCCACTGCTTGTTCCTGCTCCATCCATGGATCTGCATCCCATGGATCTGCATCCCACTGCTTGTTCCTGCCCCATCCATGGATCTACATCCCACTGCTTGTTCCTGCCCCATCCATGGATCTGCATCCCACTGCTTGTTCCTGCCCCATCCATGGATCTACATCCCACTGCTTGTTCCTGCCCCATCCATGGATCTACATCCCACTGCTTGTTCCTGCCCCATCCATGGATCTGCATCCCACTGCTTGCTGCTGTCCTGTGGCCTCCATCCCGCCCCATCCACCCTCGTTATCAGCTGGGCTTTGTCATCAGCCAGGCCTGGTCCTTCAAACAAGAAACAGCCCCTGGGTTCCTGACTGGACTCTTAAATCAGCCCTGGAGCCTCCCTCCCTGAAGCTCCTGCAGTTCCACGTGCCATGGGAAGGGCAGGAAGGGCTCTGTGGTGCCCTGGTAGATCATGGAATGGTTTGGCTTGGGAAGGACCTTAAAGCTCATCCAGTGCCACCCCATGCCATGGGCAGAGACACCTCCCACTATCCCAGGTGGCTCCAAGCCCTGTCCAACCTGGCCTTGGACACTTCCAGTGATCCAGGGGCAGCCCCAGCTTCTCTGGGCACCCTGTGCCAGGGCCTCCCCACCCTCACAGGGAAGAATTCCTTCCTCATATCTCATCTAAAGTTCCCACTGCCGTGGGTGAAGCTGCAGTGATTTACACTGAGATGACCCTGGGCCCATTTCCATCTGCAGATAAGCAAGAGGTCACCTCCTGGCCTGTGCTTCATGTGGAATTGGGACCCAGGGTGAATCCTGCAGGACCATGGGGCTTGTCCTGGGTGATACCCACATCAGCACAGGACACTTTTGGCCGCTGACTCGGGCTGGGAACTTCACCCCTTCCCACAGAGGCCCATCCAGAGCCTCCAGGCCTATCCTGTGTGTCCACTTGTCACTGCCCTGTCCTGGAGCATCTCACCCGAGGAGGTGAGTGGCCAGAGTGACCAGTGAGCCTTGGCAGTGGCCAAGGAGCCCTTTCAGATCCAAGCTGGTTGCTCCAGCAGCCGGCAGGGATCCGCAGGGTCCTGGCTGCTGTCCTGGAGCCGCTTTCTCCGTGGGCTGCTGCTCCTGCCCAGTGGGATATTGGCCATCCTGGCACCGTGGCAGGCAGGAGGAGAGGCACAGCAGGGGACAGAGCTTGCCCCTGGCATGGGGCCACGGGCGCCTCTCAGGACACGGCCCAAGTTCCCATCCCAAGTTCCCATCTCCGTGTGGCGCCTGGATTTGGGGTCGGCTTGGCTTTGGGACTGACCTGCTTTGTCCTGACACACATTCCGTGGAGGCAGGCACAAATCCAGGCCTGACTCTGGGCCAGCACTAATTACTCCAGAGCAGGGAGAGGCTTGTGAGGACACGAACTGGGAAGGGACATCTCCCTGCCTTTCTCCAACCTCCCACTGCAGTCGGATTCAAGGCTGAGAAGAACCTGGGCTTTAAAAAACAACATCTGGAGCAGCAGTGGGGCCAGGGGCCTGCTCCACCTGCAGGACAGACCTTCTTGTCTGTCCTTCTCACTGCTGGTCCCGGTTTTTAGAGGAGCAGTGGGGTCTTTCCCGAGGGATGATGTCCTCCAGCACAGGCAGGTTTGTGCAGGGGACACAGAGGCTTCCCTGTGGTGTTGTCCCAGGAAGAAATCTCTCCTCAGCCCACCACACACAGACTGAGCTCTGGGTGCACCTCCTTAAGCTCTCAGCAGCATTATGGACCATTCCAGTCGTTTTCCAGCCTTCAGGCCATGGGATGCCTTGGCTCCATGATTTCTCCAGGCTGCTTTGGCTGTTCAGGAAAACAGCATTTGCCACATTTCCCAGGAGAGCAAATTACGTAGGAAACGCTCACCAGGGGCTCCTGTCCATGGCACTGGATCTCCAGAGGTGAGATGCTGCTCCTTCTTCAAAGGTTGCAGTCAGGATTTTCCAGGGGAACTCAGTGTTCCTGTTGGATCAGGTTCCTGGTGGTAACAGCAGCTCTGCTTTTCCCAGCTCCAGCCTGAGCCTCCTCTCCCGAGTCACCATGGAAACACCCACCTGGAAAGCTCTGCTTGGGGGATTCAGCACAATCAAACCTTGCCAGGATCTGTCCTGATGATTTTTCCATTTGGGATTTTTCCATCTGGGTGTGCAGCTCCGTGGTGAAGCACAGCAGCACCTGGGACACCACCTTCCATCCCCACAGCCCTGCAGGTGACCCAGGGTGAGGAGGCTCCTGTCCTCCACGTGACATTCCCAGCAGGACTCATCCCGGGCACTGGGAAGGTTGAGTGCCTTGAAATGTTATCCACCCCAGTACTAAAAGAGAGGAGGAAGACACTTAAGTAGAGCTGAGCATAGATGTTATTGCCTTCCAGTAGCTGGATTAAAATTAAAATGTAAATTATAGTCAATGTCATCTCGGGAAGAAAAGCTCTTGAAAGAACTGTCCTATTTTAAGGTCGTGGTGAACTGCTGTGAGAGCACAAAACCCCCTTTTTATAGGCTGGAATTAGCAGCCAGGTTCTGATTGTTGCTTTATTTAGCACCTAAAGGGGGGTAAAAATGGTATTTGGTAAAAATGACCACAAAGAAAATGTGTGGAGCTTCCCAAATCCCCTCAAAATCTGAGCCATTGAAGAGGCAGGCTGGGGTCAGGCTCTTCTCCCAGATAAAGGGGAACAGCCTCAAGTTGCTTCAGGGGAGATTTAGATTGGATTTGAGGGAAAAGTTCTTCATGGAAGGGGTTGTCCAGCCTTGGAACAGGCTGCACAGGGCAGCAGTGGGATCACCATCCCTGGATGTGTTCAAAACCCATGTGGATGTGCCAGGTTTTCCTGGGAATCTGGTGAATCCTGCGAGTCCTTCGAGGCCTCCCGAGGCTGCCCCTCAGCCCAGCACAGCCCCTTGCATGAGTCCAAGGCTTGAGGAGCTCCCAGATTTCCCTTCCAGCTCTCTCCATCAACAAACTCTTCATTACTGGGGTAACAGGGGCTCCCAGGGAGCAGAAATCCCTCATGCATGAGGAGAATCCCAGGATTCTGCAGCTTAAGGCCACTTGGAAAACTTTCTGGCTTCACTGACCTTGCTGGGTTTAGACCAGGCCTTCAAATGTGTGGGAGATGTTTAGGTCTTACTTCTCAAACCTTTAATTTTACTAATCAAAGTCATTAAGTGTGCATCCCACTTCTCCTTTAAAGCCACAAAGCCCCACTAGATTCCAACCAAAGATCCCTCTTTTTTTTTGCCTTAAAAACAGTTTGGTGCTGGTGAAGGCAACGTGGATTTCTGCTCTTGGCTTTTGTGCTGTAGAGATGCTGAAATTACAATGCTGTTTTATGGCCTGGTTCTCCAGATGGATGATGCTGGATCCCTGAGGGGATCACAGAGTTAGAGAAGGGCTGGGACAGAGCTGCAGCTTTGGATTCACCTGGAACAGGCTGCCCTGGGCTGCCTCCCTGTGAGCTTGGAGTGTTTCCAATGCTGGAGACTCCACAGCCTCTCTTTTTCTGGTCTTTGACCACCTTTATAGAAAAAGAAAAAAGCTTTTATTATGTCTGCACCCAGCAAATGCTGTTTCCTGGAGACTGGTGCCTGGCTGGAGGGAGCAGATGGCAATTCTGCTGGAAATACTTGGAAAGCACCGGCTCCGACAGGGAGAGGTTCACAAATTCATTATCCTGGCCAAACCAGACAGAGATTTAAGCTGCAAAGAAGATAAGAAGATTGTCTCAGCAATCCCATCTTTGCTGCCTTCCTGGCAGCACGTGCATTTCCCCACAGAGGGGTCTCACGTGAGCGAAGGATGTGGCTTTTCCAGGCGTTCCGGGTGGGATTCCCATTTTCCCGTCCGCAGCCCAGCAGGCAGGGAATGCAAAACCTGGCTCTGGCTTGCTTGGTGCAGTCAGGATGTGCTCTAACAGCAATGTTGGACCCCACAGACTGGTTTTATCTCATGGTCTGCAGCTGGGAGACCCAACATCCACACAACAACAACAACAACAATCCTTCCAGGAGCAGGACAACCCCCAGCCCCTCTCTCTGAGCAGGAGGGATCAGATGAAGCCAAAAGGCTGCTTTGAACCCCCGCTGCACCTTCTGGCTCCTGCCCTGAAGGACTGAGCAGCCCTGCTGGGAAAGGAAATCCAGGGGCTTGCCCTCTGTCAGGAGGGTCAGGGTAGGAGTAGGATCTCCAGGACCAGCTGGTGGCTTTGCTTCATCCTTGCAGGACCTAAAGGGGCTCCAGGAGAGCTGGAGAGGGACTTGGGACAAGGCATGGAGGGACAGGACACAGGGAATGGCTTCCCAGTGCCAGAGGGCAGGGATGGATGGGAGATTGGGAAGGAATTCTTCCCTGTGAGGGTGGGCAGGCCCTGGCACAGGGTGCCCAGAGCAGCTGTGGCTGCCCCTGGATCCCTGGAAGTGTCCAAGGCCAGGTTGGACATTGGGGCTTGGAGCAGTCTGGGACAGTGGAAGGTGTCGCTGCCCATGGCAGTGGGTGGGATGGGATGGGATGGGATGGGATGGGATGGGATGGGATGGGATGGGATGGGATGGGCTTTAAGATCCTTTCCCACCCAAACCATCCTGGAACTGCACTCAAGTGTTAGAAACTGGCATTCAAGGAACTCCCCACTCTTAACAGCAGCGTCGGAGGCCAAAACCAGCATGTGCAGGTCCTGCTGCACAAAAGCTCCACCTCAGAGCCATCCAGCATCTCCAGAAGCCTCTGGCCAATGTCCTGGTCCAGAGGAGCCATATGGGAGCTCCCTCTGGTGCCTTGTCCACCCTGCACACGGGGTGCCCTGGCTGCACCCCTGCCCCAGCTCCCGGGCTTGCTGCAGCCTCCCTCTGCCGCAGCCTGGAAACACCAGGCTGGGATTGCTAAAATCAGCCAGGAATGGCTGCTCCCTAAAAATCTGGAGCTGTTTTGGAGAGTGCTTAATGGCATTTCACAGGAGCAGTGATGTTGTTCCAAGTCTCCCAGGGAAGAAGGGACAGGACGAAGGGAAGCAGCCTCAAGATGCACCAGGGGAGGTTTAGATTGGATATTAGGAGGAATTCCTTCATGGAATGGGGTGCTCAGCCCTGGCACAGGCTTCTCAGGAGTCTCCATCCCTGGAGGGATTTAAAATCCACGTGGATGTGGCACTTGGGGACATGGGGCAGTGGCAGCCTTGGCAGTGCTGGGGGGAACAGTTGGCCTGGATGGTCTTAGAGGGCTTTTCCAGCCTGAATGAATCTCTGCTTCTAAGCTGCAAGACTGGTAGTTCTTTTCTTCCTGCTAGGTGATTAAGTAGAGGTGATTAAATTTTAATTAAGCAACACGTGATGGCATTGATTGCTCTGCAGGAGCCACCCCCCCTTTGAAGCCCAGGTTCCTTCACCGCAGGAGCCTGACGTGCTTCCTTTGCCCTGCCCATCCCTCAGACAGGGATGCTGGAGGGATGCTGGCAGGAGGAGATGCTCCCCAGCCCAGGGTGGGCATCCAGGAGCTGCTGAGCCTGTGGAGCAGCAGGCACTGAGCTCCCAGGAGTGTTCATCCCTGTTTATTGCAGCTTTTCCCATCCCGCTGCAGCTGCAGAGCTCATCCTCATTGTAACACTCCACGGAGCTGCACAGCTTTGTTCAGTGCTAGTGGAGAACTTTGCACAGCTTTTTAAAGCTCTTCCAGCAGGAGAAAATAAAAAATCTTCCATGAGCACTTGAGCGCATCGCTCTAAGAATAAAATCTCTCTTCCCGAGCTGCTCAGCCAATATCCCGCAGCAGAAATCCTGGAGCTGCAGGATTCAGTGTGAAGGAGCAGCCAGCCTTCAAATAAATCCTTGTGGCATCCAGCCTGAATCCTTTTCCTCCTTGCTGTGCTTCAGGGAAGGTCAGCAGAGCCCTCAGGCACCAGTAAACCACAGGCTTGTGCTTCTCTGCTGGGATGCTGGAATGTGATCCCTTGGGGAACCAGCCATGGGTGCAGGAAGTGCCTTAATGTGGAGCCTGGGCAGCCCCAGGCAGAGCTTGGATTTTATTGATTTTTTATTTCTCTCCTCTCCCTGGCACTTCTCTCCCTCAGAACTCATCCCCAGCCAGTGGAAAAGATGAGGGAATTCTGCAGCGTGGTCCATCTCAGCTGATGAGCATCTCAAACAGATCCTCAGGGATGAGGCTGGGGGAGTGGTGTGTTCATTCCCCTTGGAAACAGCAGCTTCCAGGGTTGCTCCTCATCCAGGGCTGTTGAGTGCAGCTGCCCCAGAGCCAGCCCCACGAGCTGGCTGCATTCCAAGGGTGGATAGGGCAGCTGTGGATCTATGGAAGTTGGCATTTGCTTTGCATGGAGCTCACAAGCTGCCATTTGGAAGCTGGCTTAATTAAAGACAGGGCATGGAGCTGCCCTGCTGCTTTGAATAATTATGTGTGTTAATGATTTGGGGCTAAACAAAGCTTGTTGGAATAGGTTGCCCAGAGAGATTGTGGACTCCCCATCCCTGGAAGTGTCCAAGGCCAGGCTGGATGGGGCTTGGAGCAACCTGGGATAGTAGGAAGTGTCCCTGCCCATGGCAGGGAGTGGAACAAGATTAGTTTGCCATTGGAAGGGACCTTAAAAACTTTCTGGGATTCTGTGTTGTTGTTCACCAGGTTTTGAAAGATCTGGAATTCAGTGTGTGAGTCTTGGCCAGTTCTGCCTTTCCCTGTTCCCTTGAGTCCCTGTCACCCTGCCTTCCCTGTCCCCTGCAGGTGGTACGGGACCAGATCTCGCACTGCACGGTGAAGCTGCGCCAGACCACGGGGCTGATGGAATATTGCCTGGAGGTCATCAAGGAGAACGACCCCAGCGGCTTCCTGCAGGTCGGTGTGGGGGAATGCTGTGCTTCCTGCACAGCCCAGGGGAATGCAGCAGGGTTGGGGGCTGCTCCAAGCAGGATGGACCCAAAAAATCAAGGCTCAGCCTCTGATCCCCTCCATATCCACAGCAGGGCAGGAGCAGGGATATTTCTGGAAGGGAGGGTTGCAGGAGGGATGGTGCATCCCTGGAGCAGGGATCACAGCGTGCTCGTGGCTCTCCACTGAGAGACCAACACACAGCCCTTGGGAGCTGCATCCCACCATTCATTCCTGGGCTTCCTTTGGCACTAACCCCTGCCATTAAACAGCACCCAGCACTCCAGGGATCCCTCTTCCAGCCGAGCCTGCAGTGAGGAGCGATGCTGGAAACCACAGTGACATCCCAGCCTTCGGCAGCCAGCCTGGGAGGCAGAGGGAAGGGGCAGAGCGGGGTGGGGACAAGGCATGGGGCTCATCCCACGGCAGCTGAGGCTGCTCCTTCCCTGCAGATCTCAGATGCTCTCATCAGGAGGGTGCACCTGACCGAGGACCAGTGGGGAAAGGGGACGCTCACGCCCCGCATGACCACGGACTTCGACCTGAACCTCGACAACGCCCCTCTGCTGCAGTCCATCCACCAGCTCGACTTTGTCCAGATGAAAGGTAAGGATCTTTCCAGTGCTTTCCCAAAGCTCAGCTCTGCTCGTGCTGGGAGCTTCCCTGCAGCTCATCCCAAGGGAAAGGGCAGGAAAGGAGTTTCTCATCTTCTCCCAGCAAGACTGGGCACTCTAGAGCCAGAGTTATGCCCCTTTCTGTGTGTTTTGCATCCCTGGGCCAACCATCTGCCTCCCTGTCTTGGATCCCTGGGCAGTTGTGTGCTGGACCAGGGTGCCAGGAGCTTGGCTTTGCCTGGAAAAGCACTCCTAGTGCATTAAAAAGTTACTAGTGCGTTAAAAAGTGCTCTGAAGAAGTTATTAGTGCATTAAAAAGTGCTCTGCAGGTTGGGACCTCTCTTTTGGGAGCAGAACAAGGCTCTTCCCAACCCTTTCCTCACCCCTCCATGCTCGCTCAGTGCTGAGCAGCATCTGTCACAGACCAGATGTCCCTCCAGACAGAGCCAGGTCACTTAACCTGGGCTCTGCCCTCCCTCTCCTCACCTCACTGTTGGTTTAGATCACCATTTTGGCTTTCATTTCCTCACTGTTCCCCGTTCCCTCTGTGCTCCTTCTCCCATCCCACCAAGAGCTGCTGCAGCCCATGAGAAATTTGTGATTTGGCAAGCCCAGGGAAGCTGACAAAGGTGCAAAGGGGCTGTGACAGAGGGAGGCTCAGGAGGACACTGGACATGGGCTGCACCTTCAGCTGCCTGGAGCAAGAGCCACCAGCTGCAGGTCTGGCACTGCCCTTCATTCCAACCACGGCTGGAATTCCTGGCCCAGGAGCTGTTTGCACACACCAGGGTGTCTCAGTGGCCAAGGACACGAAGGATGTTGGCCACACACATCCCCTGTCACCACAAGGAGCATCCTCAGCTGATGGCCCCGCTGGTGCTGAGGAGCTGCCCGTGCCTGCTCATCGTTAGCCGGGCTGTTCATTTGAAATGTCAGGAATATTTTTGGATTGCAAACCCATGGAGGGCTGGATTGCTGGTTCACACTGCTGTCTTCCTGCCCTCCCTTCCTGCAGTTTAGCCCAGAGGGTTATTTTTAATTAATAAGAGCAAATCTGCTGCTGGTTCAGCCGCCCACCCTCCTCTTACCAAATCTCCCTCCTCCCCCTCCTCCTCCCAGTTCACCCTCGCTGTGCAGATCAGTTGTTGGTTTTGTAGGCTTGCAGAGGGGTGGGTTTGGATCCCAAATCTGTGTCACAGCACTGGGGGAGGGAGGGTAGCACCGGAGGCCTCAATAAAGAGCAATGAGCAATAGGTACGGACATCCCACTGCCAGCCTGGAGGTGCCTGAGGATCCAGCCCAGGAGGTAGAGGAGTCACAGAGGGTGAATGCTGAGCCTCTGCCAGCAAGTCCAGCTTTTTCCCAGGCATCCATGGCTCATCCCCATCTTGTCTGGGTTCTCCATGTCTGGCTCTTGTCACTTGAGGCAGCGAGGATGAGGAGGGTGGGCGAGCAGCTCTGTTGAGAGGTGCATCAGTGGACATCTCCCTGTCACACTGCCACTCTTGCCGAGCTTTTCAGAGCAGGAGTGGGCTGTGGGACACACGTGGAGCTGCCTATCACAACAGAAAAAAACCCTGGCGGTCCTTTCTGTGCCCTGTGCAGCTGATGGGAGCCAAAGGAGGTACTCAGCCCCCCAGTTTTGGTGCACTGAATTTATTGGATGGAGAAGCAGGGCTGTAGATGAGTCCAGACCCAGCGTTCTGCAGAGCCTGGGGGAGAACATCCCAAGTTTGGAACTGGCTGCATGAAAGGTCCAGGCAGCTCAAAACAAGTGCATTGTGCTGCCATAATGCTCCAAAATTAATTAGAAAATGGGAATATAGAAGAAAAGCTTCACCAGGCTGAAGGGGTGAAAGAATGTGGTGGAACTTGATGGGAGAACAATCCTTTCTACTTCCTCCCCTGCCCCTCGAGCTGCCTTCACACCGAGGCAGTAAATACCCCTTGCATTTCTCACCCCGTAGCGCCCGCAGCTAGGGTTGCACTAATTGCACTAATTGGTGATTAGTCTCCTCCCCAGTGCCGGCCCCACCCATCCTGCAGCTGGAGGAGTGCTGCACCCACAACAACAGCGCCACGCTGTCCTGGAAGCAGCCGCCTCTGTCCACGGTGCAGGTGGAAGGATACATCCTGGAGCTGGATGATGGCAACGGCGGCCAGTTCAGGGTAGGTGCTGGGAGCCAGTCCTGGGGAAGCCCCTTCCTGCTGGGAAGGGGATGCTGCTGCCTCCAGTGGTTCCCTGCCACGAGGTGACCACAGATTTTGTCCTCATGCTTCTTTGCAAGTGCCCTCTTCCCTGCTGGGGTGCCCAGGGAAGCGGATGGTGCAGACAGGCTGCGGGATTTTGGGGAACAGGGGTGCAAACGCCTTTCCAGTGGCCAAGATGACTTGGAAACACAAAGAACCCATCCTGAAGCTCTTGTTGCCCAGAGATGCTGTGGCTGCCTCGTTCCTGGAAGTGTCCAAGGCCAGGTTGGATGGGGCTTGAAGCAATCTGGGAGAGTGGAAGGTGTCCCTGCCCACAGCAGAGGGTTGGAATAAGGTGATCTTTAAGGTCCCTCCCAGCCCAAACCATTCCATGATTCCATGAAGCTCCATATTTTTTGGTTGCTGAGTATTTCATGTAAGGTATGCTAATGGCCATGAAAGCCTCCTGGTTTGCCAGCTGCCAGCAAACAGAGGTGTTTAAGGCCTGAGGGCTTTTAAATTGCTGTAATTACACAATTAAAATATGATTTTTCTCTGATCCGACACGCTGATAATTATCCTGGTGTGTTCACATCCACTGAGAGCAGGCACAGGGACCAGCTCATTGCACTCTGAATTTATCCACAAGGAGCTCAGGCAGGCAGGAGCCAGAGCAGAGTTGAGGTGCAGGAGAGGTGACATGGGTGGGACCTGGGGAGAAGGGAGCAGGAGGCTGGGGGTGGGGACAACAAGGTCAGCGCTTGCTGCTGATAATATTCCTTCCCAATCTCCCATCCAGCCCTGCCCTCTGGCACTGGGAAGCCATTCCCTGGCTCCTGTCCCTCCATCCTTTGTCCCCAGTCCCTCTCCAGCTCTCCTGGAGCCCCTTTAGGCCCTGCAAGGGGCTCTGAGCTCTCCCTGGATCCTTTCCTTCTCCAGGTGAACACCCCCAGCTCTCCCAGCCTGGCTCCAGAGCAGAGGGGCTCCAGCCCTTGGAGCAGCTCCATGGAGATCTCCTCTGGACTCGCTCCAGCAGCTCCACATCCTCCTGATGTTGGAGCCCCAGAGCTGGAGGCAGAGCTCCAGGTGGGATCTCAGGGCAGAGCCCCCCTCACCTCCTGCTGGTGCTGCAGCCCAAAGCAGCACCCAGGGACAAATCCCGTTTTGCTCAGCTTTAGCCCCATCCAGCACTCACAGGCCTGCCCCGGGGAGCAGAGCAGGGTGGGATCCTGTGCATCCCCAGTCCCTGGGGGTGTTTTCCCAGCCCTGGCATTCCCTGTGGTTGCCTTGCAGGAGGTGTACGTGGGCAAGGAGACCATGTGCACGGTGGATGGGCTGCACTTCAACAGCACCTACAGCGCCCGGGTCAAGGCCTTCAACAAGTCAGGAGTCAGCCCCTACAGCAAGACCCTGGTCCTCCAGACTTCCGAGGGTAAGGAATAGCAGCAGATCCCGCCCGGCGCGCTCGGACGCGGCTCAGGACACCCCAGCTCGGCTCCACTGGCCCTCCCTGAGCACTGACCTGAGGGGAAGGGACCACCACCTCCCTCAGGAGCCTCCAACAGCGCCAGAATTTCCCTCTCAGCCTTTTCCTTTGCAGGGGATGTTCTCTGGGGAGGTGTTTAAATTCGGGGTTATGTGACACAGAAGGGAAGCTCAGATATTTTCAGTGATCCCATTTAGGCAAAACACTGCCAGCCTTGCTCCTGAGGGCTGTGCTTGGCTGCACGGTGCCATAACCACAGGATTCAGCCCCTGGCAGTGCAGGACAGAGAGCAGAGGGAGCGTGGAGCAGTGTGGGTGTCCTTCCAGAGCCAGGGATGCACAGGAGCCCCACAGCAGCGTCTTCATCGCCCCCACAGCCACAGGCACTCAGAATATTAAACACCCCCTTGCAGGCTGCCAAGGAATCTCCCTGCCTGGCTTTAAGTACATTTGTCACACCAGGCACTTAATCCATTGTGGAAAATTGGTTTATTCCTTGACGTGCAGGTGGAGAGTGGCAGGGCTGGCTCCGAGCTGGGAGTCGGGAGCAGCGGGAGCTGCAGCTGTGGAGGAAGGGATCAGCGCCCACCAGCACGTCTGCTGCCCCACAGCCAGGCACAAAACCCTTCTTTGGGAGTTTTCCACGCTTGCTGGAATCCCTTTCCCTTGCTCCCAGACGAAAATCCTCTTTTCCAAGCCGTGTGAGGATTTTTTTCACAGCAGCATCCAGCTGACTGGCAGCTGGGATCAGAAGGGAGCACACACAGCTCGTGGGGCTGCTGGTGGGGTGGAAGGAGGGTGAGAGCTTTCCTGCCACAGAGCAGCCCTGGGGGCTTTGAGCAAGTGGAAAAATGGGATTTTTGCTGAAAAAGTAGAAGACAAAAGCAGAGCAACGCTATGCAGAGTGTTTCTCTTGCTGCCAGCAGGAGATAACCATTCCAGTTTGGAAAGGGCAGGAATGGAATTCATTCAGAGGTAGAGCAGACAGCAAAACTGTGACAAACTTCTCACAGGAGAGGCAGGGACGTCAAATCGCAGCACAGAGGCCTTGGCACATTTGTCAGACACATCAGTGCCTGTTTGCAGACTGAGCACCAGCAGCAAAGAAGCTGCAGAAGTTCCTCTGGAGATCCAGGGATGGGACAGCCTGGATCCAGCCCTGTGCCAGGTTGGCCAGGACTGCTCCCAAAGCCTGAAGGTCAACAGCTCCCACTCCAGCCTTGGCAGGAGACAGCAGAGCTTCGACTTCTCATCTCATTTGTGTCTCACACGACACATTTGAGACACAATTTCCTCATCAAAACCAGCTGGGCTTTAAGTTCTCAGCCAGGAGTTCGCAGGGTCCCCACTATGATCTTCCCAGCTCTGATCTCCTCTCAGAGGTGTTCTCACTGTCGAGCCAAGCTCAAGCCCAGCTCCAAAATATGCAGGAATCTGGGAGAAAATAGCTGCTTGTGGTCCCAGCAGGGCCGTGCTTGGGGTCTGTGCTTGGTCTGTGCCACCAAGGAGAAGTTCTACTCTCCTTGGCTGCATTCATTCAGCCTTTTCACTTAAATGAGCTTTTGCATTTGTTATTCCAGCACGAAAGAAAGAGGGAGAGAAAGTCAAACGGGCCTGGAGCATTTTGTGCTCTTAGAGGCTGCCTGAGCTCTTTTGGATTCCAAGAGAAATAAATCCCATCTGTGCCTGCAGCTTCCGGATATCTGAGTGACTTGTTGAATAGAGCTGCCTCGCACATCACAGCCCTTGGTGAGGCTTTTATTCCTGCTTTTACAGCAGCATCAGGCCTTTTAAGAGCTATTTAGTCTGAAGTAGGCTTAGCTTTCCCCTTCAGCTGAGCTCTGCAGCTTCCTGCAAAGTGGTTGTGTGGGAAGAGAGGACAAAAGAGGGACGGGCTCGATGTGAAGAGAATATCTCTCTGAACGTGGCTGTCCTGCTCTAAGTGCTTGTGAGGAATTCTGGTGTTTAAGGGCTGGTCTGTAGTTGTGGCCCATGAGATCTTCATCTGCAGCCTGTGGAAGGGAACTGGAGCCTTTCTTCTGCCTTCCCTGAGCAGAGGGTAGTGAGGAGGAAAATGTCTGGCAGGGCCTCAGCATCTGAAGAGAGCAAGGATGAGAAGAGGGGAAAATTGTGTCTGGGGCTCTGCAGGTGGTGCCTCTGTGGTCCTGCCCAGCCAAACAGCCACAGGGAGCCAGGCAGCACTGGTGGAAAATCCCATGGGAAGGCAGCACGAGCACGAGTCTACAGCGAGAACATCTTCCCGTGGTGAGAGGCATCTTCTGCTCATCCCAAAGGAAACTATTGCAGGTCACTCTTCAAAGCTGGTTCTTGGTGCCACCAGCAGGACAAGGTGGTTCCTGGCTGGGAGAGGGTCTGTGTTCCAGAGCCCTTCCCGTGTGCTGGGGCTTCCCAGGGGTGAAATCCCTGTCACCAGCACAGCCAAGGGGCAGCAAGGGCTGAAGGTGACGTCCTTCCCTTGAACCATGTCCCCTCCTGAGCTGATGCTGGGCTGTTCCACACCATCCCTGGGAGTGTCTCTTGTCCTGTCACATCTTAGCCAAAGGCTCCAAGGCTCTGCCTTAACCTCCATTTCTCCAGCACCTGAATGAAGCTCAGCTGCAGGCTGGGAAGTGAGTCTGGAAGGAAGTTTCCAAGGTGGCCCAGGGCACAGAGGTGTCCCAGAGCTCGGCTGGTGGCAGCACTGCTTGGCTGTCCTCACCTGGGAGACCTTGGCTCTCTCCCAGCCTCCTCCTCCTCCCTGAGCTGGGCAGCCCCTGCTCTCCTGGTCTTGCCTCATCCAGCAGATTTCCCAGCCTCTGGCCAGTCTCCTGCTGACCTCTTCCCATGTTCTGTCCAGCAAGCTGGACGTCAGGATGAAGGACCAACTCACTCTGGGTGGAGATGGAAAAGAGGAGCTCGGTGGTGCCTCCCAGGCTTCTCTCCAGGCACAGAGCTTCCACCTCCCTTCCCCAGCCAAGTCAAGCACCAGAACCTTTTCCTTGAAGCCCAGTTCCTCATCTGGAGCCCAACTTTAAATTCCTGACCATCCATGGAGTGACCCTGAGCAGCAACCAGGGCTTTTTAACCAGCAGCTTTTGGAAAGGGGGAACAACCCAAGGGGGAGCAGCCTGCAAGGAGCTACAGGGATGTGAGGGGCTAATTAGGGAGAGTCATGGGCACAGCTGCTCGTGGTAGTAGTTCCTCTGGCTCTTAGAGGTTAGAGCCCGTTCCTCCCTAACCCTGAGCTCTGTTTATTGAGTGTTGTGCAATAATTTCTCTCCTCTCACCCCACTGACGCCCTTTGCTTCCTCAGCCTCGGCCGCAGCAGCAGCGAGTTGCAGAAGTTACAACCCACCATGCAAAAAAGAAATGTTCCCTTTTTTATGTGTTGTAACACAACTCCCAGCTCAGTCCATACTCACAGCCGAGCTGGGAAGGCTGGGGATATGGTGTGAGTGCGTGGATGGTGGATTCTACACTTTCATGTTAACATATCCCTGGAAAAGCTTAGGGAAGAAACCGCAGGAGGTGACTGTGGTAGCAGGGAACAGAAATGACCCAAGGGGTTCCCTCTGCTCTGACATTTTGCTGTGAATCCCACGAGTTCAATTCTTGCTGTAAGGCTCAGATGTGTTTTGACAGGTACAAAGGGATACCAAGAACACAACCTCCCGAACAGCCCTTGAGTAAGGTGGGTGCTTGGTGGTTCTTAGGGTGATAGAGCTTAGCACAGCCCTGCAAAATGCCTTTCAGTGTCACCAGCTGGGTTCTCCACCCCTGATGATTGTGCACAAAAGGGTTTGGGATGTGTCAAAGCACGATGGGACGTGTGCATGGTAACCTGTGAATTTTTTTAGGTGCCTTACTGTGAAGAGGTGCAGGACCCCCCTTTACAGACAAGCCAGCTGAATTTGTCACGCTCACAGGGGGACACTTGGGAAGATGAACACGTTTTCCTTGCTGTCAGGCTGCCCTGAAGGGTCTCGCTGGGCTGCCCAGCACCAGACATTCCTGCCCTGCTGCCGGAGCGGGGTCCCTGCTCCTCTTCGAGGTCCGGCCCGGGCTCGGGAGCGGCGCTGCCCAGCAGAGACCCCATTTCTGATCTGTAGTTTGCATTGATCTTACGTTTAGACACGCAGTCAGAAGAACAGACCCTCCCTTTTCCAGTGCCTTTGGAAAGATCGCAGCTTCGTAGAATGAGTCCTTTCTCCTCCACCCTTAATCTACAACCCAGCTTCTCGGGGAGATCCTACTTTGAGCTAAGATCTTCGGCCCACCAGCTGAGCTTGCATTCTTCCTTACAGTCCCTGAATTCAGCCGGTGAGCTGAGCACCTCTGGCGTTGCCTCTTGGTCTGTGCTTCTGGGCATCTCCAAACTATTTGTTTGTTCTGTTCCGTTGTGTTTGTTTTTCCCATGACATGCGGATGGCAGCGAGAATTCTTTCTGTTTGTCAGGGGCCTGCTCCTGCCCCCAAGGGGGTGGTCGGTGGCGTGGTTCTCCTGGGGTGTTTCAGCTGTGCCAGAGTGGGCAGTGTGAGGTGTGGGGTGATGGAGCAGCACAGTAATTCCTTACCTGGGTGCTGCTCTTGGCAAGACTGACGTGGCTGAACCCTTCGGTGATCATAAATCCCAGAATGGTTTGGGTTGGAAGGGGCCTTAAAGCTCATCCACTTCCAACTTCCTGGTATGAGCAGGGACACTTTCCACTAGAAGATCCCTCATCTCTAGTTTGTGTTGAGCTTGTTTCAAGGGATAATCAGAAAAGACATTCCCTGGGTGAAACCTGTGGAAATATCCCTGTGGTTTCCTTTCACTATGAAGATTTGGTGTGTGAAATTAGTTTGGTTGATTAATTCTAAATCCCCCCCCTCTTAAGAAAGAAGCAAGTCTGGGTGCAGGCAAGGTCTAGCCCAGAGAGGTGGTGATGCCCCCCTTATTGGAGGTGTCCCAGGCCAGGTTCGACAGGACTTGGAGCAGCCTGGTCTAGTGGAAGGTGTCCCTGCCCATGGCAGGGTGTGGAATGAGGTGATTTGTGTCCCTTCCTACCCAAACCAGTCTGGGATTCTGTGATTCCAGCTCACAGCCTGGCTTAAGGCCTGGAGACGTGGGCTCTTTTCCGCTCAGCTTTGAGCACTGGGCTCGGCTTTTCCAAACCCAGACGTGATCATTCCAAAGCCGTGTTTCCTGCGGAGCAGAGGACACCACTCCCGTGGTTCACATCCGTGTGCCCGGAATCGCAGGCTGCGGTGGGATGTAGGCAGGTCAGGCAGAGTGAGGGATGGATTTGGGCAGCCAGCGAGGAGCCACAGGCACAGGGATCTCTCAGAGCTGTTTTCTAACCAGTCTTTGCACATCTTCTGTTGCTAAAGATCCTGGGCCCTGATTCTTCCAGCACTCTGGATTTACACCACTCCAAAGGCGTTAATTCCCGGCTTTCTGTGGTGTAAGCCCAGGAAGAATGGGGGCCCCCGATTGTTTGATTTCCATCCCATAACACGGAATGAGGAATGCTGCAGCATGACCCTTGCCAGAATAACCGGGGGGGCACCCTGCAAATTTTCTTTTCTTTGTGCTTTTTATGTTTGATTGCTCATCGTGCTGCTGTGAGCTGATGGCTTCCAACGCTGTTTTGTTACGGACGTTCCTTCCTTTGTGTCCGGTGTTCCGGGACCCTTCCGTGCTGGCCGTGAGCGATAGCCGTGTCTGCACCGTGGACCTTCTGCAGCCCCACTCTGGGGTGGGGGGACAGGGAAAAACGGGATCCTGAACGCCAAAACAGGGTCTGTGTGTCCCTCACGAGAGCTTGGAGCAGAGAGATGCGCAGAGACCTGGGAAAGCGAGGTTTGAGTCGGAACACGGGGCAGGATTCATTAAAGCAGCCTCAGGAGGAGCCTCTTGGCACAGCACAGAGCACAACCACAGCCGGGTGCTTTCCCACCAACACCCAGGGCAGCAGGGGGAAAACCAGGCACAGAGCCAGGCAGGGGTGGCCCTAAAATCCAGCACCCTTCGTGAGCACCCTCCCATGCAGCGCCAGCACGGGGCTTTGTGTTGGCATCTCCTCCTGGTGAGAACAAGCTCCTGGATCAGACAAGCCCCTAAGTCAGGAAAAACTCTTGGATCAGGACAAGCTCCTGGATCAGGACAAGCTCCTGGATCAGGACAAGCTCCTGGATCAGGACAAGGTCCTAGACAAGGACAAGTTCCTGGCTCAGGACAAGCCCCTGGATCAGTCCCCAGCTCCCATGAGGTGCTTGCAGCCCACAGTCAGGCACAGGAGCAGGAAGGGCACCCCAACACATCCTGCCCATGCAGCTGATGAAGCTGCAGCCCTTTGGTGCTAGCAGGGGTCTGAGCCAGCTCTCAGCCCCCAGGGATCCCCTTTCCAGCTCCACTCCCGCCCAGACCTCACACCCATCAGGAAGCAGCCTGGCAGAGCTCAGTGGTCCCTCTCCACTGGACTCACCAGTGGCTGCCCTTTCCTTAGTCCCTGTCCTTCAAGGAGTGATTTTTCAGTCAATTTAGAGAATTTTTACCAAGCAGCCAAGATACTTCACCAAGGCTAAAATTTCCTGCCTCCTTTCCGGAGAAACGCTGAATAATTGGGCATCCTGAGCAGTCAGATTTAAACAGTCCACACTCAAACTCCCAGGCTGTGCTTGCACCCCTCTCTGTGCCCTCTGGCTTTTAATGAATCAGGTCTCCTGTGGCTGCTGGATGCTTAATTAACAATGAAATGCTCACAAGTGTTTGTCAGGAGGTTGTTGTTCCTTAGCTGTGATGTGTGAAATGTAGTATCTCTTTATAGGATGCAATTTTGACACACAAGGATCGCCTTACTCCCAATTAGGCAAGTATCTTAATTACAATTAACTGGCACCTCCTGCGTGTTGCTTCATTCTTTTTGCTTTTTTACTTCGGCGACTGAGCAGCGTTTCTTGCTCGTACCCTGCTTGCAGAGCACTCTCGGATGTCACAGAATCATGGAATTGTTGAGGTTGGAAAAGCCCTCTAAGATCATCAAACCCAATCATTCCCCAGCACTGCCAAGGCCACCACTGCCCCGTGTCCCCAAGTGCCACATCCACATGGCTTTTAAATCCCTCCAGGAGTGGGGATTCCACCACTGCCCTGGGCAGGAGGCAAATCTGGAGAAGTTATGATTGCTGTAAAGGCATTTTAAGTTTTTCCCCCTGTATGGTTTTAAAGAGAAGCCTGAGATCAGTGCTCTGGAAGTGGCCCTGTGATTAAGAACTGATCCTTCTGCTCTCCTCCTCTTTTAAACTGAAAGAGGAGAGGGTTAGATTGGATATTAGGAAGGAATTCTGGCTGTGAGGGTGGGGAGGCCCTGGCACAGGGTGCCCAGAGAAGCTGTGGCTGCCCCTGGATCCCTGGAAGTATTCCAGGCCAGCTTAGGGCAACCTGGGCTAGTGGAAGGTGTCCCTGCCCATGTCAGGGGATGGAATGGGATGGTCTTTAAGGTCCCTTCCAACCAAAACCATTCCATGATTCCATGATTCTCAGTACATATCCCCGCTCATTAAGGCCACGTGAACGTGGGCCAAATGCTGCGGATGCAATTAGCCCCTCTGCAGCTAATTAAAGCAAGGTGGCTGCTGCTTGCCTGTCCTCTTCAGACTTTCTGCAGGGCCTGTCCTGCTCATTCCCCCAAGAGAAAGACCCTGCAGCCCTGTGGGATTCCCTCCTCACCCTGCACCCACCCACATCCCCAGCCCCTCTTCGCACCTCTCACCCCACCTTGATCCAAAATGCCGACAGATCCATGCTCTGGCTGGAGTCACAGACAAGCAGGAATGGTTTCTCCTTCTTTCCCCTGCCCGACCTGACGTGCTGTTTTCTCTCCCGCATGCCTTGCCCTGGGAATGACCACAGTTGACATTAAAAAAATGGTGGCAGGTACGGCACCCCCGTGTGCGGCGCGGGGAGCGCGGGGCGGCCGCGTGCATGGGCGCTGTCTTGTGAAACGTTCCAATAAACCAATGAATCCGTCTCACCCGAGTGTTTTTATTTTTCAAGCCGTCAGAGTGTTTTTGTGGATGTGTCAGTTGACGTTTTCAGCTGGAGGAAACCACCTGGGGAACTGGGCTGGTGGCTTGTGAATGAATCCCCGTCCCTCTGTCTTGTCGAGGACGTGACACTGTATCTGTCAGATTTGCAGAGCCGTGTGCATTTAAACCAGCAGCCCTACGGAATCGTGGAGGTTTTGGGGCCTTTTCCAGCCTTCCCATGAGTTCTTGTCTTAGGTGTGGCTCGTTGCTTGGCAGGGAGGTTTCTTGGTGTGATGTGGTGTCTCTGTAAATGAAGACCTTTGTGTGTGCTTTTGGTTCCCAAAAACAGCCCTTAAATACTCACATGGAGTTCATCTGCTGCTCCTCGGTCCTCTCCCCACACTGACCTGACCCTGCAAACTAAGTAACACTTGGTCCTGAGAGTAAGTTATGTTCCAGGCCAGGTTGGACGGGGCTTGGAGCAACCTGGGATAGTGGAAGGTGTCCCTGCCCATGGCAGGAGGTTGGAACGAGATGGGCTTTAAGGTCCCTTCCAACCCAAACCATTCCATGATTCCATCATTCTGTTAGAGCTTGGAGACCTGGTGAGGATCACGTCTCCTGCAAGGGCCAAATTTTAGGAGACCTTGAGGATCCTGCAGGCTCACGAGCCGAGACATTGGGAGCCACGGAGCAGCAAGAGCGAAACTCCTCCAAGTCCTGGCCGTAAAACCTCAGCCACAGTGGCAGCTGCAGCCACAGGAGCTCAGAGCATCCCTCCGTGGTGGAAGTTGTCCTCGGTGGTGGAAGTTGTCCCTCGGTGGTGGAAGCTCCGTGTCCTGCATGCAGCATGCCCTGTCCGTGTCGCTCCGCGCGGCTCCGGCGCGTCCCCACGGCGCTAACCCCGTGTTGTTTGTGTGTTCCAGTTGCTTGGTTTTCTTTCGACCCCGCCTCTGCCCACGCTGACATCATCTTTTCCAATGACAACCTGACTGTCACCTGCAACAGCTATGATGACAGGGTGGTGCTGGGGAAAACGGGCTTTTCCAAAGGGCTCCACTACTGGGAGCTGTCGATCGATCGCTACGACAACCACCCCGACCCGGCCTTCGGCGTGGCACGCATCGACGTCCTCAAGGATGCCATGCTGGGCAAGGACGACAAGGCCTGGGCCATGTACGTGGACAACAACCGGAGCTGGTTCATGCACAACAACTCCCACACCAACAGGTAGGTGGGCTGGGACAGGATCTTCCTCCCGGACACCACAGCTCAAGGAAAAGCCCATGGCTTTGCCAGTGGCACCTACAGGGATGACATCAATCCTGGTCACCTCTGTTGGAGGATGTGCCCTTCCCCAGTGGGGATCAGGCCCTGCCTGCCTGCTGCTGGCTTGCTCCAGTGTTCCTTCCCTGTTTACCACCACTCTTTCCATGGTGACTCTTCCTGTTGGCATCCCCTTCCCAGTAACATCCAGAGCTCTGCAACTCCCGCAGCAACGTTTGCCTCGACCCGTGTGCCACAGTTCCTGCTCATGTTCCACATGGGACTGGGGACTTGGCCTGGGGAGAGCATGGGGTCACCTTCCTGCAGCCCTGAGGGCCATTCCCTGATGGATCAGCAGGTTTTGGTGTGGGTGCTGTGGCCTTGCTCCACAGTTCCACATGCTTTCCCCCATGGTTGTGTGGCTGTGGCTGCTCTCAGGGTGGCTTTTCCCTTGGGGACATCATGGCAAGAGGAGAGCAGCTCCATGGGAGGAGAGGGTAGAGGAGGAGGTTCCCAGGGAATCACGAGCATGGCTGGGATGGGAGCAGGTCATGGCCTGGCTCCTGGGTGAGCTGTGGTGTTCATCATCATCAGTCCTTGAGCTCCATGGCCTGAACCCTGAGCCTGGAGCACGGGGGACATGGAGCCACCAACCTCCTCCTCCCACAGAACCGAGGGCGGGATCACGAAAGGCGCCACGGTGGGAGTGCTGCTGGATTTGACCAGGAGGACTCTGACATTCTCCATCAATGAGGACCAGCAAGGGCCTGTGGCCTTCGAGAACCTGGAGGGCCTGTTCTTCCCCGCCGTCAGCCTCAACAGGAACGTGCAGGTACGGGCTCAGTCGGGCTCTCTGGAGCAGGGCGTGACGCTCCCAGCAGTGGGAAGGGGTCACCTTGCTGTCACACTGCCCCTCCTGCTGCTGTCACTGCAGTTGCTGCTCAGGAGCAGGAGCAGGAGGGTTCTCGTGCAGCAAGGGCGGCTTGGAAGGAGCTAAACTTGCACCCTAAACCACCTGTGAGTCTCCAGGATCAGGACAGGCCTCCCTGCAGCCACCAGCTCCTCGCTCCAGGTTTCTCCCTCAGGGCTGCTGAAGCACCAGGGTTCTCCAGCCCTCCTGGGGGTGGGGTTTGATAACTGTGTTTGGTGATGCTCCCCAACAAGAGCCTCAGCAGCTCCTACGGCTCTCCCAGGACCTGGATGGGAGCATCACCAGGGAGAAGAGCACCTTTTAGAGCCTGTTTTCCATTTTCCCTCTCTCCCAAGCTCTCAGCTCTCCTGAACATCACCAAGCAGTGACACCCTGAGCAAATCCGGTATTTCCATCTTTCATTTCTCTTCTCACTGGTCACATCCCTGCTGTCCCTCTGTCTCAAGGAATCTTCCACACCCTGGCTTTGGCACCTCCCCCCTGCCACTGCCTGCACCTCCAACCCTGCACGAGTGCCCAGGCACATCCAAGGACACGTTGCACATAATGGATCATCTCAGGGTGTCGAGCATTTGGCAGGGTCTTCTGCAGTGGGTGTCAGAGCTGGAGAGGGACTTTGGAACAGAGCCTGGAGTGACAGGATAAGGGAATGGCTTCCCACTGCCACAGGGTAGGGTTGGATGGGATATTGGGAAGGAATTCTTGGCTGTGAGGGTGGGGAGGCCCTGGCACAGGGTGCCCAGAGAAGCTGTGGCTGCCCCTGGATCCCTGGCAGTGTCCAAGGCCAGGTTGGACAAGGCTTGGAGCCACCTGGGCTAGGGAAAGGTGTCCCTGTCCGTGGCAGGGGGTTGGAATTAGATGTTGTTGGAGGTCACTTCCAACCCAAACAATTCTGGGATTTTATGATCACCTCTGTGCAAGGGCAGAGGCACCAAGTGGCCTCTCTAAATGAGGGATCCATGGATTAGGACATGCTCTGCTGTGTCTGTCAGGATCCAGGGCTTACTGCGCTGTCGCCAAGGCAGTGACAGTTTTCCAGCAGCACTGGGACAGAGCTGTGTTGGGACCATCCCAAACTTTGGGAGCATCCTTGCCAAAGTGTGCCACCCCAAGGGTCTCACAGGCAGGGGAGTCTGCCTGGCTTGGAGAAGGGCTGAGAAATGCTTAATTAGGCAACACTAAGGAAGCCCATGTTGTCTATGCTGGGTTTAGGGGTGCTGTATTAATTTGGTGTGATAAAAACGTCCTGCTGTGTGCTGGGTTTAATTCCTGCCTTAGTCCTATGCACAGCCATGAGGGACAAGGCATTTCTGGAGCCCCTTGGCTTTGAGAGTTCCCTGGGCAAGGTAGAGCCTAAATCCCCTGACAACACAGAAATCCCATGGGATGCTGATAAAAGGCTGCTAATTAAGCCAAGCCATTTATTATGCTTCTTCAGAGGTATATGACTAATTGAAAACAACTCTAATTAGGAGGGAAATCACTGCATTTTAGACAGTTTTCTTTAAATCTGTATGTGAAGGGGGAAATGCTGCTGCTGCAATAAAAGGAGGAATTGTGCTCTCCTCCCGAATGGAAGCATTTGTGGAGGAAACTGAATTCCCCCTGTGCCACTCACCAGTGCCTGTGTGAGCACGGCCCTGTCCCCACATCCTGGTGCTGCTCAGCTTCCCCACCACAAAGGTCCTTCCTCCCACCAGCAATCAGCCACATCTCCTCCACTGTCCGTGTCCACTCTCTGTCCCCGTCCCCACTCAGCTCAGACCCTCTCCAAGATCTCCTGTAATGGCTTCACTGTCCTTCAGGCCCCCATCCCCTCTTGTCCATCCCACCTGCACAAAGACCCGGCTCCTGCCATGTCCCACCTCTCTGGCAGCCAACTGTGAGATATGTACGCAGCCAGCTGGGAATGTTTGGGACTTGGTACCGCTGGTTCCAGCAGTCCCAGTTCATCCCAGCAGCACAGAAAAGTGAGGAACAAACCAGATGCAGCCACTGCCACAGTCCTGGGGACATCCCTGCGTCTCTGTTCATATCCTGCCTGTCCCCAGTGCTGCTCCTGCCCTCCCTGGGGACAGTGTGCCAGCTGCCACACCACGAGCTGTCCCAGCAGGCACACTGGGACACAGCTGAGCCCCACGTCTCTCCTTGCAGGTGACACTGCACACCGGGCTGCCGGTGCCTGAGTTCTACGCTTCGCGCTCGGCCATGCCATGAGGATGCTCCCGGAGCCGGCTGCCTCTTCTCGGGATGAGAGGAGCCAGCCTGTTCCCTCCTACAGGACAAGGCCGGCCTGCCCAGCTGCCGGATCCCTGCTCGGCCTCCGGGTCCTGCCCGCTCGCCAGGTCCCTGCTCGGCCTCTGGCCGCAGACGGGGAGGCAAATGGGGAAGGACGATCCTGGCTCTCGGCCGTCTCCGCTCTCCGGCCTCCGCGCTGTCCCGTGTGTGTGCGCTTCGCTCTTTAGCTCTCTTTGGCTGATGAAGTACCTAGGTAGCCTGAGCTGTTCTCCTGTGTCCGCTTTTAGGTTTGGTTTTCCTGATTTGAGTTGGGGTTTGGGGGGGGGGGCAGTTCCGTGTCTCTTTCCCCTCCCGTGGGGCCGGCCGGAGGGACCCCACCACGGGAACGCTTCCGCCCACGCCCGCCTGGTTACTTTGCAGGATATTTCTTTCCCCTGTGGCCTTTCTTGCAGAGCACCCTCGGTCATGTGTAGAGGTGGGTCCTGGATTACCAGTCAGTCTCCATGTCCTTACCAAAACACCCCGCTCTGTCCCGTGTCCCCCTGGGGCGTCTCTGTGGGGCAGGGGGTGGCCATCCTGTCCCCAGGTGCTCCGGGTGCTGGCAGGCCCTTGGTCGGGTGCCAAATGCCCACAGTGGGTTCTCCAGGGCTCACCCACACCTGGGTGCCAGCACACGCGCCACAGCCATAGACCGGAGAGTACTCGCCCGGCTCTTCGGAGATTAGTGTTTATTTTTTTATAGTTGCCATATAAAGCCTAGCCTTAAATTCAACTGATAGTGTCCTTCCAATCACCGGAGAATTCATTCTGCAGTGAGGGTCTGACAGAGAGCCCGGGGGTGGGGATGGGATGGGGAGGAAGGAGAGCTGGCCACAGCCCTGCCACGCACTCAGGAATACGCGCCTGCTGCCGGCAGCAGTTCCCGTCGGCCTCCATTCCCTACTTGACTTTCTGGTAATTCAGAGGCAGGAGAGGAACGGTGCCAGCCCCATCGCCGAGCCGAGAGCGCCTGCATGCACGTGTCCCCTCGCTTCGCTTTGCGGTCCCTGCGGAGCCGGGACGGGCAGCGGGATCGCTGCCGGCTGCGTGCCAGCGTTCCCAGCCTGGCCGGAGCACCGCGGCTCCGGGTGGGACGCAACGGGAGCGCCGGCCCAGCAGAAAGACAAGTGTAAATAGCCCATTCCTTCCCGGCGTGCCCTCCTCTAGGACAGTCCCGTTCACTCCCTTGTTGCTCTAGCATTAAGTTTTCCTAATTTATTGGATGGGTGCTATCTCGTTGACTCCCACCGAGGAGTTCCCCCCAGCTGCCGGAGAGCCACGTTGCGGGACAACGCCGGGCAGCTCCTGGGTGGATTCCTGAGGAGCCCCCGTGGCCGGCTCACCTGGGGCTCCTCTCTCAGCCGTCATCCCCCGTTCTTTAGGGTGTTCATGGTGCTTCTTAGAGTCCCAGTGATTGTAAGACGTCGTCCCCCCGTTGCGCGATGGTAGCTGCACACAGCCGCTGTACTGACGAGAAGTGTCATGTTTGCTGTTCTAATAAAGGACTTTTACGAGAGAAGGGCAGAGCTTCCAGAGCATCTCTGTGCTTCAGTTCCCATCTCATCCCCCCTGGTGCACATCCCTCACTGGCCTTGTCCAGAGACAGCAGCAGAGAACGGACAGGACTCAGTCAGTGGGAGGGAGCAGGGCCAGTTGAAGAAATTCCTGGCTGTGAGGGTGGGCAGGCCCTGGCACAGGGTGCCCAGAGAAGCTGTGGCTGCCCTGTCCTTGGAAGTGTCCCAGGCCAGGTTGGACAGGGCTTGGAGCCTGGGATAGTGGAAGGTGTCCCTGCCCATGGCAGGGGGTGGAATGAGATAGATTTAAAGTCCCTTCCAACCCAAACCATTCTGGGATTCTCTGAAACCCAGAGCTGTGTCAGCACTATGAGATGACTGAGGGACAGGGCAGGTCCTGTGCCACCATGTCCCCTTCCTGGCACAGCAGCACCCTCTCCCTGTGGTGATGCCTCAGCCAGCAAGGTCATGGAGCAGCAAGAAATAGGAGCTTCTGTTTCCCACCCTGTGACCAGGAGGTGGCCCAGGAGGGAGATGGGTCACTGTGTTATACCCCTGGGACTCGTGGGGAGCTAACCCAGGCACAGCCAGGAACCCCAAATCCAGCAGCCCCACATCCCACCCATCCTTTTCCCAACCCTTTCCTGAGTAAACTCCATCCCTTCATGAGAAGTGGTGACAATTCCCCATTCCCAAGATGGGTACTGAGCTGGGACAGTGGGAGAGGGGAGGGTGCAGCTCCCAGCCAGGGCTCCCCACTGTGCCTGCAGCCCATCAGCAGGGAAACTGGGGGGGCTGAGGGGTGACCCTGTGATATAAGGAAGGAGAGGGGAGTGACCAAGGCTGGATACAGAGCACCATCTCCCCAGGGAGATGAAATAGAGGCAAAAATGCTAAGGGAAGAGTGGAGGGGGGGCCATTTCCAAGGGAACAGCATGGACAGTTCTCCCAGGGCCGTGAGAAGGACCCTCTGCTGGGATATCAGTGCCTGCTCTGTTTGCCCAGAGTGACTCAGGAGAGGTTTTCAATGTGCAGCCTCTGAGCTCATCACGGGCTCGAGTCCAGGGCTACAGAAGAAAATGCTAATGCTTGAAGTGCATCTCAGAAGGATGCTTGTTCCTTCCAGAGAGGGAATGTGCCCAGGACACCGGAGACACAGGAAACTGCATCCTCCCTGCAGCATGTAAAACCAGCCTGTAAGTCATGTACAGCACCGGGAACAGCCCAGGGCCAGAGCATCCGTGCCAATAGGACAAGGGGAATGGTTTTACACTGACAGAGGGGAGATTTAGGTGAGGTATTGGGAAGAAATTCCTCCCTGTGCGAGTGGTGAGGGCCTGGCACAGGTTGCCCTGTGGCTGCCTCATCCTTGGAAGTGTCCAAGGCCAGGTTGGATGGAGCTTGGAGCAACC
The DNA here is from genome assembly GCF_000738735.6 of Corvus cornix cornix. Classification (NCBI taxonomy): domain Eukaryota; kingdom Metazoa; phylum Chordata; class Aves; order Passeriformes; family Corvidae; genus Corvus; species Corvus cornix. The sequence goes on along the minus strand of NC_046335.1, from coordinate 2,073,128 downwards.
TGGGACACTGGAAGGTGTCCCTGCCCGTGGCAGGGGGTGGAACTGGATGATCTTTAAGGTCCTTTCCAACACAAACCATTCCATGATTCTGTGATTCTATTACTCTCTGGATGGAAGCCTGTGCATGGATCTAATCTAATCTAACCCTGCCCTCTGGCACTGGGAAGCCATTCCCCCGTCCTATTACTCCAGGCCCTCATCCAAAGTCCCTCTCCAGCTCTCCTGGAGCCCCTTCAGGCCCTGCAAGGGGCTCTGAGCTCTCCCCGGAGCCTTCTCTTCTCCAGGTGAGCATCCCCAGCTCTCCCAGCCTGGCTCCAGAGCAGAGGGGCTCCAGCCCTTGGAGCATCTCCGTGGCTCCTCTGGACTCGCTCCAGCAGCTCCACATCCTTCTGATATAGGACCCCAGGGCTGGAGGCCACTCTGCACGTGGGGTTTCACCTGAGCAGGGCAGAAGAGTAGAATTCCCCTCTCCCCTGCTGCCCACCCTGCTGGGGATGAGCCCAGGACAGGGAAAACACAGCCTGGAAAGCCTGCGGAGCCATGGCTGGAAGAGAAGGAGAGGAGGAGGAGGATAAGCAGGAGGGGGAGGAGAAAGCGTTGCGTTGGAAGCTCATATCGGATATTTTTGCCCTTGGGAGGAACCGGAGGCAGGGCAGGGCAGGGTCCTAAGGGCAAGGCAGGACACTGTGGGCGGCCACGGTGCGGGAAGCAGCTGGGAAGAGCCCGGAGCCGGGGGGAAGAGATCCCACGCCATTTCCAGAGGGACTGCAGGCGGGCAGAGAACAGTGAGGAGACGGGAGGGGAAAGGGAGGGGAAAGGGAGATGCTGCGGGGGAGGGCGGGAGGCAGTCGGGCAGGGAGGGACCGTGACACGGGGAGGGGACCGTGACACGGGGGGGATGCCGTGACACGAGGATGGATCGCGACACGGGGGGGACACATTATGACACTTTCCGGGTTTTCCCTGCGGGCCCGGCGGGAAGCACCTTGCTTGTACGTGTTCCAAGAGCAGCTGCCCCGCGGGCGGGGCCACGCGTGGGGCGGTCCCTGCGAAGGGCGGTCGCTGCGTGGGGCGGTCCCTGCGTGGGTCAGCGCTGGCCGCGCCCGGACCGCTCCGCTCCGCCCGCTGCGGGTGCGCCCGGGGGCCTGCGGCTTTCCCCCGGCTCCGCGCCCCCTCCTCCGCACCGTCCCGAGACACCCCCTTTGCACCTGCCTGGGCTCCCCCGCTTTGCGCATCCTTCTGAGACCCCCAGGATCCCTCCCTTTGCAGACCCTCTGTGCCCCTGGAGGTCCTTCCTTTCTTTTGCACACCCCTCTGTCCATACCATGCCCCCCCTCCCTTCGCACACTCCTCTGTGACTATCGGGGTTCCCCCTTTGCACACCCCTCTGAGACCCCCCCCCCGGCCACGTTCCTGGAATCCTCCCTTTGCATCCCCCCTCCGTGCATCCCCGGGATTCCCCCCTTTGCATCCCACTCCGTCCGACCCCGGGGTTCCCCCCTCTGCTCCCCCGGTGGCGGCCGCCGCTCCCGCCCCACGCGTGGGCGGCCCTTCGCGGGGCCCGTCCCCATCCCGTCCCCTCCCGGGGCGGTGCCAGCGCGGGGCGGAGGCGGAACGCGGCGCCGGAGCCCAGCCCGTGTGTCCGTGTCCCCCCTCCCCGTGTCCCCGCAGCCCCGCCGCGATGTCGCGGCCGCTGTCGGACCAGGAGCGGCGGAAGCAGATCAGCATCCGCGGGATCGTGGGCGCCGAGAGCGTGGCCGAGCTGAAGCGGGGCTTCAACCGGCACCTGCACTTCACCCTGGTCAAGGACCGCAATGTGGCCACCCCACGCGATTACTACTTCGCCCTGGCCCACACCGTGCGGGACCACCTGGTGGGGCGCTGGATCCGCACCCAGCAGTACTACTACGAGAAGGATCCCAAGGTGGGAGCGGTGGGACATGGGGGGAGCCCCTCCGTGCAGGGCGGGGTGCTGGGAACCCCCCACGGTGGGTCCTGGGTTGTGGCTGGGGTGGGATCCATGGGAACCCCGGGGATGTGAACCCTCCCTCCGCGCTGGAATAGCGGGATTGGCGGGGCTCGGTTTTTCGTGGATTTAGGGCTGTTCCGGTAACTTTTTCGAAGAGGAGGGACTGGACTTTACCAAACGAGGCCACTGTCCTTTGCTTTGCAAAACAAACAGAGCGCGGCTTGGCCGGGAGCGGGGTGCAGGGCATGGGAACGCCGTTTGTTGTCCCGCGGCGCCGGCGTGGGTGCTGTCTACCAAAACCAACTCCAAAGCCTTCCCGGGCAAATTATTGGAAAGGCTTAAAGGCACCCGAAGCCAACCACAAACAGGTCTTGTTTAACACAAGTGATCCCAAGCGTGAGAGATCCGGTTTGTGCAGGAGTTGCTGTGCTGCTGCTCGTCCCGCTGGCTCGCTCCGGGCTCTGCCGCGGGGGGATTAAGCCTTAATCCCCCTCCTGACACCTGGATGTCCCTGTCGGCATCAATTTCCTCCCTGCCAGCGCCTCGCTGGGACCGTGCCAGCCGCGATAGCTCAGCACTCCCCCGTGTTGTGTAGGGGTGAGAAAAAGGAGCTTCTTCCAGGCTTTGGAGCCGGGACTCTCCCGTCCAGCCGAGGCGTGCTGGGTGCTGTCTGCCTGGAGTCGCTGCTCCCAGCTCTGCTGGAGGGAAACCAGGAATCCCAACGGATCCTGCGCAGCACATCCTGCCCATGGCAGGAGCGTTGGAACGACACGATCTTTGTGGTCCCTCCTAATCCAAACAATTTTAGGACTCCAGGATTCTATCCCACCTCCACTCCCGGCCCGACCCCGCGCAGGTCCTGGGGAAACGTGTCGAGTCAGCGACTTCCCCCAGCCTAAATCCTTCCTTAAAACCTGCCGGTGCTGACGCCGGCGCACGGCTTACACAAGGCCGGACCGGCCGCATCCTGTGCCCGCGGTGTCAGCGGCAGTGTCCCCTGCTCCAAGGGGACAGCAGAGGAAGCCCCATGTCCCCGCAGCCACCGCCTGGCCCCGGCAGCTCGCTCGGTTTTCCGGTGGCTTTGCAGCCCGGAGTGACGTGAGGAAACAGCTCCTCTTTAAAATTTAACTTTGTGCCGCCTCCGGCGTGCACGGGCCGACCATCCTGGAGCTGTCCCCGCTCTGGGACAGGGCAGCGGGGCTTGTCCAAATAAAACAGCCTCTTCCCAGTTTGGGAAAGAGCAGGAGAGCAGGGCAGGGGCTGCAGGGCCACCCAGGAGCCACAACCCTGAAATTCCTGGTGCAAACCACCCTGCTCTGTTGAGAGCTGGGTTGTTTCCTGTTTGTTTTTGAGATATCACCCAATAGCAGCTTTTGGAGTCCAGGGGAGCCTCCTCCAGCCCCGGGAAAGGTGACCATGGGGTGGTTTTCTCTTCCAGAGGATTTACTACCTCTCCCTGGAATTCTACATGGGGCGGACGCTGCAGAACACGATGATTAACCTGGGGCTGCAGAACGCCTGCGACGAGGCCGTCTACCAGGTGAGCATCCCACGAGGGGTGAGGACATGGACTGGGAGGGCTCCGTGCTCTCCAGCTCTTGGGAATGTCCGTGTTTTACCACACCGGCTACAAACCACTCCCTGAGCCACTTAGGGAATAAAGGCTGCTCCAGAGCCTGCCCTTGAAAGGCCAGGAGCTGCCCAGCCTGGGAGCTGCGTTCTGGGGAATGCAGAGGGATCCCATGTCCTGGAAGGAAACTGGTGGTTCTGTGGATGAGGCTGTTCACATCCATGTCAGTGGCAGGGAGGAATGAAACCTCGAATTAAGCCCAGCTGGGTGCTGGCACCAGGTGGCACCGGGGTTATCAAAGGGTTTTGGGTGGCTCCTTTTGTCCCCACCCTGTCACCTCTTGTGTCATCAGAGGTGGCCAGAGCGGTTGCACAAGAGGAGGAACAGCTTTTGTTCAAACACTTCAAAGGAGAGGAACTTATTTTTAGGGGGTTTTTAATTTTTTATCCCCACTTGTTGTGACCAGGGGACGTCAGGGCTGGGCAATGGACCAAAGGTTTCCAGCTGAGCTCCCCGAGGAGTTTTGCATAGGCAAAACCACTTCCTCCTACAGCATCCTAGGCTGGAAAATTTAAATTTCCCTGGAAAAGGGGTGTAGATGCTTCTCACCCTAAAGGGTGATGCCTGGACTTGGGAGGAAGGGCACTGGGTGCCTGTTCCAGAGGACGGAGGTGCTGGGGGAGCAGGCACACAGCACCCAGGTGCCATCCCCAGGGGATTGGGGTGCTGAGGGAACAGGAAGACAGCACCCAGGTGCCTTCCCCAGGGAATGGGGGTGCTGGAGGTGCAGGAATATTCCACCCAGGTGGCTGCCTCAAGGGATAGGGGGTGCTGGGGGAACAGGAACCTGGTGCCTGCCCCTGCAGGACTGCAGCCATGGAGAGAGGGAGCAGGCCTGGGAATAAGCCCTCAGAGCCCTTGGAAGTGTCTGGGACCCCAAAAGCAGCATTCTGTTTATAGCTGGGTGCTCCCCACCCCCAGATCTTGCCCATGGCAAGGTCAAGGGTGTGAATGTCCTTTGTAAAGCCTGGTGGAGTGACTTTAAACATGGCAGATGACCCCTGCCATGGCACGGATACACAGCTGAGGGGGAGAGAGAGCAGCTGCTTTGGGTTCAAATCACAGTGTCCCACCCACAGGGATGGGTCTTGTGGAATTGGGTGCCTTTCCAGCCCTCCTGGAGCCCACCTGCAAGGGAGTGTGTGCCAACAATGCCTCCCCTCTGCGGGGCTGGGCACCCTGAGAGTCTCCAGCCCCTCTCTTTCTTCTCATCTGTAGCTCGGGCTGGACATGGAAGAGCTGGAGGAAATCGAGGAGGATGCTGGGCTGGGCAATGGTGGTCTGGGCAGGCTGGCAGGTGAGTGAGCCCCTCCTTGGCACATCGCTGAGGGTTTTGCATCCACTGTGGGAAGTACCTAATCCTGGGGGATTATTGCTCCAGCCTTTCCAGCACAGAGCAAGGTGCTGGGTGGCTGCTGGCCCTGGCTCCTGTCCCTGTGGGGCCTGTGGCTGTCCCAGGGAGAAGAATCCATCTCCCAGGGATCCAAGGGGGGCCCAGCTCACTGCTCTCCTCTCTCCTGGGCAGCCTGCTTCCTGGACTCCATGGCCACGCTGGGGCTGGCAGCCTACGGCTACGGCATCCGCTACGAATACGGCATCTTCAACCAGAAGATCCGGGATGGGTGGCAGGTATGGATGGAGATGTGTGGCCCTTGCTGTCCCCTGGCACAGTCAGAGCCCCTGGTTCACCTCCTCCCCCTCAAACTGGGGTGTACAGACACTTCCCCTCAGCTTGGAGACTGCTGCTGCTGTGATATTTAAAATTTAGCAGATATTTTCTTGAACAAATTTAACTTCTTAAGCCAGTGCAAGCTCAAAGCATCCATCCCTCATCCCCGTCCACAGCACATCCTACCCAGGGCCACCCTGAGGGCTGCTCCGTGGCTGCCTGGAGCAGGTGAGGATGGAGCAGTTGTGTCTCTGCTCCTCATGGAGCAGGGGTGGAAGAGGCTGGTTTGGAAATGGAACATTAGCAGTGCGCTGAGAGAAACCTTGGGTTTGTCCCCATCCCCATGGAAGGCACCCAGAGTTCAGGGTGGTGCCTCCAGGCTCACCCTGCAGTGGCAAAATCCAGGTTTAGGGCAGATAGACTCCAAGCATCCTCCCCTTTGCTGTGTACAGCTGGAGCCTTTCCCAGCCATCCTGCCCCAGCCATTCTCCAGGTGGGGAGATCCCCGGGGCTGGGGGACCCTGTCACTGCTCCGGGTCCCTCTGGCAGGTGGAAGAAGCCGATGACTGGCTCCGGCACGGCAATCCCTGGGAGAAGGCCCGTCCTGAGTACATGCTGCCCGTGCACTTCTACGGCCGGGTGGAGCACTCTGCCTCTGGTGCCAAGTGGATCGACACCCAGGTAAGGGCTGGGGACAGGAACATCCCTTTCATGGCTTGTCCCGTCATTTGGGGAGCTCTCCCTGGCTGGCTGCACCCTGGGAATGAGTCCTGCAGAATCCCTGCCGGGAAGGTCGGGCTGGGATGGAAAAGGCAGTGGTGGGGCAAGCTGGGGAGGAGATGGACATAGGGATGGGGATGGGTTTGGCTGCTCCACATTTGCAGCCAAACTCTCCATCTGTGGAAGTGTCCAAGGCCAGGTTGGAGGAATCTGGTCTAGTGGACGGTGTCCCTGCCCATGGCAGGGGGGTTCGAACTGGATGGACTTTAAGGTCCCTCCCAACCCAAACCATTCTGGGATTCTACAAAATACCAGAAGCAGCTCCAGCAGGTCTGTTTGCCATGTGTAGCCCTAAATTAAGCTGCTCCTGACCTTTACAAGCCCCTCTCCATGCCTTGAGTGCTTCTGGCAAACACCAGCCAGCAGGCAGAGCCAGAGGGGTGTCCCCGTGCAGGGGTACCAAGCACATCCCCATCCGTGCAATCCCGCGAAGGTGGACACCACCCTGAGCTCAGCCCTGAGCAGGAGGCTCTGTGGGATGGGAGGGCTCCAGGGGGAGCAGGGGGGAATCCCAGCCCAATTCCAGCTGCCCTGGGGATGCCACAGGTGGTGCTGGCGCTGCCCTACGACACCCCCGTGCCCGGGTACATGAACAACACCGTCAACACCATGCGCCTGTGGTCGGCCCGCGCTCCCAACGACTTCAACCTGCGCGACTGTAAGTGGGAGCTGGCGGGTGGGGAGAGGTGAGGGGGCCCCACGGCCTCCTTATCCCTCCTTATCCCTCCTTACCCCTCCTTATCCCTCTGTTCCTCCCCAGTCAACGTCGGGGACTACATCCAGGCCGTGCTGGACAGGAACCTGGCAGAGAACATCTCCCGGGTGCTCTACCCCAACGACAACGTGAGTCACAAAGTTTTAGGGGGTCCCTGTTTTAGGGATGGATAAAGAGTGCCCAGATGGAGGGGGATGGGGAGCAGCCCCTCCCTCCAGGATGCTGCAGAGATGTTTTTAGTTGCGTTTCAAGCTGCCTGCAGTGCTTGGATGAGGGTTGCTGCCTCTTACCAGGATGAGTCTGTTCCCCTGAGCTTTGCCTGGAGCGAGTGGGGATGAGCAGGTCCTGCTGCAGAAATGTTCCTTGAGTCTGAAAATGCAGCATGAAGGCAAACTGCTGAACGCTGCTGGTGTTACCCTGGTTGCCCTTTGCAACCCTGGGACCAGAGGTTGTGCCTCAAATTGCACTTTGCACCCCAACCCTCTTGCTCTGGGAGTTCTTGCCAAGCTGGCACAGAGATGTGGTGGGATGCACAACCCTTGCCTAGCCACAAACCAAGCTGTGGAGCAGGACAAAAAAATAAATGGGAAGCTCTCCTTGCTCTGCAGCCTGTTTGGGGCAGGTCCTGATGGTGTTTTTCCCATTTAATCCTCCTCCAGCCTTCCCAGCTGGTGAGGAGAGCTGGGGACACTGCAGCTCCAGTGGTGAGGTTGTCTTCTGCACCTCTTATTTTGCAGACCAGCAGGTTGATGTTTTGTGCTGCATGAACAGTGGTTAAATCCTTGTCTTGGAAATAGCTCCTGGGTGTTAGAGCTCCTATGGCTTCCCTTCCCATTGTCCTGGTACCTTTCCTTGCAGCCTGAAGCTGAAACCATGGAGAACAGGTTTTGACAATGCTCAGCTGGGATTTAACCTGTTTGTACCAGCACATCCCAAACCCCTGTGCTGGAATCTGGGAAGCAAGAAGAGTTGGGGATTACAACTGATGCTGGGGAAAGCACAGAGGGGTCACACCCTGGGATCACCTTCCCCCAGCAAGTGCAGTGAATCCTGCGGGAATCCTGCAATTCCCTGCTCCTCTGCCCACAGTTCTTTGAAGGGAAGGAGCTGAGGCTGAAGCAGGAGTACTTTGTCGTGGCTGCCACCCTCCAGGACATCATCCGCCGCTTCAAAGCATCCAAATTCGGGAGCACAGACAGTGTCCGGACCGTGTTCGATTCCTTCCCTGACCAGGTACGAGCCAGGGCTGCTCTGACCCGTGCCTTGGAGCTTGTTTCAACACCTCCCAGATGCTGCAGAGGTTTGAAGACCCTCCATGGGGTTCCCAGTGTCCCCCCAGTGTCCCCACGTGCCACCCTGCTCCCCCAGGTTGCCATCCAGCTGAACGACACACACCCCGCCATGGCCATCCCTGAGCTGATGAGGATTTTCGTGGACATCGAGAAGCTGCCGTGGGATAAGGTAGGGACACCCCACCTGGCCCCTGGGGGTCTCCTCCACTTGCACCCACGTGCCCACAGTGGAGGAGCCAATTTTTGTGGCTGCTGGGAATGACGTGGAGCAGTCAGGCTGGGTTTAACTGGTGGGGACTGGGAGGAGCTGGCTGGGCTGTGCTGCTGGGCGTGGTGGGAGGACCATGGATGGGTTCTGGCACCTGAGGTGCTACTGAGCACTGGCTCTTCCCTGCCAGGCCTGGGACATCACCAAAAGGACCTTTGCCTACACCAACCACACGGTGCTTCCTGAGGCCCTGGAGCGCTGGCCCGTGGACCTGGTGGAGAAGCTGCTCCCCAGGCACCTGCAGATCATCTACGAGATCAACCAGAGACACCTGGATGTCAGTGTCTGGGAGCGTGCTCTGAGAGGGGGATGGGGATGTGCTGTCAGGACAAGGGGCGTGCACAAACTGATGATGCTGGGTGTGTGGCTGGGGGATTCCAGCTGCTATTTTGGGCAGCTGACGTGTAGGAAAGCCTTTTCCCACCAGCACGTTGCCATGCTGCAGTTAGGGACTGTGGAGAGGCCTCACCTGTTGCATCAGGGACTTGGGAGCTGGCATTTCTTTGCCTCCTAAATGCTAAATTCATCCTGGGAAAGATGATGCTGGGAGTGCAGAGGAGATGGTGGTTTGACCTCCTGGTCTGGCAGTACGAGGCTTTTGCCAAAATTGCCTCACTGGCCAAGTGTGTGTCCCCAAACCCCTCTTGGTGGGGACTTGGGGGGGTCCTTCTATCCAGTGACATCCATGCTGGGAAAGGGCACCCTTTGGAGGGGGTTTGCACTGTCACAGCAGAGTAAAAGCCACCGCTCTGGCTGATGTCAAATGCACTGGGGACACTGCCATGGCCCCTCCCCGTAAGCCATGGGGTGGGACATCCGTCAGTGCCACCACCTCTCACCACCTCTCCGGCTCCACCGGCAGCACATCGCGTCCCTGTTCCCTAACGACGTGGACCGGCTGCGGAGGATGTCCCTGATCGAGGAGGGGGGCATCAAGAGGATCAACATGGCCCATCTCTGCATCGTGGGCTCCCACGCCGTCAACGGCGTGGCCAAGATCCACTCCGAGATCGTCAAGACTCAAGTGTGAGTGAGGGGAGGGAGGTGGCGGTGGGTCACCCTCGCCTTGGAAGGGCTGGTGGTGCCAGGTGGGCGAGGCTGGAGCTGTGCCATCCTCGCCCTCGCAGCTTTGAGGATTTTGCGGCGCTGGAGCCGGAGAAGTTCCAGAACAAGACCAACGGCATCACCCCGCGGCGCTGGCTCCTGCTCTGCAACCCGGGGCTGGCGGAGCTCATCGCGGAGGTACCGGCGTGGGGGGAACGCGCTGCACCCACTGACCCTTCCCTGCCGAGCCCAGGGTGCCGTGAGAACCTCAACCATTTACATCTTCTGGATGGTTGAGGAGTTGAGGGTAAAGGGAGGGGATTCTGCCCCTCTGCTCTGCTCAGGTGAGACCCCACCTGCAGAGCTGCCTTCAGCTCTGGAGTCTCCAACAGCAGAAGGATGTGGAGCTGCTGGAGCGAGTCGAGAGGAGGCCATGGAGATGCTCCAAGGGCTGGAGCCCCTCTGCTCTGGAGCCAGGCTGGCAGTGTTCAGCCCGGAGAAGGCTCCAGGGAGATCCCAGAGCCCCTTCCAGTGCCTAAAGGGGCTCCAGGAGAGCTGGAGAGGAACTTGGGACAAGGGACAGAGTGACAGGAGAAGGAGGAATGGATGTAAACTGATAGAGGGCAGGGCTAGATGGGATATTGAGAAGAAATTCTTAGCTGTGAGGGTGGGGAGGCCCTGGCACAGGGTGCCCAGAGAAGCTGTGGCTGTCCCTGGATCCCTGGAAGTGGGATCCAGATTGGATGGGGCTTGGAGCACCCTGGGCTAGTGGGAGGTGTCCCTGCCCATGGCAGGGGGTTGGAACTGGACGATGTTCAAGATCTCTTTCATCCCAAACCATCCCACCATCCGCACGTGCCCTTGCTCCTGTTGCAGAAAATCGGGGAGGACTACGTGCGGGACCTGAGCCAGCTGACCAAGCTGCACGAGTTCGTGGACGACGACCTCTTCATCCGGGAGGTGGCCAAAGTGAAGCAGGTGAGGGGATGCGGGCAGGGGGAGCAGAGAGCAGGGGCTGATGTTCTCTGGGGGCTGACGTGGTCCCTGCCCTGGCCCAGGAGAACAAGGTGAAGTTCGCGCTGTACCTGGAGAAGGAGTACAAGGTGAAGATCAACCCTTCCTCCATGTTCGACGTGCACGTGAAGAGGATCCACGAGTACAAGCGGCAGCTGATGAACTGCCTGCACATCATCACCATGTACAACCGTAAGGCACCATGCCCCGAGGGCACAGCTGTCCCAGGGCTGCACCAGCACCCCTGTGCCCCCCCATCCCGCAGTAACACTGCTGTTCTCTCCAGGAATCAGGAGGGATCCTGCAAAGCTCTTTGTGCCGAGGACAGTGATCATTGGAGGCAAGGTAAGTTGGGTCAGGAGTTTTAGACATTTTGGAAAAAGTCCTTGGAAGCGCCCTGGGGGGTTGTGGGTGCAGGTGTCTCATGGGGCCACGTTGCTACTACTCCCTGACAGGAGAGTGCAGCTGGTGGGGGTCAGTCTCTTCTCCCGGGGAACAAGGAACATGACAGAGGAAATGGTCTCAAGCTGTGCCAAGAGAGGTTTAGATGGGATGTTAAGAAAAATTTCTTCATCAAAAGGATGGTCAGGCATTGGAGCAGCCTTCTCAGGGCAATAGTGGATTCCTCATCCCTGGAGGAACTTAAAAGCCGTGTGGATGTGGCACTTGGGGACATGGGTCAGTGGTGGCCTTGGCAGTGTGGGGGGAACAGTTGGATTCGATGATCTCAGAGGGCTTTTCCGACTTAAACAATTCCATGATTCCATGATTCTGTGTCCATGAAGTTCACCAGAAAGCGCTGGAGTATCACTGGTTGGCTTCAGCTCGAGCACAGCACTGAGTTTGGGTGGGGTTTGGACAACCATCTGCTGTCTGTGGTCATGGAAGCCCCCAAAAACGTTGTGGGGTAACACGTGTTGGATTAGGTGACGGGAGCAGGGATGAGCAGGTTGTTCCCTGGACATGTGGGAGCTGGGTGTGCCTCACCTGCCCCTGGCACCAGCCCTCCTGGCTTACCTGTGGCTTTTCTCCCAGGCTGCTCCAGGATACCACATGGCTAAAATGATCATCAAGCTCATTAACGCCGTGGCTCAGGTGGTGAACAACGACCCCATGGTGGGCAGCAAGCTGAAGGTCATCTTCCTGGAGAACTACAGGGTGTCCCTGGCAGAGAAAGGTACCCTGGGTGGGACATGCTGTGGGGAGGTGATGTCCCTCTACCCCATGACTGTTCACCATGGTCCTTCAGCGGGAAACAAACCCAGAGCTGGTCACCACAAGCCCCTCGTGTCCATGTGTTTTGTTGGCAGTGATCCCTGCGACCGACCTGTCGGAGCAGATCTCCACAGCAGGCACCGAGGCCTCAGGGACGGGCAACATGAAGTTCATGCTGAATGGGGCTCTGACCATCGGCACCATGGATGGAGCCAACGTGGAGATGGCCGAGGAGGCTGGAGAGGAAAACCTGTTCATCTTTGGCATGAGGGTGGAGGATGTCACGGAGCTGGACAGGAAAGGGTGAGGGCTGGGGATGCCACAGGGCTGCCACCGCAGGTACCTGGGCAGCACCACCTCATACCCTTCTCCCTCCAGGTACAACGCCCAGCTCTACTACGACCGGCTCCCCGAGCTCAAACAGGCTGTTGACCAGATTAAAAGTGGCTTCTTCTCCCCAAAAGATCCCAACCTCTTCAACGACGTGGTCAACATGCTCTTCCACCACGACAGGTGAGGCCCGGGGTGCCATCCATCCCCGGGGCTGGGTGTCTCCCATGGCCACATCGGGGTGGGACCACATTGCACATGGGTGATGATGCTCCCCAAGGCACGGACTCTCCGTGGATGGCCCTTGTCGCATTAATGCCTTTGGGTACGCAGCCCTTCCAGATGATTTTAGGCATCTCAAGGGCTTTCCTGGCCAGAGCGCTGGTCAGCCACGGGCATTGGCATGGGAGAAATGCTTTCCCTGCGTGCCCTCCCAGGGCATCCAGGGTTCTCTGCCAACAAGACATAGGGAAGGGAAATTTGGCCCGAGACTTTGTGTTGGAGGACGCCTGTCAGAGACTGGATTAGATCGATGGCCCGAGCCGGTTTTGGGGTGCTTAGGACGCCCGAGTGTGCGTGTGGTTGGGGTCAGGCCTGGCTTTCTGCTGAGGCAGTGCCCAGAGCCCCTCAGCCTGGTAGAGCTGTCAATCATGGCACCTTGGTACGGGGGGGGGTGCGGGGGGTGCTAACCGAGCCTCTGATTGGTCGGATTGTCAATCAATCACACGGGGCAGCATCAAGCAACATCTGATTGGTCGAGCAACCAGAAGTCCCGCCTAGGGGGCGGGCCCAGGCAGGCCGCGGTTATAAAAGGGGCTGAGGGGGCGCGGCCATGGCGGGGTTGCGAGGGTTCTTTGGTGGTGTTTTTTGGCGTTTTCAGCTTATCCACGCTGGAACCCAGGAGCTAGTAGCTGTAAATGTGTTTTTCTGTACCTTTTCTGTCGTTCTCTTTCCTCTTAGTCCTTTTTTCATGGAGCTTTTTGGGTAACATCTTAAGGTTTTAAAGGTTTGTCAGTTAAACCGGCTAAGCAAATGCTAAATGAATTCTAAGTAAATTCTTAATACTAAATTCGTGCTAAGTAATGCTATGATAAGTGGTTTTACATTTAATTCGGTGTTGTATTTACTCCTTTTGCCAACGTTTCCTTAATTTTTTCTATTTTTGCCGGTAAACTTCTGCGTGATTTTTCACCTCTTGAGAGTATCTGGTGGGGGTTTCTTCTTTGCACCAAAACAGAGTAAAGGAACCTTGAGTTTAACCCCTGGGTGTAACAACGCCCTGGATCAGGCAGCCCACCCTGCTCCCACCTTCCCGTTTCTCCTGCTCCTGACTCTTTCCTACTTTGCAGGTTTAAAGTCTTTGCAGACTACGAGGCTTATGTCAAGTGCCAGGAGAAGGTCAGCGAGCTGTACCTGGTGAGTGCCAGCCCGGGGACAGGGCAGGGCAGACACAGCATCCCATCCTGGAGAAGGGACATGCGCAGAGATGGGGTCCTGTGCTGCTGCAGGGGATCCCAGAGCCTCCCACCCCATCCCACCCCTCTCCTTGCAGAACTCCAAGGCCTGGACCAAGATGGTCATCAGGAACATCGCGGCGGCCGGCAAGTTCTCCAGCGACCGCACCATCAAGGAGTACGCCCGGGACATCTGGCACGTGGAGCCCTCGGACCTGAAGATCCCCCCGCCCAATGAGCCCCGGGACGCGGGGCAGGACAAGACCCCCAACGGGACGGCGGCGTAGGGGCCGGAGCCAGGGGCCGCGAGCACGCGCGCTGTAAAATTCTCTGCTGTCCGAGTCTCTGTGTTGCTGCTGCTGGCTTTCCGTAGGGGTGGGCAGAGGGGGAGGGGTTTTTATAACGTAAGTGTCGTGTGGAAAGCGAAACCACGTCGCCCTGTTGCTTTGCATTAGGTGCTAAAAAATAAAAAAGTGCCATTGGAGTCCGAAGGGGGCTGCTTGCTGAAGCCTAAAATTAGGGCCGGGCTTGCTTGCACCAATGCTCACGCAGGAAGAGGGCTGGCCTGGGGTGGGGTGGGCAGCACAGCTGGACACAGCTGTCTGGGTGCTGCTGAAGCAGGATAGGGAGGTGCCAGCCCTGAGGCACCCATGCCAGGCCCATGTACCCCCAGCAATGTCCCATGGGATGCTCCCGGTTGCGGCTCTGGTGACCCAGACCACATCAGGGTCTCCATCCCTCGAGGAACCCGCAGTATCCTGGAGGCAGAGGGTGACTTAAAAGTTTCTCAATAGTTTTTATTGCTTACAGCAGTAAGTTCAGTGCCATGGGGGGATCCTGGAGTGGATTTGAGGGAGCATGTGATCAGTGCAGGCAGCAACTGGCATCACTTCATGTTTAAGAAGTCTCTGCAACAAGATGTAATAAATCTCACACTGTCACTGACCCTCCTGTGCTGTGTCAGAGCCTGATTTGTGATCCCTGCATGCGGGGCTTGGAGCATCTCTGCAGGGCAAAGAGGAGCTGGTGTCCCCAGGGCCACCTCCCCAAGCCACCCAGCCCGAGGACAGGCTCAGGGCATTGGGGAGTGACTGACGTTTAGAAAGTGATGCCAGCAAACACCGTGAGGAGGGGAAGGAGCAGGGAGCAGGCAGCTGTGTGCTTGCAGCAGGACAGGAGGCACCAGCGGAAGAGGAGGCCAAGGCTCATCCTGTGCCCCCCCATTTCTGGGGAGCAGCACTTACTTCACCAGGGCAGGCAGCTCTGGGTGGAAGGAGATGTAGTCGTGGCCCAAGCCCAGCTTCTCAGGAAAGGTAACGAACTTCACCTTGGATTTGTCCTTGTAGGCTTCGCGTGCTGTCTCATAGAGCTGCCACGGGGCAGGAGCGCGGTCACTGGCACGAGCAGGGGACCCCACACCCCTTCTAGGGGCTGGCCATCCCCTCTCTGGCCACTTCGGCCCCCCAAAGCCAGGCTCAAAGCCCGGGTGGCAGGTGCCCACCTTGCGTCCCAGCTTCGGAGGCACGACTCCATCATCTTCTGCGTGCAGGATGAGGAGGGGGCAGCCCAGCACCTTCACGCTGCAGGCAGCAAGCACAGCTTGAGGACTCTCCCCAGAGCCAACAGACCCACAGGAGCCTCCCCAATCCCTGTTAAAATTCCCACAGCACCCCTCAGAGCCATCCCTGGCATGCCCACCTGGGTGATGCCCATGCTGCTTGTCCTGGCACGGCAGCACCAAGCACCCTAATCACCTTAACCCCCAATTGTGGGGTCACCAGGTTTCAAAAGCACCCACAAATCAAACTGAATTTGGGCAGGCTGTGTGTGCTACAAGGAACAGGAGCGGGAGGTGCCCAAAAAAAGGCTGGTGGTTTGTGGACTTTGCTCAATAATCAAACTGATACCTGACATTATGCAAATAAAAAGTCACTCCTGAAGTATGGATAAGCTGGGTAAACACAGAGGAGCGCAGGGATTTCAATGGGGTGAGGGACACCTCTCCTCGGCCAGGCAGTTCTGGCATCATTCCCACAGCCCCTGGGGACGGCTGTGCCCCTTCCCACCAGGAACTCACTTCTCATCACTGCGGAAGAACATTCCTGCCCGAGCCAAGGAGTCCAGGATGAGGTACTCAAAGCCCGGGAACTGCCGGTAGATCTGGCAGGGAGAGAGTTTGGGGGTGCTAAGCCATGGCTTGGATTCCACTGCGAGGGGGGAGACCCAGGGAGCTGGGGCTGACACTGCTGGGGGACCCCACAGGCAGAGCCTGTCACCAACTGGGGACCCCAGAGGCCGAGCCCCCTCCTGTCACTGCTGGGTGAGCCCCCAGGCAGAGCCCCCAGACTCACCTTGGTGAGGGGGATGTTGGCGGCCGCCTCTCGGATGTTGGTGTAGGGAGACTCCAGGACGACAGCATCAGCCTGGACCCCTGAGGGCAGAGTGAGGTGGGAGTGGGCATGGCTGGGGGGGCTGTCCCCCCTGCCAGGCTGCTGCCACACTTCCCTCCCAGGCAGCAGTGGGGCCAAGATGTCCCCATCGCAGTAAGGAGGACAGGGAGGGCTCCTCATCTCCTCTGCAGCCCCAAAATCAGGCCAGGGCAGTGCAGAGCCTCAGGGTGACACTGCATGGGGACAACCCTTCCATGCTGGCCCTTACCTCGCTCCTCCTGCAGCTTCCTCACTGCATTGGTGGCAATCCTGTGACAGGAGAGGTGGCAGTGAGGGGGAGCAGCAAAGGGGGGGATGCACAGCTCCCTCAGATTCCCCCTTGTTGGCTGCGTTTGGCTCTGCAGGGGCCTCTACCAAGCAGCTGCTCCAAGCCCTTGGTCCATCCCTGGGTGGCACCAGTCTGGCAGCAGTGTCACAGGGCGGGCTCTGATGTGCCACCATCCTGCCTCCTGCACCTACCCTGTCCCCAAGGAGTGTCCCCAGAAGACGATGCTGCTGTTCCCACTCCGTGCTTTTGCCCAGTCATAGAGTGCCAGGACATCTGTGGTGAAACCGCTCTCTGTGGGGTGTCCACTGGAGTCCCCATAGCCTGTGGGGGACATGGCTTGGTGTCATGACCCTGGTGGGGACAGATCCTAAGAGGGGGATCACCCAGTAAGAGGCAGAAGGACAACTTTACCTCTGTAGTCAAGAGCCAGGATGTGGAAGTCAGCAGCCCCCATCGTCTGTCAGAGCAGCACCAAGTTATGTCCTGGCAGGCGATGCACCCCAGGACCCCCAGCACAGCCTGTTCACTCTGCACAGGGTCCTTCTGGGGCCCCCAGAGCCAGCAGGAGCCTTAATCCCAGCAGATCCCAGTGTCCCCACAGGGCACCACTTACCTTCAGGAACTGGACGCGGTGACTCGCAGCCCTGATGGGGAAAACGGGGTTAGAGCTTGGGGAGACCCCAAGGGACCCTCATTCCAGCGCCAATGTAGGTGAGGAACCAGGGTGACCTTATCCCAGGAGGGAAGAGCTGGATGCTGTGGGCTGGGTGGGTTTTGACCTTCCCCTTTATTTTCTAGGGATTTTCCTTGACTGCTGGGGTCAGAAACCACCATAGCAGCCCCAACCCCACAGCACTGCTGGCTGCTGCATCAAGTTTGCTGCTTCTCACCTCAGAGCAGCCACTGCACCTGTCCTGCCCTGCTGCAGCAGCACCTCAGGCACTCACCTGGTGCCCCCATTGCCGTGCAGGTAGATGATCACGGGGTGAGCATCAGCAAGAGCCTCCTCGTACCAGCGCTGGTCCTTGCCCTGCGCCTCGGCCCCTCTGCTGCCCGGCACCGTGTGCCTGGGGGGACAGCAGGGTTACCCCGGGGGGTTCCACCAGGACGCTGCTGTCCCACATGGAATGCTGTGGGGATATCCTGCTCACCAGATGCCAACGGTGACGCCCGGCTCGGTGGTGAGGTGCAGGCTGATGGTGTTGCTCACCAGCAGCTCCGGCCGCCGAAAGTCCACGAAGAAGGGGAAGGCCACTGATGGAGAAATCATCATCATCCAGAACCCTCCTACCCAGCTGCTTTTATACAATTCTTTCTAAATCAACGTGTTATCTGTTTGAAATGATCAAGGGCCATGCTGAGCCACGCGAGCTCAGCCCTCTGCCGCCTCCTCCCACCCGAATTTCCAGCCCCGCTGATGCTGAGCGTGCCCAGGCGTGTTGTAACTCCAGGCAGCAAACAGGGTGAGCAGCACCACGTTATTAGAGCTTGCAAAACACGGGAGAAGATCCCTCTGTGCCTCCTCTGCAAGCCCACGGCACAGCGGGAGTCGGATAAGCACTGTCCCGGTGCCACCCAGGCACCAGGCGTGGTCCCAGCCGTGTTTTGGGGGGGCTGCAGCAGCCAGCTGAATCCCTGCAGGGGTTCTCCCGGCTGGGACAGCCCCAGGATACTCACGGAAGTTCAGGTAGACAAATTTGGTGAGCACGCTGGGGAAGAGGCGGACGAGGAAGGGCACGGAGATGTAGGTGAGGAGCGGGGCCAGGAGGAGCGTGCGCAGTCCTGGGAGCCAGGAATGCTGGGCCCTGCAAGGGAGGCATGTGTTAGCACATCCCCCACCCCCATCCCAAGGGTTTTGGGGTGCAGGAGAGCAGGCTCCCCATTCCCAATCCCAACCATGACAGTTGGATACAGCTTTTTATTACAAGGGCCTGAGGTTGGTCCCAATCCCTCTGGGAATGGGAACTGGATCCCCACCCCAGTGCTGTGTTTGGCTTTTGGGGTCGGAGTCAAGGTGTCAGAGCAGCCCCACTGTGACACAAGGTGACAGAGGCCCTGATTTGGTCCCCCACACTCTCCCACGGGACGCCTAGAGACAGGAAGGGCAGCTTCCCACGGGACGCTGGGAGGCAGGAAGGGCAGGGAACGTGCCAGGGCCGGGAGCTGCAACTCAAACCAGCAATGAGGAGCAGCCGATACTCTGTGGCAACACCCCGAGTCCTGGCTGGAAAAGCACAGTCACAGACATGTCCCCAAGCCTGGCATTAAGAGCTTCTGCAACACTCCAGGGACAAGGAGGAAGGTGGGAAAGGGGCCTGGGGGTGACGTCCCCCAGTGCCACCAGTACCACTTCCAACAGTGTCCTGCTCCAAAGGGCTGTGGGGACACATCCAGCTGCTCTCTGCAGCAGCAGGACACAGCCCCAGCCCCCAGGAGGGGAAAGGAAAGCCAAGAGCTGCAGCTTTCCTGGCATCAACATCCCCCGTGGGCATGGGGGATTTAGGGCAGAGGTTTGTGATGGGAGCCAGGCACCGCTCAGTCCCTGCCAGCACATGCACAGGGTCAGCGTCCCTCCTGCAGAAAGCACCCGGTCCATTCCCTGCCCTGGGAATGCTGCAAGACCCTAAGGAAGGATTGCAAAACGGGTGCCAGGGCAGGATGGCACCGGTACCCAGGGAACAGGCACCCTTCCCGGGACGGTGTAGGGTTGCACAAGCCGTGCTGGAGTTAGGGGCAGCTCCACAAATCCCCCAGGACGCTGGCACGAGCAGTCCCGCTGCACACCGGTGGAGTGGAACGGGCCCGGAATGCCCTGGAGAAGCGGCAGGGAATTGTCAGGAGCTGCTCTTGGTCTACACCCAGCGCTCGAGTGCGGCTCACACGGCCCTTGCACAACACCGGCTGCAGGTGAGCACTGCCCCGTCCCGACCGGGGCACAGGCCCACCGAGGGCACCTCCGACAGCTGGCACGGTGGCCACACGGGACAGCAGGGTGACGAGCCACAGCACGGCATCGGGGTGGGACACAGCCACAGGACAGGACCGTGGCCGTGGCAGGGTGACATGGGGACATGGCCACAGCCCGGAGTCACCGTAATGGCAACATGATACGGGGACGTGGCCACACGATGGGGTCACGCCAGTGGCAGGCTGGCACGGCCATGGCAGGGGGGGGCCGCAGCAAGGTGACCAGGGCACGGTGTGACGGCCCCAGCGGGGCAGCACGGCCACGGCACAGGGACAGAGCTACGGACAGCGGGGCGCGGCCGCGGACGGGGACACGCGGTCCGGGAGAGCACGGCGGGGTCCCCACGGCTGCGGGTACTCACCGCCCGTGCCGGGCCGCGCCGGGCCTGCCCTCCGCCCGGCCAATGTCGCCGCTGTCGCTCCTGTGGCCGCTGTCACCGTCCCCGCCGCGGCGCCGCATCGCTCTGCGCCCGACAGCGCCACGGGGCCGCGCCCACTCGCGGGCCACGCCCACGCCGCGGGGTCACGCCCACTCGCGGATCACGCCCACATCGCGGGCCACGCCCACTCGCGGGCCACGCCCATGCCGCGGGCCACGCCCATGCCGCGGGCCACGCCCATGCCGCGGGCCACGCCCACACCGCGGGGTCACGCCCACATCGCGGGCCACGCCCACGCCACGGGGCCACGCCCACGCCACGGGGCCACGCCCACTTTATGGGCCACGCCCATCTCTCGCCACCTGGCCACGCCTCTGAGCCACGCCCCTGCCACGCCCACCCGCGCCTCGGGAGCGGGGCCAGGGCCACCCGCGGTGTCCCCGCCCGCGCCACGGGACGGGGCGGCCCCGGCCGCGCTGCAGCCCCTGTCCCCCAGAGCTGGGTGGGTCCCAGGGGTCTCTGGCAGGGCTGCGTCCCCCTGTGCCCCAGGGCTGGCCGGGTCTAGAGGGACCCCAACAGGGTGGCAGTCCCGTGTCCCCCCCCCAGGAGGTCTGTAGTCCCCTGTCCCCCAGGGATGGGCAGAGTTTAGGGAGGACCCCAGAAAGTCTGCAGCCCCCGATCCCCCAGGGAATCCAGAATATCTGCAGCCCCCCGTGACCCAAGGATGGGTGGGTTTAGAGGGGACCCTAGAAAATCTGCAGGCCCCTGTCCCCCAAAACAGGCCAGGGGGAGCATGGGGCCAGCAATAAGGTGACACACAAGGAAAAACAGCCTTGCCCCAGGCAAGGAGCACACAGGGAAAGCTTCCAGGTTAAAAAATAAAAATAATAATTAATAAAAGGTTTAACACCAAACGTGGTGTCCCTAGGATTCAGCCAGAGGGGTGGAAACCTGCTGCTGCCTCCCCTCTCCGCTGAGCCTCCCACCTGCAGCTCTGTCAGGATGAGCCAGCTGGACCTTTTCAGGACGATACTTCCCACCAGGAAAGGAATATCCCAATTTCAGCGGAATTCCCTGTGAAAGCCTGCCAGGTGCAGGAGGATAGGCTGCTGGAAGGCACCCACAGCTGGGCCATCACTTGCATCACCTCACCTGTCAGTGGGGCCCACAGCAGGGATCCCCATAAATCAACTATGGGATGGCTGGGGGCAAACCTTTTCCCAGAGGAGCAGCCACCCACGCTGGCATTTGGAGCTGCTTTTATCCATCTGCCTTCCAAAGTAAGACCTGTGCTGCTTTTCCTGAGTTGGAATTGTGGAATCCCACAGTGGTTTGGGTTGGAAGGGGCCTTGAATCCCATCCCATTCCACCCCGTGCCATGGGCAGGCACACCTTCCACTAACCCAGGCTGCTCTTACCCCATCCAACCTGGCCTTGGACACTTCCAGGGATCCAGGGGCAGCCACAGCTGCTCTGGGCAGCCTCAGGGCCTCTCCACCCTCACAGGGAAGACTTCCTTCTCAATATCTGAGCTAATCCTACCTCAGCAGCCCTGAATGCAAATCCAAAGACAAACAGGTCCAGTCAGACCGGGGCTGTGGGCAGGCGGTTGCGTGTTCCCCATCAGCAGCTGTTGCAATAAGGTGGCACAAGCCAGCCCCGAGCTGCTCTTGCCGTGCCACAGGGGCAGGAAATGACCAACAGACCCCCCTGGTTTCATGGGCAAGAGCTTTTCCCTTCCACCCCCGATTTTTCCCCCTTCCCAGTGGGTGCTGGGGCTGCAGCTGGGACAGTGAGTTGTCGTGAAGGTGACGGGAGAGGCGATCCCCAGCAACTCCACTTTGATGCCCACAGGAATGGGCAGGTGCCAGAGGGGTCTGGAGTTCCTGAGGGCTGGAAAGGGCTGGCACCGAGCCAGGGAAGTGCAGAGTGCTCACTGGGATGGAGCAACCACCCACATATTTGTTGCCATAAGGAGCCAGCACGGCAAACACGAGGGTTTCCTGGGCTGAAGGGAAAATCCTACAACGGAGTCGGGCAGGATCAGGCCCGAGAGGCGGTGCTGGGAATGCGATTGTGCGGTGGGAGCAGGACGTGGGATGGCAGCAGCGAGCCGCCGCCGAGGAGCAGCGATACCGCTGCGGCTTAGCACGGCTCGCCTTTGTTTTGTGCAAAAAAAATAGCAAAGTTTGGGCTTATGTCATTCCAAACTTCTCCCGGCACCAGCTGGGAGATGGGGAGGTTCCCTCCAGCTGGTTGGTTTGGGGTTTTTTTTCCTACAGCGTCTTTTCCTTTTTCCCTTTGTTCATGGTTTTGCTGATGGTTTCGTAGCTTTTTCGCTGATTTTTCGGGCTATTTTATGGCCCTCTTCCCCCTGTCCTGGCCGGGGTGAGGGGTTCCTGTGCCCAGCACGGCACAGCTGGAAAGACCCCAGGAATGCAGGAGCAGCTCCCAGCTCCCCCCCCCCCAGCTCCCCGTGCGGCAGCCGGACTTTTCCTCGCCCCAGAACAAAGCACCTCATTGTTCATGGAAAATGGGAAGGAAAGCGTGACGGAGCGGCCAGAGCCAAGGCGGGAGGGTGTTTCTGCAGGAGCCGGGCACCCACGGCCTCGCACAGGGGTCACCCTCTGCCTGCGCAGCCGCTGACCCTGATTTGGGGTGGCTCCGTGCCAGCCCCGAGCCAGCCGTGGATCCACTGGCAGCCGATGTCCAGCAGTCCCGGTGTTTCCCACGTGTCCCGATTTTTGTGGCGTGTCACACGTGACGGTGCGGGTTGGTTGAGCCGAGGTTTCCTTCCTCCGAGCTCGCTGCAAATGCCATCCTGGAACGCAGCTGCTCGCTGCAAAGGGGGGGCTCCAAAAATAGGTTGGCGGGTTCCTTGTCTGGCACGGCTCCGTGGCTCCCTAGAAACACGCTTTTCTCCTGTGGGAAAACGAGGGGGAAATAAAATCAGGATGCCTCTGCTAACAGCCGGCCCTAAAAATGAGTCAGGAATTTGCGCTGGGATGACACCCAGCGCTCCTGAGCCGGGGGGGGCTGCACATCCCTGTGGGATGGGGACATGGGGACATGGAGCGTGCTGCCTGTCCCCATCGCCCACCCATGCACGCGTGTGGCTTTGTTGGGTGACAGGGGGGATTTTTCGGGGCTGTCGCTTGGATTAGCGAGGCACCGGCGAGGAGGAGGAGGAGGAGGAGGAGGAGGAGGGTGAGGGGGATAAAGGTCCTGGCACTCGCCGGGCTCGCAACAAAACAAAGCACCAGATGGTTCCAACTTCAGCATAATACGCGGAGAAAAAGTGTTTGAACAGAGGATGGAAAAGCAAATGTGGAAAGAGAGGGAGAAAGGAAAGAAAGAAAGAAAAACCCTCGGCAAGTGTCAGAGCAGAAGAAAGCGGTGGAGAAAAATGGCAAATGTTAAAAACCAAGACAAAAAGCCCGTGGCCGGCACAAAGCCGTGCCTGCTGACATCTGTCCGGCAAAGCCTCTCGCCAAGGGCCCCTTCCCTTTGGAGTCACCTTGCCTTGCTTCTGTCACCGCAGGGACACGGCCACGTCCCTGGACAGGGCTTGGCTGGGTGCTGGGGGATGCTGTGCCATGTCCCACAGCCACAGCGCTGCCCCTGGGGCAGGTGGCAGTGACGTCCAGCAGGGCTACCCCTAAATATTTTATTCCAATTTTTTATTACAATGTTTTATCACAATACTTTATTACAATATTTTTGAAGCTCTTTACACTGTTACCTCACACCTCCCAGACGTCCTTGTGTGGTGGCAAACCCAGCCGTGGCTCTTCTGTGGGGTTTGAAGCCTGGTTTCCGATCTGAGCAAGGTTTGTGCAACCCCCCGTGCGAGGCTTTTGTGTTCCCCTCGCTCCTCCTCACGAAATATCTTGAACCCGCAGACCGGAGCCGCCGTGAAAAAGGGAAGAAGGCTAAAAAGTCATCTGGCCCCTGGCATTTTCACCCCAAAAAAAGCAGCAAAATAAGCTCATGCAATTGCTCGAGAGCGGACTGCAGCGTGGGTGGAACCTCTTCTTAGCCACCAGAGAATCCACAAGCCTTGGGGACCGCCGGCTTCCTGCGGCTCGGCTGGCGCTCAGCAGGAGCGTGGGCGGGCGGTGGCTCCAGCTCCAACCGGGACTGCCGAGCTTTAAATAAGGCTTGGAGTTCTGCTGGTGCCTGTGGCTTGCGTGTCACTGCTCCAGGGTTCTCCCCCGGGATGGCTCCTGGGGCAGAGGGGAGTCCCTGGTTTTGTGAGTCCCCCCCAAAGCGAGTGAGGGGCACGGGTGGGAGAGTGCAGAGCCACCACCGGTGCTGGGGTGGTGGAAGGGCTGGATGCCACGGGCACAGCAGCCGTCCTGTGTCACAGTGACACATGGAGACTCGGGTGGGATGTTGTCCCCCAGGCCCAGAGATGGTAGGGGGCCAGGGTGCCATGTCCCCAGGGCAGGGGACAGTGGGGTGACATGGTACCCTGGAATGGCAGGGAGCCAGGGTGCCATGTCCCCAGGGCAGGGAACGGTGATGTGTTGCTGTGACCTTCAGGCGTGGGACAGCCCAGGTGACGTGCCATTGTTTTTTTGGGACAATGAGGAGCTGCAGGGCCATGTCCCCTGGGGTGCAGGACAGTGTGGAGCCGGGGTGATGCCACCCTGGGGGACAGGACAGTGGGGAGCCAGGGCGATGCTACCTTGGGGTGTAGGACAGCAAGGACTCAGACTGATGTCCCCCTGGGCTCAGGTGATGTCACCCTGGGGGACAGGACACTTGGGAGCTGGGGTGATGCCACCCTGGGGTGCAGGAGAGCGGGAAGTTGGGGTGACACCAGCTGGGGGAGAGGATGATGGGGAGCCGGGGTGATGCCGCTCTGGAGTGCAGGGCAGCAGGGAGTCAGGGTGATGTCCCCGGGGGGTGCAGAATGATGGGAACTGAGGTGATGTCACCCTGGGGGACAGGACTGTTGGGAGCTGGGGTGATGCCACCTCGGGATGTGCGATGACAGGAACTGTGATGATGCCACCTGGGGGAATGGGACATTGAAGAGCCGGGTGATGCCACCCTGAGGTGTGGGACAGTGGGGACCATGGTTGTGCCACCCTGGGGGACAGGACAGCAGCGGGCTGGGGTGATGCCACCCGGGGTTGCAGAACAGTAGGGAGTTGGGATGATGTCCCCTGGGGTGCAGGATGATGGGAACCGAGGTGATGCCACCCGGGGGGTCAGGACATTGGGGACCCAGGGTTACGCTGTCCTGAGGCGCAGGACAACGGGAAGTTGAGGTGATGCCACCGTGGGGGGATATCACAGTAGGGAGCTGAGGTGATGCCACCACGCGGGTGCAGAACAGCGGGGACACGGGGGTGTGCGGGACATCCCAGCAGACCCCCGCAGCTGTCCCCTGTGCCGGGAGGCGTTCCGGGCGGTGCCGCACAAAGGCCGCCGGTCCCCCCGCCCCGGGGCCTTTCCGCACCCCCGGGGCCGCCCCCGAGGCTCGGCCCAATAAACGCGGCCGCATTTGAACGCGGCGCCTCCCCCGGCTCCGCAACGCTCCGAGCGCTCCGCCAGCCCCGCCGCGGGCACCGGCAGCCGGTGAGGCCGGGACGGGGGCGGCTGCGGTGGAAGGGAAGAAGGGGAAGGGGTAGCACCGAGCCCCGGGTGCGGGGGGAGCGCTGTTCGCCCCGGTCCCTCCTCCGCGGGCGGTGCCGGGGCGCAGCCCGCCCCTTCCCGTCCCTTCCCGGCGGGGCCGGCCGCGTGTGCGGGGCGCCGGGACGGGCCGGCGGGGAAGGGGCGCAGCGGCGAGGTGGGTGCCTGGGGAAGGGGCTCTGGAGGGGAGGGGTGCTGGAGGAAAAGGGGGAAATGCTGGAGGAATGGGATGCTGGAGAGGAGGGGGGGTGCTGGATGCTGGAAGTGGGGGATGCTGGGGGAAGGGGTTGATGGGGATAGGGAATTCTAGCCAGAGGGTTCGCTGGCGGTTTCAGGGCTGTCTGTGAGTGGGTGCCACGCCAGAGCCCCCAAGGTCCCCTTTGCGCTGGTGGCAGTGGTCCCGCGGGGTGACAGGCACCAGGTGCCGCTCGCCCTCCTGCCAAGGGCACCCCATCCCTGTCCCCGGAGGGATGCTCCAAACGCTGGGAGCGGGTTCTGCACCACTCTCGCCGGGCTGAGTCCTGGAAGCAGCCGGCTGTGGCTGGAGGAATTAATAACAGCAGTTGTTTTGTCATCGGCAAAGCTCTCGCTGTCACCAGGGTGGCAGACAGCATCTGCTGTCTGGCCACCAACCGTGGCCCCGTCTCCCTTGGAGCATCCCTGTCAGGATGGAGCCGG
Source organism: Corvus cornix cornix (assembly GCF_000738735.6). NCBI lineage: Eukaryota > Metazoa > Chordata > Aves > Passeriformes > Corvidae > Corvus > Corvus cornix. Next base: position 2,047,362 of record NC_046335.1, on the reverse strand, counting down.
GAAAGCCCAAATCCACAGCCTAGGAGGTTCCGGTGCTGGGATTTTGCTGGCTGGGTGGGTGGGTGATAGTTTGGGGTGTATCCTGCTCATCTTCCTCATGCGCTCCCCAAAACGGAGCGGAGGGAAGGCGCTGGACGCGGTATCGCCGTGATTCAGCACAGCCCGGGTTTGTCGGAGCCGGCGCGGGTCTGAGCTCCGCGGGAATTACCGAATCCCTCATTTCCCGGCGCGCGAGGCGTCGCTGGATAAATTACCGGGTCGCTTTGTTTACTTCTGAAATAATCAGCTTTGTGCCTCCACCTTGGGCTTTATCGCACCCGGGGCTCCCCGAGTTACTGCAGAGCGACTCCAGCCCGATTTGCAAAATCAAACCAGATGGGCGCTTTGTTTTTCCTTACGGAGGGAAGGCTGGGAGTGAAAAGCCCTATTACAATGCAAATACCGGGCTGGCGTGAATATTCAAACCGCTGCGCTGCTTTTGAAGCTCTTTACATAAATTTATAGTGCTTTTATACGCCATCGCTGCTCTGCTAATCGGGAGTGGAGCTTGGTTAACAGAATCGCTGCTCTCTGCCAACTTTGGAGGGTCTGGGGGTGTTTTGGGGTGCAGGGGGAGAGGTGGCATTGAGGGGCAGAGGGAAAATGATGAGCGCGGTCAATGGGGAGGAGGAACCGCCAGCTGTAAGGCTGACTCTGGTGGTGACCCTTGAAGAGCTGGGCGTGCTGTCAAGTGATTTACTGACGTTTAGGTGCTTCATTGTCCTTTTGGGTTTTGTTTTTCCCTTTGCCTTTGGTTTCTCGGTGTGACCCTTTGTGGGGCTGCTGCTCCAAGAGGGGATGGGGTGTTGCAGGGTGGGCTGAGCTGGAAATTGCCCTGACACGATGTGGGGATTTCGGGGTGGACACAGGGACAGAGTGCCGAGCTCTTTCTTCTCTCTGGTGACCAGTGACAGGATCCAGGGAGCGGCTGGAGCTGTGTTGGGGGGGGGTTTAGGTCGGATATTAGGAAAAGGTTCTTCCCCCAGAGGGTGCTGGCACTGCCCAGGCTCCCCAGGGAATGGGCACGGCCCCGAGGCTGCCAGAGCTCCAGGAGCGTTTGGACAGCGCTGCCAGGGATGCCCAGGGTGGGATTGTTGGGGTGTCTGTGCAGGGCCAGGGGTTGGATCCATGATCCTTGTAGGTCCCTTCCAGCTCAGGTCATTCCATGATTCAGCAGAGCTGCTGAGCTGCAGCTGTGATGGATGAGATGGTTCATTAGGGGCAGGGGATAATGAGTGTGAGACAGCCTCAGTTCTGGCTTTCCAGCAAGGGCTCAATAGTCTGGTTTTGGTGGCTGCTGGGCATCTCATAGAAACCCCAGCATTAAAAACTGGGGTCCTGGTGGGTTTTGCCAGCTGTGTTCACATCAGCCCGGTTGTCACAAGTGCAGTGGGAAGGGAAAGTTGCTTTAAAGTGCCCGAGTGTGGCTGTGTTCCCCAGGACAGGGGGGACACTCTGGAGCAGTGACATCCCAGGGAGTGGGCGCTTGTGTTTTGGAGATGACCACAGGATGCTGCCCTGCTGAGTAATTACTGCTAATTGCCAGGCCCTGGTTTGAGGCGAGGCATTTAAGAGCAGCAGCAAAAACAACGTTTTCCTCGCTGTCCCTTGGAGGTGATGACTTCCAGGTGATGGAGGGCAGCTTGGGATAAGGACAAGGTACCCATAGCCCTGGTTGGTGATGCAGCCCATGGGGGCATCCGGGCAGAGCAGCCTCAAAATCTCCCTCTTGTGCAGCAGCAAATGTGATTTTGTGTTGGTCCAGGGGAAGGGGGTTGGCATGAGGTGGCCTTTAAGGTCCCTTCCAACCTAAATAATTCTGGGATTCTATAATTCATACTGTTTTCACACCCCTGTGTCTTCATTAGCTCCAGGCTAAAGTTGATATTGATTCCAGGCACTTAATATGCGAAGCGGTAATTACTGTTTAAGCCTATATTGTTTGAGTTAAATTTAGCTGAGAATTCAGTCCTATCAGGCCCCTACATTGTGTGCTGTGAAGGTTATCTGGCTCTCAGGAGGGGGGTGGATTTAAAGGCAGGAAAGAAATGCCGGTGAAAACTTCCTCTTCTCATCATCTCGGAGCTCTTTGCTTCCCCGGGCTTGTAATAGGGAGAACAGAAACAAGGAATAATGTGGTGGTGACTCTCCTAAATCCGCACTTTTCAGCGCTGTCTGCTCAAGCTGGTCATTCTGGGGGGACTTGAGACAACACAGAAGGCCAGCAATAAATCTGAACAAAGTGATGCCCTGAGCAGGGACCGGCCCCTCTCCTCCTCGCGGGGGACCGGGGAGCCCCCGCTCAGCTGCTGCCCGCCTGCCCCTATTATCCCGGCCGCCCTCCTGCATCTCAGCTGCTGGCCCATCTGGAACAGAGATGAAAGGCCGGGCTTTAATTCGGGCTTTGTGTGCCTCTGGTTTGTCCCCCTCCCCTCTGAGCCCCTTCCCCGCCGCCAGTCGCCCGTCACGGGTGCTGGAGGTGGCCGCGCACGCCGGGGCTCCGATGCCGCTGACCTCATTATTTTGACTGCTGGGCGATGCCAGGCGGCCTCGCCAGCTCCTCAGGTAGGAGGCTCGGGTGGTTTTTTCCCCCGCCGTGGAAGCGCTGCTGAATAATTCAGGCGGGAGGAGGCATCTTGGGTCACCTTGCGCAGCCGGCTGCGTGCGGGAGCCGCCTGCCTAAGATGGAGGTTGTGCAGGATTGCGGGATCGCCGGGCTGCCGGCAGCTCCCTGCGCTGACTGACTGCAGGTAGGCACCGGCCTTGGCCCGCTCTGCTCCTTCCTGATGGTTTCAGTGCTGGGAAGCAGAAAAATCCCTTCCCCAGGCTGTGCGGGGCTGCTTGTGTCTCTCTGAGCTCCGGCCGTCCCTCGCCGTGGGGATGCGTGAGGCTGCCACAGCCGCGGTGCCCTCGCCAAAAGCTCACCTGGGCTGCAGGGCGGGGGTGGTGCGAGGTAGGGACCACACACCTGATGCTCTTTTCCTTTGGGGATTGTGTTTTTATTGCTGGTTTTATGGGCTCCCCGATGCTGGACTTGCCCAGGATGTGTTTTTGGGGCTCTCTGCTGGTGTGGCACTGAGAGGGGTGATCCCAGTGCTCCAGCAGCAGGGATGCTCGGGGATGTATTGGAAGGTGGCATTTAGCTCTCTGCACTAACTGGGGAAACTGGTTCTGGCAGTGTAGCAGTAGGGTCAGGTGCTGGAGACATCTCTGGGGGGGCAGGAGGTGGCTGACCCTGAAGATAAGAGGTTCAAAAATGCTTGGGAAGCTCTGTGGGTTGGAGTCATCTTTGCTGGAGGCTTGGCTGTGAGTTTTGGGGCCGCTGGAATGTGCAGACAGGGCTCCCTGACACTGGGATCTGGCCCTGTGGGTGCAGGTGGGAAATGGGGTTGCCAGTGTGGGAATGGAAACAAGTTTGTTGCCTTCCTCCTGCTCGCAGGCACCTGAGTTTTTGGGTGCTGCCTCCTCGTCTGTGCCCCAGGTCGAATGTGTCTGTGCCCTCCCTCCTCCCCACAGAGCTTGGGCACCATGAGAAATCAGCTCAAGAGGGATGTGGAGGGGAAAAAATGGGACAGGGAGGATGTGAGGCTCAGGTGGAGGGATTGTGTCCACTCTCTGGAGTGTCCATGGCCATCCTTGTCTGTGGCAGTGCAGGAGGGACAGCCTGGCTGGGCTGTGCCTGTCCCCTGGGCTCTGTGTGCTGCCTGGCACCAGCCCTGCCTCCCTCAGCAGATGTGGGACCCCGAGGATGCTTTGCCTTGGCATCTGCTCCTGCAGCCAGTGAAATCAAGGACATGGCTGCTGCAGTGCCTGCCCAGGAGATTTCCTGGTTGCTGGGCTGTGGTGGGGCAGCAGGGTGGAATTGGAGCAGCTGGAGCAGCTCTGCGTGTTCTGGGATGTCCAGGAGTGCTGCTGGTGACACAGGCAGCCACCAGAACCCTGGGAGGAGGAGGGGAGGGGGCTGCTCCACAGCAGAGCAGGATAGGGTTTGGGTAGGACCCCCTGTTTTGGGAAATGTGGCTAAAAAACCTGAGCAGCATCACTGAAACAGAATTCCCAGGGCTGGCTGGTGTGGGGTCGTGGATGAGGCTGGCCAAGCATCCCAGGATGTCCAGTTCGATCCTTGGGACACCAGGTCCCTGCAGTGCCCACTGTCACTTGGTGCACCCAAGGATGGTGACAGAGCCTGTTGTGCCCCCAGGGTGGTGGCACGTCCACTCCAAGGCTGTGTTGTGGTGCTGGGTGACACTGCTGCCACCCCCAGCCGGTGAGGAGCCCTGGGCCAGGCTGGGCAAACAGATCCAGCCAAATCCTTCATTTCAGACTGGAAATTTCCCTCTACTCCCCTGCCAGAACAGCTCCTGGGGCTCTGATCCTCTGTTAGCAATGCATGAGAGGGGTGAAAACCTGACTTGAAGGGGAAGATGACGCCCTGAGGTAAATTGGGTCTGGGCTTTGTGTGCCTGGTGCAGGACACCAGAAGGATTTTGGCTGTCCCCATGCTGGGCTCAGCTCTGCTCTGGGTTTGCTGCCTGTCAGCAGGGTTTGACCTGAAATACCTGAGGGGGAGCAGCACAGGGAGTGCTTGGCAGCTGGACCTGATCATGGAGTTTTTATGCAACCTAAAGCATTCCACAATCCCATCTTTGTTGCGGGGGGTTGTGTTGTGCTCATGGAAGGGGTGGGCAGGGTGCCTGGCTGGCCTGAAGGGTTTGGGTTGGGGTCTCATGCCCTCCCCTCCTCAGTCAGAGCCCCTTGCTCTGCTCCCTGCAGCTGCTGAGCTGTGCTGCCGGGCTGCTTGTTGATCTCCTCACCAAAGCATCACCTGCAACACCTGAGGATCGGTGGAGCTCAAGGGAACAATTTCCCCCTGCAGCACCTCAGCTGCTCCAGCTGAGCCAAATGAGCTGCTCCTGGAGTTGGGAACGTGCCACCTGGGCTGTCCCCTCCCCAGGGCTTGGCTCTGCAGGCTTTTTCCCCTCGGTCTTTCTGCTGTGTTACTTCTTCCCCCAGTGGGATGGGAGAGGCAGGAGCAGTGGGGGAGCATCAATGCGACCAGACACGGCCCCAAACAGCCTCGTGGGCAGCTCCTGTCCCAGCCCTTGGGGTTTTCTGCTGTCCCATGCCACCGATGGTCACCTGCCCCGTCTCTTCCCGCAGGTGAGCGTGGCAGGCTATGGGATGGATGAAGCTGAGCAGGACCAGTATGAAGCTCGCCTCAAGGAGCTCTTCGACAGCTTCGACAGCACAGGCACGGGGTCCCTGGGGCAGGAGGAGCTCACTGACCTCTGCCACATGCTGCACCTGGAGGAGGTGGCCCCCGCACTGCAGCAGACGCTCCTCCAAGGAAACCTCCTAGGCAGGGTAAGGATCTGGGGAGGTGAAAGGGGGAGGGCTGAGGAAGCAGGCAGCACCTGTGTGCATGGAATGGCCTTGGGAAGAGACTGATATCTATAATTTGTGTATGTCCAATGTTCCTGAGGCTCTGGCGCTGCAGGACCTGTGGGGTCCGGTCTGTTCAGCGGGGTGGGCACAGGGCAACTTCTAAGAGGAGAATTGGTGATAACAGGGAAGGGAGCTGCTATGTCTGCCCTCACTGGAGGTGGTCTGAAACTCAGAAACCACCACTTTAGGCTGAGCCTCGTGCACTGGTGTGCTTTTCCAGTGTCCAAGGCCAGAGCAAGTGCCAGGTCCTGGCTGTCCTCGTGCCAGCGCTCGGCTCACGCAGCGCCCGTGCCCCCGGCAGCCGTTCCTGGTGCTGCTGGCCTGGGTCACCTCCCCAAACCAGCTCACCAGGTGCTTGACAAACTCTGAGCCACTTGGGATGTGACAAGGACCTAAATCCAGGGCTTGAGCCTGTGATTTACACTGGCTTAAGCTGTAGTTAGACCGGTGGGGCCATGTGCAGTCACGCACATTTTTCTAAGATGGAAAATATTGTCCCGCTCAGGCAGTCACTGTCTGAGCCACCTTTGCTCATGTTACCTGGTGTTGGTGGCTTCCCAAAGCCCTTTTTCAGTTGTGGTTGTCCCTTTATGGAGTTAAATGCCAGGGCATTGAGCAGAAGCTGCTTGCCCTTGGGGGGATCTCTGCATTCAGCCTGGATGTCCTTGTGCTCTGCATTAGGTCTTTCCCGGCACACTGTGCTCAGACTGCATTAGATCCTTCCCTGGAAATCACCCTGAAATCCCATCACTGCTCATTAAAATCAGAAAAATGTGGAACAGGGCAGCCAGGGCTCTCAACAGACAAGCAGCCATCGCAACTCCAATTTCCAATCAAACTGCAGTTTTCACAAACAAAATGATTCGTTTAATGAACAAAGGAATTTTTCCTTTTTCCTCCTCTTCCTCGCCTGCCCTGGGGCCATAGCTCTTCTGCTGACAGTGAGTGGTGCAGGAGCTGGAGCAGGGATGGATCCAGGCAGAGGTTGCTGACCTTTGGAGTTGCAGTGTGGCATTTTCTGGAGCACCAGAGACTTTCTGTGCTGCTCCGTCATCTTGAGCAGCCAGCATTCAGGTGCTGTTATCAAAGAATCATGGAATGGGTTGGGTTGGAAGGACCTTAAAGATCATCCAGTTCCAACCCCCTGCCATGGGCAGGGACACCTCCCACTATCCCAGGCTGCTCCAAGCCCCATCCAACCTGGCCTGGAACGTTTCCAGGCATCCAGGGGCAGCCACAACTTCTCTGGGCACCCTGAACCAGGGCCTCACCACCCTCACAGCCAGGAATTCCTTCCCAATATTGAATTTTAGTCTATTTTCCTTCAGTTTAAAGCCATTTCCTCTTGTCCTATCACCTGGGCTTTGCCACTTGTGGGATGGTAGCATAGAGAGAGAGGAAGGGCAGATGTGGCTGTCACAAAACCCCCCCCTGTTAAAACACCCCGAGTGCTGGGTCACCTTCACCCCATCCCAACCCAGAGCTCCATCCCTGCAGGCTATCCCAGGGCACGAGGCATCCTGTTTTATTTCATCCCCTCCTTTGTCTTTGGGGATGGTTCTCCCTTCCATCCTGCCACTCGAGCCTCAGGATAATCTTTGTCTGCTGCCTCTGCTCCCATCTCCCCGGCGCTCGTGCTCGTTGGCAGCAGCAATGGCCCATGTCTGAGCATGAGCCACATTTAACAGCCCTCGGATCCTTGGGGTTTCCTAGGAAGCTCATGGGGAGAACAGCACAAACATGTTGCTCCCTGAGCACAGACTTCTTGCACCTGCCCCGCCAGCCCCTCGCCGCAGATGGTCCCAGCCTTTGTTTGCCTGCACTTCCAGGGGCCGGGATTTATGGCAGGGCACCGGGGAGGGGGGCAGCGGGGGAAGGTTTTGTCTGCTCAGGGGCAGCTCGGTGGGGCCACGTGCTTGCCTTTGTGCCGGGGGCTCTGCTCCAGGGATGAATGTTCCGGGATCACAGAATCACGGAATGGTTTGGGTTGGAAGGGGACTTTAAAGATCACCTCGTTCCAAGCTCCCGCCCTGGGTGGGGACTGGGAGCTGAGCTGGCATCCGGAGAGGGGCTGGATGTGCAGCCTCCCCCGTGATGGTTTGGGGGTTAATGGGGTCTGGTGTGGGGGTGTAAATCCTGCCCTGACTTGTGGCCAAACCCCTGCAGAACTTTTCCTCATAGGATTGTGTGCAGAGGTGATGCTCTCAGCAATTCCTGGGATTCCTCAGGAAGGCTGTTTCCTCTCACCCTTGATGGCGGCAGTGAGGGGATGGGTGTGGGTATGCCCGTGTGTCTGCCCTCTCTGTGCCCTTTAATCAGCAGCAAACTGGAGGTGTCCTGGGGACAGTGCTCGTGGGCCTGGGTGATGTGTGAGGATGGGAATAGTCCCTGGAAGTCAGACCCTATCCCTGGAAGCATCCAAGGCCAGGTTGGACGGGGCTTGGAGCACCCTGGGATGGTGGAAGGTGTCCCTGCCCATGGTAGGGGGTGGAATGGGCTGAGCTTTAAGCTCCCTTCCAACCAAACTGTGCTGGGATTCTGTGGAGTTGGGCACCTCTGGGCCCTGTGCAGGGACTGTCCTTGGCACTGTCCTTGAGCAGGGATGGGGAGCTCAGGTTTCACCTGCACTGCTGCATTGGCAGCCTGCAGCAAGGACGCTGTGGCCTGGGGTTTCACTTGTCAGCTCCCTTCAGTGCCACGGCTCGTGACCTCTTGCAAAATATCCTCACCCTGTGCCCGCAGTGACGCCGTTCCCCTTAATGCACTGTGGGGTTTCGCATGCCAGGCTTGGGTGCAAGGCTGCCCTGTTCTGATGTTCCTGCAAGATGGGCCTGTTAGGACCCGAGGGAACAGCTGGAGCTGTGTCAGGGAAGGTTTAGGTTGGATACCAGGGAAAGGTTCTTCCCCAGAGGGTGCTGGGCACTGCCCAGGCTCCCCAGGGAATGGGCACGGCCCCGAGGCTGCCAGAGCTCCAGGAGCATTTGGACAGCGCTGCCAGGGATGCCCAGGGTGGGATTGTTGGGGTGTTTGTGCAGGGCCAGGAGCTGGACCCCATAATCCTTGTGGATCAGGATATTCTATGATTCTGCATCTCCCCCCACTAGACGTGTCCCTCTGCAACCTTCTGGCTGCCTCTGCTGGAAGGAGTTTACAGACAGGGGCAGAGCTTTGGGAATGGGATTGTGGTTGAGATCAAGGCCAGGGAAGCTGGAAGGAGCTGCTGCCGCCGGCCTGTCCCGGCTGTGCCAAGAGCTTTGCATGGCAGGGACACAGCGGGGAGCAGCAGGTACCTTGGCACAGGCACACAGCTCTTTCTAGTGCTAATCAGTCACGGCTTCAGAGGGAGCTGGCTGTGCAGAGGCGTCGGGATTTCTCAGAGGACCTGGGGTTGCTCGGCAGCCACAGCTTTGGTTGGTCCCTGATTGCCGTGGGGAGGCTGGGCTGGGCTGGCAGTGCCTCTCTGTTGGTGCATTTGTCTTGTTTGCCTCTGATTTACTCGTTCTGGGAAAATTCGCCTCGCTGGGGACTCGACCTGGCTCTGCAGTGCTGGTCTGGCTGTGGGGTTAGCAGGGATGTGTGTGCTGTCCCTGATGCTGGGCAGGCATGACAGCACATTGTGCCATCACCTTCCAAAGCCCCCCATTGCCTCCTGGCTGGTTGGGATCAGCCCCAAATTGCTGGGAGACCCCCACGAGCAGATCCACAAATTAGCAATACCGAAATAGAATTGTGGAATCAGAGTGGTTTGGGTTGGAAGGGATCTTAAAGCTCATCTTATTCCACACCTACCACTATCCCAGGTTGCTCCAAGCTCATCCAGCCTGGCCTTGGACACTTCCAGGGTTGGGGAACCTGTGCCAGGGCCTCCCCACCCTCACAGGAGGATTTCTGCAGCGTTCGTGGCTTTGCTGCCCCAGGGCTGCCTTGTGCTCAAGCCCAGCTCTAATTTTATCAGTGGTGTTTCTCTAACTCTCTAAGCACTCTCTGTGTGCAGGCACACCACATCCAAGGTCAAACGTGCACCACAGACTGGTTTTGCTGCTTATCTGGTGTCAGGAAAACCTCTGGCCCATCCTGAGGAAAAAATCTCCCCCCTCTGCCAGCTGGGACTCCACCTCCAGAGTGAGGAGGGCATTGGGGAGTGCCCTGTGCCTGTCCCTGTGCTGCTGATTTGCATTTGAAATCCTGCTGTGCAGCACAGGAGGATGGCCACGTCCTGCTCCACAGCCTGAGCTTCCACGGGCTCCTTTGGATGCCGTGCTCGAGGTGAAATCACAGTGTGGCCACAGGGCCGGGCCCCTCTGTCCCTGTGCAGCTGAAAAGGGCTCAGCTCTTCCTCCTCCCTGCTCCTCGTTAGTGCAGACACGACTTATGGGGCTCATTATGCAGAGCAGGTGATGTCAGAGGCGCTGCACACCTGCCCAGGTGGTTTGACTTTATTCAATTCCATGGGGTTGAGTGAGGGATGCAAAGTGGATTTTGTTTTCTTGCTGCTGTGAGGTCCCATCCAAGGCTCTGCCTGCTGTCACAGTTCCCTTCCTGAGAGGATCCCATGGGGAGGGAACCTGTAATTCGAACACCCTCATCTTTTATTCATCCTCATTTAGTCTAAATGTCAAGTTTGGTTGGGTTTTTTTTTTTAATAGGGGAAATTCTCCTATCTCTGTAAACTGTCCCTTTTGAAGTACACCAGGGTCTGGGAAGGGATGGCAGCAATTAGTATTCAGAGGAAAGCATTCCTGATGAGCTTCTCTGCTGAACACGGTTTTTAATTGTGTTTAAAAAACATGTTTAAAAATGTTTAAAGCCTCAGGGGTGATTGGCAGGACCTGAGCTGTGGCATGAGGTGCTCACCTGTGACCCCCTCCCTGCCAGGGAGCTTGTTGGCCTTTTTTTGAGCTGCCTAGATCCTAAGAAAACACTGGGGAACTTCAAACCTGAACTTTGCTGCTGGTTCCTCCCCAACAGCGTGAAAAATCCCTCTGACTGCAGCTCTGGCTTCGTCCTCTGCCAGCCAGAGCAGCCTCACTGGAGGCTCTGCATTTCTTTAAATACAAAATCTCTTGTTCCATGCTAAAGATTCTTCCAAGATTTATTTAGCCAAAAGAGACGGTGGCAGCCAGCTCTGCCTCGCCACTGACCCATGTCAAATAGCTTCTCCAGCTGTCCCTGGGTTTCCTTGTCCCCCACGGCTGGAATTGCTGACATTCCCCGGCACGGCTGTGGAGGATGCTGCAGCCTCTCTGTGACTGTTCCTGCCCGGAGGCAGGAGGCTTTCCAGGAAGACACAGATGGAAAAAAAGGAGGGGAAAAAACCCCCTCAGTGGTGGGATCATCCCTCTGTTTTTCCCAGCCCCACTCCAGGCCTGCTATTCCTGGTCCAGCCCTTGTGGAAGGAGCTGGGGTGGGGCTACCCCGGAAAGGGAGGGATTTTTCTGCCATCCACATTGGGAAGTGGTTTTTGAAGCTTAATTAGGGCAGTGGAGCATTTCCACAGTGGAATATCTCATCCCTGGTCAGGAATGGTCTCACTGTAGGAGCCACTGACCTTGGCCAGGTCACTTCAAGTGATGGAGATGCTCCCTGCTCCTTTGGCCGTTGTTTCAGCGTTTTGCTTGATGTAAAAACCCAACCAGTGCATGAAATCTGTGGCTTTGGGTCCTTCCGTGGTAGCAGTGATTCTGCCCATGTGCCCAGAGGTGCTGGCTGTGTCTTCATGTCCCTTGCTGTCACTTCTCCAGGGTTCCTTTGTGCCCCTTGCCAAGGCCATTGGCACAGGGGCAGTGATCTGAGCAATTCCCACTGCTGCCCATCTTTCTGCTGGATTATTGGCCTCATATTTAACTCCCTGCACCAGCTGATTTTCTCTTTTCTTCCTTTTTTTCCCCACAGGTCCACTTTGATCAGTTTAAAGAAGCACTTATCCTCATCTTATCCAGAACCCTGTCAAATGAAGAACACTTCCAAGAACCAGGTAAATACTGAAATTACCTAAACCAGTACATTTTCATTGGCAAAGCGGTTGTGGGTGGCTCTCACAGAGGAATTTAGAAGAGAAAGTGCTTTTTAGGTGCTGCCATCCAAGCAGAAAAGGCTGATCTTGGGAGAAAGGGGAGTTCAGGTCTGTTGTGGAGCCTGAACAAAAGTGTTTTCAGAGCCACTGGGTATCTTATCCCATCCCCAGGATCTAAATGCCCAGAGAGGCACAGGATGGCTGTGAGCAGACAGCTGCACCACACTTCAGATGCTCAGGATGTCTCATGGCTGTGACATGGGCTCAGGTCTCTCCATCCCACACCATTCCTGGTGGCCAGGGATGCTTTAGGAGCAGGGAGTTGTGGCCAGGCAGTCGAAGAGTTGGTTTCCTGCTCCTGCTGGGGCTTTTTCCCAGCTGGGGCTGGTGTTGGTTTTTATTTTTTTAAAGTCCATTCTGTTTCCTTGTGTCTGAGATGAGCTGGGTGTAGGAAGCTTCTCTGTATTTCTCCCAGGAAACAGGCAGGCTGCTCCAGAGGTGTTCCTGAACAAGTGAAGCCCCTGAGAAACCAGGCTGGGGCTGGGCAGAGAATTCCAGAATGGCTTGAGTGGGAAGGGACCTTCAAGCCCATCTCATTCCATGCCCCTGCCATGGGCAGGGACACCTTCCACTGTCCCAGGTTGCTCCAAGTCCCATCCAACCCGGCTTTGAACATTTCCAGGGGTCCAGGGGCAGTGCTGTGAATCCTCAGTGTCCTGGTTTTTCCTTGCTTTGTTCCAGTGTGCCTTGAAAATGTGGCTTTTTAGGCTTTCCTTGGCAGGAAATACAGTTGCAGCTTCAATGTTTTCCCCCCTTCAGGGACTGGGAGCACTGGGAGCTGTGGTGAGGGCTGAGCCCCTGCAGCTCCAGCTGGTATCACACCTGTATGTAAATCCCTAATCCTGTCTTTGGAGCAGCAGGGGAGTGAAATCCCCCAAGGAGAAAACAGCTTAGCAAAGGGGGGGAGAGAGGAGCTCCAGGTTTCCTCTCCTGGAGCATCCCACTCTCGGGAGAGCAGCCTGCCAGCAAAATTACAACTTTCCCCTTTAAATAGGCTGCAAAAACCACAGGGTTGAAGAGCTGTGATTGACGGATTATTTTTATTTTCCACCTCTCGTTTCCAAAGCTCTTAATGCTTCGAGAGGGGTGATGGCAGCTCTTGCACCCGGCATTCCTTAATGGAACTTCCAAGTGCAGGTCAGGACGTGCTCAGGAGCTGGCACAGGGCAGGAGGCAACCCCAGCACCCTAGTGAGCCAGAACTAATCCAGCATTCTGCATTTATGGGGGAATCATATGGCTGAGAAGCTCCAGCTTGATTGAAATGTAAATAAATCTTCCAGAAACGGCTAAATTTGGGGTTATTGCAGGGGAAATTACAAGTGGAGCTGGAGAGCCCTCCTTGGGGACACGTTTGTCAGCTGGGGTTGGAGTGGCAGGAAATCAAAGGGCATGGGGTGCAGGTAGGGAGCCAGAGCCAGGCAGGCCTGGGAGGCATTTTATTTTTAATGCGTTTTGACAGGTTGGTTAACGCCAAAGTCTTTGCTTCTTTTAATTTAGATCAAACTGGAGATTTGGAGAACAAGCTGCTTTGTGCTGTTGGTGTCAAACTGTCAGGGAGTGTGGAAATGCTGGTGTTCCAGCCCGCCCCAGGCTTGGGACAAATTGAGTTAAGAGCTCTAAATCATATCATTTAAATGAAAATTTAATTTGGCGGGGGGGATTGGAGTGGGGGGAGATTTGCAGGCTGTTTGCTGCGTCTGGGGAGTTTGCTCTGGAAGGGAGAGGCTGTGTGCAGTGAAGCCGTGGTTTTATCCAGGGATTTGGGTGATGGGAAGGTCACTGGGGAGCACTGGAGGGCTTGGGGGTTTGGTCTGTGTGACATGGCCGAGGGGATCCCACATCCTTGTCCCCATGGATGCTCCCAGCTCAAGGAGCCAGGGGGTGACAGGAAGGACACAGAGTTGTTGGAGCGAGTCCAGAGGAGGCACAGAGGGATGGATGCAGCCCCTCTGCTGTGAGGAAAGGCTGAGAAGAAGTGGGGTTGTTCAGGCTGGAGAAGAGAAGCTTACAGCCCCTTCCAGTACCTGTAGGCAGCCAAAAAGAAACATGGAAAGGGATTATTCACAAGAGCCTGGAGGGACAGGACAGGGAATGGCTTCCCACTGCCAGAGGGCAGGGATGGATGGGATATTGGGAAGGAATTCTGTGCTGTGAGGGTGGGCAGGCCCTGGCACAGGGTGCCCAGAGCAGCTGGGGCTGCCCCTGGATCCCTGGAAGTGCCCAAGGCCAGGCTGGACATTGGGGCTTGGAGCAGCCTGGGACAAGTGGAAGGTGTCCCTGCCCATGGCAGGGGTGGAAGGAGATGATTTTTAAGGTCCCTTCCACCCAAACTGGTCCTGTGACGGGGCTCTGGGGTCACAGCAGGACCCAGGGGCTGGGGACAAGGAACCAAAAGTGCTGCAGTTCCTGCAGAAGCAGCCGATGGGGTTTCCTCATTTCGGGAGGAAGCGGCAGCTGGGAGCAGCGCTCAGGCTTGCAGAGAGCAGCTGATATATATTTATATATTTATATATTTGTATATTTATATATTATTTTTTTCTTCTTGGCAAAGAGGCTAAATTCCCTTTGCAAAGGGAAGACTGGCAGGGAAGATGGTGCTGCAGGCGCTCTGCCTGGGGAGCAGCCCTGGAAACCAAGGCAGGCAGAGCTCCAGTGCTGCTGTCATCAGCTCTGTCCCCTCGAGGATGTCAGTGTGGGGACACAGACCCAGCTGTGAACCAGAGCATCAGCTGGCTGGGCAAAGCCTGGCTCTGCTGGGAAGAGGGATGGGGAGATTCCAGGAAAAGCAGAAAAAGTCTTGAATGGGGTTGAAAATAATCACCATTTTAGCTCTTGGGACCTGTGGGACCGGGCTGGGTGCTGCTGCCACCGCTGCTCTTTGTCCATGGATCACTGCAGCAGTGAGGGGGCAGCTTGGGTACAGTAAAATAGATTTGAGAGTGGGGAAAGGAATGAAAACAAACCAGTTGTGTGGGTGATTGGGGGGGGGGAAAAATCAGGCTTTTTTCCTCCCCATTATAGCAAATAAAAAGTGCGTGGAAGCTGGGCTAGGGAGGGATTACCAGGGTGGAGTACAGGATTACAGGAACACCCAGGAGAAATTAAAGAGCAGTTTGACGCCATCATCCCTATGGTCACGAGGGGGTTTGGGTTTTTTCCTTCCCGGTTTTTTCCTCCTCCTTTTGGAGGCAACACAAGTGCCCTCCCAAAAAGGAGCTGGTGGGGATGATACCCTTTGGAAGGGCCCCCATCTGTGGGGATGAAACCAGTGCCACGGCCCAGACAGGGGTGGTTGAGGGACAGACAATATTTTTGGGTCAAAACCCGTTGATTTTGGGTTGTGGTGACCCAGCCATAGCTCCTCTCTTCCTCCACTGCTGAACCTGAGTTACGAAATAGGGACTTGAAGGAGTTCAGACATACCTGCTGCCTCAGGGGATTAGGATTTAGCAGATCCTGGCTGCCCTGTGCTTTGCCCAGCAGCTGGAACATCCCTCCCTTCCAAATCTTAAGCAGCAGGGAAATTAATTTCACCTTTAAACGCCGGGATTGTGGGATGAGGGTCTTCCTGCTCTAAACCCCCTTTTGTCTGCGCTCCAGGGCTTTGATGCTGGGCCCAGGGAAGGGGAGCCTCCCCCTCCTCCCCATCTGAGGGCAGAACAGGATTTTGAAATGACTTATCTGGCGCAGAAAGGCAGAAAATCAAGTGTAAATCTCCAGCCATGGAGACGTTTCAGTGCCGGGATGGGGGGGGGAGCGAGAGAGGGAATTGATGGTTTCTGTCTGCGGCGCTTACATCAGAGAGGTCTTGTGAAATGCAGGCCTGGGGGGGCTGTTTTATTTCAGGGGGCACTGTGAGGGCCACAAACCCTCTGGGCAGTGGGCAGGAAGGTGAGAGGCTTCTTCTCTCAGCCTCCTCCAGCCTGGGGGCAGTTCAGGGGGGAGATCAGACCCCAGTGTCCAATTAGGCACCAGCTCTGGAGTGTGGGTTTTACTAAGTCCACGCATTGCTGAGGGCTGTAGGAAGCAGGGAGGGCTCAACCTATTTTATTTTTCTCTTCCCCCCCCCCCCCCTTTCTTGGTGATTTGTCAGCCACACAATAGTGGGGGTCTGAGCAGCAGCATCTCACCTTGGTCTTGCAGGGAGGAGTGGGTACCAGAGCATCCTCCCCTCTGTTCAGGGGGGATATTTGGCATTTTTGGGGATAAATAGCACACAGGGCTGTCTCATGGGCATCTGGCTCAGTAAAAGGCTTGATTTTGACATCTTCCTGCTCCTCCTGTGCCTCTAAAAACACACGTGGGTTGAGCAGCTCTTTCCGTCTGAGGTTGGACTTGATGACCTCGGAGGTCTTTTCCAGATTTAATGATTCTCTAATGCTTCCTCCTCAGTTTTTGGCTGGGAATGAGAACCTGTTCAGTTCAGCTCATCCTGCATTCAAGAAGCATGGATGGCTGCTTTTTCATTTTGTGTGTGCTCAGCATTCCCTAAATATTGGGAATAGTGGGGACATCAAGGGCACCAGCTGCTGTGCTGGGGAGTTGGGTTGGGACAGCAGGAGATGGAGAGGCTTAGAGGATGCTGCAGGTGTGGGAGGTGTCTGTGAACACTTGGTTGAGAGGTGATGGTGCTGGAAAGGAGATGGATTTGTGCTTCCAGGGATGGGGCTGCAGGATGTGGTAAGGGAAGAGTGGTAACCCAGTGTTAACAAAAGCAGCCTGGCTCTGGAAATGAGATTTCAGGGTGCCTGAGCTGGAATCCCCTCAGCAGCTGGGCTCAGGCACAGCTGGTTTGGAAGTTGGAGCAAAGCAGGAGCAAACTTTGTTCTCCTCAAGCTGTGAAGGGTCACCTTTCCCTCCTGGGGATGTTCTCGAGCTTCACACATTTTTAATTACAAAAGGCAAACAAGCTCGCCCGTGGTGCTCAGAGCAAAGAGAAGAGAGAAATCAGCTGCCAGCCTGCAAATGCTTAAAACACAGAAGTGGGGAGGTGCTCCTGTTGTTCCCATTCCCATGCTTGCAGGGGGCACAGCGTGAAGGCACTCGTGTTTCAGAGAGTCACAGAGCGCTTTGGGTTGGAAGGGACTTTGAAAACCATCTCATTCCAACCCCCTGCCATGAGCAGGGACACCTTCCACTAGACCACTGAATTTCCAGCTGCAGCAGTGGGTAAACACAGTCAGTGTGGAGGGGTTGGGAATGGGATTCTTCGGGAAATCCAGGAGGAAATTTAGCCGTAGCTTCACTATTGCTGAATTCCAGCTTCTTCCCCCTCCTCCATCTCTCCAAAGACAGATGGGCACGGAGGTACAGCTCTGTCTTAGGAATAATAAAAATGATTCCTGAAGAAAAACAAAGCTCCCAACCCTCTCTTGTGCGGGAGGGAGTAAAATAACTGGGTGAATGAGTAGCCACAAATATTAGCATTTCAGAGAGAGCTGCTGGATGGAGATTGTTCACCACCGGGCAGGCTTTAATAGGAGTGATAAGGTTTGCTTTTGTTCTGGGGCTCTTCCTTAATCAGCCTGTCTCCTCCTGATTTTTCTATCGGCGCACTCCATCGCCCAACTTTCATGTGCTGAGTCCCAGCTGCAGCAAATCTTGTTAAAATGGCCTTGTTCAAACACGGGTGCTGGGTTGGTTCCCTAGAGCTGCACCGCGGCTGGATGGAGTGTGGGGCTGCAGGAATCAAAGCGCTCCTCGGCCTGTGTATTTTATAATTCATTGCATAGCTAAGTTGTGGAATATTTTTCCCCCTCTAACAAGCTCGAAGCCTTTTCTTCCTATATCTAAAGGAATATTATCCGAGGAGGCATTTGGGTAGGGGGGTTTGGAGACCCGCTGCTTTCCGTGTGTCCTTTGTCAATGGTGGAGCAGCTTCCCTGTGCCTTATTAGTATTGTGCTCTTGCATTTCTTTTATACCAGAGCCCTCTGCAAATAAAATTTTCAAAAGCTGCTGCTCTTGCCACTGCAAGTGGCGGAAAATAAAAGATGATGGAGTCCTGGGGGGGTTTCGGCAGTCAGGTTAGCAAACACTGAAACAAAGCGTGGCACGGAGACTTCCCCTAATTGAATCCCTGGTTAATTTGGTCCTTCGTTTAATTTGCCCCCTGCTCCAGACGTCAGAGGATTCTCACTGAAAACAGCCCAAAACGTGCTTATTTATTTTTTTGTTTTGATCCTCGCCTGCGAGTGCTCCCGGATAATTCAGTCTCCAAAGGCAGGAGCTTGCTGCAGGAAGCTGGAGCCAGGGAATGTGGAGCCCCTGTAATTAGATGATGACTCCAAAGGGTTATTTAGATCTTGCAGTTGGCTTTGGCTGCTCAGCACAGGCTGGGACCTGCCCCACCATCGCCCAGATCAGCTGCTCCTGTCGGCCCCCCTCCAGACTTGCCCAATTTTTTTCCACTTGCCCGGTTGTTTGGGCATTTTTAATGGAGCTGAAATTCAAATCCACGGAAAGCAGCGGCGGCCGCCCAGGTGTCTGTGGGATCTGGAGACTTGAGCTGCCACAGTGCAACTCTGTCCCTAATTAAACCTGCCTGGTGCTGCTAATGCAGATTAGTGCAAGGAGGAGAGGCCTAATGGACTTTCCATCCAAGGCTCCTGGCAAGGTTCAGGGGTTTTACCCCCCTCCCCCCCCCATCCTGTTAACTTGATCTGGGAAGTGAGGAAAGGTGAGGAAGAGGAAGGACAAGCTCTGGTTCCACTTTGTAACAGCTTTTGTTGGCAGGGAGCAGAACCAATTCGAACCCATCGGACCCAAAGCCCTGGTGAGGGTGGTGACGATCCATGGAGCAGCCGCTGGCGCTTGCCCACCGGGAACGGTGGTGGCAATCGGGTGCTCAGAATTCCGCCCAACAAACCAGCCCCGAGAGAGCTCCAAAATCACATTCCTGATGTGTTTTGTGCTCGGATTCCCCAGATTCCTCCCCAGAAGCACAACCCAAGTACATCAAAGGTGGCAAACGCTACGGGCGCCGTTCCCTGCCGGAGTTCCAGGAGTCGGGGGAGGACTTTGCCGAGGTGACGGTCATCGAGCCACTGAGCGAGGAAGCGCATCCCGCACACATCGCCTCCAGCCAGGAGGTGAGCAGGGAGGGGATGGGTGTTGGGGTGGCCTTCTCACCTCTGGACATTGCTGCTCCCCACATCCAGTGAGGTTTGGATGTGCTTGGAGCCTTCCCAGTAAAGGCACTGGTCACCGTCTTTGCCTGTCCCTAGGATGGGTGTTGGGCTGGCCTTGTCACCTCTGGACACATGGCTGATCCCCACATCCAAAGGGGGTTGGGATGTCCCAGTAAAGGCACTGGCCACCCTCTTTGCCTGTCCCTAGGGATTAGCCATGCCAGGCAACGTCTCCCTTGCTCCGTGTGCCGTGGGAAGTCGGGAAGAAGCCAGGGGTGACTTGCTCCTGGCGCCGCTGGCTCCTGGCTGGAGCGTGGGCCAGCAATTAAGCGAGGGCTGAGCCTCTGCCTCCGTGGCTAACGAGGTGTGGGCGGGGAGCAGACGGAGCATGTCCACATCCATTAGGGCAGCTGCCAAAATCCGGCTGTGGCTCCAGCAGAAGGGATGGGGAAAAGGAGTGGTGGGCAGCAGAGCCCACAGCCTGCAGCTGCTCTGGGACAGAGGCATCTAATTGCTCAAAAAATCCATATTCCTGATTTTGTGCTCCAGATTTGTGGCTCTCTTTGTGCTAGTGCTTTCAATCCCAGAATCTCCTCTTGCTTCCCCAGACAGGAAAGCCAAAGGAGCCGAGTGGTTGGGGTTGGTGCTGTGTGTTAGTGTACGGCCACAGCGGCTTTTCCCTGGAGCTGGGCTGCTTCCAGCCTGCCCTGCTGTGCCAAGTATTGTTGATTCAGGAGCATGCGGTGGGATTTTTTCCACTGGGAGGGAGAAGCATTGCTGCCTTCTCCCTGCTCTGTCTCCTGGCTTCACTTGGAGTTGGGAGCCTCTGCAGCCACATTTGCAGGGGGACACCCCAACCCTGTGTGGAAAAGCAAGGGAGGAATTTCCAATTTCTGTGATTTCAGTATTGTTCCTGAGCTTAAAAATGATAAAAAAAACCCCAAACCAACACCTCAAAGAAAAGCTTTTCCACCACACCCAGCTGCTTTTCCCTACTCCCGGTGACCTTTGCTCACCGCCACAGGGATGCTCATCCATCTCCTGGTGTTGGCCACATGGGCTGCCCTGACCTTGGAATCGATGTTAATCCGCCCACGCTCCCCAGGGAAGTGATGTCCTTGGTGGAAGAGGCTACTCTAATCTTACCCCTCAGTTTTAGCTGTCACGGAGGTGTAAAGGGTAGTCTATTAACAAGGTCAGTTAATTAACCCAGCTGGTGTGCAACCAGGCTGTGCCGTGGGGGCTGGATCAGTCTCCTGCTGGGAATGCTCCTTTTGGGCTGGTGGGATGGTTAATTCCCTTGCAACTGGAGCAAAAAACAGGCTCAGCTTGTGAAATCCCTACTTTATCAGCACTGCTGTCTCGTTCCCTAAAGTAGATCCTCTTGGTATGCATGGAAATGCTGGAAGCTGCTGAGGGGTCCCAGGGGAGTGTTGGAGGCTCCTGATGCACTGACTCCTTGGGATTTGGCCCAGGGAGCAGCGTTTGCCCGGTTGTCTCCTGTTGTGTGTACAAACACGCCGCTGCTGCCAGCGTTCCGCAAGCCTGCCCCCGGCCCGGGCTGTCCCTGGCCTGGGAACTGGGACAGGGTGCCTTAATTGGTGCTTGCTCCCAAGCAGTGCCAATTAAAAGGGCTCAGGCTCTGTCTGAGAGGTTTCCTTCCCTCCCTCCCCTCGTAAACATCAGAGGACAGGCTGGGAGGCTGCTCTGGGCTCGACTGCCCAGGGAGGCTCCCTGACCTCCATCCCCAGGGATTTTTTCAGGTGCTGTTGGATAAAGTAATGAGCAGCTGGGTCTGGGTTTGGCACTGACCCTGCTGTGAGTACAGGGGTGGTGGTAGGATCCTGAGGGTCCCTCTGGCCTGCAGGAGCTGGATGCTGGCTGTGCTGCCTTCCAAACCTCACCATGGAGCATCTGTCACCTCTCCTTCCCCAGCTCCTGGCTCTGCTCTGGGAAAGGTCCCTCCTACTTGCAGGTTCATGCAATCCCAGAATGGCTTGGGTTGGAAAGCACCCTAAAACCCATCTCATTCCAGCCTTCTGCCATGGGCAGGGACACTTTCCATTAGTCCAGGTTGCTCCAAGCCCTATCCAACCTGGCCTTGAGTTTGTAGACTCTGCTGGCACATCCCAGTTCTGTCTCTTCAGTGCCTGCTGGAGCCTCTTGCTCCCATCCTCTGTGTGTTTGCTTCTGCACAGAGTTGTTTCCAGCATGGCCTGGCCTTGGAGCAAAACATTCTGGGAGCCTCAGGTTGAAACTCCTGGGGTTTGGGTCCTCAATGTGAGACTCCCAAAGTGGGACTGCCCTGGAAAGACGGGATTTGTGGATAACAGCTCAGGATAGAGGCTGCCTCCAGAAAAGGTGCGTCTCTGGTGTGGCTGGTGCTTTGGAGCTGAAGGCACCTGGCAAAGCGAGGTGTGGAGATTTGACAGCTTTTTTGGGGTCTCTGCTCGGGCTGCTCAGCCCAGGGAGCTGCTGTGTGGATCTGGGAAGAGCGGGGCCCACCAGCACTGGGGTGAGGGCTCGCCTCGTGGCGTGCGGAGCAGCGCGGGCTCGGCGTGCGCTCCTGATCATCATCTTAATTAGCAATATATTCTGGGGGAGAACAAAGGTCTGTCTGGCTGGAGCAGATGGCAGGGGGGAGAGGTGGCTGCTGCCTTGTTCTGGGCAGAGCAAACGGCACAGGCTGCAGATGCTCGCCCGGCCCCGCGCCGCAGCATTCAAAGCCACGGCCATCTGCTCCCCGGGCTGGCCGAGCACGCGCCTCCCGAAGGATAACGCATTCCTGGGATCCCCGTGTGTGTGACCCGTGGCCAGCTGTAGCACTGCCGGGGCTGGGGGACAATGACTGCCTGACATCGGGATGTCCACCTCCCCCCATGCCTGCCCTGGCCCCTCTTTGTCCCCTTGCTGGCGGTGGCCGACCCCGAGCCCCCCGCGCACAAAGGGACCCCCGAGCCCTGCACAGGGAGGGAGGGAGGGAGGGAGGGAGGTCACACGAGCGCCCTGGGGTCGCGGTCAGGGGGTTGCCAGCCCATAGCCCCCTGGCTTTGTTCTTTCTTCAGGTTGTTGGTTTTTATGGGGTTGTTGTGGTTTCATGGAATCCCAGAATGGTTTGGGTTGGAAGGGAGCTTAAAGCCCATCCCATTCCACCCCCTGCCATGGGCTGGGACACCTTCCACTAGCCCAGGGTGCTCCAAGCCCTGTTCAGCCTGGCTTTGAACACTTCCAGGAATGGGACAGCAGCAGCTTGTCTGGTTTTGCTGCAAGTCCTTGAAGTGAGGGGGTTCTGGTGCTGAATTAATCTGATTCTATATAAAAGTATTGATGTTGCATATGCAAAAAGACTTGGATGCAGAGGATCTGCCTCCTGAGCATCACTGCCCGGTTCCCCTCAGTGTCCCAGCTGTCTTAGGTGAGGATGAGGATGGGTGCCTGCACGATGGGATCTCTGGGACTCAAGCAGACCCTCTCTCTGCACAAAGTTTTCTGCATTTTCAGATGGAAATTTCACAGAATCCCAGAACGGTTTGGGTTGGAAGGGACCTTAAAGTCCATCTCGTTCCACCCCCTGCCATGGGCAGGGACACCTTCCACTAGCCCAGGCTGCTCCAAGCCCTGTCCAGCCTGGCCTTGGGCACTTCCAGGGATCCAGGGGCAGCCCCAGCTTCTCTGGGCACCCTGTGCCGGTGTTTTGCCATCCTCCTTGTAAAGAACTTGCAGGGATGGGATTTAATGGCACCTGTTGCCTCAGCTCCTGCTTTCCATCCCTCAGGGGATGTTGCGATGCTGCGGCAGCAAAGGGCCCTTGCCTGGTCCGGCAGCTGAAATGGGAACAGCAGCAGAGCTAAAAAAAGTCCAGTGACCTAATCCAGTTTCCATGGCAACGTTGTAGATTAATGGCTTTTAGCTGTAATCTGAATGAGACGTATTGAACTTTTCTGTGATGATTTAGAGCCTCTTTATGTCCTGGGTGACTTTGACTCCAAATCCATCAGTCACGTGCAGGCAGAAGTATCCACTTGTACCGCTGCAGAGGCAACATCTGCCACTGCTAAAGCAGAAGTTAATGTTGGGGAGCATCACGTGGGAGTAAATACCCTGGGCTGGTACAACGTGTAGTACATGAGGAAATCACCTTAAATGCTGTACTTTTGCTCCTGGTGCTGCCTGAGCTGATGGGATGCTGCCAGAGGGAGCGGGATGGTTTAAGACCACCAAAGAGTGGGTTTTTTCCCCTCTGTTAAGCTCAGGAAAGAGCTTGTTGACAGCATAGCTCTCTCCTGTTACAGAGCTGCAGTTAGTGGAGGACTTCTGGATTTGGCTTGGCTGAATATGGGGCAAAATAGGGGCAAATGAGGTTCTGGAAGGAAAGGATAACCCAGCTCTGTGCAGCCCATGATCTTCCCTGCATCCCCATCCCCTCGACCATCAATACCTCAAAGAAAAGCAGCATGGTTTGCTTGGAAGGGAAATCCTCTGCCTCCCTCCCCAGCACCCTGCCAGGCTCTGATCTGTTCCCTCTCCTGGGTCATTTGTGGGGCTTTAGGCATCTCTGTGGTTTCTCCCCACCGGAGAGCCACACGTGCCAGAACAAGGCAGGATCAAAGAGCCCTGGATTCCCAGCCCAGCCTGCAGGGAACAGGGAGATGAAAGCCCAGCGGCATTGCTGGAGCCCTGCAGCTCCTTGGATGCTGATCCCAGAGTCCCTTTCATTCCGGGGATGTCTTGCAGTAGTAATAACTCGGGAACCTTTTGTTTTCTCCCCAGCACTGGAAGACGCGAGGCAGCGAGGAGTACGAGGCCGAGGGTAAGAGCAAAGAGCAGCACCTGGATGTGCTTGTTCTCATTTCAGCTCTGAAGAGGGATCAGAGGAGCACGTGGAGAGGGTCTCTGGGTGTGTGGAGCATCCCAGCCCGGCTGGTGCAGAGCTCAGCAAGCTGGGGCATCCCCCTAAGCTGGGGATGAAAGCTGACGCAGGGCGCATCTTGTGCCGCACCCCCTCTGCCCTCTTCATCCTGCTGTGGGTGTTCCTGGTCTCCCTGACCTCTGTCCTGGTCCCCACTCCTGCCCCGGGGGGCTCTGGCTGTAGTGGAGCCCGGTGGGCACTAGATGTCAGCAGGGACCAGTCATTAAATGTTCCCTAATTGTCACGGAGCTATAAAGTCATGGAATGGTTTGGAAGGGACTGTAAAGCCCATCCAGTGCCACCTCCTGCCATGGGCAGGGACACCTTCCACTATCCCAGGAAGTGGATAGGAAGTGCTCCAAGCCCTGTCCAACCTGGTGTTGGACACTTCCAGTGATGGGAAATTTCTCTGGACACCCTGTGCCAGCGTTTTACCATCTTCACCATAAATAACTTCCTTTTAATTAGGTCAGCACCTCTTCCATATTTCAGCTGCTCTCTAACCCCTTTCCCATCCAAAGGGGACAACTTTTTTCTCCTAGAGCTGCTTTTCCAGCCCCAGGAGGTGGCTTTGCAGCTCCCTTGATCCCATAACTGCCCAGGGTAGCAGGGTCCTTTTTCCATCTCTGCTGGTGGCTGAGGCAGCAGAGCTGCCCTTCCCTGGCCACCAGCCCACGTTGACCATTGGACTCCTCCACATTCCCAAAGATCCTCCTGGCCACGGTCCCAGCTGGTCACTCTGCACCTGGTCAGGCACTGGGAGTCCCCATCCCTGGAGGGATTAAAAGCCGTGTGGATGTGGCACTTGGGGATGTGGGTCAGTGCTGACCTTGGCCATGCTGGGGAGCAGTTGGACTCAACGGTCTTAGAGGGCTTTTCCAACCTCAACAATTCCATGATTCTGTGGACGGGAGGCTCCTTCCCCTGGGGTGGCACGTGTGAGTGGAATGCTGAGCAGAACCTCCCGGTAGAGTCTGATACTGCTGGGACCAGTATCCATATCCTAAAATCCAAAGTGTGCTCTGAGTAGGATGAACTCAGACAAATGATCCTTTGGGATCTGCAGAGCCAGGAAGGAGCTCTGCCCATCACAGCAGCAGGTCCCCAGTGGGGTGCAGAGCCCCCAGGTGTTTTGGTGACCACTCCAGACCCCAGAGCAATCTCCTCCATTTCCAGGACAGCTGCGCTTCTGGAACCCCGATGACCTGAACGCCTCCCCTGGTGCCTCACCGAGCCCAGACTGGATCGAGGAGAAACTTCAGGAGGTCTGTGAGCACCTGGGGATCACCAGGGATGGCCACCTGAACAGGAAGAAGCTGGTTTCCATCTGTGAGCAGTACGGGCTGCACGCAGCGGCCGGGGAGGTGAGCGACCACATACGGACCCGTGCCACCACTGCCCCTACCTGGGCCCCCCAAAATCCCTCCTGGGATTCACCACGAGCACAGGTGGCTACTTGGAGAGGAGTTTCCAGCTCCAGCTCCTGGTTTTCCAGCAAGGTTTTTGGTGCCAAACCATCAGGCTGCTGTAGGAGAAGGCAGCTGCTAGCTCGAACCGTGGCGTGCATGTCTCCTCATGCCGTCACAGAGTGAGCTGGAGTTTAAAAACATGGCTGAGATTCCAAGCATTTCTCCTTAATCCTAGGAATTTTCTAGCTGGACAGCAAATATGGGTTAAATATTCATAGGTGGTTGCTTTTGACTTTGTGAAGGCCTGTGGGCTCTTTCTGTGCTGCAGCAAGAGCCCACGACAAAATGAAATCTTTATCAAAAAAAAAAAAAAAAAGAAGGCTCTTTTCAACTTAGGATTTAGTTTTATTAAAAAAGTCAGATTTTTTGCATCTTAAGATAACGTGCTTGTAATAATTTCCTCCACAGAGCATGTTTCTGAGCAGGTATTCCTTTGCAGCATCCACAATGGAATGTTTTCAGGGTATTAAGGCAGAAAATGGAAAAGATAAACTGTAGACAAAGAAATAATCTGAACATCTCCAGTCCTGCTT
Organism: Corvus cornix cornix; assembly: GCF_000738735.6. Taxonomy (NCBI): domain Eukaryota; kingdom Metazoa; phylum Chordata; class Aves; order Passeriformes; family Corvidae; genus Corvus; species Corvus cornix. The sequence goes on along the minus strand of NC_046335.1, from coordinate 2,021,763 downwards.
TTGAGAAAGCAGCGTGGCCCGAAGCATAAAACAGATTTATGATAACCTTGCAGTGTCTTAGGGGGTTTTTTTGCCTGGTCACTTCAAGCTGCTCAGGGTTTGGCATCTGTCTCAGTACCTTGAGCTGAATTCCTGAGGTCACCCTGTCTCGGGAGCAGAATGAAATGAGGGTTTTTTCATGCTGCCTCATTAAACAGCGGCTCCAAGATGACCAGGAGCTTTTTTTCATGGTGCCTGCAATTTTCCATATGGAGAACATGGAAATGGGTTAGGCTGAGGTACCAGGTAACTCTTGCTTTGCTCTTTTTGGAGCCTTGGGAATAGGATGTTTTCTCTGTGCTAGATTTTTTTTTTGGCCTTTTACACCATTTCTGTCTCCTTGCAGGTGCTGGAAGAGGTGCTCCATAACCTGGAGCAAGATGGGACCATGAGCATCGAGGACTTCTTTTATGGCCTTTTTAGAAATGGGAAATCTCTGACACCTTCAGCATCTACTCCGTACCGGCAGCTGAAACGGCACCTGTCCATGCAGGTGAGACAGTGAGAGGTGAATCCTGGGGTCAGAGGAGCAGGAGAATTCCTGAACAGTTCCCACCCAGCCTGTCTCCTCCTCTTCCTCAGCATTTGTCCCTGGAGGGGTGGCTGTGAGGGCTTCCCTACCCCGTGGAGGTGGTGGCAGTGAGCTGCCCACGCTGCTCCAAAAGCAGATTTCAAATTCCCTCTCAGGAAAAGCTCATTTGGGGGAGATAAAACAGAAAACACCCTCACGGTAAAGGGGACGTGGCTCCCCTTTGAAGTTTTGTGGCTCGGAGAGGGCTGTGGAGTGCAGTATGGAAATGGTAGAGACTTGCAGAGTTCCAGAGTGGCTTGGGTTGGAAGGGACCTTAAAGCTCATCCCATTCCACCCCCTGCCATGGGCAGAGACACCTTCTGCTATCCCAGGTTGTTCCAAGGTCCATCCAGCCTGGCCTTGGACACTTCCAGGATGGGGTATCCAGTATAAACTGGGTGCAGGGGGAAGCACTGCCTGGGATAGGCTATGGACATGCAGGTCCCACATCTCTACTCCAATTACTGCTTTTTTTCTGAGAGAGAATTTGAAATCTGCTCCCTGTCTTTGCCTGGAAGCTGAGGGCCGTACCCAGAGCACATCTGCAAATGCTCCCTGCAGCTCTTTTAGGGAAGGTGACACTCCAAACCAAAAATGAGCAGTGGAAAACCCTTCTAGAGCATTGAGGCCAGCTCTGAAACTGCTCCTCCTCGGATTCATTTGCAGTCCCGAGGGCCTGGTTGTGCCCCGGTGCTGTGAGGTCAGCAGCGGCGCTCCCGCCGGGTTTTGGCTTGGCAGCGAGGAAAAGCAGAGCTTAATCCTTAATCTCTGGAGCAGTGCAAGGGAAATTCCATTGATAAGCCCTTCTGGGCACTGCCTTTGCCCCGTCACACCCTCATCCTCTCTCACAGTCCTTCGACGAGAGCGGGAGACGCACCACCACCCCCTCGGCCATGCCCAGCACCATCGGCTTCTCCCTCTTCTCCAGCCTGGATGATGGGATGGGCTACGGCTGCGTGGAGGGGGTCCTGGACTGCTGGCACCAGGAGGGCATAGAGAACAGCCAGGAGATCCTGAAGGTAACCCCCAGCTCCATCTCACCCCTGGTTATGTGTATTTTTTTCTCCCTGTGTCAGCAGCTGAGTTATTTTTTCCTTTCCAAAATCCCTGGGTTTACTCCTTTTAAAACTTCCACGGGGAAGCTGTGGCTGCTCAATCCCTGGAAGTGTTCAAGGCCAGGTTGGAAGGGGCTTGGAGCAACCTGGGACAGTGGAAGGTGTCCCTGCCCGTGGCAGGAGGTGGAACTGGATGATGATTAAGATCTGTTCCAACCCAAACCGTTCTATAATTCTATAAAAATTCCCAGTGCTAGAGACAAGAGTTCTGGGAGTTTTCCAGTCATTTCCTTTATGGTACATCCCAGAGAACAAGAAGCTAATGATAAAAATACAATGGGCTTTCCAGCGTAGCTTGAAGAAGTCACCTGTATTTGTTAGGAAGCAATTTAATTCCTCTCCCTCCCTGAATAGCTGTGCCTGCAAACCTCTCAGCACTGGGGTGACCTGAATTATTGCTCGTGCTGAGGTGGAGAACAGCACTTGAAACCCTGCCCAGTCCTCAGTGTTCCATTAGACAGAGCAGAAGGGTGATGGGGGTGAAATTGGGTACCTGAGTAATTCCATCCCTGTCCATCTCGTTAGAAGCTGTGGAGGGGAGAAGAAAATTTCATGTGACCATCCCTGGATTGCCAACAATGTGGACTGTGGTTCTCCTGGCTTTTAAATAGCCACGTGGAAAGTGAACATCCGGGCTGTAATAACCTCTGCCATTGCTCAGGATTTAAAACCCCCTCATAACCTCACACAATTTGAGAAGGTGGGACCACCTTCAGCAGATTTGTGTGTCCACCTTCATCTTGTTGCTTTCCACTGGAAAATTCCTTTGTACTGGTGTCACTGGGGTGGTTTCTCCAGTGTCTGCAGTGTTTCAGCCCCACCACAGGGGCTTTGCTTTGTGCTCCTGCAGGGTTGGGTTGAATCATGGAATCATTTAGGTTGGAAAAGACCTCTGAGATTGAGTCCAGCTGTCAGCTTAGACCTTGTTCACCACTAAACCCCGTCCCCAAGTGCCACGTCCATGTGGGTTTTGAACACTTCCAGTGAAAGAAAATGCCTTTCTTCAAGGCTTGGAGCAACCTGGAATAGTGGAAGGTGTCCCTGCCCATGGCAGGGGGGGGAACTGGATGGGCTTTAAGGTTCTTTCCAACCCAAACCATCCTGGGATTCTGTGAAATTCCAAGCACTTGCTGATGATAACTTGCCTTCTAAGAGGTGGGATCCTCACCATCAATCAAACCCTTCCTGCAGAGCTGCTTCTGTGTTGCCTCTGCTGCCAGAGCTGGTGTTGTTTACACGAACATCCCCAGCCACCTCCTGGCAGCAGCTGGTCCGTGCAAAGTCCAGTGTCGTTAGATCCTGCAGGGAATTACTGCATTTCATCAGGCCTGGGCTTAATTTCCTGCTGGTCTTGCAGCACAACCAGGACACTTCCCATCCCCACAGCTGGCAGCAGCTCTGTGTTGTAGGGAGGTGGCAGAGATGTCTGGTTTATTGCCCCCGGGGCGTTTGTGACAGATTAATTAGCGAGCAAAGATCTCTTCTGAGCCTCGTTTCATCCTGTCAATCCCTGCACAAATGTCTCCAGGCTGCTGCAGGAAGCTCGTTCCGCTCTAAGGACCCGTTGTTTCCACAGGCTCTGGACTTCAGCTTGGATGGGAAGGTGAACCTGACGGAGCTGACGCTGGCGCTGGAGAATGAGCTCTTAATCACCAAGAATGGAGTCCACCAGGCAGCCCTGGCGAGCTTCAAAACAGAGATCAGGCACTTGATGTGAGTCTCAGGGATTACTGGATGTGCTGCTTCCCGCTGTGCCTGGCCAAGCAGGAGCTGAGGGAGCAGCTGATGGATGGATGGTGGTGCTCCGAGGGGCACTGGGGTGGCACCGGAAGGCTCAGGTCTCTGATGGAGTGCTCAGAAACTTCCAGCTGTCTTGTTTTGCCTGGGAAAAGCACTCAACCCTCCAAGGATTGCAGAAAAATGTAGTTGAGGAACAAAAAAATGGAAGCAGCAGGCTGTTCCCAGTCTGTGGATGGTCTGGGAGTGGTCACTGCTGGCTGCAGTGGTCATTGATGGCCAAGGAATGCACAGCTTGAGGCAGAGGCTGGTGGAGTTTATCAGTACCTTAAATCCAGACTGATTTGGGGCATTACAGAGGTTTTGCCATGTGATAGATGTGGAGGTGAGGTACAAACCCACCGTAAATCCCAAGGTTTTTCCTTTCAAAGTCAGCACAGCTTGGCCTTGTGCTGGACTTGCCATGCAGGTTTCCCTGTTGAAAAAGAAGGCTCCAGGGAGAGAGCTCAGAGCCCCTTGCAGGGCCTAAAGGGGCTCCAGGAGAGCTGGAGAGGGACTGGGGACAAGAGATAGAGGGACAGCACACAGGGAATGGCTTCCCACTGCCAGAGGGCAGGGATGGATGGGAGATTGGGAAGGAATTGTTCCCTGGGTGGGTGGGGAGGCCCTGGCACAGGGTGCCCAGAGCAGCTGTGGCTGCCCCTGGATCCCTGGAAGTGTCCAAGGCCAGGTTGGACATTGGGGCTTGGAGCAGTCTGGGATAGTGGGAGGTGTCCCTGCCCATGGCAGAGGCTGGAACAGGACAGTCTTGAAGGTCCCTTCCAACCCGAACCATTTCAGGATTTGAACTGGGAGCTGGACCACAGCTGAGGGTCTCAAGTGTTGAGGTCTCAGGATCTTGTGGGGATACCAAGACATGTCCAGAGCTGTTTGGGTACAGGTTCAAAGCCAGTGACTAAATGCAGTTGATGAGACCCATGGTTATCTTTCCAAGCTTCTTCTCTTGACATTTCAAATACCCTTTTTGGGGGAGCAGTGTGGGCCGACCTAATGCAGACTAGCTCTGCTCTGCCTAGGGAGAGGTTTGACCAAGTGGCCAGGGAGAAGGAGAAGCTGCGGTCGGACCTGGAGAAAGCAGAGAAGCTGAAATCCCTGATGGCCTCAGAGGTGGACGATCACCACGCCGCCATCGAGCGCCGCAACGAGTACAACCTCAGGTAGGGCATCCCAAATCATCCCTCCCTCCTTGGTATCACTTTCCTGGCATTGCAGGGCCTTGGTGACCACCCAGCCTCACCCCAGCAGCGTTTGCCACCTGCTTCCTCTAACGAGCCCCTCTCCCCTCCGGTGCCTCGGCAGGAAGCTGGACGAGGAGTACAAGGAGAGAATCGCCGCTCTGAAGAACGAGCTCCGCAGAGAGCGGGAGCAAATCCTGCAGCAGGCCAACAAACAGAGGCTGGAGATGGAGCAGGAGATTGAAAAGCTGAAGACGGATGAGAACTACATCCGGGACCGCCTGGCCCTGTCCCTGAAGGTAACAGGGACTAAACACAGCTGGGATTCCCCCCAAAAAGCAGGGATACCCTGGGAGGGGGAGTGACTCTTGCAGAGTAGTCCTTGTTGAGAGCATGAGTTTTGGGCTGTGTTTAGCTGGCCAAAAGTCATTTAAGCAGCAAGATAGAGGCGTGTCCATGAGAATTGGTGTTGGGGGCACCTCAGTGGGTTGTTCTGTAGATTCCTAATCTCCAGTTCAAATCTCTGCTGCCATCAAGTGCAGAGCGTGCGTGTGCACAGCTCTCAGATGAGCTGTCCAGCCAGGAGACAAAACATCTTGATCAAGTTTAAAATACTGGTTTAAAAACAAATAAACAAAATAACCACGTAAAGCAAACTTGCTATTATGCCTTTTGATAATTTCTCTAAATTCCAGTGCTCACACTGGGCCGTGGCAGGCGTGGGTTGTGTGTGGATGGATTCATAACTCCAGTCATCACCTGAAGCTTGGAATAATGCCATGCTCCGACTTGATTGGGATTACCCTTATTTCAACACATGCTGATTTTTTTCCTCCTCCAAGTGCTGAGGCTGTTGTGGGGTTTTTTGTTTGGTCCAGGAGAACAGCCGCCTGGAAAACGAGCTGTTGGAAACGGGAGAAAAACTGGCCGAGTGTGAAAGTCTGGCAAGCAAACTGCAGAGGAACTTGGAAAATGTCCTGGCTGAGAAGGTAAATCCTCCTTTTCCCTGTGGGGCTTGCAGAATTAAATCTCTTTCAAGTTGCTGCACTCAAGCTGCCAGTTTAACTGATATCCAGAGGCTTTTGGGGTCCCTATCCAGATTATCCACGCTCAGCCTGCCTTGGTGACATGGACTGCCTTGCAGCTGAGGAAAATAAAGATATTCCACTTTAGCTGTGATTTTATTCTAATTAAAGCAGGGAGCCTTAGAGTGAAGCAATCATCCTGCAGATCTGCAGGATTTTTTTTTTTCCCCCCAGCACAGAGTTTTGGATAGGCCCAACTTGCAGATCCTTTCCAGGGAAGATGATGCAGGAGGAGTGGGGTTTTACGTGGCATCTCTGCTGGAATTAGGTGAAAATCGAGGTGAACAGCTGATCATGGCTGTATTACACTGAACTTTTCAGGATATCAGCTTCTCCAAAGATGTTTGAGTTTGTGCATGCACAGCCTGAGGTTCATATATTGGGATTTCCAGCCTTCTTTAAAGCTTGGGATTATTTGTCACACTGAGATGTGCAAATGCTAAGGTAGAAAGCTGTGATCTGGAATCAGTGAGCATGAGAGCTGTGCTAGATGGCAGACAATGCTTTTTGGGAAATTACTCATTCCCTGCTAGGAGGAAAGTGGAGTTTCTTTATTTAAAATAAAAGTCCAGAGTGGAGAGAGGGTGCAGGCTGCAGGACTGCTGGGAATGGCATCCGTGCTGTACTGAGCAGGGCTGTTGGGTGGGCCAGTGGATAACTGGATATTCCATTCCTATGTTCCAGTTTGGTGACCTGGATCCCACCAGTGCAGAGTTTTTCCTGCAGGAGGAGAGACTGGCCCAGATGAGGAGCGAGTACGAGCAGCAGTGCAGGGTAAGTGGAGCTGAGACCTGGCTCCTGTGTCCACCAGGAACATCATGAAACCTTTCAGGTTGGAAAATCCCTCTCAGACTGAGTCCAACCGCTCCCCCAGCACTGCCAAGCCCAGCACTAACCATGTCCCCAAGTGCCACATCCTCACTGCAAACAGCAGCACAAGGGGTGTTGGAAAGCTCTTCCCACAGAGGCAACTGGCTGAGCTAAGAGGATGAGGTGCCCCCAGGGTGGGCTGGGAGAGGCTCCATGGAGCCCTGTGAATTCAGAGTTGCAGGAACTTAGAGGAGAAATAAGATACATCCATGTTTTACTGGTTTTCAGACCAGAAATATTTTTTTAAAATAACCCTGAGAACTGAAAATTTGCTTTCTCCTCCTCAAATCTTGTATGGTTGAAGCACTTTAAGATGAGCCTGCAGGTTATCTATTTACACATCTGCTTTCTGATGCCTGCGGTGGTACCAGAGAAGCTGTGGCTGCCCCTGGATCCCTGGAAGTGTCCAAGGCTGGGTTGGATGGGGCTTGGAGCAGCCTGGGATAATGGAAGGTGTCCCTGCCCATGAGAAGAGGGTGGAACTGGATGGGCTTTAAGGTCCCTTCCAACCCAAACTGGTTTGTGATTCTGTGATCTGCTCTGCAGGATCCTTTCCATTCAATAAAGGGCTGCCTTTGCAAAAGGCTGTTGGATTGGAAACAGTGTGGAAGCTGCAGTTTAAAAGCAGAAATTGTCTAGAAATAGGCATTGAATTGATACAGCTCGATAGGCAGCTGCTTTTTCTATTTTTGAGGATGGGAGATATAAATCAGTGCCCAAGGTTCACTTCCTGGGCCTTTCAGACCTGCAGGATTCTGTGTTTGCACACTCAGGGAGTTGTTTTGCTCAATAACTGCTGTTCCTGGAACGGGGTGCAGGGCACTTGGCACAAACCCTGGCGAGGTTCCGCTGGCGGGCGGAAGGACCAGATGGTAAATGCAGTAACGAGGGGATCTCTTTCCTAATTTGATCTTTTGCTTCTGGTTTGATTTTTCAAGTGGATGGTATTTGAGGAGGCATTTCCCAACTGTTTGAAAATGTTTGAAAAGCTGCTTTTTAATAAAAGGTCACAGGAAGAAGGAATGAAGGGAAAGGTCCTGGAGTGTGTTATGCCTTCACCGTTGAGAGTTTGGTATTGGAGAATCATCAGAGAATCCCAGAATGGTTTGGGTGGAAGGGACCTTAAAAACCTTCTTCCACCTCTTGCCATGGGCAGGGACACCTTCTACTATCCCAGGCTGCTCCAAGCCCTGTCCAACCTGGCCTTGGACACTTCCAGGGATCCAGGGGCAGCCACAGCTTCTCTGGGCACCCTGTGCCAGGGCCTCCCCACCCTCCCAGCCAGGAATTCCTTCCCAATATTCCATCTATCCCTGCCCTCTGGCAGTGGGAAGCCATTCCCCCTTGTTTTGCTGATAGAAGGATGCCTATGGCACTATGGATTATTGACAAGTCTTTCCCTGCTGTAATTCCCACCTGAATGTCCCGTGGTGGGACTGGGTCGATGCTCAGCTGCTTTGGTTCCTTTCCCTCAGCCTTTTTTTCCCCCCTCCATCTCAGGAGCTGCAGGACCAGATCGATGAGCTGCACTCAGAGCTGCAGGAGTACCGTGCCCAAGGCAAAGTGCTCAGGCCTTCCCTGAAAAATTCCCTGTCAGAAGAGTTTGACATTGACATGAAGAGTCATGGCAACGGCGGGATTGAGCCTGACCAAGGTAAAAAAGTACCTCCTGTAGGACTGAGATCTGTGCTGTGGGTGTTTATAACATCTTAGAGGTAATTCCATGACGACCTTCCCAGTGAGTTTTGGTCACCACCTCCTATTTTGGTGTTTAATGTTAATTTGGAATGCGACTGCTGAACTGTATTTAAAGCTGAAATTAATGCTTGCAGTTACTTGGCTGTGTTTGTGATGGGATTTTGAGAGCTGCTAAGCAGTCCTAAAATGATGAAATCGTTCTGTTGAGAATTATATATATTTAGGTATTGTATAATTAATGTTTTTATAGGTCTATAAATTATAACTAATTACTTTTTCTAAAGGACTTGGTTCAGAAGACTGCAACCCATTAAATATGAGCATAGAGGCAGAAATGGCCATCGAGCAGATGAAGGAGCAACACCACAGGGATCTGCATCACCTCAAACAGGAGCTTGAGGACACAGTAAGTGTTGGAATGAGATGGTGTGTAAGGCCCTTTCCCACCCAAAACCAGTTTGGGATTCTGTGATCCCAGTAAGAAATAAAGCTGAGCACTTGAACATTCTTTCCAGGGAAATCAATATAAGATGCTGAAGTGTGAATCAAAATATTCAGTAGAATGAATATATAAAACTAGATGGAAATATTGAGGGAAACATCCCTGTAGAACATTCTGTGGAAAATGAAAACAACCCATCCTGTTTTCCCTTCTCTAGGTGAGCCATTATGAAAAGCAGCTGGATGAGACAAAAGCCCACTGGGAAAAGGAGCAGGAGGATATGAGGCAGAAGTACACTGAGGAGATGAATGTCATGGAAAAACAGATCACTGGCCTTAAAAATCAAGTAGCAGAGCTGCAGGGAGAGGCAGCAGCGCTCAGAGAGCAGCAGGAAAAGCTCAACTGTAAATACAACGAGGAGAAAAACAAATTACAGATGCATTTCGATGAGGAAAAAGCCAATCTGCAGGAACTGTTGAGGCAGGAGCATGAAGATGATGTCAGGGCCAGACTGGAGCAGGTGAATGAGAAGTTCAGGCAGGAACGGGAGGAGCTGATCCAAAAGAGTGTCTGGGTGGAAGAAAAGATGAGAGTTCTGGTGCAGACACTGCAGGAGGAGAAGGGGGAGCTGGAACGTGGCTTCCACGAGCAGGTGAAGAGGCTGGCAGAGGTGCACGCCCTGGAGAAGGAGGAGCTGCAGGAAGAGCTGCTGAGGAAGCACGAGCAGGAGCTGGAGGAGGAAAGGTGAGTGTCACCTCCGGTGGGGACAGTGCTGGAGCGTGGTGACCGGGGTGAACCTAGTGCAGAAACACTTCCCTGGTGTGTCATTCCAAGTGTCCTGACTGCACAGTGCTGTTCCTGCTCTGCTCTGCAGCACTGGGCTCCTCTCCAGGGTTTTTTCTCTTCTGACCTTTCTCAAGCAGATATTTAGATTCATTTTTAGCTCGCCCAGAGGCAGCAGTAGTGTTAAAGCATAACCAGGCGTGATTAAGTCGAGTTCTGTTTGGGATCCCTGTGCTCCACAAATCCCTGCTTGGTCCTTTTAAAACTTGTGGGTTTGCAGAGTTCTTTGCTGAAGAAGGAAAGGGGTGGCTGGGAAGTGCTTTTAGCCAACACTGAGTGTCAGAAGAAACTGAAACCATCCTGGGGTGATGGGGGTGAGAGCATCTGCCCCCCAAAAAATCTGAGCACAGGAACAGAAGGGCACATATTGCACAGGCAACCTTTTCTGAGGACATTTCATGAGCTTTCACACTTTTCCAAGGCAGTTTTTCTTTTTGAAGTTTCACCAAATTGCCTCCGTTTTAACTTACGGCTTCCAGAAACACCCATCCAGTAGTCAGTGGAAAAAAAAAAAAAGTGAATTTCCAACTTGTTTTATTCAGCCTAAAAATCCACTTTGATCTCTGAGGTAGTTTAGTAATATCTTATGTTAACCATGTCTAGGGAAAAAATGGCAAGTGACTATAAGAGAAGAGCATCTCATGCACAAACTCAGTTTTCTGTGGACACACAAACACTTGTGAATAAATATGAAGAAACCCTCCAGAGTCTGGAAGGACGTTACCAGCGAGAGCTGCAGGAACTTGCTGAACAGCAAAGAGAGGAGAAATCCCAGTGGGAGTTTGAAAGGGAGGAAATTGCTCAGGAGGCCGCTGAAGCCCATGAGCAGCTGAAGGAAAGCTTAGCAAGTGAAAAGGCTGTTTCTTCTGCCCTGACCCAGGAGAAGGATCTCCTGGAGAAAAATTTCAAGGAAGAAGTGAACAAGCTGGTGTGTGAGAGGGAGCAGCTGGAGAAGGAGCTGCGGGAGCTGAGGAATGCTGCCCAGGAGCAAGAGGAAAAGCTGAATGAGAAAATAGCCCAACTCCAAAATGACCATAAAAAAGAGCTAAAGGAGAAAGATGAACATATTTCCACAGTGGAGGAAAATGGGAAGCGGGTTAGGGAAAAGCTGGAGAGACTGGACAGTGAGTATAAGCGAGAGAAAGAAGAGCTCAATTCCAAACTTCTTGCTTTGGAGAGTTTAAACAAAGGCATTTGTGAGAGAGCAGAGACAGAAAAGGCTGAGATGAGTTTGGAAATCTCAGCCCTCCAAGGGAAAATACAGAAACTGCAGTGGGAAACACGGAGTTTTTCTGCCCTGCAGAGCCATTACAGGGTCCTGGAGAGTGAGTATGCGAAAGCCAAGAGCCAGATCGCTGCTTTTCCTGGTGCAGCTCCTCTGGGAGACGATGGGGATGTTCTCCAAAACCTGCAGAAGGTGCACGAGCAGGCGGTGAAGGAGAATGTCAGGATGGCAGCCCAGATCCTGCGGCTGCAGCACCGGCTGCAAGCGCCGGAGCCCCTGCAACCTCCCAGTCCTGGCTGCTCCCACTCCGGCTCAGAACCAGAGGAGATAGATCCCAGTTTTGAAGGGTTGCCCAGTGATTGTCAAGATGTAGCCATGGGAGCAGATTTCAGTGTCCTTCCACCTTTGGAGGCTGATACTACAGACCTGGAAGAAACGTCGGAGATGGATTTGGATTTGGAGGAGGGATGTGTGACAGCCAGAGCTGGCGACCACCCTGAGGTACAGGGGTGTTGGATCCAAGGAAATCAAGCAGCTCCAGATGCTGATGGCAACCAGGATTGTGACAAGAACCAAGAGCTCCTTTTTTGGGTGCCTCTGCTGCCAAAAAAGAGAGATCTGGAGGAAGTTCCCAGGCCAAAAATGCTACACAACAATGTCAAACAGCAGAACATTCATCTGCTAAATCACAGAATAGCTCCCAAAAATAAAGGGTTTGTTTCTGATGCTTTGAAGCTGCAGGTAGAGCTGGAGAAGGCTGAAGAACTGAGTGAAGCCTCTCTCCTGCTGGATCACACTCCTGGGGCAGCAAATGGTGACCTGAAGAGCGTAATAGCTCAGCTTTGGAAAAGGGTGGAAGAGCTGGAAGACCGATCCATGGCACAGGCTGAACTTCTGTTGCTACAAGAAGAAATTCAGGTAGAAAATGAGGATCTGAAAGCTGAAATGATACAGCTAATTGAAAAAAATAAAGTGCTGGAAGACAACCTGCATAGGCTGAGAAGGCTTCATTGTGAACAAGAAGAAAGCGAGGTGGAAAGTGTCAAGTTTGAAGAGGAAAACACCAAGTTCCTCCAGAAAGTTAAAGAAATGGAAGATGTTAAAGAACTGGAAGGTGTCCAAGGACAAGGTGCTCAAGGAAACACGGATGGGCCCAGTGACATGAGAGGTGGGAAGCTGGACGAACAACCCACTGCATTTATGGGCCAGCAGGACAGGAATGCCCAAAGCGACGGCGCGGTGACAGAAGCGGGCAAAGCAGGAATGAGGGATCTCAACCCAAAGGTGAAGGAGAAAGCTCTGGGTCACCCAGAGGAGAGGAAGGCAGTGACCCAGGGCTTGCAGAGCACGTGCACTGAGCTGCAGCAGAAGGTTGACCTGCTGAGGTAACGTAACCCAACGTTAGCCACTAACCCAGCGCTGCCTTGGCTGCTCCTTTAACCACCGTAGTTTAACTCTGATTTAGCTCTGAGTAGCAAACAGTGCTGTGGACTCCTAACTCCTCTAATCATGGATACAGACCACTGGGATAAATAACTTATGTGTCACTTACTCCTCTCTGTGCCTGCCACCTAAGCAGGAGCACCTGCCAGCTGTCCTGTCTGTGGATGTCACCGTCGCAGTGTGTAGCTCGTGGTCCAGCACGAGCCCATCGTATTTCCATGTCCAAAATCCATGGTAACACTTCCAGAGTGCTTTGTAGCTCTTACTAATATCACTCCACTCGGTTTGTTCCCTTCTAGAGCTGAATGTTGCTCGCAAGGCTAAAATTGCTCCTGTTTTTCCTCAGTGTTTCGGGTTAACGCTATGGAATGATGGTAATTTGAAATGCTAAAAGTGCTTCTGTTTCTCTCAATATTTAAATTAATGCTAGAAAATGATAGGGACTTTTTTTTCCTCAGTTAGGAACCCCTCAGGAGTGTGATATGCTAAATATAGTTATAAAACATGTATTCCTTATATTATATTATCATAGGTTTTACCTCCTTGTTTTTAACTGCTGTATTTCAGCAAGATTTCTTTTTTTTTAATGGATAAAGTGGTTACAAGTAGCTTAATTATTGTTCAGCACCAGCTTCCTGCAGGAAATTGTTCTTTCAGGTGTCCCACCATGGCTAAGTTATTTCTGTGCAGTCGCCTGGGGGCAGAAAAGGCACTTTCCCAACCGTGCTGTTCCCAGAATTCTGAATTCCAGATGGGGAAACAGCTCACTCTCCTGGCAGTCTGCACACTGTGGTGTTAAGTTCAAGGACTGAAAGATATGTAAAATATTAGTGTGAAACTTCAGATTTTCACTCACTTGAGCTGTACAAAAACAAGCCCAAAACCCCAGGGTTTTTTTTAAGTTCGTTGTAAAAATTCAGAGTTTTTTGAACAAACTGGGGAGCGCTCTTGCTAAATTCATGGAAAATATAAATACACCATTTATACATAAAACAAGGCAACTGTAGCTTTGGTTTTGGAGCGTTACAGGTAGCTCTGACCTGTGGGACTGTTTTCCTCCCCAGATGTCCTACAGGAGCTGCTTTCTCACTTGTCTCGTGTCTCTGCCACAGGTGTGAGGCTGAGAAGCTCCGCGAGGAAAACGCCGTCCTGAAAAACGAAGTGACTTTATTAAATGAAGAAGGGAGTGCTTCCAGCCTGAAACTGAGGGAGCTAAATGGATCCAGAGAAGAAATGAGGTGAGAATTCCATGGGGAATGTACCCTGTGATGCCTTCAGGCTGTGGCTGTGCCACAATGGGTTCATCCCTTCTCTCCAAGCTCTTTTGTGTGCTAGGTGCTGTACAAATCCAAAATGGGGTTATTTCACGGTGCTGTTGGACATCCAGCAGCCTGACAGGTTATTCCTCATCCTTTTCCCTGCCCCAGCTTGTCCTGCCCATTCCCAGAGCCAGGCAGGGGTTTTAGCTGTAGGCATTGAGGAGGTGACCCAGTAACACACACGAGCACAGGACCTACACAGGAGCTGACCTGATGCAATTATTTGTGCTTCAGCAAAAGCAGGGAGAGGCTCATCTGACAGATTATTCCAGTGGTTGGGTCTTTGGCAAGTGCAGAACCCTCCATGATCCTGGGATTATGCTTCCCCTCTAGGAAAGACCCACTGGGGCACCTTGAGAGGTGGAGCACTTGTCAAGTTGATGCAGAACAGGGATGCTGAGCAATGAATAAATAAATATCCACAATTACCATTTCTGGTGATGTTAAAAACAGCCCATTTTTGGAATCATTAAGGTTGGAAAAGACCTCTAAGACCATCAAGCCCAACCATTCCCCAGCACTGCCAAGGCCACCACTGCCCTGTGTCCCCAAGTGCCACATCCACAGGGCTTTTAAATCTCCCCAGGGATGGGGACTCCACCACTGCCCTGGGCAGCTGTGCCAGGGCTGGACAACCCTTTCCATGAAGGAATCTTTCCTAATATCCAATCTAAACCTCCCTTGGCACAACTTGAGGTGATGTTCTCCTGTCCAGTCTTGCAGTTCTGTATATTAATAATTGATTTTAATGTTAATGAGCTTTCATTTTTCCATAGGCAGAAGATAGAGGCTGTGAGAAAGGAGAAAGTGGCTGTGCAGAAGATGGTTGACAACCTGAAAAAGCAGGTGTGTGGCCTGAGCCCAGAACCTTCTCTGTGGGAATCATAACTGCATCAAAGCTGTTCCTTGGGTGGTCACAAAGGCAGCAGAAAACGAACATTTTTATAAATTTAAACTTGTTGATAACTGTTTTATTGCCTCTTTGGGATTGATTTGAGGCTTGTTTGACCTGCTCATAAAACAACAGCTGTAATTGTGTCAGCTTGCAGGCTTGAGAGCACTTTCCATAGTCAACGTGGAAAGTTTATTTCGTAGAAATATAAAGTTTAAATCTTGTGTTCTGTAGTTTTTGTGTGATTCTCTGCAGTAGCCCATGGGAAATAGAGATTGTGATTCAACCTCTACTCGTTTCCCAGCTGGCTGGGTCTAGGAATGCTGCCAGTTGTATTCCTGTGGCTGCTACTTTTATTTTAGGGGTGGCTTGTTAGAAGGTTTGAGTAGCTTTTACATCCATGTCATCTTGGTATTGCTTAGGAAAATACTTGCTTAGAATAATCTACTGGATAACCCTCAAAATCTACCTCAAAGGGAAAGGGGGAACAGTGGTGTGCTGGGTGACTGATTTAACTGGTCTAATTAAGGCCAGTTATGAGAAATTAACTGGTTGGAGTCACTGTTTGAGTGACACTTGTCAGATCTTTAATCACCTTAATAGAAAGGAAATACCCAAAATCTCATTCCCGGTGTAAAATCACTGCTGTCCCCACTCAGGTGGCGGATCTGAAGACCAGGAACCAACAGCTGGACTCTGAAAACACAGAACTGAGCCAGAGGAACTCCAAAAACCAAGCAGATGTGCAGGATCTCAATCAACAGCTGGCAAGGGTGCTCAAGCAAAAGGAAAGGGAAGAGGGAAAGTGTACCCTGGAGGAATGGGAAAAGGAGAGGCTGCTGCTGAAAGAGGAACTGGAAAACTCCAAAGCAGAGGTACAGGATTTGATAGGACAGTTGGGCTTCAGGTGTTATGGAATTGGCATCCTTTGGAATTGTCCTGGGATGTGCATGGGATTTCAAAGCTGAGCTTTGCTAAGTGCTGGCTTAAACACAGCAGCAGCCAAAAGCCAGGAGGGAAAAATGTGGAGGTTTGTCTTGAAAACACAGCTTAGTGATGGCAAATGTTTCCCTGCAGTTTCCAGCATGGCTGTTGTTCATCCAGTGCCATCCCAGCTCTATCCAGTGGCTGCAGCATCCTCTGCTTAAACTTTGGTGCTCTGTGAGTCTCCTAAATTGAAATCTGAGCCTTTTATTTTTTTGCAGTCATCAAATATGGTGTCGTCTTTGGAGATGGAGGTGTCCAAAATGAAGGTTCAAGCTCATCTCCTGGAGCAGGAGAACCACATCCTCAAGCAGGAGCTGGAGAAGACAAAACAGGTGTGGCATCTTACTGCCCAGAGAAGGTGTGGCTGCCCCTGGATCCCTGGGAATGTCCTTGGAGCAACCTGGGGTAGTGGAAGGTGTCCCTGCCCATGGCAAGGGGGGAGACTGGGTGGGCTTTAAGGTCCCTTGCAACCCAAACCCTTCTGGGATTCTATTTGAGTGCCATCAGATTGATTTTCACCATCTCTTCATGGATTAAAATAGTTAATTTCTTTAAAGAAAGTTCATAAAAGGAAGGGAATGTAACTCCTCTTTGAAACAGTTCCCAGGTGCAATGCACAATTCTTCAAATAAGGTTGGATTCACTTAGACTTTGCCAAAAGATTTTTGGGAATAGTGGATCTACAAAGAGAAGCTTTGGTCAAGATAAAGATTAAAAGCTCTAATCGAGGAATAGACAGGGCAAATGGGACCCACAGGAGAGCATTTCCCTGTGTAACAGGAGATACAACCCATATTAGCTCCATTTAAGGAGTGAGCTCTTCCAGCATGTCCTGTCAGGGAGAATTCCTGTTGCTAAACCCATCTGGAGATATCAGAGTCTCACAATGTCTGAGGATAATTTCCTGGAGAGCTCAGTTATCTCCTGTACAAGCACAGTTCAATTGGCTGTAAATATATGCTAATAAACACAGATAATGAAGCCTTCAAATGAGTCAGCTCCCTGATTAGGGCTCCACAAAGTCATTTTCTGCACAGTGTAAAACACTCAGTTGAGGCACCCAGTGCTCAGGGTAGATAATGGTCTTAAAAAGCAAAAGCAGCTGAGGCCTATTCAGAGAGGAGTGGACTGTGGCTGGAGTGTAATTACAGGCAGGAGATGGAATGAGGAAAGGCACTGATAAAGCACTGGGTCAGCTGGGAAAAGGACTGGAAGTCAGCAGTGCAGTGGTTTTCCCTCTGTGTGTTTTAACACAGGGTGATTTAGGTGGGATATTGTGGAAAAGCCCTTCCCTGTGAGGGTGGAGAGGTCCTGGAACAGGCTGCTCAAAGAAATTGGCTGTCCCTGGATCCCTGGAAGTGTCCAAGGGCAGGACAGGGCTTGGAGCAGCCTGGGATAGTGGAAGGTGTCCCTGCTTATTCCAGAGGGATTGGAACTGGACGACCTTTAAAGATTCCTTCCAACCCAAACCATTCGGGCCTCCCATGATTTTCATGCCAAATTTTGCAACAGCACAGAAATGTAACTGTGAGGGGTTTGCTTCCCACAGCTGCCCAGATGTTCTGATCTCTCTGACCTTCAGAATGAAGTTTCAAGTTTAATTACTAAAAATGAAAAGCTGCAGAAAGAGAAAGAAGCCCTGGGTGAGGAACTGAACAGATGTGTTGATAAGGTAAGAACTGCAAATCCACATCACTACATGCTGTTAAAATTCTTACATCTTTATCTGTATCGCCATAACCTATAAAACTTCTCTGGATATATTTTTCCTTACCCTCAAGCTGGATAAAAGCTTAATTGCCACTGCCTGGTTTTTATTCCTAGCTGGTCTTAGAGAGGAAAGCTTAAATTCTGGAGCCAAGCTTTACTGTAATTTGATTATGTAGAAAATTCCAAACATTGCAAGGAAGAGAGGCCAGGATATAAATATTGCAGCAGGACAAGGAAGACAGTGTTCTTGGACTTCTATTGCAACTCTGCCATAGTGTAACTCTGAACTGGAGCAGAGGAGTCTGCACACTGTAAATAATAATCCCATTGTGTGGAAATTCAGGGAGCTGAGGGGTTTTTTGCTTTCCTGTGTTTTCTTTCCTTCCTTCCTTAGCTTTAATTCCCTCTAGGGTAAGCCTTGAAGTCAAATTGAGTCCAAAAAATTCCTGAGTGAGGGATGGTTCCTGATGTAATCTCATTGCAGGTAGCTCAGGTCAGCTGCTTGGAGAGTGCAATCAGCAGCTTGAAGCAGGAGCAGAAATCCTGGGAGCAGCAGAGCCAGGCCCTGAAAGCGCAGCTCTCCGTCTCCCAGGACAAGGTATAAAGCAGGGATTTATGTTATAACCCTGGATAAAGGCATTTTGATCATCTCTTGTAGTGCTTTTTCTCATTAAAGCCCCCTTTTGATGTCACGCAGCTGAGACTGGCTGCTTTGAGGGGCTTTCAAAGTGATGCTCTTAAAGGGCAGAAGGAAACTCGTTAAACATGAGGGACTTTTTCTCTCTGCAGCCGAGTTACCTTTGCCAATTCCCTCTGCCTGGTGGTTCCTAAAATACTGCAGAGACTCTGCTCTTGCTCCTCTGTCCTGGTGCAGGCTCATCCTTCCTCAGGCAGGGATGGGATCAAGTGGTTCCCTGCCTGGCTGAGCATTCCTGGAGTTTCTCCTTGGCCATGGGCTGCCAGGAAGAATAAATAATTCAAGGGAAAGCTTCTTCCCAGCATATTGCAGTAAATGCTCAGGGCTGAAAGATGTTTCTGGTGAATGCAGCACTGTGGCTCTATTCAAAGTGGATGGCTGCGAGCTTGGAACAAAAAATTGGAAAATCATTTGGAATCATAGAGTTTTAAGGTTGGAAAAGCCCTCTAAGATCGAGTCCAACCATTCCCCCCAGCACTGCCAAGGCCACCACTGCCCTGTGTCCCCAAGTGCCACATCCACACAGCTTTTAAATCTCCCCAGGGATGGGGACTCCACCGCTGCCCTGGGCAGCTGTGCCAGTGCTGGAAAACCCTTTCCATGAGGAAATTTTCTCAAATATGCAATCTAAACCTTCTCTGACACAACTTGAGGCTGTTTGCTGTCCCTTGTTCCCTGGGAGCAGAGCCTGACACCGCCTTCAGCTCCACCCTCCTGTCAGGGAGTTGTAGGGAGCAATAAACTCAATTTAACATTTTCAAAGGGGGATATCAGCATTTTAACTTCACTCCTTCCATCAGAGATCCTAAATACGTGGCATACCTGCTCCACACAGGGAATCCTGGCCTAGCAAAAGCCAAGCTGTGCTCCTGCTCCTTACAGGTTCAGAGCCTGGATGAAACTCTGCAGAGCACCAACCTCCAAATGTCCCGGCTGAAATCCGACCTGCAGGTGACACAGCAGGAGAAGGAAACTCTGCAACAAGAGGTGATGGCATTGCACAAACAGCTGCAGAACACCAGTGAAAAGGTAAAGGGCTTCAGGGCTCTCAGTAGGTGTAGCTATAATTATTGTATATTGGGTATAATGTGCAGGTTTTAAGCTGATTTTTAAAAACTGTGTTTTAAGTATCGAACGTAAGCACAGGCAACGATCAGTCCCTCCCCTGAGTCTCCATTCTTCCCTAAAAGAAACCTTTTACCAATAAAACCCCCAAGTCTGTGGACAATGTATTCATTTACACCTATCAACTATAAAAATTAACCAGCTGGTCATTGACAGAGGATCTAATTTTCAGTGCAACTTGGGTTTGAAAGGTACAGAATTATACCAGCCTCTCAGCTAATGAGGATTTGTAACTGAAGGAGGTTGTAGACAGCAGTCTTGGGATTGCTGTTAGGAATTCAGCTACTAATTTGGCTTATTTGCCATGTAATTAAGGAATATTTAATGTCCATGTGGAAAAGAGGCTGTTTCAGAATTGTACAACAGGAACTAAATTACTGCTATTACTGAATGATATATAATACTGAGTTCTGTTTGGCTCTAAAGAGAGCATAAATTGCTTTTTTTTTTGTGTGTGTTGCTGAGCTCTGTGCACTCCTTGGGCACACAGCTATTACCCATGATTTTAGCAGGGAGAAGCACTTGGGGCTTTGCACATGGGATTTCTTAGGGGAAAACAGTGAGTGGGCCGGGAGGGAGATGGGAATGCTGTGACTTTGGAGTCTGCAGTTACTGAAAATCCACCTAAAACCCACCTCTTCCCTCCATCTTGAGAGGCATCTTCCGTCAACTTTGTGCATCCCAGCAGGTGAGAACACCTCTGTGAGATGCATCCAGCTCAGCCTTGGATCTGCTCATGCCTGAAAGTTACCTCCAGGCTGTTCCAGAGTCAGTCTGCTGACACTGAGTCCCTCTACAGAGGTGCTTTACATCCCTCTGTGGTTGATGCAAAGTAGTAGAGTGCTGGCTTGCTGTCCCTTGACTTGCTTTCAGAAACATTAGCTCTGTCTTTAACACTGTAAGCTACCTGGACTTTCCCTTTGGGAGGTCTTAATCAGTACAAAGACCCGAAATCCACTCTTGATGTTTGTAAAGTGGTGCATGTTTCTACATAGGCCACTGAAGATGTCCCTCTGCCTCCAACCCAAGGACTTGTTTGATTTCTTTTAAAACGTTGTGGTTTGTGTTGCTGAGCTCTGTGCACTCCTTGGGCACACAGCTATTACCCATGATTTTAGCAGGGAGAAGCACTTGGGGCTTTGCACATGGGATTTCTTAGGGGAAAACAGTGAGTGGGCCGGGAGGGAGATGGGAACGCTGTGACTTTGGAGTCTGCAGTTACTGAAAATCCACCTAAAACCCACCTGAATAGAGCAAATGTCTGCTTCTTTGTTTAAGGCCTAACCCTGCAATTCTGTCTGTCTTAAGAACCGGGTTCTGGAAGTGGCTGTGCCTCCCTCAGGGCTGCAGGACCAGCGGGGGCCAATCCACTGGGATGAGCTGGAGCAGCCACCGGAGCAGGAGCAGAGGCTGCTCAGGCAGGAGAACGAGAGGCTGCAGAGGGAAGTGCAGAGCACTAAAACAGACCTGGCTCACTCCAGGGAAAAGGTAACCTGGGCAAGAGGACAGATCACTGGAGGGTTGGGTTGGGAGCTCTGGAGGTCACTTATTCCACCCCCCTGCTCAAGCAGGATCACTCAGACCATTCTGCACAGATCACATCCAGGCAAGTTTTGAGTATCTCCAGAGAATGAGACTCCTCAACACTCTTAGGGGATTTCTTTTCTTTAAAAGACAATCCTGATAATTCTGAAATCTTTAAGATTTCAGTCCAACTTTGAGTTAACAAAAAGATTCTTAATATTCCTAACATTCTTCTTGTGCAATTTCTTGGCTCGCAGTATTCAGTGGATTATGGGGAGGAGGAAGGGAAAGAAGGCCAAGATCTCAAAGCAAATATGTCAAAAATACCCCAGAGTTGCCCAGAGAAGCTGTGTCTGCCCCTAAAGTGTCCAAGGCCAGGTTGGACAGGGCTTGGAGCAGCCTGGGATAGTGGAAGGTGTCCCTGCCCATGGCAGGGGGTGGCACTGGATGGGCTTTAAGGTCCCTTCCAACCCAAACCATTCTGGGATTCTCTGAGTCCAGAATCAACTGGTACTCGGTATTTTAGATGAAGTGGAATTATCTGGGACATCCTTCCACATTTGTTCATCTCTGATCTCCTCAGATCCGACAGCTGGAATCCACAATCCTTTCCCTAAAGCACCAAAAGCATCAAAGCCAGTCAGGGATTGTCAAAGCCATAGAGCAGGAGAAGCTGAGCTTGAAGAGAGAGTGTGAACAGCTTCAGAAGGAGTTGTCATCTGCAAACAGGAAGGTGAGTTTTGGGTGGCAAACACACAAATCAGTGCAGCAGTTTTGATCTCTCAAGAGCCCAAGGGATAGGCTGTAACTTTCTTCTACTCTGAATTTTCTGCTCTTTGCCTCTCACAGTTCTGTGTCTCAAGGAGCTGACAGGGCTCTGTGCATCTGCTGTGAGACATCTCTTGTAGCAAAGCACTTGTCTAAATACTCCTGGTTTTTAGACTTGAGTTGTCTTGGTATTCAATGATTGATGAGGGGGAAAAAAACAGATAAAATGAGAAATTGCTGCTTTTCTAAGGAAACTTCTTGTCTCTGATAGATCAGTCAGATGAATTCTCTTGAACGTGAACTGGAAACCAGCTCAGAAAACGAAGGGCTAAGAAAAAAGCAAGTCAAGCTGGATGATCAGTTAATGGAGGTACTTTTCAATCACAGTTGACTGTGGGTCTCTATCACTATCTCACTGAATTTATTTTATTTTAAAACAACTTACAGATGTGTAGTAACAGACAAAACTAACTGAAACTAGAAGAATTAACCTCTCCTAATGTTTAACCTCATTTTTCATGACCAAGTTGTGTGGCAAACATCCTTCTCTGAAGCGTGTTGTGATTACTCATAATTCACATACGGCTTCAGATATAAAATCAAATAGCAAAGAAATTTGTTTCTGTACTTGGGGCAAGGCTGTGACACTTCCCTCTTTCTTCCTAAAACGTGTCACCTCAAATTTCCTAACTACTGTTTGTGTGATGCTGCTCTTAATGTAGAAACCTGTTCTTATTTTCTCTGGGAATAATTTGCTGAATTTAAGTCTTATCTAAATCAGGATAAAATAACAATTTACACAGCTTACTGTTAATTTAAAGGCACCAATGACAACTTCAGTTGAGATTCTTCTAAAAGCTGTTGTAAAAGTTCTGCTGGAGGTGGAACATGCTGGATATCAAAACTTAGGAGTCCTTGGTTATAGGAATGGGCGGCCTTACTGTGTTCAGTGTGTCCCATAAGGTCAGCCCTGACCTCCAAGTTTTCTCTCAGCAGTCTTGTTTAAATTTGATAGCCTGGATTTGAGTTTAAAACATGATACATTAAAAAAACCAAAACAAAACCTCAGTTTTGACTTGTTCCATAAGTCAAAGCATCTTTTAGATGAGGCTTCTATGCCACTTTATAGAAGGCTTCATGTTTCTTGTCAAGACAGCAAATGGGAGCCATTAGGCTGAAAATCCTATGTAATTAGTAACAAAACTGTAAAAGCCTAATTAGGAAATAAGAGATTTTGACAAGTTAATGAAAAGACTGCTTATATTCCCAGTGCATTTATTTATATTGTCTTAATTAAGCTTTGGGAAAATGCCAAGCACTTAAACCCATAAACACCGAGCCTGGGATGGCATTTTCTCCTGAAATGTGTATTTCAAACAATCAGGATTCTGTTCCTCCTGCTAACCCTTTCCCAGCAGGTGTGTACAACATTCCCTCAGTGCTCTGTGACTTCTAACGCTCTCTTTTGTGCCTGTTCTCCTTTTGTCCATGGCTAACCTGGCTAGAACTCAGTGGTTGGAACTAGCAGAGAAGGGGGCACTTCTCTCTCTGAAATAGTGTGCAAAGGTAGAGCAATAATTTTTAATGTACCACCATAGCATGGAGAAAACATTCCTTTATTTTTTTTTTTATGGATTTCTTTTTTTTTTTTTTTCTTTTTATTCCATGCATCTTTTAAGTAAAGAAGCCACTGTTCATTTCATTGTCAATTTTGGACAGCTGCACTGGGTTCTTTGTGGCCGGTGTGTTGTGCAGTGTGGTTCTGTACTCCAAGGAGCTGCATATTCCTAAGGGATTGCCATGAAAATGGACAGCAATCACCCCACTGCATTCCAAAAGAATTAAAATTGGGAGTTGAGAGAATGAAAAGTGGCTTCCTGCTAACCCATTGACTGTGAGGCTTGAAGGTGTTTGCATATTTACCTCTGGTGCCTGCATGCTTTTCTACCAGACTGTCCAATGTTTCCTTAAATTAATTAATTTCTGATCCCATTGGGCATCATCCTGATAGTTTAGCAAGTTCATGATTGTTCCATTTTCTTCCACAGAGGAATACAGCAGGGCTATATTGTTTTCATTGTTGGTTCATTAGTATTTATTTTTAAGATGCTGTTAACACTAATTGACTGTTTCCTCATTAGTTACTCATGTGCTTCACAACATGACAGGAACCCTGAAAGAAATTCCACCAAAAGCTCATTATTTTCACTGTTTATATTGTCAGGAAAAGCACAGCTCCTTTACAGACAAAGAGAACCCCTAAATAGCTTTAAAAAGTACAAATCATTTTATTTTGAAGTATTTATAAAGCTATTTTCTGTTTACCTGGACCAGCAGAGATATAAGATGGTAACAGGGCCAGAAGAGCTGCACCACTGTGCAAAATATTTAGAGACTAAGTCATTAACTGAACTATTATTCCAAATTGATAATTTTGCCCCTTTTGAAAGGGAAATTAAAACCACTTTTGAAAGGGAAATTAAAACCACTTTTGAAAGGGAAATTAAAACCACTTTTGAAAGGAAAATTAAAACCACCAAGAAGATAACCCTATACACCTTTTCCTAAGGGAACAGAGTAATGGTTTTGATGTAACAGGTGACAATTTATGATGTGATCAACTGGTAACCTTTATGGGAAGAAATTATTAATGTTACACAAATTCCAACTGCAAATGAATTTTTCTGAACCATCAGGGATTTTTACTGTCCAGTTCTGGTCCTTTTTAGTATCATTAACGATTCCAACTGTGAGTTAACTTACCTGGGTTTTACTTTAGTCTGTGAAAATTCTAAATTATTTCACATGACTGTCTTGGCTCATAATATCCCCACAGTCAGGAGTGAACATTAGGAAAGATCTATAGGGTTTTAAATACTGAATTCTGAATGTAATATAACCAGAGATAAATGTTCTCTCTCCCTCCTAAAGACTAGAAACAATCAGCACAACTTCAACCTTCCCCTTCAAATGGGAAATTGGAAATGGGAAATTACTGTTACTTAAAGTCCACCATAGGCCAACTAAACTTTGATAGGAATTCATCCAAAATTTAGTGATTTTTTTTTTTTATAATTCAGGCCTGAAATGATGAATCAAAGCCCAGCTTCCTTTCAGCTTCAGCGCTGCATGTGAAATCCCATCTTTTCTTTCGCTGGGGGAAAAGCTGCCTGCTCACCGTCTATCACTGAGTCCAGGCTTGTTTTTCTCACCCACGAGAGATCTGAGAGCAAGCTGCTGCCTGGAGCAGCCCAGGCAGAGGGGGCAGGTGCTGATGGCTGGGATTTTTGCCTCCCCAGATGCTCCAGTCCGGCGGGATGCGTAGCCAGAGCCCGCGCTCCCGGGAGCTCCAGCAGCAAGGCTGTGCCCCGGTGCCCAGGGAACAGATCCTGCAGCTCCAACAGCAGCTGCTCCAGGCAGAGAGGAGGAGTCAGCACCTCCAGGAAGAGCTCGAGAGCAGAGCCTCAGGGACAAACATGCAGCAGGTAAGGTGCTCCTTGAAAGTGAAAATTTTTAAGGTATTTGGTTTAGTTGTCTTGGGTTTTTTTTTTTTCTTCTGAGGAGATCCGTTCTCTGTTTATGCCAGTTCAAAAGTTGAACTTTGATGCCAGCAAGGATATGTGCAAAAGATGCTGTTCAGCATGGTTAGCCTGAGCCAGAGCTTCGTTTTGAAGTCCTCTTAACTTTTGAGTTAACACATTTAACTGGCTTTTCTCCTTCTGCTCCATGTGCAGTAAGTGTTTATAGGGTTGGGGTTTGTTTGTTTCTTTACCTAATGTCCATGTCTGGAGCTGTTATTTTTAAAATGCACCATGCCAGATATTGCACAAGCATCCATCACATAAAACCCTGATTTGGGCTGTTGCTGTCACATGGAGTTGTAGCAGAGCAGAAAACAAATTAATCCTTTTTATAAGGTCAATCTTCCTGATTTGGCCATGAGACAAGACATTGGTACTGTTGTACAGAAACTTCAGCATTGGCATTTCTGAGGGAAGACCAATTCCAAGGAAGATTAATTCATCCACTGCCCATGTTGGGCAGAATCACTTTTAGTGTTGTTTGGATTTTTTACCTTGTAAAACAGAATTATAGGCAATAGAAAGGTTTGTATCTCCCATATAAAAAATGCCAAGTGATCCTTTTCTTCAAAAAGTAATTGGATCTCTAAATCTCTAAAGCTTTGGCTCAGGCCATAGGTCTTAAAAGAATATTACAACTCTATCTTCTGAGAAAAGATAAAGCTGTAAATAACCTAAATGTATATTTAGTATTTTATCTCTCTTAGATTTATTTAGATTAGATATTTATTTAGATTTATACTTAGATAAATAAATGAGATAAAATACTATTAGCTATTTATTCATCTGTTAGCAAGAAAAAAAAAACCCTCTTATATTCTAAACTTAGATTACAGTTAAACTTTAAAATAATACCTTAAAATAATAACAATAAGACCAAAACGTTGAAGCGCAAAAATCTCTGAGCATAGTAATAGGGTATTTCAGGAAAAATAAAGATATTATGGAGAGAGTCTTGGCAGTAACCAGTTTTTGAAGTTTCCAAAACTTGGAGTAAAAATTCTTTTTTAAGAAAGGCATCAAATCAAAATGTTTCTTAAAAAAAATTTTAAAAAACCCCCGAACCTTAAAAGCAAACAATTTAAGGTTAAGTAGAAATAAATTGATTGTAAGGTTCCTTTCCAGAAGTGCATCACCACAAGCTGAGGTACTTGGTCCCATTCCACAGAGAGCAAAATGTGCAGTTTAAATTAGAAATCAATCAAAGCCACATTGCAGCAGGGGCAGCTGCAAATGAATGTGCTGGGATTGCATTAGGAGTGATGACTTTGTAATTTAGCTTTTGAAATCAATCTGCAGACGAGTCACATCCTGGAACTTGTAGTTCTAGAGATGAATTGCTCCTGCATTTCCTGGAAAAGCTTTGTCAATTTAAAAATACTTACAGAGAGGCTTTGCAAATATTTGCTGTCAATGCACTAATGCACTCAATCCTTTTATTTTTTTTCCCTTTTTTCCTTAAAGTGAGTGGATATTCTGGTTTATAACACCCCTTTTTTCATGGACTTTACTAGATAACTTTCTAAATCATTATTAAAAACTCACATTTATAAACATTTATAAACAAAGCCAGATTTATTTCAGTTTGTCTCCACTTTGCTGCTTCTCATAAGCACCTCCTGCTTTCATCTCTTGTTGATTTTTCTTTGCCATCCTGGTTTTTAGGGTTTAACATTTAGTTAAGCTCATTTCCCTTTCGATGTCCCCTTTAGCACCCTGAAAACTTGCATCCTAATCCCTCTCCATCATCTTTTCACCAGTGAGTACAAGGTCAGGTTATCTCCATGCTTTCTGTGTAAAATTAATTATTTAGTTCTGCTGCTGCTTTGCATTTTGCAGCTCTCTTAGATCCTGTGTAATGAGGTATCCAAAGTTATCCCTTTATTTTAATGGAATTATTTTGTGCTTCTCCTGCTTTGCAGTTTTCATTGCCTTTTGATCCTGATTGTTTGTGTTTTTTCGTTCATTTTGCAGTCAGTCCTGAGTTATTTTCATCCAAAGGCTGCTGTTACATGTTTAAATTTCACTAAATTAAATTATAACTCCTGAACTGTTTCTTACTGTGTTAACCTGTCTGGACTCTTCTGAATTCCCAGTGACTGTTTCTGCTGTGTCCAGTGCTGTGATTACCTCACATTCCTTGCTCAATAACTAAATTTGGGAGCCTGTTAATGACCCACTATTTCCCAAAGTTTGCCTAGAACCGACTAATATTTGAGTTGCTCAACTCCCCGTTTGCACAGCTATTTATTTCAAATTTCATATCACCTCTGACCAGCTGCTTGTTCACTCTGAGGGAAAAACAACAAGGTTGAAGATAGAAATGCGAAGTTTTCAAAGGAGGTTCAGTTGGGCTTCATTTTTCCCAAATGCTGGGCAATCTGTGAGATTTTTATCTATGATAAATGAGATTTTTTTATGTTATATATGAGATTGTTTAGAGAGAAAGGAGGGCGATTTCCTCTAAACAACTTTGCTAACTTAATCATTGCCACTGATCTTTTAAAAAACATGGATGAGAGTCTTTAGATGTAGAAAATGCCCCCTCAACCTCCCAGCTGTGTATGTGTAGCACTAATATTCATATTTACAAATATAAAATATAAGGTACTCTGCATGGTTTTTCTGTGTGTGTATTTTTTTTTTTCTGTCCTGTGTTGCTTGCTTTGCTTATATTGGTGATTTTTTTTTTTTTTTTTTTGCTTGAAGTGTACATGTTTGGAAGAAAAACCTGGATATCAGGGTGAAGTATTCCCACTTGCCTTCTTTCTCTAGGCCTTGCTACCGGAGCAGCGAGCAGTGCATGCAGATTCCTACCGGAGGATCGGGCACCTCTGACACCTCTGGCTGCTTTTGATCCCATTCCTTTTCCATGATAAACACACACAAACACACAAACTGGCATAAGCTGAGAAACTTGAGGATCAAATTTATTTTTTCCCCCCTAAAAAACAGCAAAACAAACCACAAAAAAAAAAGTCTCCGCAGTGTTATTTTCTTATTTATTTGTCTAGAAGCTATTTTGTGAAAGCTCAGAAGCTTCCAGAAGCTTTTTTTAACTTGTTACAAATGGGGTTTATTTATGTTATTTAAAATGTGCAGTTGTTCAGAAGGGGAAAGAGCCTATTTTTCTCAAAAGGTACTAATTTTATATGAGATTTGAAGAAAATCTGGGGTATTTATACTGCATTTTTGTATAAGATGTATAAAATTTTTAACAGGGAAAGATGACTTTTTTTTGGATGTAAATGAAAAATAAAATCTTTTTTTAAGCATAATGTGTCTTGTCTTCATAGAAATCAATAATTTCCACTTCAAGAATGACCAAGTTTTAGACAAAATACTTATCTTTGCTAATGAGGATTGTTATATCAGCACTTCTGGGAAAGATCTGTGGTGGGGATGTACTAGAGTACAGAAACTCTGCTTTTCTTTAGCAGATGTACCTGAAAACAGAAGAAAATGGGAGATCTTCTACTGCTGTGGCCATGAAGTAAAAAGGCAGTGCAAAAAAAAAAAAGGAAAATTATTGTTTTTTGGATGAAATTCTATAGTTTTTGTCTCGAACTACTTGAATAAATCAGAATTTTAATACTTTAATAGTTCAGCGAAACACCTCTTTAAGGCCTATGACTTTTTTTAATTGAGGCCATGAACCATTTCAGCTGTTTGCTTGTAAAGATCTTCTGGCTCCTATTTTTACTGACCTTAATGTTACTGCCTGAGCTGACTTCTCCCATTTAACATGAAATAATATGAAGTGAGAACATTTAAACCAAAAAAACCAGGGATCACAGAGACTGAGACCTCTTTTTAATTCTTCTTTTCCACATAACTACTCACTCAAGGTTCCTGCAACCAGTGGGAAGTGGAATAGTGAGTTCCAGGGTTTTGAATTCCAATCAAATTCCTTTAATTCAGAAAAATATCCACTCCACCCACACTGCAAAACTGTTTTCTATGTGCCTCTACTGTCAGTTTTTTCATAAAAATTATTTATCACATAGCCCCATACACAGATTTGAGTTTCTGTTACAGCAAATAAGATGTTTGGGCTTAAATCAATCCCCCAAGGGGATCATTTTGTAGGGGTTTAGATGAGGAACTCCCTACCTGAAGCAGTTTTTCATTTATCCTCCTCCACAGGTGCGATGGGTTTGGGTTTGAGGGTGTTTTATTTTGGGTTGGTGCTTTCTCAAAGTTAATCTCCTCAAATGACTTCCTAGAATTTGAGTAACAAGCAGCATTAAAATAAAGTCTCAGTTTTCCTGCAGTCAGTGTCTCAAGTTCCTAAATCCAAACAAGTCTTTTTGTAATTCCTGATGTTCCTTATTTATTTGGGGAAACTTCCCTCAGGTGTTGGTGTAATGGTCTCATGACCAGAATTATTATGCTTTTGGTTACAGTGTCACCTTGCTGAAGAAAAAGAGGAAAACCAGTTTAGGGTCATGAAAACTAATCTAAAAAGATGTAAAAAATGAAGTTTGGGATAATGGAATCCTACTTTTTTTGGCTATTACTCGATTTCAAGGTGTCTTTGGCATGGGAGAGTTACACTGTCAAGCATTACCTTATGACCTCACCTTATTTTTATTCTAAAACCATTGGATTGGCATTTTGTTTCCCACGTTCATCAGAAATTTGGCAGCACCAAAGAACAAGAAAAGGAAATTACCCAGCTCTGACCATCACAGAGAACAAGACAGAACTTAAAATTTTATATCATTTTTCCTTGATCTGGTAATTTCAAGTGTAACTTAGACCTGGAAAACCAATGCAGTGCTGAGAGTGTCCTTTTAAGTGTTGCCCATAATATTTTGCTTCAGTGAAGGGTTTATTAATTTATTTGTCTCTAAAACAGACTGGAGTGTGGAGGGCTAGCTATTTTCTTGAGCATAAAATGGGGAAAAAAATAGACTGGTGAATGGGAACTGATCTTTAACTGATTTTTCACGTAAATGTTGCTTTCCAGGGGGGTCATGAGCAGCTTCTAAAAATGATGGAAGAGCGGATGATGGATGTGGAGCAGAAACTAAGGCTTGTGAAGAGGCTTCTCCAAGATAAAGTAAATCAGCTGAAAGAACAAGTAGGTGTTCTTAGACTCCCTCAAACCTTCCACATTCCTTCTGTAAACCCCTAAGTGGGCAAAAGCTGCCAAGCTGTTGTTCAGAAGAAAGTTAAAAGTGGTTTTATTTAATGCTTTTGAGCTCAATTACAGCATGTTTGCCCAAAGCTTCATAAACCTCCAAACTGGGGACTGAATCTACTACTCATTAATTTCCTAAATCAAGCAACAAAAATAAAATTTCAGTTGAGGATCCTAGCTGGAAAAGTTGCTTAGAAAAGGAGGAAAAATATTTTCCTGAGGAGAAAATCAAGTATTGATTTCTTTGAGGCCTCCTGCCCCCAAATACATCCTTTGTTTGATGTGGTTTTGGGGTTTTTGGAAGTACCTCTGTGGGATCACTAGGCTTGTGGATTCTCTTGTGCACTAAATTGATCCTTAGAGGATAAATGCTGTAAAGCAGAACTCGCCTGACAGGATGGATTTGAAACCCTCTATTATCTACCCCATCTCCTTAAAAAAAAAAAAAGCTTTCCAGTCTCAAAATACTCACAGCATCTTTAAAGATGGCTTTTTAATGAGGTGAAAGGGTTTTCCTTTGACATCTGAGTTCACAATTCACACATTCACCTAGTGCCCCACCCTCCTTTGGTGCTTTTATTTGTCATTTGCTGAGTGCCCCTGTCCCATTCCCAACGCAGCTTTCCAAGAACACGAAAGCAGACGCGATGGTCAAGGATCTCTATGTGGAGAACGCGCAGCTGCTGAAGGCTCTGGAGGTGACGGAGCAGCGGCAGAAAACTGCGGAGAGGAAGAATTATTTACTGGAAGAGAAAATTGCCAACCTCAACAGAATAGTGAAGAACTTGGCATCGCCCTCCTTCAGCCCGGTGTCAGAGATAAGGTCATAGCAAAGCTGTTCCGTGCGTCACAGCCCCGTGCACTTTACTGAAATGGGACTACTTCAGCTTCTCACTGTGTTGCCTTCTTTTATTGTATGAGTTTTACTTACAAATGCCTCCCAGGAGAGCTAATTTCCCAACTGGACACTGCCAAATGAGGATTTTGTTGGTTCTCAAACTGGTTTTCTCCTAAGTTTTGCCTAAAGGTAATCATCGCTATGTAAAAAACCCCGAACATTTGTTTTTCTAGGTTAACTTATTTTGATGCCTTGGGTTTCATTTAAAGTCTAAATTCTGAATTTCCTGTACTGGATCATCTAGATTGAAGCCAAGGCCTAAAGCAGCAAACTCAAATTATTGAACTGAAAACTTCACAATATTTTCAGCTTTCTAAAATACTTCATGCTCCAAACCTAGAAATGCTGATGGGTCAGTCTTCATCACTGTCAGTAGAAATGTTGCTGAAGGCAAGACTTTCCTGGTATGGTCTGTGTCCTGTAAACTGATTCTGGCTTCCTAATTATTCATGGGGTTATTCTTCATGGCTGTTTCTCTGCAGAGCTCAGAAATAGAGGTTTATTTAAAATACATAACTAGACTACTGCCTCCAACTAAGTGGGACAGTATTTCAGCTGAAGAAATTTCCCAGCTAGCAAATAAAGACTTATTTTTCTTTAAGCTGTGCTGCCAGACAGCTCTGAGTTATAGAGGCCTTACTGGTTTTGTGTATGGAAAGAAGTTATACTAAACCAAGGAAGAATCACTCAACAGAAGCAAAGAGGGGGAGTTTTGTTTATGTGATTTGTAAATTCAGTAAAGCAGTGCAGTGTATTTATTAAACAGCTGGCAGAAGAATGAAGAGGGGCACTTGGATGATTCTCTCAGTGGGATCCTGTTGTTGGAATCCTCACGAACGTGGAGCTTTGCCATGAATGCAGCATCTGCTTTGACCTGAGGAATCGTTTGGAAAAGTCTTGTCTTTTGTTTTAATCCTAGAACAGGATCTGTCATTAATTGTGAAGAAACACATGCAGTGTGGTTATGAAGAACTCAGGGAGTAACAGCCTAAATCAGCTTCCTTCAGCTCTAGATGTGGGTATTAAAGTCAGTAGAGGGAGATAAACACGTTAGGGAAAGCAGGATAAACCAAATTGGATTTGGGGTGAGTATTACCTGGGTGCTCCTTCCCCAGCCTGCAGAGGAGCAGCGAGGTTTGCAATGAGAGGTGGTACCTCCTCTTGGATCAGTCGAGGAGGCTGGGAGAATGCAGATTTTTTGGGAACACCTTCTTTACAGAGGGGTTTGGCAGAGCAAGCAGCTGGATAAGAGCCTGTCTGCTCAAGGGTTTGTTGTTAACCATCCCGCTCTCCCTCAGACCAGTTAGACACAATTAAACACTGTAAATCAAACTGGGGACGGGGGCCATGCTGAAATACTTGAAACTGGACCTCTTTAAATACACGTGATTGAGGAGGGGGAGGAAGAGGTGTTTTGTCTCAGACACCACTGGCAAGGTGATAATTCTGTCAGGAGCCAAAAGTCCTGCAGAAACTGGGGTAACACTGCCTGCAAGCTGTGGAGGACCCTCTGGAAAATGAGTTTGACTGTGGACTGATGTGGCTGTAGAGGATGTTCCCTGTGTCTCTGGGGTTACTTACCGATTTTGGAGGGTTTATGGACTGAATTAGACGCAGGGTGTGACCCTTTCCTCCTTCTTTCCCTCCTCCATTGCTTTGTGCAGGCAACAAAGTGGAAATGGAAATAGAATCATGGAAGAATCATGTCAGAGCATCACACCGTCCTAAATTATTTCACTGCTGTGCTCTTCTAAATGCATGCTGTGGAGATTTCTCCACGTCATCCCAAATTCAAGGATTTACAGATTTTTCAGAGGCTGCAAAAATCTTTTCACAAATTGGAAATGTCTCAGATTGATCGAAATCTCAGGGTGTAAAAAGCTGGAGTAGTGATTTCTTGTTACTTCTGCTATTAATCACCACATGGTCTGAGTTATAATAAATCTCTGTGTGGGTACCAGGGCTGTGTGTTTGCAAAGTGGGAACAGAGCACATCCTAAACCCATTTTGCTGTGGAAATTAGCAAAATTCCAAAATACTTCCAGGAAGCAAAAGAAATGAAGTTCAGAACTGTATTTGCAAAAAATATTATTATCTAGTACATTTTAATGCTACTTCATACCTTGACCTTGATTTACTTCTGTCTGTGACCAAAGTTTAAAAGGAAGGAATGAATATTTCGCTTAAATTATTGTGCAATTACTCTCACATTGCTCAATTGTAAAAGCTGGACTACTTAACTAATTCTTTTAATCTCCTGGCAGTTACCAGGCTTTTATAAACCAAACATACAGTCATTGCTAGAGCACAGCACCAAAAAGGGAGAAGGGCAGAAACAGGGAAATGGGACTTTTGGCTTTTCCTTTTCTCCCCTATCCTACCTTGCTCTACTTCTCTTTCACTAAACTTCAAAAAAACCCAACTTATCTACAGGAGAGAGGAGGAGGAAAATGTCCTATTGGTAAATATTTTTGAGGCAAGCCTCCAGTTTCAGTGGAATATTTGTGTGAATTAATTCTCAGAAGTGCCTTTAGCCTTCCTGTACTGTACTGGCTCGGCTGCTACAGGACAATTCAGGACAATCCCTTCCCAAAGGGAGGGATCCCAGAGAAAGGCAGTGCTGCTTCCAGACGGGTGTCACGTTGTTTCTTAATTCATTGTGTCAGCTCAGAAGAGAAGCAGCTGTTTTGCAAAGTCCAGGCTACTGAAAATAAGCATAGAAACACATAATTTATGAAGCATTAGCAGCGTTTTGTGCATGAATGTGTCTCCTATGCAGAATAGGCAAAAACCAAAGTATTTAATGTTATTGTTGCAGTCAAAAATCACTGAACTTTTAGGCCTTGTTTTTACAACAGGTCCTGCCATGTCAGATATGAGCTACTTCATTACCAGAAGGTGTTTTAAATGTTTTCATCTCTTACTTTATGAAACACTGTGAAAATAAAGGCACATAGACATTTCAGGTTGGGGGGTTTTGGAAGGGGACTGACCCCAAGTTAAATGTAGGTGTACGAAATTCATGCAGTTGAAGTGCTACTTGTCAATTCAGGATGATTTAAAAGTCTGTATCATGGCACATGCCCCAAGTAGTACTTTAAATACAAGGAAAATGGAATTGTTTGAATTCTGATTGGGGAAAGAAAAGGGATTGTAACATATTTCATTTTAGACAGGTTATGTGTTAGGTACAGCAGGGGGGAACAGTCTGGATCTATCAAGAGTGAAATCCTTTTGTTTACTTCCAGGAAATGCCATCCCTGTCACTCAGGTTTTCCATCATTTACCTGTTCAGTCTCCTGTTTGGTGTCATTTCATGAAAAACTACTTCTGTATAAATGAAAACAAATGTATATTTTTTTTTTCTGTTGAATTTGTTTTGTTCTGGTGTAATATATTGTCCTGAGAACATCATGTAAAACTGAGAGATGAAGCAACTTACACATTATTTATAATGAGCAAAAAAAATACATTAATGTATGATGCATACTTGTGTCTTTTGTTTTTTATCCAACATCAAAATCATAGAATAATTTGGGTTGGGAGGGACCTAAAACCCATCCAGTTCCATTCCCTGCTATGGGCAGGGACACCTTCCACTGTCCCAGGTTGTTCCAAGCCCCGTCCAACCTGGCCTTGCACATTCCAGGGATCCAGGGGCAGCTGCCAGCTTTCTTCCCATGGATGTTGTAAATATTTCAAGTAGTATCTGCAAATTTGTCAGAGGCATACACACTAATAAAAAGGACTGTTTGACAGCTCTGAGAAGCAGTTTCTTCCATTATGAAAGTATGACATTTAGTAAAAAACTGACAGGGAGTGAACACATCTTGGCATATGTTCTGCTGAAGTTGCATCCCTGCTCTTCACCTTTATATGGAAAGTATTGTGGGCTTGTTGCAAGCCTTTCACAGAATCATGGAATGGGAAAGGCTGGAGGGGACCACAGTGGGCTCCTGGTCCAACCTCCCTGGTCAAGCACTGCTGTGTCCAGTTCTGGGCTCCTCACAAGAAGACACTGAGGGGCTGGAGTGTGTCCAGAGAAGGGAACGGAGCTGGGGAAGGGTCTGAAGCACCAGGAGCGGCTGAGGGAGCTGGGAAAGGGGCTCAGGCTGGAGCAAAGGAGGCTCAGGGGGGACCTTGTGGCTCTGCACAAGTCCCTGACAGGAGGGGGCAGCCGGGGGGGTCGGGCTCTGCTCCCAAAGGACAAGAGGAAACGGCCTCAAGCAGTGCTAGGGGAGGTTTGGATTGGATATTAGGGAAAATTTCTCCATGGAAAGGGTTATCAGGTAATGGAAGGGGCTGCCCGGGGAGGTGTTGGAGTGCCCATCCCTGGAGGTGTCCAGGGGAGCACCGGACCGTGGCACTCAGCGCTCCGGGATGGCTGACGAGGTGGGAATCGGTCACAGGTTGGAATCGATGGCCTGGGAGGGCTTTTCCAACCTAAACGATTCGGTGGTTCTGTCACTGTGATTTTGTCCCTCTGTTACTCCAGGATCTCTGTTTTTCCGGGATCTCTGTCATTCCGGGAATTCCAGCTATCCCGGCATTTCTGCTCTCCCGGGCTCCCGCCGCTCCCTGAGGGGCCGCGCCCTCCCCGCCGCGCGGGGGCGCTGTGGCCGCGCCCCTCCCCTGCGCTGCCCCGCGGCCGGCCCGGAGGGCGGCGGCCGCCGCCTTCCCACAACCCCCCGCGCGCCCGCCGCGTCCCCTCAGCGACCCCCGGCCCGGCCCCATCCCGATCCCGATCCCAACCCCGCTCCTGGTCCCGGCCCGGCCCCCGGGGGCGGCCGGACCCCCCCCCCCCGCCTGCGGAGCGGGGAGCGGCGCCGGGCATGCGGGCGGTGGCAGCGGGCCGGGAGGTGGGATGCTGTCGCGGAAGAAGACGCGGACGGAGCTCTCCAAGCCGGGCGAGGTGCAGGGGAAGTACGTGAAGAAGGAGACGAGCCCGCTGCTGCGGAGTGAGTATCGGGGGGACCGGGCGACACCGGCGCGGGGCTCCGGGGGGCGCGGCCCGAGGCCTTTGTGTGCGGCCGGTACGGGTCTGGCGGGCCCTGGAGCTGCGCGGCCTTGGCGGGGTGAGGGGGCCTCATCCCTGTGGGTGTATGTGGGGGTTATTCCTCCCTGTAAATGTGTGTTTAATCATGCTGTGAGCTCTGGGAGATAACAGAGGGAAGTTAAAACTGAAAGGAAGCCCGACTTTCAAAGCGAGCTCTGCACGCGTTGTGCCACCGGGTGCTCAGCGTGCCCAAACTTGGTGGGTTTCTGTATTTTCTCGGTCCTGGGTTCCTCCGTTTTAGCAGGCCGGGGTTCAGACAGTCTCCAGGCATTGTTTTTACATGAACCGAAGTGATCGTAAGGTCAGGTTGGATGAGGCTTGGAGCAACCTGGGATAGTGGAGGTGTCCCTGTAGCACGGCTTGGAGCTGGGTGAGCTTCGGGGCACCGTTCCAGCCCAAAGCAATCTGCGATTCCGTGATTCCGTGACCCCGCGCTCTTTCCAGAATGGAGTGGTTGTGTTCCCGATCTGGGCGCTGTGGAATGAGATAACTGTCCCGCCAGGCAGTTGCATAAAATCCCTGCGGAAGCAAACGCTCCAGGTCCTAGCCATGACTCAGCCTGGTGAGGTCACCTGGGATGCAGGGATCTTCCCGTGGCTCTGATGCCACAGCCCTGTGCTCCCAGGGCTGGACCCAACAAATACACACTGAAAGTGCACTTAGGTTTGGTTTTGTTGGTCTTTGAAGACAACCCGAGACTGAAATGGGTTTGTTTACACAATAAATAATTGGATTGATTGCTGACACCTTCTGGGGTGCACCAGATTTTAACCATAAATTGTAAGAGTTTATTAATAAGGAGTAATTAATAATAGGCATAATCTCATTCTATATGAAAGTTATGATTTGTATTGACTTACCTGGCAGGAAACTACTTATTTATATCATGTTGAAAGTAAAAGTAGGGAGAGGAGGGATGTTTCACTTACTGAAAGGAGGCAGTGAAATTGTAAAGGGGAAAGTGAAATATCTCTGTGATAATTTGAGAACTTAACGTCTATGGAATGACAGCATTTTTCTGGCTGAACTTTGTGACTCTGGGATTAGGGGGGGTAGTGTGAATTCTGTTTCTGTTTCTGTTCTGAATTCCTGTGGGCATTAACATCTTGTCATTCCCAGTTATGGACAGCATTCCCAATGAAGCAGTAACCAGGATATTTGGATTTTCTTGACCCTTCTCATAGAGAGATACGAACCCTGACTGATGTAGCCACAACACAGTGTGGGTGGTTTGGGGTTTTTTTCACTTGTGTGGGTTTTTTTGATGGGTTTGGGGTTGGTTTGTTTGTTGTAGCTGCAGTTCTCCTGGCAGAACTGCTCTGTCCTGGCACCAATCTGTTGCTGTTGTGGGGTGTGCTGGTTTCTGCTGCACCAGGACACTCTGCAGCATTCCCATCACATTTACATAGGCAGTAGAGGTGCCTTGAGTGTGTTCTGCACGTGAATTTCTCAGTTTCAGGGTGTAAATCACCGTGGCCGCTCAGATACTGTATAGGCAGAATTCTTACTTCTCCTCCATGCTCTCTATCAGATCTGATGCCTTCATTTATCCGTCACGGTCCGACCATTCCAAGACGAACTGATATCTGCCCTCCCGACTCCACATCCTCTGCCTACCCGCCGGGGGGAGATGGAATTGTTTCCAGGAACCAGAGCTTCCTCCGAACTCCGGTGCAGAGGCCACCTCACGAAATAATGAGGCGAGAAAGCAACAGACTGTCTGCACCTTCCTACCTTGCCAGGAGTTTGGCTGAGGTCCCGAGGGAATACGGCTCCTCCTCGCAGTCCTTCCTCTCCGAAGCCAGTCCCGGGCTGGAGAACGGCGACGCCGGAGCCCGGGGCTATTACTATGATCATTTCTACGATGCCCAGAGGAGACGTCAGCTGAACGACCGCCTGCACGAGGACTACAGGTATTATGAACACAACAGTGATCTTTTCCAGAGGATGTCCCAGAACCATGGGAGGCACACTTCAGGTAAGGATTCGTTGTTGCTTTTGTTAAAAATACGGTTTTGGTTGAGAGTTCGGGTGCAGAGGTGTGTCTGGATGATCAGGATCGTGTTTGAGGTGTGTAGGACAGAGCTGCTTTTTCATGGCATTTCTGGGATCTAAATAATTAGAATTGAGAGTTTGATCACACATACCCAGAAAGGAAAAACAGACTTAAACCAGGATTATTTTACTAAGTAAACTGAGTAAGGTCAAGCAAGTTTGGGTTTTTTAATGCCAGGCATATGTACATCTCCTCTGCACATCATTTGCTGGCTAGCAAGGAATTTTATTCATTGAGGGACATCTCCTATTTTCATGCTGTAGAGAATTAACAAACAGCTCTAAATTATATTGCAGCATTATTATTATTATTGTTATTATCATTAAATTTTAATTATCATCTTATTATTTAATTTCATTGTTTGGATTTGACCTCAATAATTAAAATAATTTCCTATAAATAGTAAAAGGGAGAAATGACTGCTTTGTGTAATTAGCAAATTGGCATCTAATTAGTGCTGAAATTGACTTCCTAGTCCTTGCCTCCTTTCCTTTAGCTTTTAAAATTGTTTGTAAATATGCCTCTTCCCCCCTTACTTTGACTGCAACTTGCCTTTGTTTTCTAAAACAGAACAGCATAAGAAAGAAGAATCCATTAAATATTATTTTTCTGAAATACTTAGTTCTGTATTTGATATTACAAAACCTATGCCCAAGGAGGAGTTTGAAACAAACATTTCAAACCTGTAAATAATGTACCTTCAATATGAAATTCGTTGTCACTTATAATCTGTAAACAAGATAGCAATTGGTGTCTAATAAAATAAACCTCCTGTCTAGAAAAATAAATCTGCGGGGCAGAACATCAACTTTTAATGCTACTGACCTCGTGTGTGGGATTAGAACCTGTCAGTGCTTTTGTTTTCTTCAGCACAGAAATACTTCCATGAAAAATGGAAACTCCAGCAGGGAAATTCTGAAATGATGGTGTTTAAGGCCTGCTACTTCAATCCTCCTTTTATTTTGTTAAATGTTAATATATGTGATCTACTTGGATTTTGTGTGCAAACCATCCACCTCTGCCAGTTGATGCTCATCCAACAGTCATTAAACATTTACCTGGTCCAGGTAACAAGCACCTAGTAGTGTGTGCTGGGATATTTTAGGGAGGAGAGGCAGGAGGGGAGGATTTCTCAAACCAATCCATCAATTTAACCTTCAGAATTACCACAGTAGCTGTGTCTGCTGAGGAGATTTCCAGAAATGAAGCTGTAGCTTGGAAGTGGAGGTTAATATATCAAATTTTTAAAAGAAGGGCTCCACAGCCATATTTTTCTCAACTGTAGCAACATCTTCCTAAATAGATTTTTTTTTTCCTGCTCTTTGTTGACCTGTGCCCTCTTAGCCCTGGAAATCATAAAGAAGCTGCTCCTGTTTGCTTGGTTTTGTCATTCATTTTCGTACTTTAACATTTAATAGTTTGAACAAATTCTACACAGGTTTGTGATGGGTGAGTATTTAATGTCATGCACTTGTAGGGAGAGACAAAGGTGAGCCTTTCAACTGCCAATATTTTCCCTTTCCTCAGTTTTTTTTCATCTCCATATGAACTCTTAAAATCCTCTTTTCCTTTTTCTTAAAGAATTATGTGGCCCAAAAAAAGAAAATTTTAGATTTTGTTAACTTCCTTCATCTCACTGTTAAGCTTCTTTTTATTTGAACCTTCCATTGCCTTCAGACCTTCAGTGTTTTCCTTGAGTTACCCAAATCTCTCTGTAATTCCTTGTTTCTTTTTCTTGCATTTCCAGAATACTGAGCCTGTTGCTTTCACTGTCTTTGTCTAAATTAACTTTTTCTTTACACATCCCCATTGGTGTTTCTCTTCATTGAGATAATTGATGGCAAAATTGCCTAATGCCTGCAGTTCCGAATGAAAAGTCTGTTTATTAGCTGGAGTTTGTAAATGCTGCCTTCTCCCCTTTCCCTCCTCTCCCAGCCTCCCTCTAAAGGTCCCCTTGGCCAGTTCTGGTGTGGTGTGGGTGGATTCCCAAGGAGATGTTGCCTGGTGAACACAAGGTGTTCTTGCTTTGATGATATTTCATGGTGGTCACACTGAGATGATTTTTGGGAAGCTGCAGTCTGGAGGTGAAGAAGTGCCTGTGAATTTCAGCTTTCATTCAAAATCAAGATTCTCCTCTTTGTAATTTGGAGAGAAGTTCAAAACATTCCTACCGAGATCTTCAAAGTGTTCAGCCACGTCTTTAGGGAAGCCCTGTGGTTTTTCAGCAGTTGATGTTTTAGCAGTGCCATGTCCTTCCATAGGCATTTCTCCTTGAAGTCATGTTTTCTCTCTCATTGTGATTCACTTCTACCATGTCCTCCTTTCCATATTTTCATTAAATTTGTTTCTAATTAGCAATTCAATGCTGCTGATTTTCCTGACCAGTGTTTTCAGTTGAGATACCTCCTAATTTTGTATGTTTAGCTACCTCTGTGGCATTTCTTAGATTTTTGATTTTTTTTTTTTTTATTAGTGTCCTTTTCAAACTTTTAATTCTAAGAGACTTTACCTGTCTTTCCTCGCCATCTCTTTCCTCTCTTCTAGGTTAAAGTTTTGGGGAGGTCTGTGGTTGAAGTTATACCTACAGTGTAGATTGGAACTAACTTGTAACCAAGACCTCAGAGTTATTTGTACCTGTGTGAGCGGTAAGCTGAAACATTCTTCTGTGTCTTCTGTGAAAATTGCTGAGCTTGAAATCACACTGTAAAGGCACTTTCTGGTGGTGGATTGTGATGAGTTCACTGGGATGTCACAGGAGAAAAACAGTCAACAGAGAATCCAGTGTGCTTTTGGTTCGTCTGTTAAGCTGTACCCCTTAAAAATTGCAAACTTGTTTAATGTAAGAGCAAAATAGATACAAATGATGGCATGAAACCCATTTAGAGCTGAAATAGCACTGGTTTTATTTTTCTGTGTGTACACTTCTCACATTTTTAAACAAATGGCAGTTCCTGCCCTGTTCTTCTTTTGTGCTGATTTTGCAGTAATTTTGCAGCATAATTCTTGAAGCTTTCAGAGTTCTTCCTGTCATTTCCTATTTGTGAGTTTGTGCTTGCTTGGAACACCCCATTCCCACCAACTAAAGTGGTGCTTGTGCTCAGGAAGTTCCTTCAGATGCTCTGGAGTGGGTTAGGAAGGCCTGGGACCTGCAGACCTGTCTAAACAGGACAGTTACTGGAACTTTGTGTTACTTTATTATTACTTACTCCTTCAAAATTAAACAGTTTGTTCATCTTCTCTTCCTGCTCTTCACCCCGCACTGATGAGGGGAAGGGAGAGGATTTTGGCATCTTCAAAAAAGGCTCTCAAGACAATTGGGCTAATTAAAGACAAATACTGTTTTGTAAGATTTGTTCTCCAGCACTTGGAAATTTGGGTGAAGCCACATGTGGGGAGTTCCTGGGCTCTGAAGTTTCTCTGCCAGCATCAGGGCATTTTCTACCCAAGTGAGGCTTTCTCCTGTGGTTTTACTCTTTCCCCTTTATGCTGGTGATGGGATTTCTCTCCTGTCCTTCTTACCTGAAGAGCTGCCCTTAGCTGGCCTGGAAATCTTTGCTCCAAAGGGCTTGGACTTCTTTCCAGGCAGGGTGCCCTCAGAGTAAAGCCCTTTTACTGAGCTGGGAAAGCACTGACATCACTTCCAGTTCCTTTGTTCCTTCCCAAAGGAACAAACCAAACACAGTTTCCTTGAGTGAAGAACACACTACAGATTATTCTCACTTGTGACTTTATTGGCTTCAATTACATTTTTAAGAGAAAGAACTCCTTGCATTGATAAAGTGCATTGCAATGTGGTGCTCAAAGGTAATTAATTCAAGATTTTAAGTTGAAGATTTTAGAAATGGAAGGAAAATTAAAGCCTCAAATAATTTTAATATTGATGTTCCTTAAAAGTAACAGCTGAACCAAAAAATACCCCATATTATATTATATTATATTATATTATATTATATTATATTATATTATATTATATTATATTATATTATATTATATTATATTCAGAATTTCCAAATGAGGCTTGACAAGCTCAAAAGAGACATTTTGAAAAGGTTTTACAAATGCATACATTTAAATTAACTGTTGACGATCCTTGAGGTTTGATAATGCCACTCCAGAGAGTGCTCATCCTTAAGCAGAGGAAAGGAAACATTTGGAAAAAGTGGATAATTTAAGCAACTGTGTTCCTTGGGAAAGCAGGAAGAATGAGGATTTCTGTCTTGTTACAGCTAAAAGAGTGTGTGAGCAAAAAAGTCCTGAGAGTTACAATGAATCAGTGTATCTTGTGGTAGGGATCATGTCCTCCATGCCAGGAAAACCCCAGGTTTTACACTGGATGTTTGTATAAAAACTGTTCAGGTTTTATATTTGGGATACATAAATCTGGTGCCAGCCCATAATCCAGGGAATATCCCTGGTGCTTGCAGGAAAATCCTGTGTGGAGCTTTGGGCTGCTGTGAAAATGCTTTAGAGCTCAGACTTTACCTGGAATTTAAATACAGAAAATGTCATTCCTGGCAATTTGCCATGGAAAAGGCAGTGTTCACAGTCCATGGATTTAGGCTGTCTTGGAACTTTCTTCTTTGGGTTATACTTTGGAAAAGGTCACATAGGAATTTACTCTTCCAAGTGTTGTTTGGTCTTATTGTTGATACTTACAGGTATATTTATATATATTAAAAAGTTGATTTTCCTCTTCTCTTACTGTTCAGAACTATAGGAGGAGCTTTTTCTCTTAGTGTGTATCCATTCTCCCACAAAGGAACAGCTGAGATTTATCAGGAAAGCCAACAGACAATTTCTTTTGATCTCTAAAAAAGAATTTTATATGAGAAAATGTCTAAATTGCACTAATTGTTGATTTTCATGCCACACTGGGTTGAAGGCTTTATGGCCCTATCAATATCAACATCTTAAAACTTCCAACACAGAGAATATTCCAATATAATCTGTGATTTAAGGGAAAAAATGATAGTTAAAACCATCAGTTTATAAGTCTAGACTTTGATTTCACATTCATAGAACACTGTTCAAAACTGGTTATTTCTACATCTGTATAAATTTATTTTAATGGCTCTGCTATTAGAATGGCTCTGTTATGGTATGGCTCTGCTTCTTCATGTATGAAATCAACGTGGCAAAAGGAATGGAAAAAAACATTTATGGCCTGGTGTTACTTTCGTTCTTTGCATCTTGGAAATTAAAAATAAGCTGGCATTGGGAGAATCCATGTGTCAGGAGAACGTGGTGGTGCAGAGGTTGGCACCTCTTCCAGCTGTTGGGAAGCATTAACCTTTACCCCAAGGAGTAAATATAAATATCTATGGATTTGAGGCCAGAATTTCAGGAGGAGGAACTGTAAGAAAAATACAGGGATATGCAGATTTTAACAGTAAACAGAAAAATACGGATTTTTTTTTTTCCCCCCTCAGTCAAGTTTGTGTTCAGATCTCCTGGCAGTGTTGATTTAACAGTCACTATTTACACATCCATGAAATTACAACCCAGAGGTTCAGTTAATTGGGGGAAATCCTGGATCTGTTTATCCCAAGCACTGCATTTTCAAGAAGCTGAAATGTTTGTATTTTGTCAGTGGCATGAAAACCAAACCAGTGCCTCCACTGTAGCAAGGGGCTGAACCAGCTTCCCTGCCCCAGTCCTTCCAAAGGTCAGGAAGCCTCCAGGATGTGTCTTTGGAATTAAGGTCTAGGTTGTTCAATCCTAATTAAAGATGGACACAGCCATCAGCTTCCCTTGATAATGCTGACAAATAGGTAAGTACTGAAACGAGGAAATCCTTTAAGGCCAAACAGCTCAGAACATGGTAATGCTGGAAAAAGATTTATGGATGAGGATAAAGCTTTAAAGAAACTCAGGAGGATGTTTTTGAGGGGGAGTTTAATTTATTTTTTATTTATCCAGTTGTTTTGGAGCCTTCCTGTAACTTTATTTTGGATTATTGTTATATTTTGTTAAGAAATAGCTCACCCAGATTTCAGGCTGTCATTTTAGATTAGAGAGACTCTGCGTTTCCCTTCTCTCAAAAAATAACCCCACAAAAATGTTATTCCTGAAAAAAAGAAGGAGGGGGTGTATTCCTGTCAGTAAATGTGTGAGGGGGTGATTTCTGACTTCTAAAAAAGTGGGAAAAGTGACTCCCAAATCCCTTCTGCTGGCTATGGAAAATAGTAACACACAAACTCTGGTGATAATGGGATTGAATAGATCTGTTTGGTTGTGGGATGAAAAGATAATTGGAATTGTCTTTAAAACCAGACAGTGTTTAACTGTAGAACTGTTTAACTGTGAGTGACTGGAGGGAATTACTTGAAATGAATTTTAAAAGAGAGTTGAATTTAGCCCAGCACATCCAGGACATAGCGAATTCCCAGGGATGGAAAGAACCTGCAGAATTCTTGATTATGTCACTTGGTTTTTGTGGTTGGGTGTCTTGGGGGTGGTTTTTATATGAGTTTTCTGTACTTGCTCATCTAGCTTTTATTTCACCCAGCTTCCTGAGTATCCCTAGGAAGGGATGGGAAAGGAGCTGTTCCTGTAGTCACGTCTCACCATCCAGCTGCTAATTTGTAAAAGCTCTCTGTGTGTTACAACAAATCACATAATTCAAAGTGCTACTGAGCAATCTCTTAAATTTAGTGACAGGTAAATCCCAATTGTGCTCTGTTTCCAGGGAAAAGGTGGGAATTTAATCAGCTACTGATTCCTGTCAGCTCTTGTACCCCCAACCCTGCTTGTCTCTCCTCTCTCCTTTTACCTTGTCCTGTTGCTGTTCTTGACTGGTTCACCTGAAAGGCTTTGTTGGGACTCAGTGATTTTTCTGGATGGTTTTCACTTCTGACTTTAA
The DNA here is from genome assembly GCF_000738735.6 of Corvus cornix cornix. Lineage (NCBI taxonomy): Eukaryota > Metazoa > Chordata > Aves > Passeriformes > Corvidae > Corvus > Corvus cornix. The sequence continues at coordinate 1,976,839 of NC_046335.1, read as the reverse complement.
CTAGAAAAAGAGCTGTGGGGGTTTTTTTTGTTGATAAATGAAGCAGCTGTAATAATTTATTAACAGAAATTAAAATTTCTGTAAATCTTGAACTAACCACTGATCTCCCTTTGTTGTAGGCATCGGGAGAGTTGCTGCTACATCTTTAGGAAACTTAACAAATCATAGTTCTGAAGATTTACCTCTTCCTCCTGGCTGGTCAGTGGACTGGACTATCCGAGGAAGGAAATACTACATAGATCACAACACGAACACAACCCACTGGAGCCACCCTCTGGAGCGGGAGGGGCTCCCGCCGGGCTGGGAGCGCGTGGAGTCCGCGGAATTCGGGGTCTACTACGTGGATCACATCAACAAAAGGGCTCAGTACAAACACCCCTGTGCTCCCAGGTGAGCCTCCCACCTTCCCTGCTCTGCCTGGGTTTCTTTGTCCACTTAGGGCAGTGGAGCTGGGTTTGGATCAAATACAAAAAATCCTTATTTTCAGCTTTGCTGGTTCTCAGTAAGGTTTTTAGAAAAAGTTGGGGGTTTGTCTCATGTTTCTGAAGTTTAGAAGCAGGATATTGCTCCTAAATCTAACAAAGCAGCTCTTCAGCTGTCAGTAAAACATCAGAGTTGCTGAGAACAGAATTGAAATGTAAACTGAAAGGAAGCTTGATCTGATGTTCCTGGAGATGCTCTGAACATGTGAAACATGAATTAAGTCTTGTCTGGAATTAAAATGGATATTTTAGCTACTCATAATTTCAAGGTAAAATAAAATTAATACACACCAAATCCAATATTAATTGTTAATACACACCAAATCTAACAGTTAATTGTTAATATTTAATTAACTGTTAATTTCTCCTGCTCAGTCTATTCTGCGGATACCCAGGAAGAGAAAGTTCTTCAGCTTGTGGCACAAACGATAAATAAATACATAGGGATACCTTTATATGGAATAACTCTGATCAGCTGCTGCCTGAATACATCTGTTCTAATACATTAACTGGTGGATTATATGAATCAATACTTTTAAGAACAGCTCCAGGGCTTTGTTGTGCTCTGGTGAGTGGGGCTGAGGTGAATTCTACCACAACAGCAGCAGCAGGTTGCTCAGTGCGGGCCAGCTGAGGCAACGCCCCGTGTGAGGTTGCACACCAGCCTTTGCACTAATTAATGTCTGTGTAATGTTAATAACTCCATGATTGCAGTGGAGGTGACGCTTGTCCCTGTCCCTTGCAGCGTTCCCCGTTACGATCAGCCGCCCCCCGTGTCCTACCAGCCGCAGCCCGCGGAGAGGAGCCAACCCCTGCTGGTCCCTGCCAACCCCTACCACAGTGCTGAGATCCCTGACTGGCTGCAGGTCTATGCCAGGGCTCCTGTCAAGTGAGATTCTGCCTTTTTTTCTTCTGCATTTCACACTGAAAGTGAAAAAAAATTTGGATTTCCACGACTGACAGTGGAGCTTGTGGAGTATCTGGTTTTTAGCTGCATCAGGGCTGAGGTTGACAGCCTGAGGGAGTTGTACCAAATGTTTACCACATTAATTTGCTTTGTTTCAGGCATTACTTGAAGTGATCACTTCTTGCAGCTCACACAACTTGCAGAAAGCTCTGTCAGAGAGTGAAGGATGTGTTTTGCTTTCAGAGTATTTACAAGAGCAGTACCGCGTGCTCAGAAAATATGTGAAACATTTTTAGGGTGTAACTTCCTCATGTCTCTTATATTTCTTTTTAAACAGCACAGCTTTTCCTTCACCCTTAAGAATTTTAAATCATAGAATCATGAAATGGTTTGGGTTGGAAGGGAAGTTAAAAAATATCCCATTCCAACTCCTGCCATGGGCAGGGACACCTCCCACTATCCCACGGTGCTCCAAGCCCTGGCCAACCTGGCCTGGAACATTCCAGGGATCCAGGGGCAGCCACAGCTGCTCTGGGCACCCTGTGCCAGGGCCTCCCCACCCTCACAGGGAACAATTTCTTCCTGATAGCCAACCTAAATTTATAAAGCCATTCCCCTTGTCCTTCCCTCCATCCCTGGCCCAAAGTCCCTTTCCAGCTCCCTTGGAGCCCCTTTAGGCCCTGGAAGGCCAAATACAGGCTGACATCTATATTTCTATTCCTATATTTCTGTTCAAGAAATTGAATTAAAAACTAAGTGGTAATAAAAAGTCATTTTGTCACATAAACTGCTACAGGAACAGGGAGTTTCCTCCAAAAAAAAGGTTTGAGTCAGCATAAACAAATGAGATTTTCTAATGGGTGCAAGCTCTGCAGAACAGTTACACTGAATAGAAAGCAATAAAACCCCAAATATGGTTTAATAATTATTAAATCATGTACTATTTGTAGGGAGAATATGGGGAAACTCAGTTTTACAGCAGCGAGGCCAGTCTGGAATTGCAAATTCAGGCTGAGATGTGACTCCCACTAAAAAAATTTCCCTATTTTTATTACCTGCTTCTAGTAACTACAGTTTGAATGAGTTCTATTACTTCTTGTGACTGCTGGGTTTGCCAGCAGCCCATAAAGATTTAAATTGCCCTAAAATCCCCCAGTTCACTGAGGCTCCACACTTAGTTCCTGTAGCCTGTAGGATTTGTTCCCTAGAAATACTTCCAGTTTTTGCCTGCAGCTGCATTTTTTTATTTAGCTCTTTGGCACATCCAGACAATGTAATTTTAAATAGTTCAGTCTGTGTTGTGTGGATTCTTTCGGATATTTGTCTTCAAACTTGAGAAAGAAATATAAGACAAACAATTACTCAGGGATTTCTTTCTATCAAGTAGGCTGAGACAAGGTTTTAATTATCAGCACAGTTTTGCACTGAAATAATTTGGTTTATTTTCTTACGGTTTCTTACTTAGCCCTGGCACTGTAAATCCATGTAGCTGTAAAGCCCAGTTGTTTTTGTTGAGAAAAGTAGATCATTATGGCAAAAATAGGGAATATTAGGGGTTTTTCCAACAAATTTCTCTAGAGGAAAAGAATTAGGGTTAGAAAAAGCTTAATAGAGAGTCCAGTGTTAGCCAAAATAGTCCCTACTTTATAGGGAAAAATTCCTGGCTGGGAGGGTGGGCAGGCCCTGGCTCAGGGTGCCCAGAGCAGCTGTGGCTGCCCCTGGATCCCTGGCAGTGCCCAAGGCCAGGCTGGACATTGGGGCTGGGAGCAGCCTGGGACAGTGGGAGGTGTCCCTGCCATGGCAGGGATGGCACTGGATGGGCTTTGAGGTCCCTTCCAGCCCAAACCTGTCCAGTATCAAGGAATTTTTGCTCCCTTGAGGAATCCTTTTCCCCTCTCCTGGCATCTCTGGGGTTTTGTTTGGAGAGCCCGAGTGCAGCTCTCGGAGTCTCACGCTGCCGTCAAGACTCCAAACTTGATCTTAACCCTTGGCTCAACTCTCAAATGGGATCTTTCTCCCTCTTCAGGTATCCCAGTCTGGGAGCTGTTCCCACAGTGGCATGAGGGTGAGGACCCCAAAATTCCTTCCTTGCAGAGATCACATGGTTCAGGTTCTTCCCCACCTCTTTTGGAGCTGGGATCCGAAGGCAGGACTTTGTTCTTCCAGCCCTACCCAACTGTAGGCTGTCGAGATTCAGGGCAAATCAGCGTCTCTTGTGTTGACACCGTCCTGGTTTGTATTAAATCCTTGGTATCCACTGGGAAAAGCCCAGGGCATGGGATATTCTGGCTGCCTGCTCTGTTCTAGTAACCTCCTGTTTCTCAGCCAGGGGTTTATTTGGCTCCTCATGAGTGGGAAAGGAGAGAGAGGGAAAGGTGTTGTTCCTGTGATCTCAACAATCCCAAGGTGCTCCCAAAGGTGGCTGTACCTGGAAACCTTCAAACCCCTCTTTGTCAATACAGAGCTCAAACTCCAAACAGCTGCAATTTGTTACTTCTCTTTTTTTGGGGGAGAAAACTGATTTTAGCAGTGCAGCCCTGTCAGGATTAGGTGTAACTTCAGTACAGCAGCTGTTCTTTAGGAAGTTTATAGAAGCTGTGCTCAGTTTTAGTTAAATTCTTAAAATTCCTCAGAGCCTCTTTGGAAGTCACCTGCACGTCCTGGTGCTTCTCTCATGCCTCTGGAATGTGACCTTTCAGTGGGGAATGCAGTTTATTTCCATAAATTCACTGGTATTTCAGCTTCAGCCTTCACTCAGGTGAATCCATCTTCTCCTGTGCCTCAGCTGCACCAAATAATTCCGTTATTCCATGAGTTTCTCCTGTTCCGTAATAATCAGAGCAGTCAGCTCCCTATTTCCAAGCTAAGCAAATCAAGATTGTGAGTGGATTGTAATGAGGGAAAAGCAGGAAAGGAGGGTGGAACCACATCAGGGCTTGCATTAAATATTTATTGTAGATTATTGCTGCTAATTAACCAAGAGGGGTTAATTGGAGAGGTTAAGCAGCCAAGAACACTCGTTACAGCTGGATTGGGAACAGTTGGTTGGGAGGGAAGGCTGGCACTGCCCCCATCCCCTGGGAGGTACCTGCTGAGCTGCTGGAAGAATTCACTTTTCTGTGTTACTCTGATTTTAACAGATGTTTTACGGTAAATGTTCCAGGTGTCTTGTGAATGGAAATGCTGTTCAATGCTTCCAAAATGCATTTCCATAGAATTCCAGAATGGTTTGGGTTGGAAAGGGCCTTAAAAACCATCCCATCCCACCCCTTCCACTATCCCAGGCTGCTCCAAACTCCATCCAACCTGGCTTTGGACACTGCCAGGGATCCAGGGGCAGCCACAGCTTCTCTGGGCACCCTGTGCCAGGGCCTGCCCACCTTCCCAGCCAGGAATTCCTTCCCAATCTCCCATCCAGCCCTGCCCTCTGGCACTGGGAAGCCATTCCCTGGCTCCTGTCCCTCCATCCCTTGTCCCCAGTCCCTCTCCAGCTCTCCTGGAGCCCCTTTAGGCCCTGCAAGGGGCTCTGATCCCTCCCTGGAGCCGTCTCCTCTCCAGGTGAACACCCCCAGCTCCCCCAGGCCGTGTTTTCCTCTGGTTTATTCTGGTCAGTTAAGGGGATCTCCTGTATTCCTGGAGGTTTTTGGTGTGTTAGCTGGGACTGTGCCATTTCCCTGTGATGTTTCTCCAGCTCATTTCCACTCCCAACTCCTCATTTTTGTGTCAACCACGTAAACCAGGCTAATTCAGATTTGCTCAAGAACCAGCCTGGAGAAACCTCTCTGCTCTCCCCCCAGGTACGACCACATCCTGAAGTGGGAGCTGTTCCAGCTGGCCGACCTGGACACGTACCAGGGGATGCTGAAGCTGCTGTTCATGAAGGAGCTGGAGCGCATCGTGAAGCTGTACGAGGCCTACAGGCAGGCGCTGCTCACCGAGCTGGAGCACCGGCAGCAGCGGCAGCAGTGGTACGCGCAGCAGCACGGCACCAACTACTGAGCTCCAGCCAGCTCTGCCAGGTTCTTCTCACACCCACAAACAAACTCTCAAAGGAAAAGTGCTTTTGTTGAAAAGGCAGCTTATTTTTTTGTTGACGTTGCACCTTTGTTATTATCCTCTTGAATATTTTTCTACATTTATTATGTGTTGTTTATAAAAGTGGAAATTGTTTGTTAATCTTTTTTTTCCGTACCGGGAGTAGTTTGTTATCCTGAGAAACCAGCAGTTTGATGGGTCCCCTGATCCTTGATCTCTTTCCTACCAGCCAGCTGCAGTATTAAAAGCTGGCTATGTATTTTTTAAGGGCAATAGATGCAACTGTCATGTCCTGGCTTCCAAACGTTGTCCAAATCCAGATGCCTCGTTCGGGGTATTTCCCTTGGGATTTGGGATCCCTCTCCTGAGAGAGCTCTGCTCTTTGTTTACAGCTTTAATGTACAGAACACCAACCCTGGGCCTGTTCAGTCCCACCAGGAGCTGATTTCACCCTTCGGATCCGAGCGCTTCACTGAAGTGAAGCCTGAGTTGCCTTATTTTTTACTTTAGCTCATTAGTACTCCAGACTTACTCCTAATTTTCACACAGATTACTCAGAGGGGGAACACTTGTACCTTCCTAAAGACCAAGATCTCTAAGCAGAGTGGTTTTGATCCTGCATTTCCCAAAATCTGACCCGCTCCAGTGGAAAGGCAGTAGCTTTGTCTGACCCACTGTGCCACCCCACGGGGAAAATCAGGGATGTAACAGCAATTACTGGTTTTTTTAATGAGCTTTTGTCTTAAAGCTCCTCACTTGGGGAAATAAATTGTCCGGTTACCCTCTCCAGTAATTTCATTTGGTTCATTAATTGTCCTGATATGTTATTTATGGGTTCTTTTCAGTGCAATAAACACTGCAGACAAAAAAGTACATTTCTTGTAAATCCTATTAATTCAATAAAAATCATTTTGTTCGATGAACCAAGGGTTGTGTGACTGAGTTTGTGGCCTCTTAGAACATCAAATAAACCGTTCTTACAAGCAGTAAAAGCCACATGGGCTTGAGACAATCAAAGCTCTTGGTGCCACCAAGCTCTGGGTCTGTCAGTGGGTGAATTACCCTCAAAACACCAACTCTGAAATCCCAAATCAAACCAAAAACATAAAAAATCCCAGAGGAGAAGCTCTTGCCTGGCAAGTGAATAACTTTTCCCTGGAGAACCAACTTCTTAGGAACCAGAAGCAAACTTTAATAGTCCTGACAATAAAAGAATAGAACTGTACCACACGTCCTATGCACTATCATGGATAAATATGTACAGAAATACAGTGAAACTTCCTCCAACACAGCTACAAAGTGACACTTTGTGCAGACAAACAGCAACGGCGGCGTTCCTCACAGCACCGTTAACAGACCATAGCAGAAGTGCCCTTACAGTGTCTGATAAAGCAAGTTAATACATTTTAATCATGTTTATGTAATTGAACAGTTAAACGAAGGAAAAAACCGTGGTTACATGTTATAACTTGTTCAAGTACCTGAAATAAACTGGCTCTTGGATAAGCTTCAGCCTTTTTAGTTGCGGTATCACGTAAATTATCGTTTCCTCAGTGGTGACTAATTAAGAAGGGGGAAATAAGGCTTCATAAACGAGCTGGGAGTCGCTGGCTATGACAAACCAAAGCTCTGGGCTGCGGCAGTGCCGTATGTACACAGGGACAGGACACATCCATGCTGGCCCTGCCCCGGCGGGGCCGCTCCGCCTGCTCCCAGCGGGATCGGGGATGGACACGGGGTGAGGATGTCGATCCGAGGAGGAGACGTCCGTGCCTCGGCCATGCACGGCTGGGAACAGGCCGGGACTGTGCCCTGTGGGGTTCTTCCCTACACCTTCTTCCTGTCGGCGCCGTCGGCGGGCTCGGCTCGCTGCGCAGGGAAGGCGTGGTGGTACAGGTGTCTGTGGGTGGCAGCCGCGCTGTACAGCTTGTACAAGGCCTGGGGAGAGAAACACAGTCACTGGCCAGCCCCTTCCCACTCCCAGGGAATCCCAAACCCAGGGAATCCCAATCCATTCCAGCCCATCATGGCCCCTGCATATTCTGTGCACCAGCGCGGTTGGGTCAAGTGTCCAACACACAAAAGGCTCCAGCTCACGGATTTAGGACCTGAGGGAGTGGCTGGAGCTGTGCCAGGATGGGTTTAGGTTGGAGATCAGGGAAAGGTTCTTCCCCCAGAGGGTGCTGGGCACTGCCCAGGCTCCCCAGGGAATGGGCACGGCCCCGAGGCTGCCAGAGCTCCAGGAGCATTTGGACAGCGCTGCCAGGGATGCCCAGGGTGGGATTGCTGGCGTGTCCAGGCAAGGCCAGGAGCTGCCCTGGATGATCCCTGTGGGTCCCTTCCAGCTCAGGATATTCTGTGACTCTACAATTCCAATTTTTCAAACACCTCATGCCCCTAGAGCTGTATTAAATCCATTATTCGGACTATGAGTGAGGGATTTGGGGGTTGTTTTTCCCTTCGTGTTTCACGCAGTTTCAATTCCTGCAGCCTCAGCGTTTGCTTTCCCCCCTCAGGCAGCTCCCCGAGGTGATCAGGGTGTGATGGGTCATTGTCCCCATCATTCTTCTGCAGATAATGCGGATTTTTTCCTTCTGAATTTACTGTTTTCCGTTTGTCCTGGAGCGAGGCCAGGCTCAGAACAGGCGGGAGCGGCTGCGGGGCTGCCCCGGAGCTGTGCTTCCCACACGGAACCGATGGCACAGCACCCACAGGGCTGGGACCAGGCTCCAGTCCCATGGGGGTGACAGGAGAGTAACACTCCCCATGTCCCTCCCTGCCTGTTCCCCACCTTTGTCCCAGAGAAAGCGGCACAGGGGGTGCCAGGCCATGGCTCTGGCTGCAGAGGATTTGGTGTGACCATCACGGAGCTGATGTTCCCATTTCAAATGAACTTGTCGCTGAGGGAGGAAAAAACCAACCCAACTCCCACCAGTTCCTGCTGGGGACCGCTGGCAGGCCAGGATTAGCTCTGGAAAGGGTGGGAAGAGGCACCTGACCAGCAGGAACCCACACTGACAGGGTGACGTGTTCCTTGTGGGCTCAGGGGCTGAATGAAGCAGGAGAGGCTGAAGGGGCAGTGAGGAGGAGGAGGGTGAGGGCTGAGATGCCTCCAGAGGTCTCCAACAGGACGCTGATCACATCCCAAACAGGCCTTTGGGAACAAACTGGCGTTTTGGGATTGGTTGGGAACACAGTGGACTGGTGGAGGAGACTTCACGCAGCTTCTCTGCTTGTCTTCCTTGAAAATTCACCTTCAAGCCCCATCTAAGCGACCTTGCAGCATTTTGTGCAGTTTTAGAGGGTTTTGTGCTGCCAAACCAGTCCCACAGTGCTCATTTTTACTTGGCAGGGTTTGTTCAACACCTCATCCACAGCAAATCCCATGTTCTGCTTCTTGCTGGGGTTGGTATTCCTGGGGTCTCACAGGGCTGCCCTGGCTGCTGGGAGGGATGAGGGGTGGGAGGGTTTTTAACAGCTGGAATTTCTTCTAAAGGAACTCTCCACAGAATCCAGTGGCTCAGGAGGTGGCACTGCCAGCTGGAGCTGGCAGCCTTTGGTGACACAGGAAAACATGGAAAGGTCTCATGTCACACCTCAGCCAGGCTGGGGAGGCCCTTGGACACAGAGCTGGAATAACATCCATGTGCAGGAAGGTTGCCTTTTTTTTGGTTTAGGCAGATCCTGGTGAGGCTTTGCCCAAGGAACATTCCAGGGGCTCACACTGGGATCCTGCAGTGCTGGGCAGGAGGAGCACAAGGAGCCGGGCACACGGAGCTGCTGGGGCTGTGATCATAAATCAGAATCCCAGAATGGTTTGGGCTGGAAGGGACCTCTAAAGACCATCCAAGCTCCAATCCCCCTTCCATGGGCAGGGACATGGTTGGCTATCCCAGGCTGCTCCAAGCCCTGTCCAGCCTGGCCTGGGACATTTCCAGGGATCCAGGGGCAGCCCCAGCTTCTCTGGGCACCCTGTGCCAGGGCCTCCCCACCCTCCCAGCCAGGAATTCCTTCCCAATTTCCCATCCAGCCCTGCCCTCTGGCACTGGGAAGCCATTCCCTGTGTCCTGTCCCTCCATCCCTTGTCCCCAGTCCCTCTCCAGCTCTCCTGGAGCCCCTTTAGGCCCTGCAAGGGACTCTGAGCTCTCCCTGGAGCCTTCTCTTCTCCAGGTGAGCACCCCCAGCTCTCCCAGCCTGGCTCCAGAGCAGAGGGGCTCCAGCCTTTGGAGCATCTCCGTGGCCTCCTCTGGACTTGTTCCAGCAGCTCCACGTCCTTCTGACATAGGACCCCAGAGCTGGAGGCAGCTCTGCAGGTGGGGTCTCCCCTGAGTGGGGCGGAACCTCCCACGCTGGGAGAGCAGGATTGTATTCCTTGTGCTGCCCAGGGAGATGCTGGGAGATGAACTGTGCCTCCCAGGTTCTGCATTCAGCTTAATCCATTATGGGGTGGTTTTTCCCAAAAAACAACACCCACAGCACTTCCAGCAGCATGGAGAGGCCTGGCCAGGCTGTCCCTGCCTGCACCTGCACAGTTGGTGCTCCAAAACAATCTGGGGTTTGGGTTTGACCTCCTGGCACAACAGGAAAATCCCCCAACAGAACTGCTGGGAGAAAGACGAAAATCCCCATCGTATCCTCTGATACGTTCCTCGTTCCCCACCCAAATCTCTCTCCCACTTGGCTCCCAGGAGCGCCTGGAGCGCCGTGCCCACATCCACACCCTTGCCCAGGCATCTGGATCACAGGGAACAGCCAGAGCCAGCCAGGCCAGCAGCTGCTGCCCCAAGCCCTTGTGACTCCCATCCTCCACCAGGCCAGACATGCTTTTGGGGCCAAGATGCTTTTCCCAGGAGCCCAGGGCCTGGCTGGCCCCAGCAGCATGCGGAGAACAAGAGCCACTTACCTCATTGGTGCTTCCCTGGGAGAGGCATTGGGAAGGGGGAGACAGAAAGAGAAAGAAACAGCTCTGTGTATCACAGGTGTCCATGGGGTGCTCCCAGGGGGGCTCATCCCAAACTGGCCCCCTCTTGCAGGACCCCTCACTTCTCCGTCCATCCCTCCTGCACCTGGTCCCACTGCCATGGGACAGAGCCGCTGGCTCGTGGTGGGCACGGTGACACTGCCCAACCCAGTACCTCCCCTCTGCCACAGCTCCTTCCTGGGAGAACTTTCCCTCTGCTTGGAAAGCCATGGGGGCTTGTGGCAGCCAGGAACAGCTCCAAGCACTTTACCCTCTTTGTTTTCCCCCAGCTGGACATGCTGCAAGTGGGCAGCACCTCTGGTTTCCTGCTGTGTCCTGTTCTTGCTGAACTCCCACTGCTTCCTGCACTGGGATGGGCTTAAATATTCCAGCATATCCCAAAGGCTCCTGGGAAGTGCCCCTGGGCAAAGAGCCACTGCAGGGGGCTTTACTGGGGGTGCTCAGGCTGCTGGGGACAGGGCAGCTGGGATGAATCCAGCTGGAACACCAGGGATGTGTCTGCTGAGCAGCACCACTGCCCAGCTCTGCAATGAAGGAACATCAGTAAACGTTGCCTTTATTTCCCCCAAAGCTGCAAGGTCAGCTGCAGCAGCACAGGGAAGCAGGGAAATGTGCTTGCTCTCCAAGAAAACCTCACTGGTGCAGGAAAAGCAGGGAGGGAGCAGGTGGAGAAGGGCCCTTCCTGGCAGAAATTAGACCTGGGATGGCTCCTGAGGGATGAGCTCCTCCAGCTCTGGGAAGGGCAGGAGGGCACTGCAGCCTTTTGGCTCTTTGGGCACAGGGATTGTAGCCCTGGGCGGGGTGCAGGGGGTCAGTGGGAGTCTGTGTGGGCTCGGCTTTCCCTTTTCTGCTGTGGGAACAGGGAAGGGCTGCAATGGGAAATCGGGGTCTGGTGCCAAAACAAGGAGAGCCAAGAGCTGGCCTTTACCTCTGGCAGAGCCAAAATCCCTGCCCTGAACCAGGGGAGAGCGATGGCTGCTCCTCTTTAACACCCACAGGCATGCACCCACCAAGCACACACACCAGGATCCTCCCCAGGGGGATCCAGGGCAGAGCTGCCCATTCCCACAAGGCTCCACCAACTCACATTGGTGACGGGTAAGACAAGTAGGAAAGAAAAAGGCAGAACAAAAGAGCTTGCTGGGAGTTTTCTCAGATCTACACAGCTTGTTTTCCACACTGGACAGGAACTGGAGGCTCGGGGACACAGCTCCAGCCTTGCTCACCCCGCCTGTGCTGCCCCATGACCTCCCCCTTACAAAAAACTCTACAAACTGATCTGAAAACAATTCCTCTGCCCCTCCTCTCCCCATCTGGAAGGTCTAAGGAATGGATTAGAGCTTCAATTAAAACAGGGCACAGATCTCCCTGCACTGATCCCAGCACAAGCAGCTGGATCTAACCCTAAAAGCCAAAACCATCTCAAAGGGGAGGAAAATCAGGAAAACTCAAGGCTTAAAAAAACCCAGTGGGGTGCAGGGAGGGTGCTTTTAGTGTGCTGGTTTGAAATCAAAAGCTCTTTAGCCTACCTGGTCCCACAAGGCTGCGGCCACTTGGTCTATTACTGCGCCCAGTTCTCTGTACTCCCCAGAGTATCTGATATAAGCCCAGGTACAGAGTGTGATAAGTGTCAAGCCCAGAATCATGTTGCACAGGCTGGCTATGATGTCCAAGCCAATGAAGCCGGTGACGCCGGCCAGCACGTAGGTGATGAAGATGACGACGAAGAGCGTGGCCGGGGTGCGGGCGGCGTGGAAGATGTTCTTGCTGTCGTTGTGTTTGATGTACTGGATGTAGAGCTCGTCGATCTCGGCCTCCAGCTGCTGCAGGTAGCGCCGGCTGAACTCCTCCCCTCCCATCTTCTTCACCCCGCGGAAAAGCCGCACGGCCTCGTCCTTCAGCTCCACGTGCTTGGCCTGCAGGTCGCTGGGAGCCAGGAAGGGTTTGTCCCCTCCACACACCTGCGTGGGGAAGGTGGGGAGAGCACTGCTGAAATGGCACTGCTGAAACAGGGAAATCACTGCTCCCACAGGGAAATCACTGCTGAAACAGGGAAATCACTGCTGAAATGGCACTGCTGAAACAGGGAAATCACTGCTGAAACAGGGAAATCACTGCTGAAATGGCACTGCTGAAACAGGGAAATCACTGTTCCCACAGGGAAATCACTGCTGAAATGGCACTGCTGAAACAGGGAAATCACTGTTCCCACAGGGAAATCACTGCTGAAATGGCACTGCTGAAACAGGGAAATCACTGCTGAAACAGGGAAATCACTGCTGAAATGGCACTGCTGAAACAGGGAAATCACTGCTCCCAAAAGGAAATCACTGCTCCCACAGGGAAACCACTGCTCCCACAGGGAAACCACTGCTGAAATGGCACTGGTCCCACAGGGAAATCACTGCTCCCACAGGGAAATCACTGCTCCCACAGGGAAATGGCACTGCTGAAACAGGGAAATCACCCCTGACACAAGGAAATCACTGCTGAAATGGCACTGGTCCCACAGGGAAATCACTGCTAAAACAGGGAAATCACCCCTGACACAGGGAAATCACTCCTGAAATGTCACTCCTAACACAGGGAAATCTAAAATTAGGGTTAGGGGCTAGGGTTAGGGAAGGAATTCCTGGCTGTGAGGGTGGGGAGGCCCTGGCACAGGGTGCCCAGAGAAGCTGGGGCTGCCCCTGGATCGCTGGAAGTGTCCAAGGCCAGGCTGGACACTGGGGCTGGGAGCAGCCTGGGACAGTGGAAGGTGTCCCTGCCCATGGCAGGGGGTGGAACTGGATGGGATTTAAGGTCCCTCCCAACCCAAACCCTTCTGGGATTCCATTAATCCATGACAGGAGAGCCAGGAGACAGGAAGGAGCAGGAAGGGACACACTCAGCACCACCCACCTCTTCCATCCTCTTGCTGTAGGTGTCTTTGGCAGTGGCAACTGCTGCTAAATTGTTGGCTTCTGCTGTGGCCTGTAGGGGCAAAAGGGGCACAAAGCTTAGCGGCAGAAGGACAGGGTTAAGTTGTGCAAGTGCAAGGCCCCCTGTGGACACAGCCAGGACACATGTGTGGCACCCAGAATTAGCCAGGGGGGCTCTCCCAGCCTCCAACCGATCCCAAACAAACTCATCCCATACTGACACATCCAAAAGCCTGCACAAAGAGAGGATTCCTACCCTCCAAGCCAGAGCAACGAAAACTTTGGCTTCAGCTGTGGGAACCAGCAAGGCAAGAGATAAAAAGACTCAGCCACAAGTAAACAGCTCCAGCTGCAACACCCGGCAAGGCCCTCTGGCTCCGGCAGCCACTTCCCATGTGTCACCTCCCTGTGTGGCCCCATGGATGTCATTCACCTGCAGGAATCATTCCAGCTGAGCTGGCTGAAGCTGTGTGCAGCCAGCAATTCCCCACAGCCCATCCCAGGTGTGATTCCTCAGGCATGTGGGGCTCATGGCTGCCAAACGCTTCCCAAAGTGCTGTTCCTTGGGTGGTTACACTGAGGCATTTGGAATAAAGTCACAGCAGACCCACTGTGCTGCACTAGCTGGACACCTCTGCCAGTTCCTGGGGAATTAGTGGCACTTACACTGCAGGAATTCCCACAGCTCCCACTCACACATACCTGCAGCATCGACTTGGGGTGTGGCAACTCCTCCCCTTGGTAGATCTTTATGTAGGCCTGGAAAAGCGCAGGGAAAAGGAAACCATGTGGAATGCAGCACACAGGAGCACCACCAACCACCCCCACCCAGCTCCAGACACAGCTGTGGCAGGATTTAGAAGCAGGGAAGAGGAGGATGTTCCAGCACAAGATGGCTTTGGTTAGAAAATGCCACTCCTTGGGTGGCCTGGGTCAGTCAGCAAAGGCTCTCCCTGCTCCACTCACTCCCAAGTATCCCTCCCAAAGGATCTGCACCTACCTCAGTCCTTCCCTGAAGGAGGAGGAGCCAAGGTAGCCCTGGAGAGTAGGTGGTGAGAATTACTCACCAGTGTCTCAAATGGAAATGTCCCAGTAGTCATGACAACAAAAATAAGCTTTTTCCAAAGGCAACTGGAATACAGGCCTCAGCTTATCCCCCTCCAGCCCTCAATTCTCCAGGGGAGGAAAACAGCTCCTCCCACTTTCTGGGCTCGCTGTGGTCAAATCCATGACCATGAGGTGTTTGCCCTCTGCTGCAGTGTCAGCACTGTCAGTGCTGCCCTGCCTGCTGCTGCTGCTGCATTCCCCTTTAGCTACAGCAAAATTCCACAGATAAAGAAATCTACTTTCCCTAAATAAATACCTTAAAATACTCCACAAGGCCTCGACAGGTGATATGGTTTCCATTGATCTCCTTAACGTCCAGGTTCTCAGGACTGAGAAGCCAAGGAATCAAAATCTTCAAGTTCTTGATGAACTCATCGTCTATTTCTGGAAAAAGGAAAAAAAAGGCATCACAGAATCCCAGAATAGTTTGGGTTGGAAGGGACCTTAAAGATGTTCCAATCCCCTGCCAAGGACATGGAAGGTTCTTCCCCCAAAGAGTGGAAGGAACAGGCTCCCCAGGGAACAGTCACATTCCCAAGGCCGCCCAGAGCTCCAGAAGGGTCTGGACAAAACTCCCAGGCACAAGGTGGGATTTGTGGTGTTTCCATTAAATTAAACTGTACAGGACTGAAGGTAGAAAAAACCAGTGCAACAGCCAGGCATTTGGCAGGTGAGGAAAGC
This sequence comes from Corvus cornix cornix, assembly GCF_000738735.6. Classification (NCBI taxonomy): domain Eukaryota; kingdom Metazoa; phylum Chordata; class Aves; order Passeriformes; family Corvidae; genus Corvus; species Corvus cornix. The sequence goes on along the minus strand of NC_046335.1, from coordinate 1,961,725 downwards.
AGGAAAGATCCCCCACATTTCTTCCATCAGAGCACAAAAAGCTGAGTACAGCTCTGAGGAAACAAGAAAATTGTGTCAAGAAGCTGCTGACAGCTCCTGTCTGCACACAGCACATGTTCCACACTCCTCAGCACCTGAGATTAAGGGGGAACTCCAGGGATCAGCTCAGTTTCCACCAGCCCATCTCCCTCCTGCTTAGCACGGAGTTTGCCAGGAGAGCAAGTCTGAGCCAGACAAAACCAGGGAAAAACTCACGTCTTTGCCTGCTAATTTAAGTAGCTAATGGTCCACTTTATTGCTACGATTGCAGCAGCCTGGAACCAGCCACAAGGAGTTCACAACAAACACCTAAAAATATCCCCAGCACGTGGCTCCTTTCAGGGTGAAGGATCTCACCACAGCTCTTTTCTCTCTCCCCCTTTTTTTAACCTGCTGAACCAAGCCTGCCCTGTAGGGAAACCACTGATCAGATAAGCCAGGCAGATTAAACATTCCCTGGAAAGCCTTTCAAAGTGAAATAACGTTCTGAGAGCTTGTGGAACCAGCCTTCCACCCACCACAAGCACCAGCCTCGCAGCAACCAGGCTGTACCTGTGCAGGTGAGGCACAGGAATTAACTGCAGGCTTAACACCACATCCATAAACTTCCAGTGTCATCCCTGCCCTTCCCAGTTTTCCCATCAGTGTTCTGACAGTGGGTACTGCCAGCAGCTCTGAGGCCTTGTCAGCCTCCCACGCCTTTTCTCCCTCCATGTCTGTCTGCTGCACTGGGAAGAAGCAGATGGGGGTGTGCCCATCACTGAGAGGAGGATCCAATTCCTCTCCCAGAAGTTTTTTCATGGGGCTTTCAGGAAGAAGCAGGACAGTCTGCCAGGGCTTCTAAGGAATCAGGTTAGAAACCAGAGCTTTGCCCTCGTACCTTTCAGTTTTCCATCGAAATTGGGGTTGGTGGCGACTTTGAGGCCGGGGTGAGGTAAGAGGAAGCAGGAGATTTTGGTGAAGCAGGAATGGATGTGCTTCCTGACATTCTGCAGCTCCTCGTGCTGATTGCCTGACACCTGTGGGGACAATGAATCACAGAATCCCAGAATATCTGGAGTTAGAAGTGCCCACAGGGATCATCCAGCCCAACTCCTGGCCCTGCACAGACACCCCAACAATCCCACCCTGGGATTGTTGTCCAAATGCTCCTGGAGCTCTGGCAGCCTCAGGGCTGTGCCCATTCCCTGGGGAGCCTGGGCAGTGCCCAGCACCCTCTGGGGGAAGAGCCTTGTCCTGAAATCCAACCTAAACCTCCCCTGACACAGCTCCAGCCATTCCCTCAGGTTCTGTCAGTGGTCACCAGAGAGAAAAGCTTGGTGCTGCCTGTCCACTTCCCAAAGTTTGGGATCAGGGAGTTTCCTTCTGATAGGAATATTGGGATAATGCTGAGCCAGCAGTGCTGGCAGGAGCACAGGATACTCCACACTGTGGCTGCTTACAGTGGGGGAAAGGAACACAGAAGATCCCACAGGCATGAGGACAAAGAGAAGGAACTGGAGCATCTCTGACCACATGCCCTGGAGCATATTATTATCATTTGGAAAAATGCACATGTCCATGTATGACTGGAATACAAAAACATTTGGGATTTCCCACTAGGGCCTTCCTCATCTCACATTTAATTAGGTTTCTCCACTACCAAATCACCCATGCATTTCCTGACTGATCCCAACCAGTCCTTGCCCATCATTTTTATTGTACAACTACCTAATGACCAAAAAATCATTCCCAGTCTCTTGGGAATCTGCTGACTCCCATTGCTGTCCACTCTCCCAGAGAGTCCCATGGAGCTGGGCTTGGGCAGAAGCCTGAATGTGGCAAGGAAATTCACCCTCCCCAAATGCCTCCTCTGGGATTTTAGTGCACTGAGTGTGACCATAACCAGCACTGCAGCTCACACCTGACATCCAGTGCTGCTGCCACCCGGCTGAACAGGAAAATTATGGAATCACAAAGTGGATTGGGTTGGAAAGGACCTTAAAGATCATCCCATCCCACCCCCTGCCATGAGCAGGGACACCTTCCCTGATCCCAGGGTGCTCCAGAACCAAGAGCAGGCAAAACGTACCTTCAGCCTCTTCTCCAAAAATCTTGCACCACCATCAGATCCATAGGAAAACTCATAAGGGAAGCTCCAGTCACGAACAAGGAATATAAGGGACTGGAAAACACAGAACAGTGGGGTCAATTACATACTGCTCAGAGCCCACAGCAGTGGCTGAGCATCCCCCTGCACCCTCACCCCCATTTCACACCACACCAAAACCTATCCCTGAGTCTTTTCCCAGCTCCAGCAGCATCTCCCACCTTTCCTGGAGGAAATAAGAGGCCCCTGTGTGCATGGCACTGAGACCACTCCACTGTCCCACAAGGAAAAGGGGGAACATCCCCCAAACTGCTGCACCAGTTTGAGTCCCTGGCTGGGAGAACAGCATCAATCATCTAAACTGCCCAAGAAAAGGGATTGTTGCTAACCAGGACAAAAGGCAATGAGCTCCCTAATTCCAGCCACATTTAGTTCCATCCTATGGGAATTCTACAGGCTCATTTTTTTCAGCCTTTTTCACTGGGCAGCCTTCCAGACAGACTTTTAATGAGAAGCAGATGCAGAGGAATGAGAGTGAATAAGAAATCATTGGCTTTTGTAATCTTTATTGAAGCATTCAAAGTTCCTGGGCAATAAATAAATAAATACCAGAACGGTCAACTTGGAATCTTTAAAAACAAACAAAAAAAAGTTTTCAGAAAAAAATCAGGTCTCCAGTGCCTCATCTGTGCAAGGGAACAACATCTCATGTAGGAAATAAAGGGTTTGGAGGGGGAAGTCCTGAATGCCAAAGCCCAGGAGGGTCTGGCAGAGGTACCAGGGTTCCTCTCATGCACATGGATAAGCAGGTCAGCAAGTGGAACCCATTTCATTGGAATTTCCCTAAAATCTGTCTATGTTTAGAACAAAAATCTAATGGAGGGAGGGGAAATATTTCTGCTCTTTATTTCTCTTCTCAAAAACATCAGAAAAAGTTAAAAAAGAAGGAGAGAACAGCGAGTTGGCTTTTTTGAACTGCAGGAGAAGCCACAGTGACTGTACCCAGTGAGCTGGTTCAGGACATGCTGTCCTCTCAAACACCATGAGATGCTTAAGAGACATGTACCATGTTTAGGACTTTTCCACAAACACATTACGCACGCCTTGAATCGAGAATTATTGCTTTGTATTTCTGAAGTAAAATTGTTGCAGGCAGGCTGTGTTTACCATTGCCTTTGTGAAGGCCCCACACTCAGGGCCAGCCTCTGGCAAGGGCTCCTCAGTGTGAGGAGAGGAGGGAGACAAAGGGAAATGTGAATTTTCCACTGCCAAGTCTCACTTCCCTTCCAGCAGGATCAATGCCACTGCAGTTTTACTGTGACACTTGGAGAATCACAGGATCCCAGGATGGTTCGGGTTGCAAGGGACATTAAAGACCATCCAGCCCTCCCCTGCCATGGGCAGGGACACCTTCCACTGTCCCAGGCTGCTCCAAGCCCTGTCCAACCTGGCCTTGGACACTTCCAGGGATCCAGGGGCAGCCACAGATTCTCTGGGAAAACTCTGCCAGGGCCTCACCACCCTCACTTTTCCTGCTTTCTAATCAACACATTCATGTCTAAAAACATGTTCTGCAGGAGCCAGCCCATGCTGGATGTGGACAGGAGATCATTTCTCACCTGGCCACAGCACCACTGACTCTTCTACCACATTTATCACACCCACAAAGGTTTCCAGCATCGTTTGATAATTTTCCCCTGATCATTAATGAAGATGACATTGAATCAGAGAGAGCCTGGGGGGATCCCGAGGAAACACTTCTGAAGGATGATGATTCCCTGTTACAATTAGTTCCACGTGCTCTGGCATCTATCAGTTAATGAGTTTTTAATCCATTAACAATGGATTAAAGCAGACAATGCTGACTTCATTTGCTTTTCAGCAGAATCCTGGAGAGATAAGGCTGACAGAAGGCGACGGATCATGGCGAGAGTTACCTTTATCAACCCAACTCGTGCTCTTTTAAAAATTGATAATGGGATTGTTTGACAAGAGTCACCATCCACAAACTGTGCGACTTGACAGCAATTACAGTGTTTGGGAAAATCAGAGCCTATTATCCAGCCCTAATGATTTAAGCATGTTTAAGTTTCCCCTCACAGCCTCCTTTTTACTGATGAAGTAGGAAGTATCTCAGTTTCACTGGAATATTTGGCTGCATTATCCCCACAGTTTTTAAATAAGGAGCAGGAATATTTATTTAATGTCTGGCTTTTTGCTGTACCATGTTACAACTTTCTTCAAGCTCTTGCCTGTCATATATTTTTACTGGTAGTTTTACCATTTATCAGTCACCAGCCCACACCAGAATCCAACAGAATCAATTTGTCCATTTGTTCTATTTTTTAACCTTTCAATTTTATTTCCACTTCCTGACCATAGACACCTTATAAACCCCTTAGTCCTTCCAGGACAACAATTCTCTTTATATGTTGGCAAGCAAATGTAAAATAGCTGCAACTTATTCCCAGTTACTCTTGGGATTTTTACAGCATGCTTTGTTTCCCTGCTGGTTTTTACTTTGGGAAGTTCACAAACCCTCATCCAACCTAATCAAAACACTCCTGTCTTTAAAAACAGGCACCAGCCTCACCTACTGTGAGTGCCCAATGCACTCTCTTTTTTTTAACAGCAGCTTTTCACAGGTTGGGGAACAGCAGGATGAACAGATGTCCCTTACTTGAAGTTAAAACCCCACTCAAACCGAGTTTTCCCACAGCTTTGCTAATCCTTATCCTTTCATTTTGCCAGGAGCAGGGATTCCCAGGGCAGGTGAGTTCAAACCTCTTAGAACAAAGGCTGGGCAGAGTTCCTGACTACAGAGAGTGACAAACCTGCTGCAAAACCAGCTGCTTTCCAAGCCTGGCAGGACAGTGCAGAGCTCTTGGGATGGCAGAGGTTCAGAGAGAAAAGAAAGAGGGATGTTGGATGTACTGGGAATCAAGGAAGCACAAAGCCGTTCCTTGGAGCAGCTGAGCCGATCCCCAGGCAATCCCATCTCCTCCCATCCTGCAAACTGCAGTGACACCTCGTGGTGAAGCCAACGGGCTCCGCGACAAATGAGCTGGCCTGGACGCTTGGACTCACCTGGAAAGGCTTCTGGAATGTCTCCTCCATGGCCAGCCGGCCATACTCGGTGAAAAGCTGGAAGGAGAAGGACAGAACAGGACAGTGAGTTTGTCACTGCGGGACACAGGGGCACCAGCACCAAGCTCTGCTGTGTGAGCAGGGACAGGACCCAGGAACAGCTGGAGCTGTGCCAGGGGAGGATTTGGTTGGATTTCAGGACAAGGCTCTTCCCCCAGAGGGTGCTGGGCACTGCCCAGGCTCCCCAGGGAATGGGCACGGCCCCGAGGCTGCCAGAGCTCCAGGAGCATTTGGGCAACACTCCCAGGGATGCCCAGGGTGGGATTGTCTGTGCAGGGCCTGGAGTTGGATTCCATGATCCCTGTGGATCCTTTGAGAGACTTCTATGATTCTACAAAGCAGTGAGGGACATTTATGACGGGGGACTAACAGCACCACACACAGAGCTGGACACAGAGTGGCTGTGGGCTGCCAGCTCCCACCCCAGAGGCACACGGAGCTGTTACGGACCATCACCCTGCTGAGCTCTCATGTGAGAGATCCCAGCCTGGAGCTTTTGGCTGCCAAATCTGTGGAAAACGGCTCAGATCAGCTGCTTGCTGCTGGTTTCATACCAACCAGAAACTTCTCGTGCTCCAGGGGGCTGCTGGAGCCCTGCTGCCTCTAAATACTCCAGGAACGAGCGGAAATGAATTCAGAAATAAGTACTTTCCCTGCAAACCCCCGCTGTGCAAAGACTCTAAAATCAGCCTACCAGCAAGATTTGAAGACTCTCCAGTCTCTCTGCACTCTAGTTTCTAACTGAAGGCACAATAATGTGTTTCACAGATGCCTAAAAATGGGTCAACTTGTTAAACAGTCATGGCTTAAAATCCAAACTGAAAGATCAGAGCTACACTGAATAAATTCAGTGTTTAAAAAGTGTTATTGTTAATAATATTTATGGACTGAAATAATTCAGCCTTCAAATGCTGATTTTTCCAGCTGACTTTTCTTTCCTTTCCTTAAGCTCCTGGAAAAACCTGCCTAATTAATCAGTCAATCACCTGAACAGAAGAGAAAGCAGAAGGTAATTCCAGGAAATGGGCAGGACACCTGTGCCACAAAAATCCCATTAACTGCTTGTCTCCAACAGTCATGGCTGGAATCACCCTTAGAGGGTCCCCTGTACTGAGCCAGCACCAGATGGCAACATCCAGGCTGATAATTCACAATCACAGAACAAAATCTCAGGATGGTTTAGGTTGGGAGGGACCTGAAATTCCACCCAGTGCCACGCCCTGCCACGGGCAGGGACACCTTCCACTATCCCAGGTTGCTCTGAGATCCATCCAACTTGGCCTTGGACACTTCCAGGGATGAGGCAGCCACAGCTGCTCCAGGAAACTTGTTCCAGTGCCTCACAGACAACAATTTCCTCCCAACATCCACCTAACCCTGCCCTCTGGCAGTGGGAAGCCATTCCCCTTTGTCCTGTCCCTCCAGGCCCTTGTAAACAGCCTCTCCATCCTTCTTGTTGGCCCTTGAAAGGCCATAATTAGGTCACCCCGAAGCTCCTCCTACCTGCAAGTGCTGCAGATCATCCTCCTGCACATTCTGGGACAAGTTATAAACCTGTATTTAAATAAAAAGACAACTTCAGGTCACTAAGAACAGCCTGTCCTTGGGGCTAACACATGGTTGGTGTGGCTAAAGCCTATGACAGCCCCATGGGGACACGGGCAAGGTCCCAGGTGGTGCTGGTACAAGTGGTAGGAAGGGAAGCCCTGTCAGGCTCTGTGGTTGCTGGGCAGTGAACTCCTCCAGCCCAGAGGTTTCTTACCTGGATGGAGCTGATCATGGTGCTGAGGGCAAACACGGTGGCCGAGTCCCTGAGGGTGGACTGGCTGTCAAAGGTGCCCTGCGTGTCCATCAGCAGCACCGCGACCTGCGGGGCACAAAGCTCCTGTCAGCACTCCCAGGACCTGCACCCAGGCAAACCCACCCTCGTGGGCCACGGGGTGAATGGCAGCTGAGTTACTGTGCTGGAGTCTCACTGCTTCTGCCTCAGCCTTGTAATTGGTGGGGGACAAAGGAAAAGCACATCCCCAGCCACTCCTGACAGCAGGGGGACTCCAGCAGGCAGCAAAATTAATGCTCTACAAGGTAGTGAGGGAACAGCTCTGCTCCTCAAACAGCTGCTGTCAGTGCAGAGGAGGCTCTGCCTGAGTCTGCATCAGAAACCAGACACATATTGCACCTCCCTAACCCAAACACACTCAGCCAGCGTTAGGAATCACACCCTGAACGACTCAGTGCCACTTTGGTGCCGTGCTCTGCATTCAAGTGCAGATAAATATTCCTGCCTATAAGCTGAATTTGCAGGGTACTGCAAATCCACTATGATCACTCTGAATGAAGAAACTCCACTTTACAGCTGCTGCTCCAGGAAAGGGGAGCAGTTTGCAAGGACATGAGATTCAAGATCTCTGGGAATAGTACAGAAATAAACTCTGGGATGCCCAGAGTTGAGGGACATTTAGACAACATATCAGAGACACTGGACACCACATCACCTCACTGTGTTAAACCCATCCATGCTAAATTAGGGACATGGCATTGAAAACCCTCCCTAAACTTGCCCAGCCACCTAAGACAAGGCAAGAGAGTCTCAAAAGCTGGAAGAGGAAAATGAGCTGACAGCAACAGACACACACACACACACCTTGGTGCCATCGGGCTTGTCCACCAGGAAAACCTCACTCCATATCTGAATCCCGGTCGTCTCCCGCTCGGAGCCGCCCCTCCAGGAGAAACCAGTCAGAGGCTCGTTGTAATCCCCAACCCAGTCCACTGCTTCCTGCAGGGAGGAGCAGAAGTTGTTAGAATTCTCATCGCACTTTGGTTTTACACTTTTCCCCTGTGCTGCCTCCACCCCAGTGCTAGAGAGGGACAGTCCCTACTGCAGAGGGCTCCTTACAAAATGGTAAGAGGTTAAGAACCCCACAAGGGAGGTTTTTCCTTCCTTTACTGCCAAGGCACTTCAAATCCTGGGGGCAGTTTTGGGCCCCTTACAACAAGAAGGATATAGAAGGGATGGAGCGTGTCCAGGGAAGCAAGTGGAGCTGGAAGAGGGTCTGGAACACCAGGAGCACCTGAGGGAGCTGGGAAAGGGGCTCAGCCCGGAGAAAAGGAAGCTCAGGGGGGACCTTTTGGCTCTGCACAACTCCCTGAGGGTGCAGCCAGGTGGGAATTGGGCTCTGCTCCCAGGGAACAAGCAGCAGGAAAAGAGGAAACAATCTGGTTACACCAGGGGAGGTTTGGGTTGGATATTAGCAAAATGTTTTTCACTGGAAGGGTGGTCACACATTGGAACAGGCTGATCTGGGCAGTGGTGGAGTCCCCGTCCCTGGAAGTGTTCAAAAGACACGGATATGACACCTGGGGACATGGTTTAGTGGCGAATATGGTGGTGCTGGGTTAGCAGCTGGGTTCAATGATCTCAGAGGGATTTTCCAACCTAAATGATTCTGTGATTCAGGGCAGCAGATGTGAACACCCCTGCTCCAAAGTTAAGAGTCCATGGGACAGTTCTTCCTGGGGAAGGATCTGCTCTGTTTTATTTTGTGAAGCCCACACCCATGAGAGGCTTGAGCATTCCAAGAGCACCGAGTCCTGTCCAGCTCATGGGAGCAAAGAGGAACATCACGCCCTAGGAACGGCCTCCTGCGCTGCAGCCTTACCTTATTGTACATGTACCGCAGCATGAAGTCCATCAGGAATGATTTTCCTTTCCTAAAGGCTCCAGCCACGGACACAGCCACGACCTCCTTATCTCTGACAGCCTCGGAGAGGAGGATGCGGTTCAGGGCGGCTTCATCCAGCTCAAAGGAGTGGTCATCTTTGACAATGAGGACCTGCACTGGCCCTGCCTTCCTCACGGATTCCTCCTCCTCAGAGCTCCACTCGTAAGCCTTGTCTGCAAAACTACCTGTGTGAACAGGGAAAAGGAGAGGCTTTTGGTTCCTTCCTCTGCACAGTGAGGAGTCACCAACAGAGGTGATAAGAGGCCCAATAGCTCAATTATCCATCCCAAAATGGCATCCTCCAGAGCAGATCTGCTCCACCTGGCCACAGCCATCCCAGTGGATGAGTCCGTGCCACTTTGGGGTCATGTGACCACGTGCTCCACACAGGCAGAGCTCCCTGCTGGAACCTCTGTTGACAGAACGCATCTGCTGGATTTTATCCTACATGGAGAACAGATCCCTTCAACTTCCTACATAAACAGCACCTGCCGTAACACCTCCCTTAGCCCTTTCTCAGATGGAAAAGTCCAAGTCTCCTGATCATCCCTTCTACCACATTATCTAGGGATCTGCTCTCCTCTGGACACTCCCCACCAGGTCCTTCCTGAAGGCTGACTCAAAAATGGAAGCAGCTCTCCAGCTGAGGTGTCCAAGGACCTCACATCTTTATCAAAGGATGCTGCCTTTGTGTATCCTGTGCCACTGCTATTCCTGTAGCAACACATTCCTGCTCCATCTGCAGCCTGCACTGATGCTCCAAGCGCAATCCGCTGTTCCTACCATCAGCCTCGTCGGCAGCATCCCCCGGGATGCTCCCAGCAGGAACCAGGCCATGCAGACACAGGCCCATCCTGATAAAAGCCACTTCTCCACTCCCAAGTGGAAAGCACACACAAAGCACAGGCACTGCCCACTTTCCCACTTGGAAATGGCGAGGTTCCCTGTGGAGCTGCTCCCCAGGCTGTGGAGGGATCATACAGGAGGGTCTCACAGGACCCAGATGCATTTTAAGACCTGCAGCCCTGGGATTTGCAAAGAGCAGGCTGGCTCCAGTAATTTTCCTTTCCTGGTCTTTCCAAACTTTCCAGCACAGGGAAGAGATGCCGAAGGTGATTAATGTGCCAGTCAGCTCACCTAGAGCCACATGAAACCTCCTTGCCAGCAGGGAAATGAGCACGAGATGGAAAGTTCCCCCCACGTTCCGACAAAAACTTCCTAGATCACAGGCTTGGGCTGTAACTTTCCCAAGTTTTGCCTCAAGCTAAACCTCCTCAGTCTCTGTTTCAGCCCCTGACCTTGGGGACCCAGTTTAGAGCTGTTTCAAAGCACAAGGACTGCGTGTGCACATGCTAAAAGAGAAGTTACAAATATCAAGAGGAATAGGATTTGCCCATTCCAGGCCTCTCTATAAAGAAGCCTCCAGCAGTAACTCCATATTTGAAATAACAGCAGCACTTTTGTGATTTCCTAAGATCCCACAAGGAAGTACCAGGATCATTAAGCCTGGTTGCCAGGGGATTTCTGGTGGCTCTCGGACATATACTATGAGCTTTCTTAGCTCACAGCTGAAAGACAAAGATCTTTTCTTTCCAATGCTTGGAAGTTTTTTAGCTAAACAAAGTCCCAAACGTTCTGAAAAGCGAGATTCTCCACCAGACTGCAGCACTAAAATCCCTTCGAGCACCAGCCCCTGCCCTGTGTCACTGCTTAGGGGCCTCCAGGAAAAAAAATCCTTCCCATTTCAAATCCACAGAGCCAGGATCCAGGCACACATCACCAAATGAAGGTGTCTGAGAGCAGGCACACACCAAACACCTTTTCCAGCACTGAGGCATTCCCAACAGGTAAGGATGGCCAGGTGCCAAAGGGCCACAGGCTCGTGTGCTCTTTTTAAGCACTGCCAAGCTGCAAGGGTTATATAAAAGATAGGAAATGCCTCCTCTCTTGTGGTGTTTCCCAAAGTCCTGCTCACCTAACCCAGTCCAATTTTTATTTTCTTCTTCCAGCTGCACAGAAAAGACAGAGGAGAGATCCTTGGATAGGATGTGACTCATGGCAGGGGTAGGAAAAGATTTGTAAATCAAATTAAACCTAAGTATTTCTGACTCTAACTCAGCCGTCAGGGTGCAACAGCTGTGCCACCTTCCCAGACCAGACAAATCCCACCTTTGGGCACACAGACAGAGGAAGTGGGACCAGTACTTTGGCTGGAGCCCCTCTGCTCTGGAGCCAGGCTGGGAGAGCTGGGGGTGTTCACCTGGAGAAGAGAAGGCTCCAGGGAGAGCTCAGAGCCCCTTGCAGGGCCTGAAGGGGCTCCAGGAGAGCTGGAGTGGGACCGGGGACAAGGGATGGAGGGACAGGACACAGGGGATGGCTTCCCAGTGCCAGAGGGCAGGGCTGGATGGGAGATTGGGAAGGAATCCCTGGCTGTGATGGTGGGAGGGCCCCTGGCACAGGGTGCCCAGAGCAGCTGTGGCTGCCCCTGGATCCCTGGCAGTGTCCCAGGCCAGGCTGGACAGGGCTTGGAGCAACCTGGGATAGTGGGAAGTGTCCCTGCTCATGGCAGGAGGTGGAACTGGGTGAGCTTTAAGGTCCCTTCCCAACCCAAACTATTCTGGGATTCCATGATTTGTGTTTTCACTCATCCTGCACTAGCAGTGGGTACCAAGATGGGCACAAATCCTTGGATGCCCCTGGCTCAGACAGCTGAATGGATCTCCAAGTCCTGGCCAAGGATCCAAGCACCAGGACAGGGAGAGTCCCTGGCCATCCTGCTGCCAGAGGGAGAGCTCGTGCCAGATCCCCTCTCCTGGTGCCTAAATGGGATCTCCCAGGTCTTCCTCTCCCTCTGCTCTTTCCAGCAGCTGAACCAACAATCAGTGCAGAGGAGAAAGGATTGTTTTTTCCCTTCAAATCATCAGAATCTGAAGGAGACTAATTTTTAAAAGCAGATATTAACAGATTTTAGGAGAATGTCTCCAGGCACAGAAGTGGCCATGGTCTCCCAGGGGACATCCTTGTTTCCATCACCTGAACACCAGGAAAACCAGGCTGTTTGCACAACATGAGCACAACACAAAGCATTATGAGCAGGATATGTTGATTTCCCAGTTCCTTGGAGACAGCAGGAAAGAGAGATTATATTAAGCAGGTCTCAGAACTAATTTCATCCCTATCTCTGCTTCTTTCACATAGGATATCTGCAGACAAAACTATCTCTTTCATACTTATTTTCATATTTCCATGTGATGAAACTTCCAGGTCCTGTTTATTAGATTATCCGCCACACTGGAGAGCCAGGGATTATTTTATAAAATGGCTGCACACTGCTGGAAATCAATTTTTTTAACTGGTCTTTCTGGCCATAAATGAGTTATTTGCCTTGAATGAAGCTGTACCTGGCAATGGCAAAACCTCATCTGGCCAAAAAGGAGAGGAAGGAGAGCTCAGCTTTCCTAAACACACTCTTGTTTTCACTCCTTTTCTAACTTGACTCCTCCTCTCTCTCGGCTCTCTCCCGGCGCCCTGCAATTACGTCAATTCTCCAGCTGCTCATTCAGAAATTGTCAGGATACGGCTCCTTTTCCCCATTTCGTAACAGCTCATTTCCATGACTCTGGAGCGGGGTGGAAGCCACGTCTCTTTTCCATATGGCGATTCCAAGTGGGAAGGAGAAGGAGATCAGGATTTGCGTTCATGCTTACTGGGCTGTCAGACAGCATTAAAAAAGGAAGGAATTCTTTAACTGGTCTAAGACTTGCTTTTGACTAAATTAATTAAATTAAAACAGCATATTTCACATTGTGCCTGTGTGCACAGTGACAGACATGACTAGTGTATTTAACTTCTAGAGAAGAATAAATTAAGTAAATTACACGCCACTAATTATGCAATGTTTGGTGGGTGCTTGCTGAAGCCTGTTCTTCCTTAGCCATGGAAGAACAGGTCACAGAAATGCTGACTGCTTCCCAGAGTCCCACTAAGGAATCAGCCCTGTCCTCAGCTCAGCCTGCACAATAAATACATTTCATTCCAGAGTGTGAAACACAGCCATGTCCCATCATCTGTGCAAACACTGCGTGACCAGAGCCTGAGGAAGCCAATTTGCCAGCCCTGCTCTCAGGCTCTCTTGGATCCCAGGAGTCTCAGCTATCCAAGCACTGACTGTGGAAAGCAGGGACTGCAGCCTGGGCTTCAATTCCCTCGCTGAAAGCACAATCCCAGAATGGTTTGGGTTAGAAAGGACCTTAAAAATTACCTCATTCCACACCCCAGCCATGACACCTTCTGCTATCCCAGGTTGCTCCAAGCCTCATCCAACCTGGCCTTGGACACTTCCAGGGATCCAAGGGCAGCCACAGCCTCACTGGGCACCCTGTGCCAGGGCCTCCCCACCCTCACAGGGAAGAATTTCTCCCTCATATCTAATCTAATCTCTCCCCTTTTAGTTTAAATCAATTTCCCCTTGTCCCATCACTATCTGCCCATGTACGAAGTCACACTCCTTTTTTATAAACCCCTTCCAAGTACTGGAAGGCCACAGTGAGGTCTCTCTGGAGCTTTCACTTCTCCAGGCAAAACAACCCCAGCTCAGATGTCACACACACAAATACACCAATGTCAGGCAGTGCTGCCATTCCGAGGGCGTTCAAACCAAGTTACTGCACGGAAAGCAAACTACCAAGGAGATAAAATTGAGGTTTGATAGGAAGCTTTAACTGGCCGTTATTTCCTTGGAACAAAGTATCCCTGTATCGGCTGTGTCAGGCTGCTTATCAGCAGCTCTCAGGGGACCAGTTTAACCAGACATGATACCTGTGTGGGTCCTTTTCTGGACTTTCCATCCCAAACATATCACACTACCACCAACAGCACCACGAGCCAAGCCCTGAACAGAGCCTGCAGTCAGCCTCCATCCCTCTGCACACTCTCCAGAGAGCTGCAGCTTGCAGGAAGCTTATCTGCCCTCCACAACGGCTCTGGGGAACACAGCCACCCTCTCCAAGCATCTCCCCTGCACTGGGCACGTTCAGCCTGGCTGCTGCTGGCACACGAGCTCTGCTCTCTGTGTCTGTGCTGAACTCCCTCTGCCGCACGACAGCCAGCGATGATCAGCAGGGCTCTGAGAAGGCTGGGAGGGGCAGGGAGCTCCGAGCATGCATCAGGAATCCTCTCCTCCTCTCCACGACAGGCTGGCACAGAGCTCAGCACCTGATCCAGCCAACCAGGGAAAAATGGGGAACAAAGCATGGAAGCAATGCATGTGCACTGGAGAGTCAGAGCAGGGTGTTGTCCAGCAATAACCTGCCCTGCTTCTGCACAAAGGATGCACCCCAAAGAGCTGAGCCTGACCTGGCCAGCTGAGAGCTGGCAAATTCCCTCAGCAGGGACTGCCAGAAGGTGTCTAGACAGAAGTGCTCCTGGGAGACGGAGCCTTCCAGAGGGTGGAGCAGGGAAGCCTGGCTGGGCAAAGCCCTTTCTTACACCCATCCCTGCTCTGTGGTCCTGCCTGCACCATGCCCTCTGAAGGTTCCTGGCCAGCAAGTCAGAAAGCCTCCCAAGCTGGGTTTAACCACACACACACATTCACCACCCCTTTCTGTGTCACAGAATCCCACACTGGTTTGGGGTGGAAGGGATCTTAAAGCCCATCCAGTGTCAACCCTTACACTATGCTAGGTTGCTCCAAACCCCATCCAACCTGGCCTGGGACACTTCTGGTGATCCAGGGGCAGCCACAGCTTCTCTGAGCAACCTGTGCCAGGGCCTCGCCTCCCTCACAGGGAAGAATTTTTTCCTAATATCCCATCTGACCCTGCCCTCTGGCAGTAGGAAGCCATTTCCCCTGATCCTGGTACTATGCAGTCTTGTAAATAAGTCTCTCTCCATGCACCTCCTGCATCCAGGGCACAGCTGACCTCACAGCCACACAACCTTCCCTCAACTCTGCTCACACCTCTGCTAAGATTTTTGACATCTCAAGAGAACCCCAGATACAAGCAGGGGAAACTCCAGGTGCTGCACATCAGCAGCATTCACTAACCAGAACCACCAAGCCCCTCATAAATGACACACCCACCTCTGTCGGGCCCCAGCCTGGCTATGATGTCCCCTTACACCTGGGGCTGGTGCTCTGGGAAAGGCAGAATGGGAAGGCAGAGCCAGAACTTATTAGTGCCCAACGAAGTCACCTGCACCTCCTCAGACTGGATGTAATCACAGCTGCCATGAATCTGTGGAAATGACAGATCAATGACAATTCCTGGATGAAGATCCCCCAGGGAGCTGTAGGGTATTAGAAGCAGGTGAAGAAAACTGTCGTGGAAAAAGGAGCCCTGTCCTTCAGCAATCAAGAATGGCAGGTAAATAGAAATGGACTGTTCAAAGACGTGGTGGAGTCACTGTTCCTTGAGGTGTTGAAGGAAAGACTGGATGTGGCACTCAGTGCCATGGTCTGTCTGAAAAGGTGGTGTTTGGCCATAGGCTGGACTCGATGATCTCAGAGATCTTATCCAACCTAAATGATTCTGTGATTCTGTAAAAGGCCACATTTGGTAGTCTCCCTTTGGGATCTCAAGCTGGCCTCTCCAAAGCCAGGGCAAACTCCTACATCTCAGCTGCACAGCTGTGTTAACACCTCTGGCCAATCCAAGCTGCATTCCCACATTGTCCTGTCAAGGACCCCACTCTGCACCCTGGGATGCCTGGAGCAGGGAGCTGAGCGGGGTGGCTGCTGCTGCCAGGCGTCACCCTCACTCTTTGCTTTTTTTGGAGCAGTGGAGATGTGGCGTGCACCTTCTTCCTGCCAGCCCTGAGTCATCCAGCTGGCAGCAGCACAGCTTCAGCTCCAGCGTGGCCAGCTCAGCCCCTTCTCCCTTTGGCAGAGGGAACAAGGGGATGAATGATTCTGCTGATAACAGGAGTGGTTTGGGACCTTCCCACGTGAATGACTGCTGACAGGAGCAAGAGTTTGGATGATAACTGGCCACCAAACCTGCCTGTTACAACATCTCAAATGCCAAAAACCAATGTGAAATTTTTAATTACACCTACTACGTGAAGCTCCAGTGCTTAGTTGGCTCTGAAGCAAGAGCAATTCCTACTGCTGTCAAATTCCCAGGCTGAGCTTTGGAGACACAGGCACACAACTACCTTGGGAGCAAAGCAGAGGTTTTTCTAGAATTTTTTCAGGAAGTTTGAGGTCAGGTTAGACAGTTATGTGGCTGTGCCCATGCCAGCTCATGTATCAGCAATAGCTGAGTCAGAGGCAAGGTGGACACCTCCCATTCCCACCTGTGTCAGTCAAAACACTGTTGGAAGAGCACTAGCAAAAAGCCATTATCTATTTGTCAGGTGCAAACCCCGGGCCTGCTCCCTCTCCCACATTTAAGCCTAGCCAGGCTCTGGTGTTAACACAAAATCCCAGAAGGGTTTGGGTTGGAAGGGAGCTTAAAGAACCTCTCATTCCACTCCCTGTCAAGGGCAGGGACACCTTCCACTATCCCAGGCTGCTCCAAGCCCCGTCCAACCTGGCCGTGGCCACTTCCAGGGATACATCTCCAGAACTCCCACTTCCCAGCACACATTTTCTGCATGATCCTTCATCCTCTCCATCAGCAACAGCCTCCCTTCATCTCCACCATCACTACTGGATTTAGTTTTTTCTGACATTAAATTATGTTTACTCTTTTGTTGCTAAAATTGCCTGAAAATAAAGTCTGGTAAACATGTCATGAAATTTTAGGATATAACATGAAAGGTAATTACACTCTGCATAAAATGCTTCTGTATATAGAGTGCTTTAAATATGCTTTATGGGCTTGGCAGAGCTCAGCCCCTTCTCCAGAGCCTCCACCCCATTTGGGAGATTTGTGTTCAGTTATTTTCCTGCTGTAACACTTCACTTTCCCTGAACTGATGGTAAATGGGAGTGTTTCTGGCAGGAGCAAAGGAGCTGGGGGGTCTCTAGAGTGAAGTGACTTTCAAAAGTGATCCATGGGACACCTTGTGCCTTGCAGACCATGACAATACCTGCCCCAGCCTCCTTCCCCCACTGTAGAAGGTTCCAGTCAGTGATCCAGGGGAGTTAATATAAAGCCAGCTGCCTCTGAACATCACCCAGGCCCTAAACAATATTTAGGTGTGCTGTTTGTCACCTATGGGCTTAGCAGGGAAAATGCAGCAAGACACAACCAACACCACACGCTGCTTCCCATGGCCAGAGCCACTCGTGGCATGGACATGACATGAGGCATGACAAGGGCACCATGTCACCACTCCAAGGCAGGCTCAGGCTATCCTGGCTCTTCCCCAGAAAAGAAAAGTCAGGCTGCTCTTGCTCCTGCTCATCTGGTGGATCCCAGCTATTCCGATTCCCTTACAATGCTGCTGCCTGCACAACAGCCATAGGAGAGCAACTTTGGATGAGGGCCTGGAGTGCCAGGACAAGGGGGAATGGCTCCCAGTGCCAGAGGGCAGGGATGGATGGGAGATTGGGAAGGAATTCCTGGCTGGGAGGGTGGGGAGGCCCTGGCACAGGGTGCCCAGAGAAGCTGTGGCTGCCCCTGGATCCCTGGAAATGTTCCAGGCCAGGTTGCATGGGCCTTGGAGCAACCTGATCTACTGGAAAGTGTCCTTGCCCATTCCGTGACTCTACAACCATATTCAGCTTGCAGTGTTGACTTGTCTCTTCTTTCAAGTCCCAGCACTTCATTTTCTTCTCTCTTTTACATTTGGTTGTGAATATTTCTGGGTTTTTGTGTAAAGGCCCCTCTGTCTGAAACATCTCAGCTTTCACTTGTCAGGTTCCCAGCATTCAGAGTCACAAAGAAATGCCAGAAGTGGAAACTGAAAAGCCACCATAAAAGGCCAGAAATCAAACAATAAACAGAAAGGATGTTAACATGGCTAAAATAAAAAACAACCTACCAAAATCATTGTTTTCTTCCTGGTTTAACCCATTGTGTGCAGTCTAAGATGTGGCAGTGATGATCCCTGGCCTGTGCTGGAGAGGAGACCTTCTCCTAAAATAGTTCCTTGGCCTTTCCTGGCTCCCTTTAGGAGCTCTCCTAAATCCCCTATCCAACTTGAAAACCCTCACCAAGCCTTTCATGGTTTTAAAACTGAATTCTTGATAGGTGGATCATTCCAATTTTAACACAAAATTGGCCATGATGGGAAACATGAGATTTCACACGATTTGTTCCAGTCTGTGCTGTTCAAAGGACAAACTGGGAGCAGGGATCTCACTGGATCAGACGGACCAGGCTGCTGAACATCTGCAACTGCCAAGCACAAAGAATTTCAGACAAAGATCAGTGTAATCTATTACACCTTCATGAGCTGGCTGGACTTCACCATGCCAAGCAGAACTTGGACTAACAATCCTTATTTTGGGAAAAGCAGGGTCTACTACTCACAGCAAGAAATTACTTGTGATTTTTTTTCACCATAGCTGCCTCACCCATTCAACTGGCAGCAGTTGTGAGGTCTATGCACCGCCTGGCACATTCAGGAAGAACCTTAAATGAGGCATAACCTTATGCTGACCTTTAGCCCAAGGCTAAATCCTACTCTGGATGCATCACACACCCCTACACCAGCTCCTGGGGATGTGACAGTGACCCAGCTATGACCAGAGGCAATGCCATATACTCACCCTAATTTGCTCTGTGAGCTTTAAAAAAGCAAATTATTTTTGTGAAACAAAGGAGGGTTACACTAAGCAGCTGCCTGTTTCCAGGCCTAAGTAACTAGGACAAAGTTTGATCTGTTTCAAAATAGCATTAATATTTTTAATGACCCATGAGCCCATTTTTAGAACAAAGCAAGGACTTTCTCCTTTCTGCCTTAGTTTCAGGAAAAGCCCAAGCCTCCTCCCTTGCCAGCTGAAAAATGTAGCAGTGGAATAGTCACCCCATGGATTGATGTCACTACACAATGCTGCAGTCACTGGATGTAAACACAGCTTTCAAGGCAATGAGGTTTTGTTGTATAAATGGAATGAATAAATTTATTAAAGACAGCTTTTTCTTTTCTTTCCTAGTAAAAACCAGAAGCATTTCGCTCTCTTAATTTCTTACTCGCAACGTCAACCAGCCTGGCAAAGAGCCAGGAAATCCTCTAGGAATAGGTGAATAGCTATGGGATATAGGGAATGATTTTGAGCTGGGGATGGGTGGCAGCAGAAGGTGGCTGATCCCACAGAGATCCACTTGGATCCATGGATGCTTCCAGATTCTTGCAGAGAAGCTAAGGAAGAATTCATCCCATCAGTGACACATCACATTTCCTGGGAGTAGGGCTCAGCAGCCCAGGCTGAGGGATGTGCCTAATTCCCTTGCCGGACCCAGGTTGTACTTCCCAGGATGATGCTTTTTCCGCTTCCATCCGGCATCATTTGCATTCCCTCCTCCTGCTCTCAGGATGTGCAGGGAAGGCACCAGCGTGTGTACGTGTGTGCAATTCCCAACACGCACGGAGTCAGGGCTGACACGTCTGTCACACGCTCTGCGAGACAAAGCTGAGAACGGCACCACATTCCCTGGCAAGTTTTCCCTCCAGTTTACCCAAGGATTTGAGGACCTTCATTAAGTCACAGCTAAACACGGCACCGATCAAATGAGCTTCGCCCATTTTCTCCCCCCTCTATCCCAAAAAGCCCATCACTGGATCAGACACTCCGTTATCCCAACGCTTCCTCAAGCATGCCTCTGAACTCTTAATCATTGCCATGGGAAATCCCACGCTCATCTACACAAATTAAAATGTAATTTGTGTATCTAAACATCACAGCTCAGCTCACCCGCTCTGCCTGAGGAGCCGGGATACCGCCAGCACCCGTGACTGAGCTCACATGGAATACGACTCCGGAGGAAACGACAAATTACTCTCCTCAAATAACGGGAAATGGCTGGATAAAATCTGATTTCCTATGGAACAGCGTGTCAGTGGGAGTGGGTGAAGCGAGTGTGGTCACACGGAGGCTGAAGGTGGAGGAGCCCCTTGCTGGGTGCAGCCCACCTGTGGGACCAGCTTGGGCTCCAGCGGGAAGCAGCAGCTGCTGGAGGATCCAAGCGCCTCTGGAGGGAACCGAAGCCTTGCAGGAAGACACCACAGAACTTCCTCCTCCCCGTCACCCCGCTCCGCTCCCTGGCAGTGCTGCTCCCAGCTCCCCCGGGATCAGGGGGCTGTGAGGGGATGGGATTAAAATGGGCCCTTTCTGGAGGGTGACTCGACAACAAAATCCTATAGCTTCCAGAAAGGGGGAAAATCCTCTGGAGGGGTGACAAGCCGGGGTGGCCTTGTGGCTCTGCCTGAGGAAGGTGGGGTGAGCGCGATCCCTGCTCCCAGATGAGCTGGGGTGGGGTGAGCGGGATCCCTGCTCCCAGCCGAGGTGGGGTGGTGGCTGAGGTGACATCCCCCATCAAGGGCTGAGGGGACAGCAGGGCTACGGGAAGGGGTGTCAGGGCAAGCCGGAGGAGAACCGGGGCAGCCCAAAGGGTCCCCAGGGAGCTGCCGGGGCTGTCTGGCCCCAGGCGAGTCAGGGGGTCCCGTTGTAGCCATGCCGAGGGCGGTGACCAGCCCAAGCCGGGACCACCTCGCCTCAGGAGGCCCCGGAACGAGGGGCGCCCCAGCCGCACCCCCGATTCCCCTCACGCTGGCGGGGGGGGGGGGGCACGGGCGGACCCCAGGCCCCTCAGGGATAGCGCGCGGGGTCCCACACACCCGTGGGTCCCCTCGACACCCGGCAACCCCCTGCCCCGCCCGGGCCAGCCGAGCCCCCCGCCCGCGTCCTCCCGCCGCAGCCCCGCCCCGGCGCGGCCCGCGGCCGGCTCAGGCCCGGCATTGTCCGCGCTCCCCCCGCTCCCCCCCGGTTCTGCCGCCGCCGCCCTACCCAGCTGCTCCTGTCCCGGCGGTTCCGGGCCATGGCGGCGGCTGCGGGAGGCTCCGTGCGCGCTCCGAGCCGCGCTGCGTCTGGCGGGGCTGCGGCGGCGGCGCGGGGCGGGCGGGGGAGCCGGCGGCGGCAGCAGCAGCAGCAGCAGCAGCATCCCCGCCCGCCGCTCGGCGCGGCACCGCGGCACGGCCCGGCACGGCCCGGCCCGCCGGGGCACCCGCCCACGGCACCCGCGGGGCAGGCCCCGGGCACCGCCGCTCGGGGTGCGCACGGGCAGGGGGGCCCGCGGGCGGGGCGAGCAGCACCCCCCTGGGTGCTGAATATCCACCCGCCCACCCGCGGGGGTATATGGGGGGCTCAGTACGGATAGGAGGATCCAACAGCCGCGTTAGCCCTGCCCGGGCACTGGGATCGCTGGGGACATCCACACCGGGAGCATTGCCAGGGGCACCCATTCATGGGGGTACGGATGGGGGGCTCAGCAGACAGGATGCTCCAACATCCGCGTTATCCCTGCCAGGGCACTGGGATCATTGGGGCACCCACACCTGGAGGTATATCCAAACCTGGGGGCACTGGATACACTTGTAGGCACCAACACCCTGGAGACATCCACCCCAGGGCAGGGTCCCTGGCTCATCTGGGGCACTGGGCACCCCTTTGGACACCCACCCATGAGGGGCCATGGCTGGGGGACCTGGCCCAACCAGGATGTGGTGAGTGCACAGGAACACTTGGGCTGGGAAATCACCACAGGGTCCTGCCCTGGGGTGGGGTCAGCCAGGCCCTGCTCCCCCAGTTCCACCTGTGCCTGCAGTATCCACAGGCAGCAGGAGATATTCACTGTGCATGTGCAGATGTGACACAAAGGATGCAGCTCAAGGGCTTGTACTTAAGACACCTCTGGGGAGGATTTAAGTACAGCACAGTTAATAACAGAATCCCAGAATGGTCTGGGCTGGAAGGGACCTTAAAGCTCATTTCATTTCACCCTCTGGCATGGGCAGGGACACCTTCCACTAGCCCAGGTGGCTCCAAGTCCCAATGTCCAACCTGGCCTTGGGCACTGCCAGGGATCCAGGGGCAGCCCCAGCTGCTCTGGGCACCCTGTGCCAGGGCCTCCCCACCCTCCCAGCCAGGAATTCCCAATTCCCAATCTCCCATCCAGCCCTGCCCTCTGGCAGTGGGAAGCCATTCCCTGGCTCCTGTCCCTCCATCCCTTGTCCCCAGTCCCTCTCCAGCTCTCCTGGAGCCCCTTTAGGCCCTGCAAGGGGCTTGGAGCTCTCCCTGGAGCCTTCTCTTCTCCAGGTGAACACCCCCAGCTCTCCCAGCCTGACTCCAGAGCAGAGGGGCTCCAGCCTTTGGAGCATCTCTGTGGCCTCCTCTGGGCTTGCTCCAGCAGCTCCACATCCTTCTGATGTTGGAGAACCCAGAGCTGGAGGCAGCTCTGCAGGTGGGGTCTCTCACAAAAGCAGAGTAGAGGGGAATAATCCCCTTCCTCAACCTCCTGCCCACCCTGCTGGGCATGAGCCCATGCTGTGTTTGGCTTTCTGGCAACGCCAGCCACAGGGAGCTTGCCCACTCCCACCTGCTCCATGTGAACCAGCACAGGAGTGAACACACTTGTCCTCAGCTACTGTTTGCCCACACTTGTGATGCCAACAAGCTGCTGGAATCAACCTGACTCTGGAGCCACAGCCCTGTGCTGCTCTTTGGAAGACATGGCACAGCAGTCAAGGAACAACTGATTAAACTGGAAATGTGGTGGTCACCAGAGGGCCAAAATTTGGCAGGATAGGTGGGGAACTGAGCCCCAGACTGTATCTGCAAGAGGAGATTTTGGGAGGGTGCTGATCATTTCTGCACTCTGGCTCACAGCAGTCAGGGAAAGCCAGTGGCCATCCAGCTTCGTTGGATTCACAGGAGCCAGCAGGATCTGCTCTTCATTCTTGACAGCAGGAAGAACGTTCAAAAATGAACCAATTTTCAGTTCCAGGCATCTGAGCTGTACCAAAGCCATGTGTTGTTGTGCTCCCATTGATATGCTGATACTTAATTCCTGAGTGCCTCCTCCAA